>NC_064254.1:59365442-60083942 GCF_003254725.2 Canis lupus dingo
TATTTTTAATTTTTTATAAAGATTTTATTTATTTACTCATGAGAGACACACACAGAGAGAGGCAGAGACACAGGCAGAGGGAGAAGCAGGCTCCATGTAGGGAACCCGATGTGGGACTTGATCCTGGGTCTCCAGGATCAGGCCCTGGGCTGAAGGCAGATGCTCAACCACTGAGCCACTGAGGCATCCCTAGACTCATTTTAAAAACCAAAACTCTTAAACTCCAAAGCTGCATACTTTTTTTACAGTGATTGGCACATAGCAGTTATCATCTAGTTGAAAAAGGAATGAATGAAGTGTGGCATAGAATGCTGCTGAAGAGACCGGCCTTGCTATCAAATACAATGTGAACTCTATTAATAAAAATTGCTTTTAACTGCTCTGAGTATAATTACATCATGAAAATACTCCCCTTAGAGAAAGTTACTATATAAATATTGGATGAATCATGAGTATTTTCTACAATGCAAATGTTGGAATCAAATGAAATCTCTTGGTTATAAGGTCCTTAGAGTAAAATATTTTTATTATGTTGTTGTTACTGATTTTGCCCCCAAGGAAATGGATGACATAATTCTAGATGCTTTATGATGTGCCACGTTCATCGTTCAGCTTACAGTATATAAATCAAGATATTGTCAATTACTCACAATGTGATCATAGTAAGTTTTTGTGAAATCAATGACATCCAAGAGTTCAGGCCAGGAGATAAAGCAGAATTCTGTGCAAATAAGGAATGATGGGAGCTCTCTGACCTATGCCCTTCCTCAAAGGAAAAATGAAAGCACCCACAGTTCACCCTTATTGTGGTTGAAAAATCAGAACTGAGCAATCTGGTCTGTTCTTGAAATGTTTGCCTTAAATAAGAAGTGTCCATACTTTTTTAGTATCCCCGCCAACACAAATAACACTTAGTCTTTCATTCATGAACTTTTGCTACACTGTTAAGAGAATACCATCTGTCTACCATGTAACATTTAGTAATGATTTTTTTTGGTAGCAAATACATTGACATTACAGAAATTATTGGATAAATATCTTTACCATCTTTTAAAACTTTCAATTCGGCATGTACACAGATTTCCTTATTTTTTTTCTCCCTTTACTGTTTCTCCTTAGAAATTCCTTCAGTTGTGTGTAATTTTGCATAGTGCTGTCCTTAGACTACTTGGGACATACTGTAGATAATTAACATCTGCTCACACTTGTAGAGAAGTGACACATTTTATTTTCCTCCCAGTGCAATCAGAAAAGTGACACTCAGAAATGTTAAGTGATTTAACATTGAGGTAAGTATGGAATTAGCAGGGCCATTGAATGACCCACTGTCCAAATAACAAGTCCAGCGCTCTGCAATTCGCCAATTAGACAGACTGTGTTCAGAGCACTGAAACAAAATAATCTCCACACCCACCTTTGCATATCCAATTGATACATGTGTTAAAATTGGTGTGACTATAGAGTGGAAAGGCCCAAGGTCTTTTAGTTCTCTAATCTTGCTTTTGTGGTCATTTATAGACACTAACAGATTTTAATTTCCTTCTGTCTCTTCTATTGCAAATCTCGTACTAACTTCAAAGAAGCTTCTTCAGGGGAATAATGAAGTAATGCTTACATATTGTTAAAAATGAAGAATTCAGGGGTAGCTGGGTTGCCCAGTTGGTTAAGTGTTTACTCTTGGCTCAATAAATGATCCCAGGGTCCTGGGATTGAGCCCCGCATTGGGCTCCCTGCTCAGTGGGGAGCCTCTTCTCCCTCTCCCCCTGCTCCTGCTTGTGCTCATTCTCTCTCTCTAACTCTATCTCAAATAAATAAATAAATAAATACATCTTTTTTAAAAATGAAGAATTCAATATTACTTTAGAACTTTTTATCTATGATGGGTTTTGAAGGAAGTATTGAGTCATGTGAAAGTGAATTTTTCAAGCAAATAATCATCGTGTGTGACTGAAAAATGAAAATACAAAGAAAGTCTGAAAGATTATGGCAAATTTAATGGAATATTAAAATATCAAGGGAAGAAGAAAATTATGTCTCTTTTGAAGTAGTAGATCCTAAATTTATTTCATGACAAAGGAATGCATTGATTTGATCAAAGATGTTAATTTTTAAGTTCTAGAATATATAAAATGATGTTTACTTGCTCCTGACTTCATAGTCTTCTAAATTATCCACATGGATACCTTCTGTAATCAGTCAACTTATTTATCCAGTAAAAATAATTTTTAAAGAGTTTGTGTTGGCATCATTTCTCTTCAGTGAGAATCTATAATTATTTAATATCATACCTAATACAGACATGGTGAACTTGATAGTTATTTGAGATCCAGACAAAAGGAGAAATCCAATCCTAAAAATATAAAATCAACTGTAAGGTGAACATAGAGGTATCACTGTTATTTCTGGGCAAGTCAACATCATTTTCTTAGTATATCAAGTTCATTATAATCATACAGGTAAATTGGATTAAAAATATTTCTCTCAGCTGTTATGCATTATCTGGAAATAATGACAATTATCTGTTTGAAGCTGTTATCTGATATATTAAACAATTAAAGTGCCTTCTATGTCCATTCACTGTGTTAAGCACTGGGATTCAATAATGGTACTAGCAATCTCTGGAGCTTTGTGGAAAAGATACAATACAGTGCAAGTTTTAATAGAAATTGAATTGTAAAAGAAATAGGAAATAATAAGAGAAATTTATAATTTTATCTGAAAGGTTCTTTCCCCCACACATTCACTTTAAAAGAAAGCTTATTTGGATTTCCTTGTTCTTAAGTTTCACGATTCCTATTATTGGAATAAGTCTGAAATAATCACATTTGATTCGGGGTTGAAAGAGTCTAGAAGTATCCCTTATATATGTTTCTTCTGCATAATTTCTGCAATAGCAGTGCTTGCCTCTTTGACCTCAGGATCAGGGGAGAATGTGAGTGAACACACTATAAAAGCACTGTCCAGGTAGATTACTGGCATTCCATTCCAGAATTAGTGAACCAACCTAAAGTACATCTACTCTAACTGAGGTTTACATTTGTGGATAGAGTTAAGGTGGCAAGGGAAGAAAAAGTGTCACAATTTGGAACTCTAAGAATATTAAAGGTTTTTAAAAATGTTGTTTGTTTTTTAATTTTACAAATGAAAGCAACATGTTCCTGGTCAGAGCTAGTTAATGGAGGTGGAACCAGGGTGTTGGCATTAGGAATGGGAATTCAGTGCCTATTCTGGACTGCACTTCTCTTTACAGTGATTGGCAAAAGCATGTTGAGGAAAAAGGCTTTAAATAGGGACAGGAAGCCTGGTGGCCCAGTGGTTTAGTGCTGCCTTCAGCCCGGGGTGTGATCCTGGAGACCCCATCCATCCTGGGATCGAGTCCCACATCGGACACCCTGCATGGAGCCTGCTTCTCCCTCTGCCTGTGTCTCTGCCTCTCTCTCTCTGTACCTGTCATAAATAAATAAATAAAATCTTTAAAAATAAATAAATAAATTTTAAAAATAAATAAATAGGTAGGGACATGGAGCCCAGTGCTCTTTTCTACCATGTTTCCATGAGATAGCTCCTCTTTCTAGATCTACATCTCTTAGAGACAGTCTTTTTAAAAAATTGATGTATAATTGACATATAACAATATATTAGTTTTAGGTGTATAGCAATGATTTGATATTTGTATATATTGACAAGTGATCACCACAAGAAGTCTAGTTAGAAATTATCACCATTCTTGATTAGGGAAATTTTTTCTTGTATTGAAAACTTTTACGATCTGTTCTCTTAGCAACTTTCAGTTATACAATACAATATTATTAACTATAGTCACCATGCTGTAGATTATATCCCTATTACTTATTTCATAACTGGAACTTTGTACCTTTGACATTCTTCACCTATTTTTCCCACCTCAGACTGCCCCCCCCCAACCCCCTGCCTCTCACAACAGCCAATCTGTTCTGATTCTATGAACTAAATTTTGGTTTTATTTTATTTTTTTAGGTTTTTGTTTGAGATTCCACATTGAAGTGATATTGTGAATTGTCTTTTTCTGTCTGACTTACCTCACTTAGCATAATGCCCTCAAGGTCCATGCATGTTGTCACAAATGGCAAGATTTTATTTTATGGCTGAATAGTATTCCCTTGTATTTATATACCACAACTTCTTTATCTGTTTATCTATTGATGACCACTTAGGTTATTCCATATGTTGGCTATTGTGAATAATGTAATGAACATGGAAGTGCAGTGATCTCTTCAAGGTCCTGATTTCATTTCCTTTGGTTATATACCCACAAGTGGGATATGGGTCATATGGTAGTTTTTTTGTGGGTTTTTTACTATTGAGTTGTAGGAATACTTTGTATATTTTGGATATTAATCCCTTATCAGATACATGATTTGCAAATATTTTATCCCATTCAGTAATTGCCTTTTCATTTTGTTGATGGTTTTCTATGCTGTACAAAGGTTCTTGCTTTTTTGAAGTACAGCATAACACATTGACCCGGGAGGAAAGAGAAGGTCATAGATTGGTTACAAAGTATTTGTGAAACATTAGGCTTGTGTCTGAATTCCTTTGAGCTTCAATTTTCCAAATCAGTAAAATAAGGGCTTGAATCAGATTTCTAATAAACAATTTCACTCTAAGATGCCATATTGGGCTATATTTTCTCTGGGAGCCAATGATGTTGGACATTTTGATGATACAAAAAAAAAATCATTGTCTCATGCCTAAGAAGAATCAGCAATATGGTCTGGGAGGACCTTGATTAGATTCAGGAGGTACTTTGGTCTTGGGAAAGATGTCATTTAAACATATTCTTTGAAGAAAGTTAACACAAATGCTGGTAGCCTGGGAATTTTAGCACTTAAATATATGACTGCTTCTGAGAGAAGTGAAAATATTCTTTCAAGTGAGATTCCTGGGACAGCATGAATTAAAGTTACTTTCTTAGAACAAAGCTTCAACAGATTAAAAAAAAAAATCTGTTCCTTGTTAACACTGAACCATTCCTTGACAGTATTTCCTGTCTGCATGTTTTATCTTCCCTAGCAGAAGTGTAAACTCCTGGAAAGCCAAGATAGAATAAAATACAACTTTGTATTCTCTACATTGAATATATTCTCTATTGCCTTTCATATAATACATGCTCAATAAATGCATGAATAAATGAGACTAATAAGTGAATAGGTGTTGAGATATAGCATGAGGCAGAAGTGTAGGGTAATAAGGTCAACCATAAACTGATACCATTGACTCAGTCTGTCTACTCCTAAGATCATTGGCCTTTAAAATCTGATTTTGAAATTTGGAAAAGGTGAGGAGAAAAAGAGGAATTATTTCAACTTGAGGGAATAGGTTTTATGAGGAAAAGTTTCAAGTTTACCTTAGTTTTACTCACCTAAGAAAGAATACATTATTTGAAGAAGGACAGAGTAAATTCAATTATATATACAGGTGTGCTATTATCACCTTCTTTCATTAGATGGACAAAGCTAAAATTTGCTTTAAATATTCAAATATTTCTAAAGTTAAATTTTGGAAATATTTGAATTTTGTATCATATACTAACCAGATTAGTCTGAAAACTATAAAGTCGTGTGCTTTCTGTTTACAACACAATTTTATATACATAATTCCATTTGTTCTCATTTTATTCTCACAAATATCCAGAAAGACAGGTGGACTAGATGTTCTTTTCATTTCTGGGAAAATAAATCTGCAGCTTCGAGAGATTTAACACTTTTCCCAGGGACTCATGACCAATAAGTGCTAGTTAGAACCAGAACACAGGCTTCCTGACTTCTACTGTAGTATCCTTTACTTAGGACACCCTGCCTCAAAGGTAGAAATGGAGTCACTTCCTAAAATTCTAGGTTCTCATATAATATGTAATGCCCCCTCAAGCACAATGAAATATTGGACTTCTGGACCACATCTAGTTATTATTAATACTTTATGCTTGTAGATCTACAGTAAATGCTCAAAACATATTTAAATCCTTAATTGTGAGATCTCTTATTCTGAATGCATTTCCCTAGGATTCACTTGATTCTGAATTTTCAAGGATAAAGTTGTGACAACAGTCCACATTGCTATGCTGATGGGTTAATTTTCTCCTTTCTGCCTTCAAATGTTTTAAATTCGTCAAGAAAAGGCACTTTCTTTCTCTTGTTTGCCTCCTTACTTCAAAAGAGGAGGCAGGAGCCCATTGAGAGAGGTGGCTTGGGTACACAGCATGAGCTGTCCAAGCTGGCTGGAAGCAGTAGCACAGGCAAAAAGAAAAACAGAATTTCAATTGCCAGCATGAGCCCCAAAATGGAATTAGTAAGAAACAGATAAAAACCATACACTGTAATTATATTCTGTCAAAGAGATCTCTAGCAGACTTTTTTTAGAAGTAACTATCAAACGAGAGGGGAATGGCTAAAAGTGTAATTTTCTCCTGTATCATTTTGCCACTTTAGTGATTAGAAGAAATTAAGTGAGTGCACAAAGGAAATTACCTACTGGGTCACTGAAAACCAACTTCTGTCCACAAAGGAGAAGTGATGTAGATGGACTTTCTCCCTTTTTAATTAAGAAATAATCTTTAAGGTGCATATTACTAAAATAATTCACATATTTGCACAAACCAAAAATTCAATGAATATTCATGTATCTCTTCTAGTATATAAGGCACTGACTGAGTGTTCCAGTTCTTCAAAGGGCATATAGTCTAGTGAGTCTTGCACATAATAAATAGCTATAATAGAATGATGGAAAATGACAACCTTCATTCTAGAGAGAGAAAAGAAAGGATGGGGATTCAGAAGCAGGAGCAATGATTTCTAGTTGGAATAAATCAAAGAGAGCTTCTAGGAGGAATTAGATTTGGGCTAAACTTGGAAGATCATAAAGATTTCAATGTGTGGAAATAGTGGAGGCATTAAACCAAATATTCTACATGAAGAGAGCTGTATGAAAAAAGGATCCAGTGTGTGGCAAAAAAATCATAGAAGAGTCTCAGATTACACACAGCTCAGTTTAATCAGAGCATAGAATGTGTGAACATTAGTGGGAATATATGATTGGAAAGGTTGGCTAAAGGCCAAAAGGAATTTTTATTTTATTCTGTTCTTGATGGGAAACCACTCAATGTTCTTTAACTGGGAAGGAAATAATCAGAGCTGTGGTTCTGGAAGATTAATCTGGCAGTGGGTTATAAGACTGGGAGGTGGATAGGGATTCCAGTTAAGGGGTATTGCAGTAGCCCCGGAAAGTTATGATGCATGGAGACTTTGGAGAAGCAGTAAGACTGGAAAGAAGTGGATGAGTAAAATATGCTGTTCATTCGTTCAATTAATAGATATTGGATACCATGGACTCTGCTGGGTTGTGAATTTATACTGCTGAGCAAGAAAGAAATGGTCTTTGCCTGTATAAAATTTACAGTATAGTAGCAGGCAGGAAACTATTCACATAATGTCAAAATCATGTAATTGCAAACACAGAATAGGCTACCAAGGGAATATATTTGGTTCTAGAAGAGCGTGTAATGGAAAATCTGACCCAAACTTGAGCAGGCAAAGAAGGGTTCTCTGTAGAAGGTTTGTTTGATATGAAATCAGGATGGGTGAGAATTAAATATTAAAAAGGGAGAGAGATGGAGCAGTATTCTAGGCAGAAGGATAGGATATTCAAAAGCCTTGAGATGAGAAAGAACTTGGTATTAGGTTCAGGCAACTGGGAGGAGACCAGTGAAGTTGAGACAGAGGAAAAAAGAGAGAGAACAGTGTGAAATGAGACTGAGACCATAAGTAGGGGCAAGAGCACTTCAGGTCTTCTGGGTCAGTGCAAGCCTTTGTACTTTGTCTAAGATGAATGGATTTAAAACAGTAGAGAGACAGTTACTTACAAGTTAAGTAGACTACTCTGTCAGTTGCATGGGGAATGATTTTGAGGTGGGCAAAATGGATGTGAGACTGATACACTAGTCCAGGTATGAAGTGATAATAGCATGAACAATGTTGGCTTCAGAGGAGGAGAGAGAAGCAAATTATATGACTGATTTTTTTAAAGATTTTATTTATTTATTCATGAGAGACAGACAGAGAGAGAGAGAGAGAGAGAGAGGCGGAGACACAGGCAGAGGGAGAAGCAGGCTCCAGGGAGGGAGCCCGACATGGGACTCGATTCCGGGACTCCAGGATCACCCCTGGGCTGAAGGCAGGCACTAAACCGCTGAGCCACCGAGGCTGCCCAGCATTGTAAAATCTTGTAAAAGCAAAGTAAGTAAGTAAATATTCACGAGGACTAATTTAGTTAGAATCATTGAAGATTAAATTTTATTTGAGAATGCCTGGAACCCAAGACAAATAGGAAAGAATGAGTATCATATAAATTCATTATCTGATAGCAATAATAAAAGTAGGTGATATTAAATAATGAGTGGTTTCTATTATACGTGTACTGTCTCATTTAGTCCTCATTAAGGCCCATGAAGTAGTTATTACTCTAACATTTATTTTTCACTTAAGGGTACCTGGCCTACAGAGGGAAAGTAGCTTTGCTAAGATCACTAAGGTAATGAGTGGCAGAGTGCTGCTTAGAATCTGGCACTCTGACCCAGAGCCACACTCTTTTTACTAAGGTATGTGGATTTCATTTACAGTGACTCTTCAGAGAAGACAAAGTTTCTTTTGGTACCAAACTCTAAAATGAATTGGTCACATGGGATCTTGTGTAGGGGGGATTGAACAATGCTCTGGAAAATGTCTATGTACTTTAAGGAGATGTAGTAGCCATTGATGTTTTTGTTATCAGTGAATGTCCAGGTAGGTAGGATTCTTTAATACCTACTTCTTGGTTCATGTCTGCTGCATATACTAACAGCTTGCAGTAGCCCTTTGTCCTGCGAAGAGAATTTACCCAGATTCTGATTCCTGTCCTCAATTTGAAAGCCTTCACTTACCTGCTTTGTAGGATTTTCATTCTCGTCTCTTATAACTGCTTCTCTTCTGCTGAGCTTAGAACTGTTTACTTATTGAAATGGTCAGAATTTTTTTTAATCAGAAAAGTAATATTTGTTCATTATATAAAATTTGGAGAAGTCAAAAAATATAAAGAAGAAATCAAAGATCACTTTTAATCCCTTCACTCCTATATAACCACTGGAAACATTAGAAATCCTTACTGCATTTGTTCTATGGATTAACATATATTTATGAAGTATGTTCTGATTTAGGCTCTGTGTTAGATACTACGTATTAATATTTATATAGGTGAAATAATACTGTGAACTATGTTTTATAAAATGCTTTCCTTGCCTACAGATTTTGAATAATTTCCCACACTATTAAATATTTCTCTTTGAAATAAATGTGTTTCATCAGAAGGGTAAACATGCTATGTTTACTCAATTCTATATTGTTAGGTACCCAGGTTTTCTTCCCATTGTTTTGACAATTATAGGCAAACCTGCTATGAACATTGTACATAAATATCTATCTATCCATGGGTCTGGCTTTTGTCCTTAGGAAAATTCCTAGAAGGTAAATTGCTGTATTAAAAGGAATTTTAAAAATCTGATTATTTAGAAAAATTGACTTTTCTCCAGGGTACTGTGTCCTTTTATTTTCTTCTAAAGCACTTTTTTTGAGAGATGGTTGCACATATTTAATGTATGCTACTAAGTGAGTTTGGAGACAGTATATACCCATGAAACTATCACTATAATCATGGCTATAAACTTATCACCTCTAAAAGTATATATATGTATATGTATATACATATACAAATATATATATATATATATTTGTTTATCTATTTATCTATTTATTTATATCCATGCTTTTCTCTTATGGTAAGATCACTTAACAGATTTACCTTCTTAGCAAAATTTTAAGTATACAATACAGTATTGTTAACTATAGGCCCTATGTTGTACAAAGCTTATTCATCTTGCATAACTGAAACTTTGTAGGGGATACTATATCTTACATTAAATGTGAATGTACATAGTAAATAACCCCGTGCCTCACACTTAGTAGTTTCTCAATAAATGAGAACTGTTATTATCCAAGATAAGCAAACCACAATTTGTCCTTGAGCTTAATTATGAGGAATATGATTATTAAATGGGAATATTTTCTTTAGAAAAGTAAACTTTTCACTACCTAATTTTCTTAAACAATTTCTGTGTTTATTCATGGTATTTTCAAATGATAATGATGATGATAAGCACTTTTTTAGATCAGGTACTGAATTAAAATTTTTTTGGTCTTGCATATCACTAATCTTCATAGGCATAGGCACTATTCTACCCATTTTATTAGAAAATTGAGACCAGAGGGGATTATGTGATATACCCAAAGTTACATTGAGCTTAAGTGGCAGAGCCAGGCTTCAAGGCAGATATTCTGATGCCAAAGTCTGCACATTTCACCATGACTCTATAAGAGAGAAGGAAAATAATGTCAAAGAATGAAAATGACCTGTGATAACATTTCTGTTGCTAAACTGATGACCTCAAGTTGGACAGTAACAGCTTATCCATAGTAGGCTAACCAATATGTTTTGTTTTTCTTTTTAAGATTTTATTTATTTATTTATTTGAGAGAGAGACAGAGACAGAGATAGTGACAGAGATAGTGATAGCATAAGCAAGAAGGAGAGGGAGAAGCAGGCTCTTGGGGGTTCAATCCCAGGATCATGAGATCATGACCAGAGGCAAAGGCAGATGCTCAACAGACTGAGCCACCCAGTTACCCCCAACCAATACTTTTTCTGTATAGTTTCTTCTCTCTTTTTTTCTATTTCTCTTTTATTTTTATTAAGCCCATCCCCAGGTTGCTTAGTTTTTTTTTTTTTTCTCCATTACTGCCGTCAAAATTGCCTTTATGAATGGGTCTCATAAATCATTTATTTAAGATTTCTCAAGATTTGCAACTGTATTTTAATAGGAGCCAGCATTTTAATTCAAATCCACGTAAGTAAAATGATGACATTTTAAACTTTCGATAACTAGTGGGGTAATTAAATTTGTGGGGACAGAAGAATCTTTCTGAAAGGACACAGGGTAGGCAGCCATACATATCGTTTACTCAGAACACCAGCCTTTAAGTTTGATGTCTTCTCTCTTTCCTCTTTACCTTCTTCCCTGACTTCTTTCCTCAGCTATTTCTTGAGAGCAATTTAGGAAAGTAATAAAAATGAATGCATCAATGCTTTGAGAAACAAGCAAAGTGATTGAAAAGTGATGTTTATGTTGATTACTTTCTTTTTCTTCAAGCTTTTGGTTTTTGGCTTTAGGACCTTTGGTCCACAGAAAGAGCATTATGCTAGACTAGTTCATATGAGGAGTAATGGAGATAGACAAAAAACTGGAAGAGCAGGAGTGAGGCAGCCACAAGTATTAGGAACCTTCACAGTGTCTGTTTTAACCCTTTGAGGCTCAGTGGTAACTATCCTGAAAGGAAGGATCTCCTTGAATTAAAGGAGCTTGTTTAAGAAAATGATGGATTTGCAAGTCTTCCTCCCTCCTACCAGCTATGACACTGTCTGGCCCTAAAGTTTTTGCCATGGTTCTTACTTCAAGGTGATAAAAATATATGTAGGAGTGGAAATATTCAAGGACATCATCATTCCCGATTTTTTCATTTCATTTTCCAAGTGAGCGGAGGATAATTTTGTGAGGTCATGGGATATGTAAGTATACACTTGTAGGTAGAATTTGTATGCAGTGGCCCTGGTGATTTCGAGAAACTGCCAAGGATCATCCAAACCCACTTTTGACTTCTACTATAATCAACCACCCAACCAACTGAACAACCCGAGGAATGCTACTGGACAGTGGGGCCTTTGATTTGTATTTCCCTGATGGCAGTGAAATGGGGTGACTGGGTGACAGGCACTGAGGGAGGCACTTGACGAGATGAGCACTGGGTGTTATACTATACGTTAGCAAACGAACTCCGATAAAAAAAAAGAAAAAAAGTGGGGGCAAGCTGACAATTTTTTAATGTTATCAGTAAAGTTTTCAATGCCTAAATTTATAGACAAATTACTAGTTTATTCTGTAGTTGTTAGCTTAGGCTCTGCAATATCATAAATATCAAGACCTCATGACCTAAGACCACAGCAGAGTTTAGTTGGTATACCTTAGTGATTCACTATTCTCTGGCTGTATTTTGAGATCATGCATGGGTCCAACCAACTGAGCTAATTGGCTTGGTTATATCATGATTTTTCAGTGAAGGAAAGTGGTTGGTAGAAAGGGAGAGGATTAAACTCTTGTTTCTGTTCTTTCCAAGACTGCTATGTTCTACTGCCAGCTCAATTTTGTGCCATAGTTTGTAAAATGTAATCGGTGGAAGGGGGGTAGAAAGAAGACTGAATTCCTTCCTTCAGCTCCATAACAGATGCACCAAGAGGAAGTAAAGCTCTTTCATTCCAACTCAATAGTGTTTATACTCTCATTTTGACAACTGTGTTCACTTTTGAACAATTTAAGTCGAAATAAAGAAAGAAGTGATAAGCATCTCTGAAATGTGGATTGGAAAAGTTTGCTTTGATAGCCTGTATAAATGATCTGCTAGTTTGATTTCCAAGCAGCTTGCAAAGTTTACCTTCTCCACACATTTTCCTCTCTCAAACCTGTAATTCTAGCTGCCCTAAAGAAGAATACCATCTGTAATCTCAAGATCACAATCACCGTGGTATTGGAATCAAGTTACACAAAATCTTAAGGTCACATATGAAACTTAAAGAAATCTTTTCAGTTCTCTGATATGGCCTTGTTGAGTGGACCTGGAAACTTGTAAGGAATTCTGAAGACAGTAGAGCGAAACAGTATTTGTATTCCTTCCCCCATCCAAAATAAACCTAGAAAGGATGCAAAATGGTGTAGAAACACAGCTCTTCCAAATTCATTTAGGCTATTTGGGCCTCTTCTGCTAACACTCATACAGAGCCTTAATACTTGGATATGCCCATCCTAGTCCTAGTCTGGACACGTGGAAATGTTTGTAAATTCCTGCCAAGCAAAGACAGGAGAAGGGAGCCATCTGGTGTGGGAGGTGTGTGCTGGTTAACTGTATCAGGAAGCAGGTGGCTAAGCTGCAGGAGGTTGCAGGCTGACAACTAGAGACAGGGCACTTTGTCGGTAGGATGGACACCGAGACACCAAAGTAAGAGAAAGGAGTTTACCAAACTGGGTGAAAGAGTTTCAGTAGGAGAAACCGCTTTTTACTCTGGTTACATTTTGGCTAGCATTCAATTCCATTCCACAAACGTTTATTGAGTGCCACCACAGGGAAGACATTATGCCTTTTGGGAAATAAATAAGAAGAAATGTCATGGAAGAGAAGGAAGAGTAATTCTTTAGAGAAGAAAGAATCTTAATGGGCATGATGCCTCATAACCCCCAAAATGCCTGTGAGACCATGGCAGGCACTGTACAGATTATCCTGAAGCTGCATTCCTCCTGCTGTAGGAAGTGGCAGTGTGAAATACGCAACTAAATAAAACTAAACCTAGGTTTGTTTTATAAAGAGGGATTTTTCCTGTATCTTAAACACATATGTATTCTCTCAGGTTTGAATTTAATGTCTCTCTCTCTCACACATACACACACACACTGTCCTTCTCAAATGCAGTTTATGTTAACCATTTAAAATTTTGTTACTCTAAGTTTGTGTAAGGTTGGTGCCAAGTAAAAATGGGTATGGAAAGGGTTATAAAAATAAGCACAGAACAAATACAGAAAACTTATATTTATAATTTTTCTATATTTATATCATAAATATAGCATGTTCATAAAATAAACAATATGTTTATTACTTTATAATAAAATTATAGTTGAAATAAATTTCATTAAATAGATGAAGAAGTCAAAACTCAGAGAATTAAATGACTTAACCAAAGGTCATACAACTCAGAGGTAAAATTGGGGACAAAATCAGTTCACATGCCTTTCAATCTAGAGGTTTTAAAAATGACAACTTGTTACTCTTTGAATATGAAAAACAAAATACATTTTATTGGAAACTGTGGGTTATCATCATCTTTCACCTCCTTTTCTTAGGTATTATCTGGGACTCAACAAATTCCTTTCCTGCCTTGCATTGTTGCCCTTCTGCTCTATACATGCTTTTAATAGATTAATCTTTATTTTTGAAAATATGTGCAACCTTTAGTCAGTAGTCATTTGATAAAGCTTTAGCATTTTGTTTCTTTATTCTTTCACATTCTACTAACAGATTAAGTTTTTTTTATTTATTTTCTAAATTGGCTGTCTATTCACAGCTAAACTTCCTGGAAGTATATTTTGGCTGCATCTGGAACACTGGGATCATTGCAGGTTAATGTGAAAATACCTTTTGATAGATTATCTTTGCACAATATTCTGCCAAAATGCCTCGGCCCCAAATCACTTAATTTCTAGGTTACCCCATGTAATGAATTATACTGTCATGGGAAGTGCCACTTCAAAGGACATCAGAAAGAACCAGAATGTTCTTGAGTATGTTTCCCAGTAAAGTGATATAGGTGGGCGGGGAGCAGGGGGTGGGGAACTGGGTGACAGGCCCTGAGGGGGGCACTTGACGGGATGAACACTGGGTGTTATACTATAGGTTGGCAAATCGAACTCCAGTAAAAAAAATACACAAAAAAATATCTTTTTAAATCTAGAATTCTGTGGTGTAGAATCTTCAAAAATATTTTTATAATTTATGTATGGTGAGCTACAGGGAGATATTAGAAATAATATACATGATATGATGGAAAAAGTGTTAATACTCAGTTTGGGGGATGGTTTTGAGATATATATTTTTTCTTACAACATTAAAGTTTTAGGGGAAAAAATAACAGAAAACTAGGGAGAAGGAATCAATGTTTTAGGTAAGACTTAATTATAACTTAGAAAAAATCTGTTCTTGCTTTGTATTTTATTTACAATTATTCTTACAAAGACATGTTAGATGAACCATCCTTTCTGGCAATATATTGAATAATGAGAGTGATATGATGATACTGTGGTCCTGATAGCCTATAGTCAGTAGGACCCTGGTGAGAATAATATAGTTTATTTCTGCTGCTTAAGCTTCAGTGTTCTCCTGCTCTCTGTACATTATAAATTTGCTTTGAGTCTTCCAACCACAGGTGAGGATTCTTTATACATGTATATACTTTGATACTAGAGTTAAGGTCTTACAAACAATTCTTTAAAATATCCTCTACATTTCCTCTAATAATTAACATTTAGACTGTCTATTACATTCAAGGCCTTGTCTTAGGGACTTTAAAGCATAATATCATTTCTAATCCTCCCAAGAACCTAGAAGGCACCACTTTTATCTCCATTTTACAGGTGAGAAAACTGATGCCCACAGAAATGAAGTTAATTGCCATGGTCACCCAACCGGTAAGTGGGAAAATGGATATTTGAGTCCAGGTCAGTCATACTCAGAGGTTATGCTCTCCATCACTGTGCTCTGATACTTCAGTGATGATTCCATGGTTCATATAAGCTTCTTCACAAGTAATTGGGAGGCAGCAATGCTCTTTGTGATTGGCCTCTACTGTCAATAGGTTCATAAAAATGGGTATTAAGGAGTAAAACAAAGATAAAATCTCCTGTGATCCTTGAGAAGAGACATTGAGATCATCTAGTGACTTGCTAAGAGATAGCAACAGTAGTGCTGCCTGAGGACTTGTTAGAAATGCAGACTCTGCCTCCCTTTCACTCAGCATACTCAGAATATAGCAGGATAGTTTTCACATGCAAGGACCAAAGAACCCTAGACATCTGAAAGAGCATCTGTCAGGGCTACTGAGAGCCTGAAGCACTCATACCACCCACCTCAACCAGAGACGCTCAGGTTTGACTTTTTTCCCCTTTGTTTTGAACTTTTGTCAAATCTGAGACTCCAGTATTTCATTTGAAAACTAAATTTTGCTGCTTAAAAAAAAAAAGAGAAGTTGAAAACCACTGATCTATACATGATCATGAGGTTTATACATGAGAAAAACGAAGTTCAGTTAATGACTTGCCCCAAGCAAATTATTGGCACAGAACCAATAATGTGGAAGTGGGACCCACAGCCCAACTTTTAGGCCTTTGGATTAAAAATATTTGAGCAGTATTATATAGGAACCAGGAGACTGAGGTTTTATCTAGAGTTAGCTGGATGATTCAGAGTTAACAGTTGAATTTCTCTATGTCTTAGTTTTTGTGGCTATAAAAAAAGAGAAAGATGGTATTTATAATTTTTATAGTCTTTTCTAGCTTTTATATTTGAAATTAATATTGTCACCCATTTCCTAAAATCTTATTTCTAAAACAAGTTTAAAATTAACATGAAAATAATCCTATAGCAAAAGAAATTAAGTAGTACACAACGGTCTAAGGAAAAATTAAAAGTCTTCCTTCTTCCCTGCTGCCACCCTTGGTCTGTGCCACACCATCAAGAATTAATGGTTTCCATTTTTTAATTCTAATGATTCCGATTTAAACAGTGTACTTGAAGCTTAATTTTTAGATTTACCAATCAACAATATTTATTCCCTTTTTAAAGATGAAGAATTTGTTCCATCGAAACTACCAGCAAATTCTTCACTTCCTTCCCACTTTTCTTTTTGTTATGTTTCATTTTGTTTTTCCAGAGGTTATCTTTATGATTTGAAGTAGCATACTCTCCCTTTATGTAACTGCTTTAGAGAATATCTTCTTATATTTTTCATTTCTCTTATTATAAACTGCTTATTAACACTGCTTTGTAGATTGAGTTTAAAAATTTAAAAGCTAATAAACAGTATTTATAGTAATATGATTATATAAACATTGTTCATACATGTAGCAGATAGACTCTAGAGTGGCCCCCATATTTATGTCCTGCCCTTGAGTATGAGTAAGACTTTTCTCTTGCTTTCAGCAATAGAATATGGCAAAGGTGATGGGCCGTTACTCCCATGATTACATTATGGTGTGAGTGTGTGCACGTGTATGTGTATTTCTGTGGGCTCTGGCTGACGGCCATCATAAAAATGGGAACCTCATTCTTTCAGCCACAAAAAAGTTGAGCTCTGTCAGCAAACTTGAATGAGCCTGGAAGTAGATATTTCCCCAGTCCAACCTCCAGATGAGAATGTAGCCAGGAGGAAACCTGGATTGTAGCCTTGTGATACCTTGAGCAGGGGACCCAGTAGGGTACCCAGCTATGCCTGGACTCCTGACCATGGACATACTCATAACTGGTTATGAAGCAGTAGAAAACAAATATAAAGTAGAATTATTTTATCTGTAATGAAGGCAATGTAATTTTTTGTCACTACATTTATATTGACCATAGAAAGAACATCCAAATATTTTTTTTTATTTTTTTTTATTTTTATACATGTATTGTTAGTTTTTATTTCTTAAAAATTCAGTCAAGACAGGAATCTTCATTACAAATGCAAAAAAGCTGAGTTTCATAAAAGGTAAGTGACTTGTCCAAGGTCACAGAGCCAGTAAGTAAACAGCAAGGATGGAGAGCCATAGCTGCTTGATAAAAGCCCAGGCTTCTTCCTCTTATACTAGTGGTCCTGTGCAGCCCTGGTGGCCAAAAATACTGAGATCAAGAGTAGGCTGAGCAAGCAGATTTCCTTATGCCAATTTGCAGTTTCACCCCAAGGAGATACACTGTTATCTGCTTTATATGTTGATGTTTGATGGCATGCTTCATTTGTATAAATGTTCTGCTTTTATTTATTTTTTTTTTATTTTTTTTTACTTTTATTTTTATTTTTATTTTTTTTAATTTATTTTTTATTGGTGTTCAATTTACTAACATACAGAATAACACCCAGTGCCCGTCACCCATTCACTCCCACCCCCCGCCCTCCTCCCCTTCTACCACCCCTAGTTCGTTTCCCAGAGTTAGCAGTCTTTACGTTCTGTCTCCCTTTCTGATATTTCCCACACATTTCTTCTCCCTTCCCTTATATTCCCTTTCACTATTATTTATATTCCCCAAATGAATGAGAACATATAATGTTTGTCCTTCTCCGACTGACTTACTTCACTCAGCATAATACCCTCCAGTTCCATCCACGTTGAAGCAAATGGTGGGTATTTGTCATTTCTAATAGCTGAGTAATATTCCATTGTATACATAAACCACATCTTCTTTATCCATTCATCTTTCGTTGGACACCGAGGCTCCTTCTACAGTTTGGCTATCGTGGCCATTGCTGCTATAAACATCGGGGTGCAGGTGTCCCGGCGTTTCATTGCATTTGTATCTTTGGGGTAAATCCCCAACAGTGCAATTGCTGGGTCGTAGGGCAGGTATATTTTTAACTGTTTGAGGAACCTCCACACAGTTTTCCAGAGTGGCTGCACCAGTTCACATTCCCACCAACAGTGTAAGAGGGTTCCCTTTTCTCCGCATCCTCTCCAACATTTGTTGTTTCCTGCCTTGTTAATTTTCCCCATTCTCACTGGTGTGAGGTGGTATCTCATTGTAGTTTTGATTTGTATTTCCCTGATGGCAAGTGATGCAGAGCATTTTCTCATATGCATGTTGGCCATGTCTATGTCTTCCTCTGTGAGATTTCTGTTCATGTCTTTTGCCCATTTCATGATTGGATTGTTTGTTTCTTTGGTGTTGAGTTTAATAAGTACTACAAAGCTGTGGTCATCAAGACAGTGTGGTACTGGCACAAAAACAGACACATAGATCAGTGGAACAGAATAGAGAATCCAGAAGTGGACCCTGAACTTTATGGGCAACTAATATTCGATAAAGGAGGAAAGACTATCCATTGGAAGAAAGACAGTCTCTTCAATAAATGGTGCTGGGAAAATTGGACATCCACATGCAGAAGAATGAAACTAGACCACTCTCTTGCACCATACACAAAGATAAACTCAAAATGGATGAAAGATCTAAATGTGAGACAAGATTCCATCAAAATCCTAGAGAAGAACACAGGCAACACCCTTTTTGAACTCGGCCATAGTAACTTCTTGCAAGATACATCCACGAAGGCAAAAGAAACAAAAGCAAAAATGAACTATTGGGACTTCATCAAGATAAGAAGCTTTTGCACAGCAAAGGATACAGTCAACAAAACTCAAAGACAACCTACAGAATGGGAGAAGATATTTGCAAATGACATATCAGATAAAGGGCTAGTTTCCAAGAACATCCAAATATTAAGGCCTGTTTCCTTCTGAATTACTTTATCTAGTTTTAGTAAGACCTTAGGGACAGTAGGGTGAATTAATCATAGTGCTCAGTTATTGACAAGTTACTGTCCTTTGTTTACATGATTGTTCTTTATTGCTTCATTGCTTTTATTCCTCACTTCTCACTTCCATGCTCTCCCTACCACTGGCAACTATTCTAATATGTTAAATATGTATCTGTTTGCTTACATGTGTTCCAGAAAAACAAGAATTGCCTTTTGGAGTGTATGTATATTTTATTGCTCATAATGCATTAAATTATAGATCTCATTCATTTTCTGACTTTTTTTTAAACATTGTGTACTTAAGGTCCAACATATTGCTATGTGCAAATCAAGTTCTTTGTGTCAAAAGCCTCATAGTACTCCATTGTGAACACCTATTCTATCTAATTTATCTATTTTACAACAAGGGATAATTCTTTAGATCCCTGACATCACAAATGATGCTATTTATGGAGTTTTATTCTTTTATGAAAAGTTTATAATATATTTATTGATTAGGTAAAAATATAACTGGGATTTTAATTGAGATTTAATGAAGATATAGATAAATCTGGGAAAATTACTATCTATATACTATTAAGATGTCCCTTATAGAACATGGAAAGACTCTATTTTATTTACATAATCTTCTGTGTTATTTATCAGGATTTTAAGTTTGTGTATTTCTTGCCTTCTTCCCTCTCTGCTGATTCTATTGAGGCTTTTTGTTTCTCCCTAGTTAAATGATGACATCCTTTACAAATAAAGGAATATTTATATTTCCTTTTTCAATCATGCATTTTTTATTCCTTTTTGTTTCTTACAGAGTTTTCTAGGATTTCTCTTGCGGTTGGATCAGTAGCAAGTTGTAGGGGTATTTCTTTTCATTCCTGATCCTTAAAGGGGAAGCATGTAGCATTTCTTTTTTAAGTATAATGCTTACTATATACTTTTAAAACAACTTTATTTAGGTATAATTGACATACAATATTTAATGTGTATAATTTGGTAAGTTTTTACACACACACACATTTATGAAATCACAATCAGGATACTATAATCAAGATAATAAACCTTTCCTTCATCAACACCCAAAGTTTTTCTTATGCCCCTTTGTAATTCTTCCCTCTCATACTTCTCTGGGTCCTCACACCCTTCCCCCAACATCCCTATATATGAGCAACCACTGATCTGATTCTTTTTACTATACATAAGTCTACATTTTCTAAAATTTCATATAAATGAAAGTATGCATTATTCACTCACATTGTTTTACTCAGCTATTTAGATTTATCCATGTTGTTGCATGTATCAATAGTTTTATTATGATTAGTTTTCCATTTTATGGATATACTATAATTTGTTTATCTATTCACATTTAGATTGTTTCCAAGTTTTTCAGTTATTATCAATATATTGCTAAGACATTTGCACACTGTACTTTAATGAACCTATGCTTTTATATCTCTTGGGGAAATGCATAGGAATAGAATGCCTGAGTCATATGATTGTTGCCTGCTAAATTTAATAAGAAACTGCCAAACCATTTCACAAAAATGTTGTCCCATTTTACATTACCACAAGCAATTGTTCTACATCCTTGTCAGGATTTGATGTTATCAGGGTTTTATTTTGTTTTGTTTTGTTTTGTTTAATTTTAGCCATTCCTTATGTGTGTAGTGGTATCTGTGATTTTAATTTGTATTCTCTAATGACTAATGATATTGACTATCTTTTTACATATAGATGGCTCATTTGTCATCCATATATTTTCTTTGGTCAAATGCCTGCTCAAATATTTTGTATATTTTCTTTTAGATTGTTTTCTTATTATTGGGCATTTTTAAGAGTTTTATTTATTTTTTAAGAGTTTTAAATGATATATTGTTATAAATTCTTTATCAGATGTTTGATTTTTTAGTATTTTCTTTCAGTCTGTGGTTTGTCTTTCCTTCTCTTAAAAGAGTCTTTGAAAGAACAGAAGTTCTTAACTTTGATGGAGTTTAATTTATCAATTTGTTCTTTTAACATCATCCTTTTGATGTATCTAAGAAATCTTTGCCTAATTCAGCATCATAAACATTTTCTCCCATGTTTTCCTACAGAAGTTTTATAGTTTTATACTTTACATTTAGGCCTGTGATCCATTTGGATTTAACTTTTATTTATATTGAGAGGTGTGGATAGAAGTTTATCACTTTTTGTATGGATACCAATAATTTAAGGACCACTTGTTGAAAGACTATCATTTTTCTCCAAATTGTTTTGCATTTTTTTTTCAAAAATCAGTTGAGCACTTTTGTGTGTGTGTTTATTTCAGACTCTTTTTTTTTTTAATTTATGATAGTCACACAGAAAGAGAGAGAGAGAGAGAGAGAGAAAGAGAGGCAGAGACACAGGCAGAGGGAGAAGCAGGCTCCATGCACCAGGAGCCCGACGTGGGATTTGATCCCGGGTCTCCAGGATCGCGCCCTGGGCCAAAGGCAGGCGCCAAACCGCTGCGCCACCCAAGGATCCCTCAGACTCTTTATTAATTCTAATTTCTCTATTTTTATGCTCATTCCATACTTTTGATTAATGTTGTTTTATATTGTTTCAAGTTCAAGTAATATAAATCTTCCAACTTTGTTCTTTTTTGAAGTTATTTTGACCATTCTATATCCTTTGTATTTTGTATGAATTTTAGAATTGGCATGTAAAGTTCTATAAAAAAAGGACTGCTGGGATTTTGAATGGATTGCATTTAATATACAGGCCAGTTTTTGGGAAACGGAATCTTTACCAGATTGAGGATTCTGATCCATGAACACAGTATACTTCTCATTTATGCAAGCCCTTCTTATTGTTTTCAGCAGTCCCTTGTAGTTTTCATTTATAAATTTTACATAGCTTTTTTCTAATTTTTCCTTAAGTACTTTGTTTTCTCTGATGCTATTTTAGATGGTATTGTTATTTTTAAAATTTCAGTTTCTGACGTTAGTGTACAACAGTATGATTGACTTATATGTATTGACACTGTATCCTCAATTTTCTAAAACTCACTTCTTACTCCTAGTCTCTTTCTTGTAGATTTCATAGGATTTCCTTTACAAGCCATCATATTGTAGATGAACAAATCTGAATACCACTACTCTCTGTTTCTTATCATCTTTAGCTTCCTTCTCTTAGGACCTCCAGAACAATGTTGAGCAGATGTGGTGGGAGAATGGATATCCTTGCCTTGTTCCTGATATTAGCTTACATGAAGGGGGAGAGCTGCCTGCCACAACAATATCTTCCCCAATTTCTCCTTAATCATATCTAGTGGCCAGGCCTTTATAGCAGGAGGTATTTCTGAGCCTAATCTGCCCCTCCCTTTATCATCAGCAGGAATTAAGTTTTAGGTTGAGCTCAAATGAAATTACTAAATTATAGACCGTGTTGCTGGACCTAGTTGAAAATTTTCATTTGTTTGTTTGTTTTTAGTGAGCCTGGGACAATGCTTTCCTATAGGCATAGTAAAGCTATAGTTCAGAATCCTTGTTTTTACTCACTGTTCTTTTTATCTCTCCAAAGCCTATTATGTGCATATTACCTGCATGCAAAGTGTATAAAAAAAATAAAAAGTTACTTTTGGTTGTTATCACAATCCCAGCATTGGATGAGTCCTTTGGTTATTGTAGTAGATAAAACAAATTCTGTAAAGTACAGAAAACCCTGTGTACTCTAGAGAGGAGGGAAATATTTTGTTTTGTTGGTGGAGTCTTGGCTTCTTTCTATTCTTATTCTAAGTTCTTCTACCTCCAATGAGAGGTTTTCCAAGGGACAGAGGAAGGAGTCATACCCAAACCTAGAGTGGACACAGGTGAAGGGACATGAATAGTGAAGTCTGTCTGAAAGTAGAGATGTCAGGGGCTAGGTTAAGGTACTTCTGTCCATCTGGGTCCTGGCATCTGGCCTGATGTGGTGGCTTTAGTGTAGAGGCAGGCAGGAGTGCCTGGTGGAAGGCTGTGCCCTTCGCAAACTTTTATTTTCAAAATTTTATTCTGGGGAATGATTATCAGTGGGTACCCATACCATTAGGTGAAGAGTTTACTGTGGGGATCAGGTAGTGACACTTCTCCAAGGGCCCATAGTTAACTGAGTACTGAAAACACAGAACTGGATCAGATTGTGTTCATGTTAAGGATCTTATAAACTTGCCGAGGTTGGCAAGGGCAGATGGGCATGGGTTGGGCAGACGTGGGTTGGGCAGACATGCAATCACATATATGCAGTACATTATAATAGGTGTTACAGATAAAACTGCATGTGGTAAAAAGTTATGGGACAAAGGAGAGGTGACTAAATGTCCTAGAGAGGACAAAATAAATCAGAAAGCTAGGGTGATGCTTGAGCTGAGTATTGAGAAGCATTTAGGGGCTTATAGGCAGCCAGGCACAACACCAATTGTGCATACTAATGACACATTGTACTTTTCTTCTGGAGCACTAACAAATTATAATTTATTAACAATTTGTTTAAAAAGGCTTTATATTGCATTTTCAATTTGAGAACTAAGCTCTTGTTCACCATGATATATATAGACTTCTGTGGCTTTATTTCCCTCTGTAGATATTTTAAAACTTTTTATTATGGAAATTTTTAAAGATATGCAAAAGTAGTAAATGTTGTTTAACGAACCCTCCCATATCTCTCACCAGCCTCAATAATTTCTAATATAACTGTCACTTCATTATAACATGTAACTAATTAAATATCATTTTCTAATATTGTTTAATACCCAATCCATATTCAAATTTGCCTAATTGCTTCTAAAATGTCTTCTTCGATTTGTTTTGTTGGAAATCAGGACCAAAACAAGATCTACCCATTGCATTTTGTTATTAAGTCTAATCAGTAATTTTTAGTCTGTAATAGTCATCCTAACTTTTTTCTTTAATCTCACTCATTTGCCCTAGAGAATGTCCCATTTCCTGGATTTGACTAATTGCCTCTTTGGGATATGATTTAACTGGCTCTTCAATTTGTTTGTTTCCTGTAAACTGATTTTTGGCTTGAGTAGCTTGATTAGATGGAAGTTCTACTTTTTTTCTAATAACAATTTATAGGTCAAGGTGGATATTTTCTAATTTATCACATCCATATCATGAGGCACATATTGTCCAATTTTTCCATTATTAGTATCCCATCATAATTTGGAAGGACTTTACTGATGAGGTGGCATTTCAGTAGGGTTTTGAAAGAGTCCTGTCAAGTGGTCAAGGAGAATGGCACATCCCAGTTGGAGGGAAGAGGGAACATAAAGACAAAATCGTCGTACAAGGGCATGATATAAAAACCAGCAAGTTTTGTTTTTCTGTTTAATCTCAGATTTAGGATTGGTAATGCCCTTCAATTTGAGGATTGAATTTTAACTCAATTTCATTCACCATTACTTTTAGGATAATTACTTTTGAAACTGGGCCATTCTATACTCCTGCTAAACTTAGGTTTTGCTATTTAAGTCACTCTGGTTTACCAATCAAGTTTTCTCTTTTCTTACCTAATGGAAACGGTTTATTATTTTTATCTTAAGAGATATTTTGTAGCCTGCGGTATGGTGGTCAAATCTGGACAGAGATCTTTTGATTTAATATCATGGCCTGATCATTTAATGGCACATAGATAAAACTCTTAGCAATAGAGCTTGCTAAATTTTAATAAATTAAATCATAGGTTTTCTTTTTTGAAATAATTGACTCTAGAGTAAAGAACATATATTACTGAACACAGCACACTCTAGAATCCATCAGATACATCTTAGGGATACTGTTATATCTACTTTATTGAATTGGTGAAACTGGTACTTGGTAACAATAGGACTTGATGGGAAATCTAGTTACTGGTGGTGGTAGGTGAGAATATCACTAAATTAGTGTCTTTCAAGAATGCTTCAGATTTCATCATATTGATCATCTACATTTTGGAAAGCTGAGGACTAAGGGTAGAATGTAGGTCTGTTTTAAGTAGAGGAAGTAAGTAGTTTCTTATGAGAAGGGGTTCTTCCCTGGCATATGTCCCCTTAATTTTGTTGCTGATGACTGAGATTAATAAACAATTGTCCATCACTAGAATGAAGCTACTCTACATATGGTTTCATAGTAAGCTTTACCAGCAATAGCAACTTAGTGTGTATTAGTTGGGAGGAGGTATATCCTTGAGAGGATAAGTAGGTATCAGTAGAACAGTGAGACAGGAATGGTCAAAATGAAGCAAAAGGGAGTGTCAAAGGGAGATGAGACTCAAGAGTGGGAATCTGACAAAAAAGGGTTATGGTTTGGTTTGAGGTCTGCTAATCCTTGAACAACAGGAAATCATAATGGGCGTGGTCACAGCTGGTATATACATTTTTGTAACTATAGTATTTATCTGATGAAGCTGTCAGAAAGTGTTGAAAGAATGTTTCATATATCTACTTGGTTGATAATTTGTCTTGCTGAGAGTCTGTAATTAAACATAATCAATGCATGTAATGATGCATGTTTTGTATGGTATATTCCTTTGTAGTTAAAAATATTGTACAAATTCCTTCTGCCAGCAGGATAAACCAGATGAATACGGCCTCCTGGGTGATATATGGGTCCAAGGGTTCAGTTGTGGGTAGAAATAAAAGGGCTTTGTTTTTGTTTTAAGATTTTATTATTATTTATTTATTTATTTATTTATTTATTTATTTATTTATGAGAAAGCCAGAGAGATCACAAAGGGAGAGGAAGAGAGAGAAGCAGACTCACTGCTGTGCAGAGAGCCCAATGTGGGGCTTGATCCCAGGCTTGATCTGAGCTGAAGGCAGATGCTTAACTGACTGGGCCATCAGATGCCCTAAAAATGACTTTGTTGATGACAGTGCTAAAGTGGATAGTTGGAGCCATAAGGGGGAGAATAGCCAAGAATAGAACTAGGAGTAAGAGGACTATGTCAAAACAAGGTGTCAGCTAGCTTAGAGTCAGCTGTAAAGGAAAATTTGGGTCTGGAAACCCCTGTATATGCTGACTGGAGTGTGCTCCTGGGACAGGCATAGTTGCTATAAGGGGACATCATGGAAAGTAGCCTCTAGTGTGAGCAGTTATTTTTCAGGCTAGTATTCAGGGAAATCACATGCTCTTGTGTTAAACCATAAACTTAATGTGAATGTCACCTAGAGAAAACAGAAATTCATAAGGTCATTTAAACACTCAATTTAAAGTATAGCTGTGCTTTAAGTAATGACTTACCCTGGGTTCTTTTTTGAATTGGTGTTTGAGGGAATAAAAACATCCCAAACAAATAGCCACTGAATACATTTTGTGGTAGATGGGGAAGAGTTATTTCTACATATTGGGATTTGAGCCAATATTTTTATTAATTATAAACATAAAATATGACTAGAATACATTCCCAAGCCATTTCACAATCAAATGGGTGCAATGAATTTGTGAGCTGTTCAAGTAAATAAAGTAAATGTGATTCTGAATGTGCATGTTCTCTGATACAGGGGTAAAACCAAACTGCTCATAAAGAGGTCAGGAAAGAAGAGTGAGACCATGGATAGGGTCTGGATTTCCTACTCTCTAATAGAACCATATCAAAAGATAATTTAGCATTTCAAGAAAGAATTTGAGGCTTCAGCAGTAATTAAAATTAAAAAAAAAAAACCAAAGACACCTTTGACATCTTTTCACAAAGAGGTTTCTATTAGGAATCCTGTAAAGCTTGAATGATAGAGGCAGTAGATATAAGACAAGGGCTCTCTCAGGCTGCATCTGTTTCTCTACTCCTCCGTATGTGGCAGTCACTGATGGATAACATCCTCTGTGTACTCAATTCCTTGTGTCTCTATCGTGCTTATTTGTGCTTCCCTCCTACTAAATAGCTGCTTGGTCATTTATTCATTCAATAAACATCTATCGCACACCTTCTATCTGCCACATGCTGTGATGGTCTGGGGATAAACATAGAAGACACAGACCTAGTTCTGCAGGAGCTCACAGCCTAGGAGGCTAGTTTATAGCACAGACCTTAGAAAGGCTACTGCTTGATGTTGCCTATTTCAGATAAAAATAGCAAATATGCTACTCCTTCTCTCTCTCTTTCTCTCCTGCCTCCCCATGATGCCAAACTTCCAATCAGCAATACTTGTATGTTTCCAAGTTCTGTCACAGACTATTTCTATTTTTATTCTGACCAAACCCTACTCAGTTCCTCCCTTCTCTTTTCCTTTCCTTCCTACTCATTAGCTCCTAAAGGTACATTTGTTTTCTTTACCAAAGCGAATGGATCACCGATCTCAAAGTTGCTCTTTTCTTCCTACCCTGTCAGACATATTTTTTATTTAACAAACATATAACATGACTTTCAAAATGCTTCCTTTATGATCCCTATTGACCAATTGTATGGACTACTTTTACCTAATTTTCTGACAAAGATATATGAACTCGTGTGATTTTACGTGATTCAAGCAAACGTTTGGCCATCACATTTAGGTGAGTTTTATAAATTTCTACTCTGGCTGCCTCGTATTAATGAAGGTTGAATTGGCAGGAAGGAAATTCATGTTCTTAGGGATTTGGTGACTTTCTGAAAGGCCAGTGTGTCAAAACTGAAAAGGAGCACACACCATAATCTCTCCACCTTTCCACAGAGGAAAACATGGTGGACGTGCAGCTACTTCCCTGAAGCAGTAGACATCTGTTCATCCTGTGTAACCTAAGTTCACTTAGGTCTATCATTTGTTGTTGGGAAGACATCACCACCTCTGTGCTGAGGCTCCAATTGATATTCTCTGGGTGATGTGTTTTCTTTTGTTGTGTTGGAAACTGCTTAATGAAAGCGTTTGTTAGTTTTCTGTTATAGCTCATGAAAAAACAACTTTAAAAAATTCATAAAGAATTTATTTTAAAAAGCAGGGGGACATAATATTTTTTTCATCAAGAGTGTGTACTGCTATGACTTCTTCATTTACTCAGGTTGTAATGACCTATGAAAAGCTCCCATTGCCTGAACATCCTGTACTCACAAACCGAGTAGTGTAAACCGAGTATCTGTAATAATGCCCTTTAGGACCTACCTTGTCCCTCTGAAGTCTTTGAACATTCTATTAATGAAGATATAATTCATCTCTGGCATATAGCTATTATTGAGTAGTTTAGTAAAAATATCTGAAAGCTTCAATTGAATCAATAAATAAAACCTCCTATATACTTATTATAAGTGAGTTATTTATAATCTGATACCCTTTCAGTCTTCCCTGTTAATGTATTGATTTTCTTCTTTTGACTATGCAACTTTTTCTCTACTTAGTAATCTAGAGGTGATGGAGCAGTATTATAAGAACTATCACTTCTTTTTATATTTTATCCTCCATAAAGATTGTGTCTTATATGCCCATGTTAGATAGAGGAGGAATTGGTAAAATATTAAGAATTCTCTTCTTTTATATACTCATACTATGCAATTTTAAGAACAACACTCCTCCCTTTTAAAACTTTTGACTTATGAGGAGAATTTTTTAAAATATATTTTACCATAACAATGTGCCATCAAAGCTTTTTTAAAGTGTGGAAATATCCAACCTTTAACAATACATTTTCAAATTACAGCTTATGAAAAGATGCTTGGTAAAGTAAAATAACTAGAAGAAAAAGACTTTCAAGTACACCTAGACCAAAATTTTAGTGGAACACGTATCTGAGAATGATGAAAGGACAAAGAACTTTAGAAAAACATTAAAACATTTTTTAAAATTTTGTTGCAACTACAAATTGAGACTGCTCATCTACTGAAATAGAATTCTTTTTTTTTTTTAAGATTTGATTTATTTATTCATGATAGACACAGAGAGAGAGAGGCAGAGACACAGGCAGAGAGAGAAGCAGGCTCCATGCACCGGGAGCCTGACGTGGGATTCGATCCCGGGTCTCCAGGATCGCGCCCTGGGTCAAAGGCAGGCGCTAAACCCTGCGCCACCCAGGGATCCCTGAAATAGAATTCTTAGTGGTATATTCCTTTTCATGGGAGAATATTCAGGGAAAGTAACACATACAATGTGCTTTCAATTTGTGGAGTATCTCTTGG
The DNA here is from genome assembly GCF_003254725.2 of Canis lupus dingo. Classification (NCBI taxonomy): domain Eukaryota; kingdom Metazoa; phylum Chordata; class Mammalia; order Carnivora; family Canidae; genus Canis; species Canis lupus. The sequence goes on from NC_064254.1 coordinate 59,394,717, forward strand.
AAGAATGACTCAAAATATTTAGTTTTAGTCAGGGTTCTCCAGAAAACAAAGCCCAAGGCAACACTTTTCATGGTAATGTCTTATTAGGAAGTATAATCCAAGGGTGGCAATCATGAGGGAAAACAGAAGGAGAGGCGGGGAAGAAGAAACATCAAATATGAATGAGGCGGCTTATTACCAAATTGACATGACTCCATAAAAACCACATGCAGTTGCTTGATCATGTGGATGAGATAAACTGTAGAGAACCACTGCAATTTGGAACAGTCTTGCAGAGGGAGGAAGGAAGAGGGATGTTAGCTCCCTCTCATCATCATCTCTTACACTTGTGGATTTTGCCACTTGACTTCTTTGGATAGCCCTTGGGAAACCCAGATCTTACATGCCACGGCAATAGCACTTCATCTGAATATGGAAGAGAGGAAGAAGCCAGAATCTTGGGTTGGGTTGGGGCCTGGAATTGTGGCAACTCCTGCCCCAGCAGGTGTAATGGGTGTGGTACAACACAGCCCTAACACTAGAGTTGTGACAAAGACAGCTGGTAGTGTTAAAAGGTGCAGTAACAACACGGCTCTCTCAGTAGCTGAGGGACCAGAAAGTAGAGAAGTTTGTGCAGATTTAGGAAGACACATAAACCACATCCAGTATAGTCCTCCCGGGGCACCATTCAGATCTATTCATACCCTCTCGTGAAACTATAATGTAGGACCTCCATTTTTGTAAGAACAAGATGCCTTCATTTTAATAGGAAATATCCAAGAAGGAAGGTATCAATCCAGTCAATCACAGATTTTCTTTAAAGATGGTAGCCAGCCACAGTGTCTGAAAAAGGTTTCAGGAGTTTAATAAGTCAAACTACAGCCTCCTTTGCTGGTACTTATCTTACAACTATAATTGATCTCATCATCTTTCTTAAGGCTTTCTTACCTTGAGTGCCCCCCCTAGAAGGGAGTCTGAGTCCTGAATTGCCTTGCCTTTACTGGGATGTTGTTATTGTTTTTCTACTGATAGTTGTCACTGAAGTGAAAGTAGTAAGTGGATTTCCAGTATTCCCTAGGTTTTAGATATGTTTCTCTCTGGCCTATTGTGTTATATTCCTAACTTCCTACAGTAGTTAGGATTAATTAAATCCCAAAATGCTATACTCCTTTTACCCTCTGCTTGTCCACTGACAGGAGAATACAAGTGGGTATGTGGTTGTAATAGCCTCAGATTCAATGGAAATCTTAACATATCCTCCAGGAAAAGTGGGAACCACCTCCACTCCCAAGTCCAGGATTCCCAGCCTGTCAATCTTATGTTTTCCATTTGAGAAAGCACAAATTTTCTCAGGGGATCCCTGGGAGAGATGGAAGAAAGAATGTCTCTCAATCCCATCCCCACACATTCCAACTGTTAAGAAAATAGCATTATATATTGTTTAAACGCAGAGAGTGCATGTGAAGGACTGTGCCATAATCCTGAAATGTGTTTTCCCCAAGTGAATACTTGACGTAAACTTTTCATTTTTATCACACCAGGCTTCTGACAAACCTTTTGTAGTCATGAGCCATTGTCTTAACTCATATTAAAAAAAATGAGTCTCTTAGTCTGAAGACATGTTGTATGAGTACCATGTTGAAGGATCAGGCATTCTGTAAACCACTGAATGTTAGTGCTGGTGGGGGCCAGATTACACGTGTCCCCAAAAGATACTTCAACTGAGTTTAGAAGTGGATATAAGAAACCAAAGTCTTTTTGGTCTCAATAGGGCAGTGCACGGGAACTGGGGCTGCTGTGACTCTTGCTGCACTGCCATGGCATATGGAGCCCTAGACAGGGCCTCATTCTCATTCTGGGAAAGACAGAGACACTGACTGTACTTGGAGGTTAGGCAATGGTGGCAGGAAGTTCTATATAAGCACATGGCAGAGGACCCAGAAGGAAGGTAGAGCTAAGTAACCTGGGGAGGGTGGTGGGAATTTGGTTCATGTTCTAAAAACATTTTCATTATATTACAATTATAATCTTATGTAGTCACGTGAAATGGGCAGAAGTAAAGAAGATTATGTATCTTTGGTTTCAGACCCCCAAGAACAGCATGTAATTTAAGTATAATTGCCAACCAGCTGCAGAGGCAAGTTTGTCCACCTTCTCCTCACCTTCAGTTCCCAAGAATGGTGGTATGGTTTGCAGGTACAGTGGGAACTGCGTATGTGTAGGTGTTAGGATCCTGGGTTCTAGTTTAAAACCTGTCCCTGGTTAGCTGTGTAACTTTAGACACCATTGTTTGTTTGCTTATAATCCTTTCTCACAGCAGAATTCTTACCTAGAATGAGGGGTAACTCTGTCTTTTTCAGTTCCAAATCTTATGAGCTGTTACTGAAATCATATTATACTGGCAAAATATTCAGGCTCATTTCTGCAAACTGAAGAAACTGGTAGAAGGTGGAAAAGGCATTTGATGGGAGAGTACAGACTAGGGCTTACGAGCAGAAAGATATAGAAACATATTAAGGGCAGATACAGAGAACATTTTAAAAAAATATCTTGTGGGTTGACTAGTATTCAAATAAACACTGACACGATACTGATAAATATGGTCATATACAAAGAGCAAGAGTTAAAAGAAACAAAAAACTAGGTTCAACTTAATGTCTTCTCTTTTCAATACCACTCATTCTCACTCTCTTTCAATTAACTGTGTTAAGGCATTTATTCTGAAATGTCATTTTTTTTTCTGTGCTGAAGTGTTTGGGGTCATCTGCAGTGGGCACCTCTGCCACTGTTTGGCAGTTGAGTGCCTTGGCCTACAATCCCTGCAGCCTTTCTCCCCGAACTGCTGCCTCATTATGAAGGAAGCTGTCACTTCAACCCTTAGGTTCTGTTCTTTAAGAGAGCCACTGATGGGACATCATAGGTTTGGCTCATTGCTCATTACATATTTATGTTGAGGGGAGTTTTCAAATTACCCTTTAGCTTCTCATTATCATTTAATATTCCCTACTTCCCAGTTAGAAAAGTCAGGCAAGAAAGAGGTAGAAAAGTTATGCAGGGACTTTCTCATCTCTTTCTTTTGCTAAAACTCTTTGGATTCCTCTTCCAAGCAAGGAGAGTTAACAGGAATGATAAAATAACTAGCCTAACATGTTAGAGGCATTCTTTCCTCACTTTGTTTTTACTGTTTAGGCTTATAAATTTACCAGCTTCTTGGTGAAATAGATCCTTTAGCATTAAATCAGACTATTGCTCTTGGTAAATTCTAAGTTTTTTTTTATTTTTTTATTTTTAGCATCTTATAGCCATTCTTAGAACTCTCAGCACTTATCACCATTGGTTTCTTTTCAATCATCCACTGGTTTTTTTGTTGTTGTTTTGTTTTTTGTTTTTTGTTTGTTTGTTTGTTTTAGTTAAGTAAGCATATTTTCTTAAGTTCCTTCTTGTTCTTTGTTCCTTTTTCATTGAAGCTTATTTTTTGAAGATTTTTAATTTATTGATTCATGAGAGACACAGTGAGGGAGAGACAGAGAGGCAGAGACACAGGCAGAGGGAGAAGCAGGCTTCATGCAGGAAGCCCGACATGGGACTCAATCCTGGGTCCCCAGGATCAGGCCCTGGGCTGAAGGCAGCTCTAAACCACTGAGCCACCAGGGCTACCCTGAAGCTTTTTTTTTTTTTTTAAGATTTGTTTATTTATTTGGAAGAGAGAGAGACAGAGTGAGCAGAGGGAAAAGGAAACAAGTAGATCCCCCTGCTGAGCAGGGAGCCTGGCATGGGGCTTGATCTCAGAACTCTGAGATCATGACCTGAACCAAAAGCAAGAGTTGGACACTTAACCAATTGAGCAACCCAGGTACCTCATCATTGAAGCTTATTTTTGATTTATGGGCACAAATTCCTCTGATGATAATAATTATACACACACATACATACACACTTATGATTTTACTAAAATGTCCCTGTTTCTAACAGGGCCTTTGATTTTTTATGGTGGACCCTGTGATGTACTGCCCAGATACCCCTCAAGGAAAAGCTTATTACCCTGATTGTGGGGTGTTGTCAGCAGACAGCCTTTCAGCTGTCAGACCTTGTGATGTTCAGGTTTTAAATTACAGTGAGATTATTTTCTCTGAGATGTACTCATTGTAAATATTGGTTTTTAAAACCTTCTGAGTCAGTGTTCCTCTTTGTGATTTTATAATTTTGTTTGCAGTGAATTTCCAGAATGCTAGTACTGCTGTATCTATTACTACCAGCTAACACTTATTAATCAATCATGTGCTGGAGGCTGTTCAGAGGACTTTGTATGCATCAACTAATTTAATCTACGTAGCCACCCTACCAAGTATATACTATTCAGTATCGCCAGCTTTGTAGATAAGGATATGAGGGCTTCGATTAGGGTACTTGCTCTAAATTACAGAGTAATATGTAGTGAGGAGTGGAATCCACCCCTAGAGGGCTGACTTTAAGCACACATTTTTAACCATTTCACAGTCTGCCTCTTGATACTAAGGGACAGAATTATATTTCAAAAAAAGTTTTGGTTGTTTTTTGGGGGACAGAATTGTATCCTATTTTGGTTTATCTGTGATTGTGATTTACTTTATTAGTAATGAAAAATAAGAACTGATTAAACAGGACATAGAAAACAACAGCTACATAATTATAGGAATACCCCGAAAATTGGCTGTATTTAGAAACGATAAGCACTGGAAAAACGGTGTTTAAAATTTGACTTTTATCTGTAAGTAGCTGCAAAGTTTTTGTTGCTGTGTGTGTGTGTGTGTGTGTGTGTGTGTGTGTGTTTTAAAGACTAGAAGTACCAAATTTTCACTACTCTTATGACTTTTTAAAATAGGTATATATATGGAATCAGTCTTGTTAAAACAAATAAAAAGAACACTATAAACAATTTTAAGTACTTTATATTTCAAAGGTATTAGGTTCAAATCTGAAACTGATATGGCATTTTATTAAAAAATGTCTCAATGCTTTGTTTTCACGATCAAATGGATGACTAAGTTTTCAAGATTTATTTTCATCAAAGGTTCTTGCTATTTAAGGCAAATATTTTCTTTTAAATTAAAGAGTGCTTTCAGTAGAAGAGATTTTGATTGCTTTGTCCCTATATGTCCTTTTTTAAACATAATTTTGAATAGCAGATGGTTAGATTCAGACAACATAGGGTTTAGTTCGTTTCTTTGTCATTACTCATAGCTTGAAATTTAGAAAACCTGAATTTAGGAAAGGAAGGAAGATAATCAGTTTATAGTAAATTTTATCTCACATTTCCCCCTCCATATGAGTGGGATTAATCATGTCTTTATAGTGTGGAGATACATTTTATATCTATTCTAGGCATATGAAATGTTTTGGATCAGGTTGTTGGCGTGCCCTCAAACTCTTGCATACTTTCCAAGCTGCTTTGACTTCAGAGGAGCTCAATAAGCTCTAATTTTTAAAAATGGAAATGAGGCAATGGTTTAAAAAATTTTAAATTTTCTTTGGCTTTGTCAGTTAGTGATACTAATTTCAAAACCACTCTCTGAAAAGAGATTTTCTTGGTGGCATAAAGTATTGAAAGGAAAAAGCAGATACTGTTACTTTCATTTAATATCACTGCAATGTACACAACATGCATTGAGATCTGTTATTATCCATTGTTTTCATAATGCATAGAGGAAACAAAGTAAATATCATCTTTTAATGGCATCCATAAAATCTCCCCTCGTCTCTGAATCCCTTTTCAAATTAAGAAACAAAGGTGACAAATTCATTATTTAAAAAAAAATGATATAAGTGACCTATATCATTGTGGAAGTTTCAGATATATCAACTATTGATTAGATACACTTATATACTGAAATGTTTACCACTATAGCAATAGTTCACATCTCTATCACATCACAGAATTATCATATCTTTTTTTTTTTGTGGTGAAACAATTAGGAATGATTCTTTTAGCAATTTGAAGTTTATAATACAGTATTATTGGCTGTAATCACTATGCATTAGATCTCCAGAACTTATTTATCAACTACTTGCAAGTTTGTACCCTCCAATAAGATCTCCCTATCCCAAAAAAAAAAAAAAAAAAAAAAAAAAAATCTCCCCATCCCCACTTCCTCCCAGCCCCTGGCAACCACCATTTTGTTCTGTTTTTATGAGTTGGATTTCTTTAGATACCATATATAAGTGATGTCATATAATACTTGTCTTTCTCTGACTTAATCTCACAAATATAATGCCTTCAGAGCCTATCGCATTAGTTGGTTTCATCCTTCTTTCAGATCATCAGGACAATAATGTAGGGGTCATCTTGATGCTGCTTCTTTTTTTTACAACCCATGTCCAATCTCATATTACATCCACCATTTTAAGCTTCAAAATATATCTAGTTCTAACCATGGGCAATATGTATCTCTGCGACCTTAGACTGGACCTTAGACTAGAGCACTGCAATTGCCTCCTAACTGGTATTCCTGTTTTACCACGTATTCTTCCAACCTCAGTCAGAATGATTGTTTCAAATCCATACCATATCCCTTTACTCTGAAACTCAAAATATTCCCAGGTGATCACACTTAGTAGATTCTGCAAGGTCAAATAGGATCTTGTCCTTGCCTTCCTCTCAAAGTTATCTCTTTTATCTACTCCCCTCAAATATATCCTTTCTGCCATGCTGGTGGTCTTGTTCCTTGATCACACCAAATTCGTTTCTGCTTCACAGACTTTACACTTGTTTCCTGGGCCGGATATATTTTTACTTCAGATTTTTGCATGGTTCACTTCTCATTCTTCCAAGGTTACTGTTCCAATATCATCTCCTCTGAGAGATCTTGAGTAACCCATTCTGAAGCAAGAAAACTTTGCTTTATTGTTCTCCATTTCCTTTTTATTGAAACTGATTCTCAATTTATGGGCACAAATTCCTCTGAGGTTAATAATTAGATTTTTTCAGTGTATATTTCTTCTTTAATTGAAATGTCCTTGTTTCTAACAGGATTTTTGAGTCTTCATTGTTGATACTGTGATGTGCTTCTCTGATTTCCATCAAGGAAGAGCCTGTTACCCTAATTGTGAGAATGTTGTCAGCAGGCAGCTTTTCAGTTGTCATCCCCATCAGTTGCAGAGAGCCCCATTCCACAAGATCATGCCTCTCCCCAGGATTACCCATATCTCATGAGTATTTAATGTGGCCCAACCTGGAACAACTAGAGACCCTCCTTAGGATTAGCTGAGTATCTCATTAGCCTTACATCACAACTCAACTCTAATTTTGCCATTTATTCCCCTTTCTTCTATAGGGATAAATCTTAGGGACACACCTTAATAATATGACACCTATTACCTCTGTCTCAGAGTCTGATTCTCAGGGAATCCAACCTGTAACATCCTACTTATTTATTTTGCATTTTCTTTCAACCTATTAAATTCCCTCAAATATCTGGTAATACTTAGTTTTTGGTTTGTATCTCAGAATGACTCTTTGGTTTAATTAGAGAGCAATTGATCAGTGATTTCTTGGAGCACAGTATATCTGGAAGAAATTATCCCAACCTCAGAATAAGTAGGCAAAGGATGTCTGCAGGCTTGTATTTCATATGAGAAAATTCAATGCATGAAAAAAAGACCAACTTACAGAATAAAATTAATGAAGATGGAAAGTGAGCGTCTATTTTTGTTTTGTTTTTATTTAGGCATATAAGTGAAATTATATGGTATTTGTCTTTCTCTGACTTACTTCACTTAGTATAATACCCTCCATGTTGTCAAAATGGCAAGATCTCATTCTTTTTTATGGCTAAGTAATACTCCATGCACACACAAAATTGGTAATTGTAAATAATGCTGCAATAAACATAGTTGTGCATATATCTTTTCAAATTAGTGTTTTTGTTTTCTTTGGTTAAATACCTGCTAGGGTAATTACTGGATCATATGATATTTCTATATTTTTTTTGCAAAAACTGCATAGTGTCTTCCACAGTGATTGTGCAATTTGTATTCCCACCAAGAGCACACAGGGGTCCCTTTTCTCTATATTCTAGCCAATACTCACTATTTCTTGTCCCTTTGATATTAGCCATTGCAGTTTTGATTTGCATATCTCTGATGATTAGTGATGAATATATTTTCATGTGTCTGTTGGCTGTCTTCTTAGAAAAATGTCTCTTGAGGTCCTCTGCCCATCTTTTTAATTAGACTGTTTGTGTTTTTAATGCCAAGTTGTATAAGTTCTTTATATATTTTGGATATTAAACCCCTATTGAATATATTACTTTAAGTGTCTTCTTCTATTCCGTAGATTGGTTTTTTGTTTTGTTGATAATTCCCTTAGCTGTGAAAACCTTTTTATTTTGGTTTAGTCCTAATAGTTTATTTTTGCTTTTGTTTCCCTTGCCTGAGGAGATATACCCATAAATATGTTGCTAATGCCAATGTCCAAGAAATTCTGCCTATATTGTCTTTTAGGAGTTTTATGGTTTCCAGTCTAACATTTAAATCTTTAACCCATTTTGAATTTAAATGTATTTGAGTGCATGGGTTAAGAAGGCAGTCTGGTTTCATTCTTTTCCATATGGTTGTCCAGTTTTCCCAAAATTATTTATTGAAAAGTTGGCATTTTCCCCATTGTATATGCCTCCTTTGTTGTAGATTAATTGACCAGATACGGCTGGGTTTATTTCTGAGCTCTCTATCCTGTTCCACTGATCTGTGTGTCTGTTTTTGTATCACTACCACACTTTTTTTTATTACTATAGCTTTGTAGTATATCTTGGAATTTGGGTTGTGATACCTTTAGCTTTTGTTCTTTTTCAAGATTGCTTTATTTGAGATCTTTTGTGGTTTCATATAATTTTTAGGATTATTTGTTCTAGTTCTGCAAAAAATGCTATTGGTATTTTGATAGAGATTGCATGCATATGTATATTGCTTTGGATAGTATGCACATTTTAATGATATTAATTCTTACAGTCCATGAGCATGGTGTATTTTTCCATTTGTCTGGGTCGTTTTCCATTTCTTTCATCAATGTACTTTAGTTCAGAGTGTAGTCTTTTACCTCCTCCAGAGTGTAGGTATTTTATTCATTTTAGTGCATTTGGGAATGAGATTATTTTCTCAATTTCTCTTTCTGCTATTCTGTTATTAGGATAAAAAAGCAACAGATTACTGTATATTAATTTTGTATCCTGCAACTTTACTGAATTTACTTATCATTTCTAACAGGTTTTTTTGGTGGAGTCTTTAGGGTTGTTTCTATATATATTATCATGTTATCTGCAATAATGACAGTTTTACTTCTTCCTTACTAATTTGGATGCATTTTATCTTTTCTGATTGCTGCAAGTAAGACTTTCAGTATTATGATAAATGAAAGTGATGAATCTACATCTTGTTCTCTTCTTGATTTTAGGAGAAAAGCTTTCAGTTTTTCACTGTTGAGTATAATGTTAACTGTGGGTTTCTCATATATGTCCTTTACGCTCCCTCTAAACTTACTTTGTTGAGAGTGAACAAAGTATCACGAATGGATGTTGTATTTTGTCAAATGCTTTCTCTATATCTATTGAGATTATTTTATGATTTTTATGCTTTCTCTTGTTAATGTGATATATCCTGATGTTTTACTGGCAAATATTGTACCACCCTTACATCTATGAAGTTAATTCCACTTGAGTGTGAATGATTTTTTTGATGCACTGTTGAATTTGGTTTGCTAATATTCTGTTGAAGATTTTTGCATCAAGGTTCATCAGAGATATTGGCCTGTAGTTTTTTTCTCTTTTTTTTCTGGTGTCTTTGTCTGTTTTTGGTATCAGGATAATGCTGGCCCCCTAGAATGAATGTGGATGTTTTCCTTCCTCTTGTAGTTTTTGGGATAGTTTGAGAAGAATAAATATTAATTCTTCTTTAAATATTTGGTAGAATTTACCTTTGAAACCATCTGGTCTTGGACTTTTGTTTGTTGGGAATTTTTTGATACAGACTTAACTTTATTACTAATAATTGGTCTGTTCAAATTTTCTATTTCTTCCTGATTCACTGTTGGAAGATTTTATGTTTCTAAGAATTTATTTCTTCTAGGTTGTCCCTCTAGGTTGCCCACTTTGTTGGCATAGATTTTTTATAATATTCTTATAATTTGATGTATTTCTGTGGCATCAGTTGTTATTTTGCCTCCTTATTCTGATTTTGGTTATTTAAATTCTTTTTTTTTCTTGATGAGTGGGGCTAAAGTTTTGTCAATTTTGTTTATCTTTTCAAATAACGAGTTCTTGATATTATTGGGTTTTTTATTGCTTTTGTAGTCTCTATTTTATTTATTTCCACTCTAATCTTTATTATTTCCTTCCTTCTATTAGCTTCAAGTTCTTTTGTTTTTTTATAATAAATTTATTTTTTATTGGTGTTCAATTTGCCAACATACAGAATAACACCCAGTGCTCATCCTATCAAGTGCCCCCCTCAGTGCCCGTCGCCCATTCACCCCCATCCCCCGCCCTCCTCCCTTCCACTACCCCTAGTTCATTTCCCAGAGTTAGGAGTCTTTATGTTCTGTCTCCCTTTCTGATATTTCCCACACATTTCTTCCCCCTTCTCTTATATTCCCTTTCACTACTATTTATATTCCCCAAATGAATGAGAACATATAATGTTTGTCCTTCTCCGATTGACTTACTTCACTCAGCATAATACCCTCCAGTTCCATCCACATTGAAGCAAATGGTGGTATTTGTCATTTCTAATGGCTGAGTAATATTCCATTGTATACATAGACCACATCTTCTTTATCCATTCATCTTTCTTTTTTTTTTTTTTTTTTTTTTTTTTTATCCATTCATCTTTCGATGGACACCGAGACTCCTTCCACAGTTTGGCTATTGTGGACATTCTTTTTCTAGCTCATTTATATGTAAGATTAGGCTGTTTATTTGTGATTTCTCTCATTTTTTGAGATATACCTGTATTGTTATGAACTTCTCTCTTAGAACTGCCTTTGCTGTGTCCCAAAGATTTGGAACCATTGTTTTTTCATTTGTTTCCATGTTTTTTTTTTTTTTTTATTTCCTCTTTGATTTCTTCTTTGACCTATTGGTTGCTTAATAGCATGTTGTTTAGCTACCATGTGGAGGGTTTTTTTCCAGTATTTTTTCTTTTAATTCATTTCTAGTTTCTTGCCCTTGCAGTCAGAAAAGTTTTGAAGACTTTAAACCCAGAATTTTATATCGGGCTAAGTTATCAATAGTATATAAAGGTGAAATTTAAAAATCTGGACACAATAATACTTGGAACATTTACTATCCATATATTCTATGTGTAAAATATCATTCTCAGAGAATACTTCTGTAAAATTACCAAAACAACTAATGAATACAAGAAAGAGGAAACAATATACAATAAATACATGTAGCTGAATTTCCCTAAGAAAAGTGAAGAAATCCAGAAAAAAAATTAAAAGATAATCAAGAAGAATTAGATGCACAGCTGTTTTTCTTTTAAGGGGAAGAGAATTATAGTTATTTCACATTAGGTTCAGTTACACTACTTACTATTATCATAAATGGGGGCAGTTAATAGACAATGTCTGATGGTAAATCAAGAATTTGAATTTAAATTTGAATTTAAATCAGTATAATATTTAAATTTGAAAGGCAAACCATTTTATGAATTATATATAAATTGACAAACTATGTAAAATAAGTTGCTATATTATTTAGAATTATAATAGCAGTCCCAAAAGACGAAAACCAAACAACATAAAGTGGTTGTCTTTGGGACCCAGAAGTCAAGAGGGAAGGGAAAGGGAGATGTTTCTTATGTTTCTTTTGTATGGCTATTTTTAAATAATATACAGAAAACTATTTACATCATATGTAAGCTAGTCTAAAAACATACATATAAACAGTGAATGAAGTAAATTGTAATAATCTGTATATTATAATATAATTCAGCAATCAGTTACATTCATTACACAGTTAAAAAATGTGTAATGGACAGTGACAAAACAACTACAAGTCTGAAGCCCATTGTATGAAACATTGTGTTTATTGGACTTAATGTAAAAACATAGGAACTGATCAAAGTAGCCTTTTGAAAATATTTATATTTATTATAGAATTATTTAACACAACAAAGATTACTCAATATAAAATAATCTAATTTATATAAATTAAACCTCCCTTCCTACACTTTATTTTTTTTTAAGAGGTGGGTAGATAGTATGGGAAGAAGGCCACAGTTCCTGTCTTATGCAAGGAATAAGATGCTGGGACAGAGATTCACATGCAAGTGATGTATTGACATCTGTGCTTTGGGGAATAATGCCTGTAAGGGAGGGAGGAAAGGTAAATTGGTGGGGGAAAGGTGAACTGCCATGTAGTTGCAATACTCAGTTGACCCCATGGGGAATCTCTGGGGAGTGGCATGGATCTTTAGAGTTGTCCTGACTCTAGCTAAGGGTACTGGGCTTTTGTACCCCATTTTGACCAGTCACTGGGTATAGGTTGTCCCCAAGGAGGGCATAAACTTGGGTGAAGCAACTCTCTTTGATTGAAGGCAACGCCTGTAGCAGGATTCAGCTGTGAACTATTGTTGGTGAACACTCCTGGCAACTGGGAAAATAGTTGCCTTTGTCCTTAATGGGGAATCTGGATGGGATACCATAACATCCTCTAGATTACATAAATATTTGTGTAGCATCTGTTAGTAACTCCTTAGGTCCCCTGTAGTGTCTCCCCTGGGTAGCTGACAAGATTATCACTGTGGATAACATGCTGTACTGGGATCCCTTGTCAACTTAAGGCCCAGAGCCTGTATCTAGAGACTTTATCTTCTAGCCTTAGGAGAGTGGGGGTAACAGGCAGTTCTGCAGGGGTAGCAAGTGTTATGAGAAGTGAAAACTGAAGATTTTTTGTTTAACAAACTTGAAAATCTTCATTCTAGATATGAATATCTAGGACATTAGATTCTGCTATAAACTTCCAGTTGACTTGAGATTTTATGATAAAGTGCTGATAAGGTGCTGTGGCCAGAACATAGCTTCAGTCCATATGAATAAATACTCCACAGTAGGTAAATCATATGAAACTATGGGAGTACATACATATGCCTAATTATAAGGAAAAACTTTTTGCTCACCAAAATTATCCCTCAAATAGACATAGTTAATTTATATTTGAGATCTTTTAAAATCTCTCCAATTACAGGATATTCTCTCCACTATTCTTTTTAAACCAAGGAAATACTGTTTGGGAGAAGATATTAGCTTGAAGCAATTTAAATCAATGTCATTTGTGCTTCTTGTCAATATCACCTGCTGTAATCAATAAAAAGATTTCACAGAAATTTAGTGTAGATTTGATTATTTATCAAGTGCATATTCCTTCACAAAAGTGTTAAGAACTGTTTATAAACATTTTTAAATAGCAATTTTAAAAACAATGTAGTAAATGATTATGTCGTGGAAAATGAAATACCTACTTTTAAATTTCAGGGTACATCAAAAGCACCTAGATGGCTTGTTAAAATAGATTACTTGGCTCCAACCTTAAGGTCTCAGATTCATAGGTCAGACATGAGACTTGACATTTTTCATTTTTAATAAATCTCCAGGTGAGACTTCATACTTTGATAATCACTGATCTATTGGACAAATGCAAATAGCCCTCATAAAAAATCATTGTTCTCGTATTCTGTGAATGGGATCCTAAGGCTTTGAATAAGTTTGCAGTAATGGCATCACAAACAACTAGATGAAGTAGAAAATGAAGGGCTTTAGAAAATTATGTTAGAAGACTCCAAAAATGGTTCTAATTTTTTAAATGATTTCCAACATTGATGTGAAGAGTTTTAACAAATTTTTTTTCATGAAATTGGGGAGTAGATAATATTTTAAAAAAACAACACATGTATCATTCTAAAACTAATTCAATATTATAAATATACATTGAATATTTTATCTATATCTCTAAATGTTTGAACATAAAATTCATTTGTATTTTATACCAAATATTGGATCTTCTCATGGGGCAGATGAAGATTTGCCTTATATTTGGGCCAAACTCCTATTTGACCATGCACATGTACACCTCATATTGTGGAGTTAAATAAGTCAAAACAAAACAAGGGGATAGGTTCATATATTTTGTAATAATAAAACCACATTTTTTTTTATGTTTGAGTGCACAGAAATGTGCTAGCTTAAAACAAGGATACAATTCTGAAAAAAATATATCCAAATTTTGAGACAGGGACAGACATAAGGGAAGGACTTTCTACATGATTTCATACTTTCTATATCATTTAATGGAATATTCTGTGATAAGTTATATTACTTTTATAATTTAAGGAAGGCAGTTTTAATGTAGCAATCAAGATTTATTTAAATAAAGGTGAATGGAACATATTTCTAAAACTAAAAGCATTCAAATTATAGATTCTTCTCAGCATTGAGATATAAAAGGACAGAAGAGAAATGAGGAAGTGAGAGACTTCGCTTCAAGAGTGGGAACCATATCTTCAGCAAAGCTAGAAAACATATCTCCATGGCATCTGAGTAGAATATGTAGTAGAATATGTGCCTGCCTGGGAGTGAAGGGAGTTCAAGAAAATTCATTGATGGGACACCGGGGTGGCTCAGCGGTTTAGCATCTGCCTTCTTCAGCCCAGGACATGATCCTGGAGTCCCTGGAGAGAGAAAAGAGAGGGCACAGTGGGAGAGGGAAAGGAAGAGAAGCAGACTCCCTGCTGAGCAGGGAGCCTGATGTGGGGCTCAATCCCAAGACCCTGAGTTCACTACTGAAGGCAGATACTTAACTGATTGAGCCACCCAGGCACCCCAGGAATCTCTATTAATTTGGCTTCAGACTGTCCAGAAACATAAGTATCCTCTGTAATTTCCCCTTTAGGGAATATGCACTGTAATAAATCATGAACGTGTTCTTTAGATCATTTTATATATTTTTATTTTGTCTAATTTTGATAAATTTCAGAAATAATTTGTGATTTGGTTTGATTTCTATAGCTCTTATTGGTCTGGGTTGTATGAAAAAATCATCTTCTATCCTATATTTTAGTTCTTTTTAAATTTTATTTATTTTTTTATTTATTCATGAGAGATACAGAGAGAGGCAGAGACATAGGCAGAGGGAGAAGCAGACTCCTCACAGGGAGCCGGATGCAGAACTCGATCCCAGGACCCAGGATCATGCCCTGAGCCAAAGGCAGACACTCAACCAATGAGCCACCCAGGTGTCCCCTTTATTTTTAGATCTTATTCTTTTAATTTATGTTAGTGATTTTTAAGAATATATTTATCTATTTCTTAAAGCTCCTTCAAATTATTTCAGGAAGTAGCTAGAGTACATATAATAATGATAAGTATTAGTTCTGGTAGCCATGGGTGAGAATCAGATCACAAACATTTTGAATTTTTACTTTATAGCTTTGCCATTGAATTCAGTAGAAGATGGAGATTTTTTTCATGTATAGTGTAATACCATATATCAGCAATTCTAAGATTTCCATTTTTTTCATATAATGTCTTTGAAATGAAGATGTGGCATACAGTTGATGGTTTATCATAGTTTAATGCCAATTGTTGGCTTTTTAAATGTCTATAAGATAATGATGTCATATACTTGATAGTGCCTTACATTCAATGAAATACAGTATATTAGAAGCTACCATTCAGAGTAGTGCAAAATTAGTAGTGAAATATTGTATGTATAGGGATTTAAATCCTCACTCCTTTGCCAGATTGTCTTCTATTGTTTAACTTCTTTAGGCCTTAATTTCTTAAAAATTAAGCAGTTTGACAACTTTATTCCTAATATTCTTTCAAATATTAGTATTCTATAATATTTATTATTTATTTATTTATTTATTTATTTATTTATTTATTTATTTTCCATACATCACTTTTCCACTTTATTAAAGTGGCAAAAATGAACAAGTTAATTAACATAACCCAAAGGTTATACCACATGCAAATAAGCAGCAAACTATATAAAATTAAAATTATGCCCTGCAACCAGTGGTTCACTATTCACTATTGGAAATTATCTATAAATTCAAAGGTCGTCCATTAACTCATTTCAATATTAGTTGCAGGATTTTAGTTATCTAAAAATCTGAGAAGTTTTGTTCAGTATGATGGGCTGTAAACTATATTTATACTTCACATAAAAAACTTGTCAGAATTCTTATTCCATTTAATTAAATTGTTATTTACATTTTTATGGTCTCAAACGTTCTATAGGTTTAAACCAATATGAGAAATATGAACTTTCAGATTAACGTATCTTTGTGAAAAAACAAAGCCAAATCTTATAAAAAAATAAAAATCTTTTAAATCTCATGATATATATAATCTGTAATCTATAAAGTTTTTAAAAATTTTACTTCGTGTTGAAAACTAATACACATAAAGCTATCATTTATTTTTTATTTATTTTTTTTACTGAAGTTCAATTTGCCAACATACAGTATAAACCCAGTGCTCATCCCATCAAGTGCCCTCCTTAGTGCCCATCACCCAGTTACCCCATTCCCCCACCTCCCCTTCCACAACCCTTTGTTATTATTAATGATTTATTTGTATATTTGAGAATGAGGGTGCATAGGAGCAAGGTCAAGGGCAGAAGAAACCGAGGTGGGGGGGCGAGGGGGAAGCTAGATGTGGGGCTTGATTTCAGGGCTCTGAGATCATGACCCGAGTCAAAACCAAGAGTCAGATGCTTGACTGACTGAGCCAATCAAGTGCCCCGATATTCTATCATTTTACTCTTCTTTTAATTTAAAATTTTTAAAAATATTCTATCATTTTAGAGTATGAGGATGATGATGATGATGATGACAGTATGACTGAAAAAAAGGATATACATAAGGAAGTTGATAAATAGAAAATGAGCAGGCTATAACCAACTCTGTCACTCAATCTTTACTGTATTTCAGAAATGATAGGGGATAGCTTAATTTCGACTCATTATTGACAGGCATATTCATACCACCAAAGAGGAATGACTTTAACATATACAGTGATTCATGGATGACATCTAAAAAAAAGTGTGGTCACCTAAGTTTAATAGAAATAAAATGTCACTTAATAATAATTTGCATCTCATGAAGTTAGTGCAAGCATAAGATCAATTATGTATTGAATATTATAAAAGACTAGTTTAAATTTCAGACCTCTTTTCTTTAATGCATTTTTAGTTTTCATTATTCCATGCTTTCAATTCCCATGGGTTAATATCATTTGGTTAGAATCTTGATTATCCTTGAAACTATATCTGGGTTTAAGATGTAAAAATGATAACTTTAACATTCCCAAGAAAACTGTTAAAATACAATGTGTGTGTATGTGTGTGTATACATCGTGTGTGTGTGTGTGTGTGTGTGTGTGTATAGAGAGAGACAGAGAGAGAGAGAGAGAGAGAGAGAGTTGGAGCTATCTTTTTTTCATTGTCTACCACATGTCATCAATCTTTTGCAAGCAGTAAGTGAAAATAGAAGCTGTCATCCAGACCTGAGGGTTTGCTTCAGAGCCTCCAGGCAGCACATTTCTGTTCACTTTTCTTAAGCATTGAGCTTCATTCTGTCCTTTCTTGATAACCAGAACTTGACTTTATCTGCACCTGTCACTCTAGCCAGTACACAGATTTGCTTATTACACTTGTCTTCCATATCATTTAAAAGACTTAGCTATGGTTATGGATTGCTTTCAAAAAATGCTTCCTGCAGGTCATAGCTGTATATATCTTCTCATGCATAAAAACATGTAGGCGTGAAGACCCTATGGCAACAGAAAGAGTTCCCATAAAATAGTGAGGATGCATCTAGTGTTAATGTGCCAATTCAAAGTGATAGAAGTTAAGCTAAAATTTCAAGACTATCATTAATGCCCTTGTACCTAGGAATTGAGAACAGTCTGTTAAGTAATGCATGTGCGGCAATAATTTGTACAGAAAGATTATAAAAAATGTGCCCTCTGAGTTTTTTGTCCTAATGATAAATGTGATCCAATCAAACTATTAAAATGACTTAAAAGCAACTGAATGTCATTTGTTGCTTGCCATAATATTTTAAGAAAAAAATAGTCATTATGAACTCTTGAAAAGGTCTTAATTGCTTTATAACCTATGACAGCTCTGGGTGACTAGAATAGCCATTTGGCTTTTGTGGAAATTATGAACTATGAAGGTCTAAATGTCATGTCTGCATGAGAGTGTAAAAGTGTTTCTTCCTTTAAAAATTATATTTTTATAATTATCTAGAAAAATCCAAAGAAGTCAGAACTTGAAACAGCCTATTGACTTATTTCAGCTAGTGTAGTCTTCTGTGCTATGACCTAATTTAGGACATTTTAGATCAGTTATCACAGACTAAATATGTTAAGGTGGTCTTGGATCTGTTATCTTCTGAATCAAAATAGCCTTTACTGACGAGAAAATACGCCAAGCTACATATTTCCACTTATAATTAAAATATATACTTTGTATACATTTTCTTTTTAAATTAAAGAATACAGTATTTCATAGGTTAGAAAAGAGCACAATAATATCAAAATTATGGAAAGTGTTATGTTAAATAAGTAAATAGGACATTGTATTACTAGATGAATGTAATTCAACTCTATAATGAGTGTAAAGGCAGATTGATTATCATTCATCTCTTCCTTGACTCAACAAATATTTTTTAAACTTCTGTTGTTTAAGATGTTAGAATATATCTTTTGGATGTTTTAGTGTATTAGTGTTTTTTTTAAAACTGTGTTACATTTATAAAATTATACATGGCACCTGTTACTTTCCTGAGAAGTTACCCCTCAGATAAATGGGGGTAAAGCAGTTTTATCTGAGTTTTGTTATTTTAGTGAGCAATGAGTAACAAGCAGCTGACAGAAGGAGGACACCAGGTCTTTAGTGACTCTCAGTGAGGACAAGGCCAGAAGGATAAATGTGATACTTAACTCAGATGAGGAGAGAAGGCACCACGAGCAGTTTTTCAAATAGAGTTGGGTCAAAGGAGAGTAGCTGACACTGTCAGGGCATACATGGCCCTAGAACCTTGAAATATTGTATGTTCTAAAGTAAGCTTTTATCTTAAATCTTGCACAATACTATTAATTTTCTCAAGCAAATAAAATTTTAGTCGCCATTACATTTAGGGCTCTTGTTACAAATCTTGCTCCAATTTGCAGAAAAAAAAAAAAAGAACATCAGAAGTGTGTGTGTGTGTCAGGGAGACTGCATGTGTTCCATGTATGCTGCTAGAGAAAAAAGAATCATTGCTGTCTTAAACTTAAAATGAACTCTTTCAATTGTGAAATATGTCATGTTCTAATATACAAGTGGTAAAAAAAACACATTTCTTTATCAAGAAAGAGAATAAGAGCAAAGAAACCACAAGTACTTTGGCATCCCTTAATTGAAGCCATGTTTTAGTCATGACAGTTGAAGCTGGCAGATATTAGCCAGGCTCATTTGTTCATGTGTGCTCTTTAGAAAAAAAAAAAGATTTTATTTATTTATTCATGATAGACACAAGGAGAGAGGCAGAGACATAGAGGGAGAAGCAGGCTCCCTGAGGGAAGCCTGGTGCAGGATTGATCCCAGGACCCCAGAATCACGACCTGAGCCAAAAGCAGATGTTCAGCCCCAGGTGCCCCACTCTTGTGGACTCTTCCTATTTGTTCTGCATTCCTTGGTGCACACATTTCTCACTCTGTTTCAGTCAAACAATATTTTGGCAAGGATTAGTATAGTCTATTGTCTTTGAAAGTATTATTTCAATTATTTGAAATTGAAGTCATAATAATGCCTACAACATTATCTGGGTATAATTGTAATTATTCAGATGTTTCTTGACTCAGTGCATTAAATCATGTGTCTGTTGACTCAATTATCTTCTTTGGCAAACTCCCAGGGACCCTGCTTGACTCTCCTAAAGTGTCAGACCATTGATTCTCCCTTTGTCTCCTCTACTTTGTTAGCACTACGCCTTTCCCCTCCTACTTTGGAATTGTCAAGAAAGATAGTACAGTAACTGACTTAGGCCTCTGAATAATGACACATATATGCCACCCTGCCCCCTTGTTTAATTTAACACAGGGCTCTACTGTTGGCTTGTTTTTCATTACAGGTAATTGTGTTTTCACAATTAACTTCTGTTTCAATAATGAATTTCATTTTGCCTATTTTTAAGAAAAAAATTGTTGTTTTGATCATGGAAGTATAAGCAGATATTAGCTGAGTTTAGTTTGGTTTCCTGGATTAAATGTTAAGTTTGGGGATCCTTGGGTGGCTCAGCAGTTGAGCGCCTGCCTTCAGCCCAGGGGTGATCCTGGAGACCTGGGATCGAGTCCCGCGTCGGGCTCACTGCATGGAGCCTGCTTCTCCCTCTGCCTGTGTCTCCTCCACCCCCCTCTCTCTCTCCCTCTCTCATGAATAAATAAATAAAATCTTTACAAAAAAATGTTAAGTTTGTTAAATTCAACCATAATTATAGAAATTTCCTTTTTACTGTAGTACTAAGATCAAGGACAGATTTTAGAACTATTCAAGCATTTAACTTAAAATTTTTAGTTTTATTATGCATATTATCTAAAGTAGCATTAGCAAAAACTAAGACTTCTGGGCATGTATGTTTCACTGTTACATTAATAAGGTTACTTATATTTACTTGTTCCGTCAGAGCAAAAACAAAACCACAAAATTTCCAAAGAGCCAAGTCTAAACATAAAATTCATTATGATACTATCATAACTTTCTCTGGACTCTTAATGGATGGAAGATGCTAGAATCTCAGAGAGTTATTTTTAGCTAGTT
This sequence comes from Canis lupus dingo, assembly GCF_003254725.2. Lineage (NCBI taxonomy): Eukaryota > Metazoa > Chordata > Mammalia > Carnivora > Canidae > Canis > Canis lupus. The sequence continues at coordinate 59,415,536 of NC_064254.1, forward strand.
TATTTAGAAAAAATTATTGGATACATTATTAAAAATTCAAAATATGCGACAATTCATTTAGAAACACATAATGTGTACAAGGTAGGATACAAGTGCCTCATAGTACAAGACATAGGATAAAGTGGCCTACATGCTAGAAAAACATTTGTGAAGAAAACAGGACTGAGAGGGAAGAGAAGATGATTCACATGCTTCTTCTTCCCCCATCCCACCTTTCATCCCTCTGCCAATAGGCAAAGTGCATCATAAGAAAGAAAGCTGTGGAATATGAACTCCACAGATTGCTACATTTCTATCAATTAGAGATTCATTTGTTTAGTGAGTAAAATACCTCTGAGAAATTACCACCTGGAAGATTTGCTTTCTCTAGTATAGAAACCAAAGTCTCCTGCTTCAAACTTTGCCAAAGGCAGATAAAATATGATTAGAATTTCAAACTAAATGAAGCAACTGGGGAGAAATTCTTGATGTTAACATTGTCAAGAATCTCCCTGAATTTTGGCCTTTAGCTTTTACTTGCATGTTCAACTTTATCAACTCATCAGATAGAATTTATGTAACATCTCAAGTTCTCATGTACTCCTCTTCATAAGATGGAAGCTCTTTTAATCCCCCCAAATTACAGACTATTAATTTACTGGATATTCTGTCAAAAACGTGTACCACTCTTTGGCTTATAAATTACATGCCTGAATTATAGGCCAATATTCCATGCAAGATGCACAGAGGTGATGGTGGTGAGTTGTAATGCCTATAATATTTCATTTCTGTGATGAAGGATCTATGATTCCTACCCTCAGGGTTTACAGTCAAGCAGGGAAATTATGAATTAAGTGTATCATTAGATGAATATTTAATTACAACCATGATGTAAACAGTATGATCCCATTAACTGACTAGTTATTTCATCTAAACTGTGTAGTTACTTGCCCTGCTTACTTCAGAGAGATGAGATAGATTTGTACCAAGATTTATATTTACTTGTAAAGGGTTTCATTAGTTTGTTTACTGCTTTTAACATGACTACACTCATAGTACATTTCAGGAAGTATTAACTCACTGCTGCTCAACATCTATCAAAGCTTTTGTTGAGAGAAACCATATTTAAGAAGGATTGACTTAAAGATATGCTATTCATCCTTCTTCAGATGCTTTGACCCTGGATGAAATCAGTGCAATAGGTTGCTGCCTGTGTGGACTGCATTTTATTGCTCACCTTCCCTTGTGGAGTTTGTATTGACTTGTATTTCGACACAATGCCATTAACTTATGTTGAAGGATGTTGCAGCAAACAGGCTGAGGAAATGCACTGTGGTGCATACTGCAAGGCTGTTGTCCATTACATTTACACCTTATTCTCCAAGAGAACCTAGAGAGAATTTCTTTCAGGGGTTAACACACAAGTATTTGTGCATCTTCCTAGCAACTAGTTTGTCTTTATCTCATTGTCTATGTGAATTAAGTAACTACTACTCCAGTCTTCTCATTTGATGCTAGAAAAAGTTTGTGGCTTATGTCCAGCATATATGTAGTATTTTAATTCATACATAAAAGAACAAGCAAACCTCTCTTCTTCTAGCTTTGTTTTTCCCTTACCTCATTTCTCCCTTATGAAATTTACCTTATCATACTCTATGATATATATCTCAGTAAGCCATCTTAAACTGTTTCTGTAACAAGGAGGAATGTTAAAAATAAGTCTGATGAATAGCTAAGCAATTGGCCTAGGAACATTTATTGTAAAACAATTCCATTCTACACTAATCCATGATGTCTACTTTGTCATATATGTAAATCTTTGCATATACTCAGCTCTGCTTTGGGGCAGTTTATTTTGTTTCGCTCATTCACAGTACCATATTGACTCAGAAATTTACAGCTTGAAATTCATCCTAGGTAAATAAGGATAAGCATAATGACTTAACTACAAAATATTCATTGGGTTATTTTTTATAATAGTAAAAATTGAGAAATAGTCTAAATATCTAGATGTTGAGGTTATATTGAACAAACTGAAAAGTAGTGATTTAATAGAATACTTATATAGCGAGATAACATTATAGTTTATCAACATGTTTACAATTTATTAAGTGGAATAAAGCAAACAGTGTGTGCTAATGATTATATGTATGTAAATATGTATTTAACTTAGATTATTGCTTAATTTTTTAAGAAGCAAATAATGGCTTTTCTTTTTTTTTTAAGATTTTATTTATTTATTTATTCATGAAAGAGAGAGAGAGAGAGGCAGAGACACAGGCAGAGAGTGAAGCAGGCTCCATCAGGCTCCATCAGCCTGATGTGGGACTCCATCCCGGGACTCCAGGATCGCACCGTGGGCCAAAGGCAGGTGCTAAACCACTGAGCCACCCAGGGTCCTGATAATGGCTTTTCTATAGTACCCAAAGCACAGCAGTAGAGTCCCTTCCTACAAGGACTAGTGAAATGTTTTTCTTTCCTTGGGTTCTTTCTTCAGTGATATTTTCATGATTACTTAAGGCTGTTTTCCCATCCCGAAGGCCCCATCCTGGTTTTCCTAGCCATTTTGTAAGAGCCAGAATTGAGAAGCCCTCCCTTGAGGGTAGAACTGTATGTTACTACTGAATACTGGTTGTTCCATAATATGTCACTACACCCCTAAGTTTCCAAGACAGGAAGAAGATGTTGTCCCCATACTTGGTCAGCATGAAAAGGTAAGTTTAGGGCTGAGGCTCCTGCTATCAGTGTACATTCCTACCCAGCACAGGGTGCCTCAGGGCATGAGGGAGGAATCCCTTGTTCAGTGTTTTGTTTTCTCACCAGAAATACTCAAAGGTGAGATTGTCTGTACTCCTGAATGTATGGTTCTTTTATTGCTACTAATCACCCCATTTCCAAGGCAAGTCTATAGAAGCTGAGTCCAGTGTTTTCCAAGTTGTCACAAACCAACCCTAGAATCAGCTCAGTGCTTAGCCCCACTCTCAGTTCCTGTGTCTCAAGATAAATCATTTTTCTTTCATTGGAAAGCATCAATTTCTTATATACCCACATAGGAAAAGGTGTGGAATGGTATGTCATAATGACATTGCTTGATCTTAGTCTTAATTTTGCTTATCTATTTTTTTACATGTTCGTCGATTACTAAAGAAAATCTCCCAGTATATCTGAGCCCGCCTACTTCTTAAAATTTAAAACACTTTTATTATGGAAACTTTCAAATACATCAAAAGTAGAGAGGATAGTACTGTATCGTGAACCCCAATATGCCTATCACCTGGAGTCAACAAGTATTATTATTGTCATTTTTCATTTATCACTATTACTGCCAACATTGTATTTTGCTGAGATATTTTTAAAGAAAATCCAATATATTATGTCATTTTACCTATAAATACTTTCATATTCATCTCTAACTGCAAAGACATTTCTAACATACTCATAATGCCATTATCACACCTATTCTAATTAATCGTACTTTCTTAATGTCATCTGATATCCAGTATATATTCAAATTTTCCTATTCTCAAAGATGCATTTTTACAGTTGGTGTGTTCAAATCAGGAATAAATTGTGGTTCACATATATATTGTATGTCTCTTCAGTCCCTTTTCTGCTATAAGTCATTTTTCAATTTGTCATTATTTGTTAGAAAACTAGATCATTTGTCCTTTAGCATGTCCAATGTTTTGGAATTTGGTTGATTGTTTCTTTCTTGTCTTATTAGCTTTAAAAAAAGTATTCCATGTATCAATAAACTGTTCCATTTCAGTAAATGTTCTATTGCATTTAGGTTGTTTTCAAAGCAAAATAATGCATTGACATATCTTGTTATTTAATTTTAATATGAGAAGAAAATGTCTAACTGTTGGTGATGCTAAGACTGATCATTGAGATAGTTTGCCTTTATGTACGTATATTTCATTTTTATGGAAGTAGCATATGTACATGGCTAAAATATGCAATTGTGCAGAGCAGAAGTCTTATATGGTTCTACCTTCCCTCTCATCTGCTCTACCCTGCACTATTCCCAGTCCCAAACTTAATTATTTCCATTTTTAGTTCTTCTTGTCATTGAATCTGGCCCTCTAATTACATGCTTATAGTATTCTTTCTTGACTTATCAATTTTAAACATAATCTTTTTAAGCAAGACAAGGACTTAACTCATTTACACCATCACTCCATGTTATGTTCCCACTCTTCCTGATGTAACAATTGTGTAATAACAATGTAGTACTGATTATATTATTTTTAGTTCATTTTTCTTGTATTTGTTACTATAAAAATTCAGTTTCAGTTATTTTTCTTGTTCTATCAATTTTAGACAGAATTACTAACTCTCTATATTGAAAGATGAAGTTTCTAGCATTCCTATTCTTTTGATCTCTTTTTTTACTCAAGATTATTCGTTAATCTGGTACCTTCTTCTTCTGATGGGGGAGAAATGCCATTTTTCTTGAAATGAATTAAAACTTGCCTCAAATAAAATATGTAGTTGTGGAACATCACTATAAAGACTGTGGAATAGGATAAAGATAGCTGAGGGAGCACTGTCCCAGGCAACCTCATGGACAGGACTGTCTCAGAGGAAGAACCAACTTCAAGTCTTGGTCTCACTCTGAGCTCTTTTCTAAAGAGACCAAAGAAGCTCGTGTTGGAGCTCAGAACTACAGTGTATTTGGAGTTGGCCAGAGTGAGGTATATTTGGTCCCAGTTGCTTTTATTTATTTATTTTTTAAACATTGCTGCAAATTCAGCAACTCTGAATACAGGCAGCAAGTTCACTCAGAAGTTTGGTGCTAGTTAATTATTCTGGGGGTTTTTAAAGTTCAATGGAAAAAAATAATAACTGATAAAAAAGAAGGAAAGGAATGTCCATTTCACCTTGTAGAAGTAGAGAATATCTTCTTAACAATATTGAAATCTTAGATCCTGTGGAATTGAAATGTATTTCAGTCGTTAAATGTATGAAAAATCCATAACAGTGTAGAGAATGATACATATGATAAAGGGTTAAAATTTTTAGCAGTTAAATATCCTATCCTGACTTTGCAGAAGAGAGGAAGAATACTAATGATGGTAAAGACACACAAAAAATTTATCCTCTCACATGATTAAAAGGTAAGTAAGAAACAAGTCAGAAGATCAGAGTAAGCAATACATGATAGAAGAAATACAATAGTTCTAAAATTCTAAAATCAGATGTTAATATGTATATGCATAAATGGTGTGTTTATACCATCACAAAATTGAATTAGAGAAAATATTAAGGTCTTCCTAGAAATGTGAGGAAGTGGCATTCTCTTATAATGCTAATTAGATCAGCAAATAATTATTACATTAAAAAAGCCCCTAATATGACCCAGGAACCTTACCTTGGGAAAGCTAGCATGGAGAACTTTACTGGGGTACCTATATTTTTATATAGGGATGTATTTTGCTTCCCTGTGTGTTGGATAAAAGAAACTCCAGATAATAGTAATATTAATAAGAAGAATGGCCATTAAAAAGGAAAAGAAGAGGAAGAAGGTAGAAAATACAGTGCTAAATACTGTTGTTTCATACAGAATGTTCTCCTTCAGAGCTTCCCCTCTTCGGGGAATTGCTACAGGACTTTCCCTGAGCTAATGGTATTGGAGGAGGTCATGGAGACGATGTGACCTCTTGTTGACCTGCAAGCTGGACCCAGGCAATCAGTCTCTTTACCGTCTCCTCTGTACTTGGAGTGTACATTCTGCCGGCCATTCCCACAGGGGGGCTCCTTTCAAGGACACAGCCATGAGAGATCAATGAGTTGTTGAGACCATCTAGATGGTATGTGTGACTGAACCCCATTAAGGTCTCCATATAAACTTTTAAGGTTCTGGCAGGCAGGTGTGGAGATTTATTCATTGTGCAGCCACTGGAGATAAGTCACTTATGTAAGTTCCCTTGCTTAGTAAACCTGCCACCTACCAACCTGGAATGGCCTGCCTCTTTCTTCAGTCTCCCTTTGCCCTCCATGAATGGGGGTCAGTTTTGAATTTCACCCAGAAAATTGCCAATGTGGTAAATCAATAAATGGTAATAATTAACCTGTGTTCTCACTTATAGGTTTAAATTGATCATTGTCCTGGAAACTCGGGGCGGGGGGGATAAGATATTTCAGTTATAGCAGAAACTGAAAAGATACTATTTCTTAGATCATGTTAAATACATTGGCACATGCAACTAAAAATGCTATTTTGCCCTAGAATGTGTGTGCATTAGGAGTATGTTGAATTTTGTTGGTGATCACAACCTGGTTGTACTTAGGACAAGATATTAATTTAGTTAGAATTGGCCTGATTGCATTTGGTTAAGAGATATATTCCTTAGGAATATCCACACACACACACACACACACATACATATATATATATATATATATATATATATATATATATATATAATTCCTAAATGTGTGTATGTGTGTGAATACATATATTTATTAATATATCAGAGATATACTAATCTCTGATATCAGATATATTAATCTCTTGATCTCAGCGATCAAGCCCTGCTAAGCTTTCTGTCACTTCATCCTGGTTACTTGCCAGCAAGAGGAAATTTCTTACAGCTGAAAGAGAAGTAGAGAAAGGGAACTCCCCCCCCCAAAAAAAAAGAGGTTGGGGGGAGTTGGAGGCAGATAATCAGAATTGCTTTAAACAAAAAACAACTGTATACAAAAGATTACATTAAAAACAGGAAAAGCTTTTATATTTTTAGTATGTCAAGGATGACTGTAGTAAAGGAAATGATAAAGCAATGACATGATTTGAAAAATTATAAAAATATGGTGTTGGTTATACTGAAGACATGAAGTTTAATAGCAATAATTATTTTAATGTTTCCCAAGGCATGATTCTCAAGATATGAATACACCATAGAGCTTAGAGAATCACTATTGAGCACACATTTACTTAAAAGTTAAATTTATCCTTTAAAAATGGAAGTAATGACCTTGAACATAGTAAATGATTTTTGTTGGTTTGAAGATACGATAAAACCTCATTAATTCAAATTCTACTTAATTTGGAATTTCTGATCATTTGCCAGGGCTGACATTTCCCTTTGTGTTATCTTGAAGGAAGTTTTAACTGAATAGACGAATAGCTTAAAGAAGATGGTGGGGGGTGTTTAACCTTTATGAAAGAGACAACATAATTTTAGGAGACTTTAGAACATTGTTTATATGCAAATGGATGCTATTATTTATGAATTGATTTTTGCCTATTTATGAAAGCAAGCCTAGAATAATTTGTTTTTACAAATACAGTCTTAGTTACTCTAGCATACATATAACAATTCCAACTAATTATTAAAGACAGTGAGTTAGAGATACTTATTATTCATTTACCTATTAAACAAGAATTTATTGAAGGGTAATCATGTTCAAGGCCCTGTGAAGGGTGCAGAGACAGACATAATCTCTCTTCTTGTGGTGTTTATGGTCTGGTGCAGTGTTTTATTTTTTTAAACCCGTTTGCACAGCTCTGTTAGCAAAAATATTTGCAAATGTACCATTAACACATGCATATTTATTTACACATTGCATGCATGTACTACTTTCCTAATATACCAAGAATGTAAAATAAATGAATTCAGGAATAAATTTTGACAGGATGAGATAAAAAGAAACATAAAAATTTAATGTCATCCCTTCTTAGCAAGAGTAGCCATTTTTCAGGGGCAACTCAGCCCTATGGAAGGAGAAGCTCAATGCTACCAATTCCAGACACAGACAACAACAGAGGTGACAGTTGCAACAGAGACCTGCAAAGCCTTAAATAGTCCTTATTTAACCCTGAACAGAAAAAATATATATATAATCCCCAACCCTTGATTTAAAGAATAGATAGGAAGACAATTGCTGTTTAAGAGGATGTATGTAATATGCTGAAAACAGAGACCCAGAGAAAAGTATTCAATAAATATTAGTTCCATTCTCATCCTTCCCCTCATTTTTTTCATTTTTTTTATTTAGTCACTTAAGGAAAATTTAAAATATTCAGAGCAATTCATACTGTTAAAGCCAAATATATTTACTTATTATGTTTACTTATTATGATAGTTACATATTTTGAATTTAGATTGGAATCCCAATTTTTTTGTTAAACATCATAAGTATACATTAAAGTATTTTAAAACAGGTTCTTGTAAATTTATAAGATGATTGTAGTAGGTATTTAATGGCAGTATTATATAAAGGTGACCTGCTTAGTTCACAAAATTTCCTTTGCATTAAAATTTGCTGTCTTTGAAAATTCAGGTGTTTGAAGCAAATATGGTACCTGTTTATATTTAATGTTTAAAACTGTGGTACAGTGAGTAGATTAGTTGAATATTTTGTCAGTTATGTAAATTAAGTCTAAATCAAATTGCTAAGTAAGCATAGTATATTAGATACATAAAATAATAGTCCGTCAAGTACCATCAATACAGAAACCATGTCTTTAAATTCTTTTGTATTATACATTGAATAGAACAAAAGTGTTTTTATTTCTATAATTTGATTATGTTCAGTTTAAAAATTTCAATTAAACATTTATTTTTGACAAAGTATTTGATCTAGTTTTCCATTTTGACAAAATTTAATCAAATTTCAACCTATTTGAATTTCACAGAAATCATGTCACTATAAACTGTAAGACCAGGAGTTTATTTTTTAAAAAGATTTTTTTATTTATTTAAGAGAGAGAGAGCGTGGTGGGAAGGGGCAGAGGGAAAGAGAGAGAGAAAGTCCAAGCAGACTCTGTGCTGAGCGCGAGCCCAGACACAGAGCTCATTCTCATGACCCTGAGATCACGGTGTGAGCTAAAACCAAGAGTTGATTGCTTGATCAACTGTACCATCCAGGCACTCCGAGATCAGGAGTTTAGAACCTTGAGTCTAATCATTACCTTCCAATTAAAAATAAAATTCCTATCCTGGCAATCACATTTTTTTCTCTTCCTAAACATTTTCTTTTTTCCTATTTTGCATATCTCCTTGTTTTAGGGAGGGATTACACCTATTGCTAAATACCTTGAGATGAACATTTATTTTAAAATACTGTGAAAAATAATATTTAAAATATCATCCAAGTGTAAAAGCACAAAGAAAATAAGCCTCTTTGCATTTGTGCATTGTGATACAAAAAATAAACTCCTCTCCCCCTATTATTGACAAAAATATTATTTCCTGGAGAACACCAGTTTGAGATACTACATGGAAATACTTGTATGCTGCTAAAAGAAAAGCATAACTATTCAAGTAGTTAAGATTAAAATTCATTGAACATTTAAGCTATACATACACAACATACACATTATATATATATTTTTAAAAAACAGCTTTTTGCTACAGGTGGTAAGATACATAAAGTCAATCTACTTTATAATATATAAATTTTTCCTGAGTGTGGGAATGAAAATATGGTATTGCTATCTCCAAGGCTGATGAGAATGAAAACATTTCTTTGTGGGAAGAGCACAAGAGGGGATGTGATGGAGAAACAGACCTTTAATCATGTGCGGGATTCTCTGTGTGAACAAAAGAGAACATGAATCTTGAATGTTGGTATAGTCATAAGTCCTGGTTCCTCAAGCTGTAAGCCTTAAGGCAGGTATTTGTTGTCACTAATGAATTTTGGCTTTTCATATTTGTCCTTTGTGAAAGGATGTGAATGATCTCACCACAGTCTTTTTACCAAGTGTGACTTTGTGCATTATTTTTTCATATTGCTTTGAGGTGTGAGGCAGTTCTAACTACACTTCTCCGATGCCCCTAAGATTTTCTATTCATTCTTATGTTGCTGGCACTGGGTGAGGAGAGATAATAGCTATTTCTTAGTTACTGGTGAATAGCCTCAGGAACGTGCAAACAGATTTTACAATAGTATCATAAAAGTTACTATTAATAATGATTTCTAATAAGAAATATATTTTAGTTAAAGCAATTACAGTTAATCATGATAAGAAATTTGTTAAAATGGAAACTGTCTCTTTTGGAAAATAGTATTTCCAAAGATATAATTGATAACCAAATCCAACAGTCAGTTGACACTCTCATTCTGAGAACTCTGTCTCCCTGAGGATCTCTTACTCACGAACATTACCATCTGAACCAACTAGGTCAGATCTGTTCTTTCTCTTATAAAAATAACTTCCTGGTATAAAAATGCTTTCTCTGTGCCATTAAACTTTCTTTCTTCTATATAGCCTCAGCCCAGTGCCTTTTCTTTCTGAGTAGACTTTTTCTTTCTACTAGACTGGCTCTTGCATTTCATAATGTGGCCTCATGGTCCTAAGGCTATCCCATCATTTCCTCCCTATAAAGTCCACAAAAATTAATACAGCTTAACAGAACCTGTATCTTGGCAAAAATGAATGTGTACTTACCGAACATAAAGTAATGTTAGTTGGTGCTCATGGGGAGAAAATACTGTTAAGACTTTTAGAGCAAATCAGAAAGTTTTGAAATAATATTTTAAAATCTACTCTAAGGATGACTTTTATTAATCTTAGAAATAAAGGGTATCATTCAGCAATTTTATTTTCTAAAATAAATTAATTCTTTGATTTGATAGATTAGATTAAAATCTCAATCAAACATTAAACATGTAAATGACCTTCCCCTCCACTAACCGTCCAAGTATTTGATTACAGATTTTCTTTTTAAAATAATTATTCTTAGTTTCTTTTATATATGTTATAAAAGCAACAACCTTTTTTGGAATTGGAAATCTTATTTTTTAATTATCTGTTAAGATAGATTTTTTTTGGTAGCCTAATTTTTATATCTTCGATTTAAAGCACATATAAACCACAGGTAGATAAGTATGAAATAAAATTAAAAGAAAACTCAAGATAGGTTCTCATTTTCTGGAGTTTGAAGCAATGATATTTCTTTTGTAGCTTCTATCAAAAAACACATTTATAGCTTACATTTCTATAAAACTTCAGAAGCAGATTCCCATAGAAATCCTTTGAGATACATTATTATTGGGTCCAATTTATAGATGAAGAAACTGAGATTCAGGAAGTCAGCAGATAATGTCAATGTTCCACCCATAACCCTTTGTCATTTATTATTTCTATGCTCATAAGCTTGCTATCAAGCTGCCAGTAAATGTGATCTTTTACATTTCCAGCACCACAATCAGGGTGTCCACAAAGTACCTGATTTATCATACTGGAATTCCACATGATGTTGCTTGGACCAAGGGAACCACTATCAGGCATGAAATTTCAACAATGGACATGCTCTTGGCACCCATTAGTTCTACCATTTTGTGCATCACCCACCCAGAAGCTGCTGACCTGATGAAATGCTGTGTAATTTAGTTCTTAAAGGCACAGTTATAGAGTCAATTGGGGGATGAAGCTCTGAGGGCTCTGCTTGAGATGTTACATACTTTGAATTGATTGCCATTATAGGACTCTGTGTTCCTGATATATTATATATATATATGATAGGAAGTAAGACTAGGCCATCTTAAAATCAGTCTGATTAGGGAATTTGTGATTTCTGGAACAACAACTTTAAATTTTGCTGGATTAGAGGTTCTCAGGAGCAGAAAGTACGTCTTCTGTCAAGGGACATTCCATTGAACCTTAGCTAGGGCTATCAAATGGTAATTTTGTGCTTCTCATAATAGTAGACAAACAGCCAAAGAAAGAAGTTACCATATTGGCATGATGGCCCTGATTTTTCAGAGGAGGTGGAATTGTTACTACCTAATGGGAGCAGGGAAGAGTATGTTTGGAGGCCAGAGGATCCAGTAAGTTCCCTCTAAATGCTTCCTTGCCTGATAATAACTTTGAGTCAGCCATATCTGACAAGGATAAAATAACCAGGAGGTCAGATCCCTCAGGGATTAAAGTCTGAGTCACCCTACTAGGCAAGCAACCTAGAGAAGCTAAAGGACTAGATGAGGATAAAGGAAAAGCAAGCATGAGTGATAAAGGAAGGATAATGCATATCAGTTATGGTCAGGATCAGTGAAGCAGTGGGGACTGTGGCTTGTTCCACTACCACTTCTAATGTAATTTTAAAAAGAAATTGTGAATCAGTGACAGGATAGAGTGACTTTCATAGGTGGTATGAGTAAATCTAAATAGTGCAAGGGAAGAATGCAGCAAAGCATGACAAGTGTCCTAACCATAGTTCCTTGATATTTATTATTTCCAAACACCCTGCCAAAACTTATAACTAATAGGATTTTTGATACTTTGAGCGCCTACTCTAATCAATGGGTCCTTCCCTGTCTGTTCTAAGAGCAGGCTGGAATTAATACCCCTCCCAAAAGAAGACTTCAACAAATATCTCATAGGAATTACTGTTTAAATACCCTACTTGCCTCATCCTGGAGTGGGATGACTTAAAGGGGAATCCCCTATATATTAAGAGTTCCCAGCAAAATAAACTTCAGTTGCCCACGGTGGTAACTTGATTCATAATACCTCTGTTGCTGACTTCTTCCTTTTTATCTCACTCCCCTACTCAGCACATGTTTTTTGGAGTCATCTTCCAAGTCTGCTAATTGGACTTAAATATTTGTCTTAGGGTGTCTGCTTCTGGGAATCATAAACTAAGTCAGCAAGTGATTTACTTAAGGTCAGTGATAGTGCAGTCTAATTCCAGGTATTCTAACGCTTAGACAAGTGTTCTTGTCACTACCACATTCCAAAAGTTTTCTAGATATGATTCTAGACCTTTATGTAGAGAGGTTACATTATATACATCATGGAGGGTGAGTACAGTTAGATAATATCTCTCCTAGATCTTTTTTGTGTGGGCAAGAAATTGCCAACTAATATGGTTTTGAACTTTAGAAAAATAAAATATAATGACATATTTATCATATTCATATCCTTTCTCTCTCTTGTGCCCCCTTCAAATAAGGGAGGGGTCTCTTCTTGATTGATGAATCAGTTCATGGACTCTCCTTTGTTGTACAGTTTGGGCAACGTTCTGATTCTTGTCAGAGAAGTAATTCAATGCACCTCTTTCTTTTGCAGTATGGAGTGTTCCATAAATGGAGAGCTTGGGCTTCTGGGGAAGGCATAGTGTGGATGAAGTGTTGGCATGTGTATATAGAAAGGAGAATTCAAAAGTAGTATATAGACAAAGAGAGCTGTGGTGATGAACAAAAAAAGTGATTTTTAGCCATTAACTTAAGAGAGAAAATATTGAAAGAGAGAAGAGCCATGTGAGGCTTTGTGAGGGATTTCCATCTGTGTAGAGAATACTGAGAGTGGCAATGATGGCTAGAAAGGATTTTAAAGATAGTTTGCTGTGCCTTTTGGGCTTTCTTAAGAGATGAATGCAGATTTGAAATAATTTCTATTTACTTTTTTTGACTATATTTCTTTAATTGTGATACCCTGCCAGACTAGATCACAGCAGACCTCTGTAATTTTGAGGTTAGAAGCTTATTACAAATTCTAGAGCAAATGTAGTTCAAATAGAGTTCCTACTGAATTTAGTTTTTGGATCCTTTTATACCTGTATAAGAGGCTTGTATTTCTGACGAGGCAGCATGACTGCCCCTGGGATGAGGGGTAAAAGAAGAACAAAGAGTGAGGAAAGCAAAGAACATTTAATTTAAAGAAAACATCAGAACTAAAGTGTCCAGGACTCCTAAAACAATTTTCAGTTTTTAATCTAAGGGTAAAAACCCAGGTAGCACAGGTGTTGGAGGAGTCAGGGGAAAGCAACAGTTCAGTTTGTGCTCAGACTTCTGTGGTCCTTGTGGAGAAGGAGAGCCACAGCAGGTACCAGCCAGGCAGAGTTCGCTTGTGATGAGCTCAGTGGTGTTATTCTGCTCCAGCCAAGCTCACACTCAGTGTCCAGGCTACCTGCAAATGTGCGCTCTGTAAAAAAAGAAGCAATGGTGAGAAACTGATTTAGTGTGGAAAAGATAAATGAAGGGAAAGGAAAAGGAAAGCAAACTCACCTGCTGGGTTAGTTTTTTTGTTTGTTTGTTTTTAAGAACTAGTTTAGGGAGGAGCTTAAGAGTAAGCTTAAAGAAATCGTTCAGTCTCTAGGAGGATGCAGAGCTGCTGGTGATGCTTTTAAGGGAAGAATCACCGTGAAGATTTGCCATAGGGGGGCTGAGAAGAGTTGTTCAACCAGGGAACACTGATTAGAGACTCAGTTGGATTGAATACAAGAGGCATGTTTGAGATAATTAAAATCCTTGTTAATAATGAATTTGCTGTACGCTTCAGATTGGGTGGAGAAAGAAACAGATCCGATTTTGGAGAATATATGAGGAAAAAAAGAAGCCAGAACTTTGAAATGATTTTTTAATGTTTCCTCTGAGTAAGCCAAGAATAAAGAGTATCACACACAAAAAAAGTAAAGGTCAGAAAAACTATGGATAACAGATACTGTTATAGAGATAAAAACGTAGAATGTATAGCAGAAGTGGAAACATAGAATAGGAGAGAAATATAATTGGAAAATACAGTCAGACAGAATGACAATGGGCAAGACGGAACTCAAAGGAAATTTTGAAAGAGTAAACTGCACAAATGTTTTCAGCAAAATTGCAATGAGAACATGCTATAGAGTAGAACAGCTTTAAAGTTCTGATTGACATATATTTGAAAAATAACAGGAAAATAAAGTCATCTTGGGAGGTGGAGGACAGGAGAAAAATTATTGGTTGGTAGAAGGTAGGTAATAAAAATGGTAATGGGAGAAACCCAGGTAAAAAATGTATCTTAAAATATTTGGAAAGATCACAGTACAGTCTGTCTTCTCCAGAAGGCAGGAAAGCCAACCACTGAGGTTCATAATGTATACACTTGAGCAGAGCATTCTGAGTGTCTTTCCATCATTACATTGCATCACTCATTCATGCCAGGCTCCATAAACATGGCATAGGAATAAGCAAAATAAATGACCAAAAAAATTTAGAACCTCTTTTTTTTCCCCAAAGTGAAGTGACCCTAGGAGAATTGCAATATTAACATAAATGGAAGGAGATATTTGCTATACCCCACAATAAAAACTGAGTCAATATATATTATGTGTTTATGTACCAGCAATGTAGTACTTTAGAGCATGAGGGGATTACATAGTAATGTTCCAAATGACCATTTCTTGGGCTATGTGAAAGTTGGAGATGTAAAGATACAGGAGGAGTAAGTGAAAATTATTTAAAGTTCTAACTTTACACATGAAGATATTTTATATCAAAGGATATTTCAAATCTCAATTATTACCACACCAAATTGAAAATACAAAGATTCTGGTCCTTCAAAAAAAAAAAAAAAAGTTGCTGATTTAACATATTCAAAATAGAAAGACTGAACTGATGCATTTTGGAGTCACTTTGAATTAGCACATTAAAATAGGTTTATTTTTTAATTTAATTTTTAAAACACTACCTTTATGCTTTCCTCCTAGTCAATCCTTAGGGATCTTCCAAGAAAGGAATGTCATGTATATTTGGCCCATGTATTCTGTGTATTTATATTTCCACTCCCTCCTCACTTCAGTCCTTCTCTAATAGAGTAAATATAGTACTTCTTATCATTTTCTTACCCATTAAAATTCCTTCTTGGAAAGCTAGGGCTGAAGAAGGGGCAACTCCTTGTTATATAAACACATCAGCACTATGACTTAATCCTCTTTTGCTTGAAGTTCTCTGCTCCAATAATATAGAAGGATGATGATGGCTTAACTGGGCATAGTGGCATCTGAGGTAGAGAAAAGTGGATATTTTCGGATATATTTAATGGATAGAAATAACATGTGAAACTTAGGTAGATTAAGTTTGGGTGAGGAGGGAGGAAAGAGAGGAGTCAAGGGTGAGATTATGGTTTAACTTGTATAACAGGAAAGTTGATGGTGCCACATTTGAGATGGGGAAAATTAGAAGAACCTAGGAAGTTATATTAAGAGTCTGATTTAGAACATATCAAGTATGAGATATCTACTGGATATCTAGGTATAAAAACAGGATATATTAGAGCAGAGCTTGGGTGCTAGAGATAAGATTTTGGAAGTCAATTGAAAAGTACCAATTCCATCCATGGAACTGGAAGAGATTACAGATAGAGAGATTAAATATAGAAAGATTAAGTCCTGAGATTCTCCAATATTTAGAAGTTGGAGAGGAGGAGGATCCTGCAAAGGAGATAGAAGATAGGATAAAGGAGAACCAAGGTTGCATGATATCATGGAAGTAAAGGGAGGAAATATTTTAAGAAAAAGTGAGGGCTCTATGAATGCTGCTGAGAGGCCAAGGCAGAGATGACCAGTGAAATAAGCATGGATTTGACCAGGTGATCGTTTATTAATTGCCATAGAAAGAACAAATTGTGTTCAAAAGAGAAAAAGCCAGGGTGATTGAAGAATGAATGCAAGTGAAGAAGTGAAGGCCATGAGAATGAACTTTTGAGAAGTTTTGCTGTGAAAAGGATCAGAGATAGAATATTAACTACATGAGGATTTAGGATGGAAGCAGAAGATTTCTACTTTAAAGAGAGTATATCCAAGAATATGTCAATAGCAGATGGATTGACATGGCAGAGAAGTGATTGATAATGCAGGGGAGAAATGGGTAGGGGTGACTGCAGAAGAAAAGCCTCAGAGTGGAAACAGGATCTGGAGTACAAGTGGAAGGTTAGTAGGGCATGTCTTCCATTATAATAGAAGAGAAGGCAAAGAATAAGGATAAGGAGCTAGGTTCATCAATTTCATGGTAAGAAGAGAAAGGAGTCCTATCTGGGCAAAGAGGGAGGAATCTGCATAAGACAAAATCCAGAAGAGGTTCTATGCAGAGCCAATACAAATATTATCTCTTTGATTACACTGCCCAAGTGGTGTACCAGTTCCTCACTGAAGAGGAAGTGAACTGGAATTGTCATGCGTATCAAATAATAAACTTCATGTAGTTTTCTTTTACAGAGAATATATTTAGTCATTGCCAACAAATCCTTTTATCGTTGCCAGAAAATCTTCAAATAAAGAACTCTTCTAGATGTTATTAAAAATAGATCCAGGGATTTGAAGGACCTCACCTTTCCACTAGAGTCACAGTTCTGGTGCCCTGCATGGAGGACAAAGCAGTTCAACTTGCCACAGGAACTGTTACATGTTCCATTTGAAACGGTATTTAAATAATGAAAAGGGAAGAGTTTAAGAGCTACTACGTACCGAACTTTGTTGAACACTATGCAAATTATTTGAGTCCTCAGAACAGAGCTCGAAGATAGGGACACTACTTATTTTTCACATGTGAGGGAACTCTGACCCAGAGAGAAAAGTATATCACTAGGCTTTGAACTTAGACAAGTATGATTCCACCCAGAGGCAGCAAAGTGTGTGTAAAGTATCAGAGCATGCATGTGCGTGTGCGTGTGTGTGTTTGTGCGTGTGTATACACATGCACTCACAAACTGAGTAGCATAACGAAGTCCCAGGTTTGAGACTTACAGAGCAGGCTATTTACAAATTTTACAATACAATTTCTCTATAGAGTTCAAACAAAAAAATTAATTAAAAAGTAAAAGTAAAGTAAAAATAAGGAACATAAGTAATATGATATTGTAGAATTTATAGTTGGAAACTGGGAGGAAAAAAGGTGTGATTTTAGCTTAGTCTAAGAAATAGAATTCAACAGCAAAATAGGTATATAGACATACAGTTATGGATATAGTTACTGATTCTTGCAATTACAGAATTTCCAGCACTAGCAGTAACCTCACAGAAAAACCCAAACTCCTTTCTCACAAATGAAGAAATTGAGCCCCAGAGAGGTATAGTGGTTTGCCCAAGGTCAAAGAGACAGTTAATATGCCAGGATTAACCCCAGATTACTTCCTTCTTCCATACTTCCCCACTGTGTAATGAGGCATCTTGTAAGCATAGATAGAAAAAAATGAGAGTGGAAATTAAAACATAAATAATTAAAAGGAAAAAAGAAAGAATATGGTCAAGTGACAGAGAAAAGGAAAAAAAGAGCACACAAACGAGAAAGTGAGTACAACATGCATATGCTAAAACATTCAAGTAACGTGCATTGACTGTTTTAAGAGAACTGTGTTATTTAGATAAACATAAAGAAGGGGGGTAGAATCAGGACTGTTTTACAAAATGAGTTTAGGGATCACTCAGGAAACAGAATTAGGAAAAGAATGCCAAACACCACATGGAAGTCCAAGAAGAGATGAAGAGACAAAAGCTTACATAGGAAAGGTACAGATACAACTTTGGTAGGCCTGAGATATGCAATACTGCATTCTAGAAGCACTTGAAAATGTTCTCATCAAACTCAGAAATCAGTTGTTAGTGACATGCGGAAAATGTCAAACAACTGCAGTATTGTAATAAGGTGCTAACAATGTTTTTACAAAGAGAAGAGTAAGAGAGACAAGAGGACCTTAATGTTGGTAAATGCAGGTTTCAAGGTTGCCCTCCACCCCGCCCCCAGTAATTCTGCTGAAAATGTTCTCATGAATAGTTTATTGCATGACACATACAGCACAGTGGTATACTGTAAATCAGAAGAAAATGACCAGTGAATTTGAACTTACAAAATATGTTATTTGAGGAAGCTGGGGAGGATACCTTGGTTTAGATCAGAGAGGTTGTGTTTTTCTCTTCAGGACCATGCTGAGCTATATGAGCACGCCGCATTCAAATGAACTAGGGTGCCCACACTCAGGCGAAAGTTTTCCCCATCTTTCCCCATCTTTCAGGGGAAAGATGAAATGACAGGTGCAATGAATTACAGTGTCTTTATTATTTGGGTAATCCCATGTCCCTCCTCGTAAGGAGACATGCCAAACTCATACCAAGTCAAGACTACAAGTGGAAGCTTCCAAATGAAAAAGAGTTAAATGGCCTGTGATTATCCAGTGATGTTGTCTGGGCAACAAACAACAGGAGGACAGTAGAGAACACATGACAAGTTGCAACAATAGGGGTGGTATGAAAGATGAAAATTAGCAGAGGTGTAGGCAACAGACCTTTAAAAATATACTCTCATGTGCCTTATACGACTTATAGCACTTATGATTCTATGTGATGGAATATATTTAATAGTTGTAACTTAGTGTGGTACTTTGAACCATTGGTTTGTGGCGTATATAATCACAGTCTTTTTTTAATTAAAGAAAAGCCTGAAAATATACCACAAATGGCAATGAACTTTATAATATGCAAAATATCTCACTCTAGTAAAACATGCCAATGAAAATAGTCATGAAACTGGATTGAAAAACCTTGGAACTAGACATGGTACATTCATATTTCTAAGTAAAGTAAACAAAACAAGGGAAGTAAAAACAGAAATCTAGTATATATATTTTATATCATGGACTCTGGTAAGAAAGTTATTGGAGTGTGTTATTTTTGTTTCACTTTCTACCATTTCGATAAAAATCTTGTTAGAGAATCAACACTTGTGTTTTGTTCAATTAAAATATAGTTTAATTAGAATTATTGTTTCCATATTCTAAGAATATTTAAATTTTAATCATACAGTTGTATAGGGACTCATAATTTTAATATCCTAGTCCCTAGATAACCATGTGTTATAATGTTTCCCTCACATTGCTATCCTGGTTAAAATACACACACACACACACACACACACACACACACACACACATACACACACATCTACCTCTCTTGGATTTTAATTATGGATCCTAGGATATTCCAAAAGGAATATTTTTTTTTCCAAAAGGAATATTTTAAAAATAGCATCTATAGTACCATATTCTAGAACACTATTCTTTGCATTTTATTAACTTTCCATAAGACAAAAACACCATGAGGGATACTCAGCATTTATTCCTATTAACTTTTTACATTATTCCCTGTTTTGTGGGGTCAGAATTCTGGGAACTAAATTTCCCAGAATCTGTTGCTGGTATGATTCCAGTTTTCACCAATGAGAGATACTTCATGAAATTTGAGTTGTAAGGAAAGAAGAAAATATTATACTTCCTCCAATCATGGTGAATAAAAATGTGAGCTTCAGCAAACATGAGTTTTGAAAAATCTTTTTATTAAGATATAGATATATCCTATAAATTATGCCATAATATTAAGTTTACAACTTGATGAATATTTATATATGCATCTATGTAACCAACATTCTGATAAAGACACAGAATACTTTCAGCACCCAAGAACAATGCTTCCTCTTAAGTGTCAATCAGTTCTGACCCTCCAACCTTAGAGGTAACTGTTCTTCTGACTTCTAGCACCTTAGATTAGTTCTGCTTGTCCTTCGAATTCACATAAAGTGACGTACACAGTGTGTGCTTTTCTCCCCTTTAGCTTTATTGAGGTATAAGTGACAAAATTGTAATATATTTGAAGTGTACTATATTTGATTTGATATATGTATACATTGTGAAAAGAATACCTGCCTTCCATTGAGTTAATTAACACATCCATTACCTCACATTTTTTACTTTTTTTTTATGAAAAAGCCTAAGTTCGGGGATCCCTGGGTGGCTCAGCAGTTTAGTGCTTGCTTTCAGCCCAGGGTGCGATCCTGGAGTCCCTGGATCAAGTCCCACATCAAGCTCCCTGCATGGAGCCTGCTTCTCCCTCTGCCTGTGTCTCTGCCTCTCTCTGTCTCTCTCTGTCTCTCATGAATAAATAAAATCTTTAAAAAAAAAAAAGAAAAAGCCTAAGTTCTACTCTTATAGGAAGTTTCAACTATATAATACAATATTATAAACTATAGTCACCATGTTATACATTAGATCCTCAGACCTTATTCCTGTTATAACTGAAATTTTGTACCTTTTTATCAATCTCTCCCTTTTTGCCTCACCTACCAGCAACCACTTTTCTACTCTGTTTAACTTTTTTTCTTTTTATTCATGAGAGACAGAGAGAGACAGAGACACAGGCAGAGAGAAAAGCAGGCTCTATGCAGGGAGCCAGACGTGGGACTCTATCCCAGGTCTCCAGGATCAGGCCCTGGGCTGAAGGCGGCGCTAAACCACTGAGCCACCTGGGCTGCCCCTTTTCTTTTAGATTCTACATGAAAGTAATATTATATAGCATATTTCTTTCTCTATTTGACTTATTTCACTTAGCATAATGCCCTCCGTTTCATCCATGGTGTAGCAAACAGTAGGATTTCCTTCTTTCTTAAGAGTAAATTATATTCCTATGGTGAACCTAACAATATATTAAACTTGTCAATTCACTAGGTTGCATACTTGAAACTAATGAAACATTGTATGTCAATTTACATTCAAATTTAAAAAACAATTAAAAAATCAAACTAAGACAAAGTGAATGACATTCCATTATGTGTATGGAATGGACACACATGCACACACACACACACTACATTTTCTTTATCCATTCATCCACTGATGAACACTTAGGTTGTTTCCATACCTTGGCTACTATGAATATCTCTTCAAGATTCTGGTTTTATATCCTTTGGATATATACCCAGAAATGGAATGCTCATTCATGTATTATTAGTAGTTCTTTTTTATAACTCCTTGAGAAAACACTATACTGTATTCCATAGTGACTTTTCCAGTTTACATTTCCACCAGCAGTGCATGAGGGTTCCCTTTTCTTGATATCCTTGTCAATATTTGCCATGTCTTGTCTTTTTGATAGTAGACAGTTTAACAGGTGTGAGGCAATAGCTAATTCTGGTTTTCATTTTCATTTCCCTGATGATAAGCGATGAGAATGCATCTGTTGGCAATTTGTATGTCTTCTTTGGAAAAGATTCTATTCATGTCCTCTGCCCATTTTTAAAAATTTGGTTATTTTTTTTGCTACTCAGTTGTATAAATTCCTTGTATATTTTGAATATTAACTCCTTATCAGATAGGTGATTTGCAAACATTTTCTCCTTATCTTTTAGTTGCTTTTAGGTAGCCATGACCAGTAGAACTGATTTCTTACAGTTTTAGACCTGAGTACTAGATTTCCTAAAATCTAGTGGAACAGTTGAGACATAGAAGGGGGCTTTCCTGATCTTTTTGTCTTCCTCCTTCTAAAATCCTTGTCTATTTAGAACTCCCTTTATTCAATCTCCTTCAACTTGGACTACCTAAGATGATTTCTGTAGGTAATTAAAATGGTTGCAGGATATAAACTGTCAAAGTTACACATCTGGGATTATTTATCTCACCTACGGATCCCAGATAAATAATAGAGTGCTCAGTTATTTTGAATTTCAGATAAAGAACAAATAATAATTTAGCATAAGTATATTGCATGCAATATTTGTATTTTTATGTGCTAAATCTGTCAACCCTAATCAAACCTAGTTAGGACAAAAACAGTGATGATTCACCACCAGTACGTACTCTCAGCTCAGGGGCACAGGAGAAATGAATCCCTGTGGTTGCTGGGAATGAAGCATATACAAAGGCAAGGCTTTGGGATAGTGGCATGTGGTTAATGTCAAGTCTCAATTTTTAATATAATTGGTATAATTTTCTACGACAGACAATTCACCCCAGAACATAAGACAAATAGGACACTTTACATCAATTAAGACTTTTTTCTATTGACAAAAAAATCCAGTATAAAACAACCTGCCCAAAGATTAAGTTTGTTCACACACTTAAGTAAAGTGCTGAGGTAGATCTGGCTTCAGGCCCAGCTAGCTCCAACATGCTACCTGGACATGGTGATTTCTTGTCTCTACTTGTCTTTTTACCTTTTTTGTTTGTTTGTTTTTAAGATTTTTATTTATTTATTTGAGAGAGAGAGAGAGAGCATGAGCTGAGGGAAGGGCAGAGGGAGAGGAAGAGGCAGACTCACCTAGATCCCAGGACCCTGGGATCATGACCTGAGCTGAAAGCAGATACTTTACTGACTGACCCACCCAGGCAGCCCTCATTTGTTTGTTTTATTTAATTTTAAAAACAGTTTATTAATGTTAGGTTGATGTAACATAAAAAGCACAGGTCAAAACTGTATAATTTGATATTTTTGATGTACCTATGTAGCCAGTAAACATATCTATCATACCCAAAAGTTTCTTTACTTCTTTATAATCCTAAACCTCCCTGCATAGAGGGAGGTCCCACATCAGGCTCCCTGCATGGAGCCTGCTTCTCCCTCTGCCTCTGTCTTTGCCTCTATTCACAGGAAACCACAATTCTTTTTGTCACTGTAGATTAGTTTTCATTTTCTAGATTTTATTTAAAAGTAACTGAACAGCTTCTACTCTTTTTTATGTAGCTTCTTTTACTCAGTATAATTATTTTGAAATTCATCCACAGTGTTATGTGTATCAATTGTTAATTCTTTGTTACTGCTCTAAGTTTTACATTGAATGGATATACCACAGTTTGTTTATCCATTTACTTGTTGAATTCTAGGGTGGTAACCAGTTTGAGAAAGAAAGAAAGAAGGAAGGAAGGAAGGAAGGAAGGAAGGAAGGAAGGAAGGAAGAAAGAAAGAAAGAAAGAAAGAAAGAAAGAAAAGAAAGAAAAGAAAAGAAAAGAAAAGAAAAGAAAAGAAAAGAAAAGAAAAGAAAGGAAAGGAAAGGAAAGGAAAGGAAAAGAAAGGAAAGGAAAGAAAAGCAAGCCACTATGAGCATCCATATATAAGCCCTTGTATGGACATATGCTTTCATTTCTCTTAGGTAAATACTTATTAATAGAATAGCTGGATCATGGGACAGGCATATTTCTACCTTCATAATAAATTGGTAAACTAATTTCCAAAATGATTATGTTATTTCACCAGCAGTGTACTTGGCACACTTGATGTGGTATTTTCTTATGGATAATTGATGTGGTGTTTTCTTAATTATTGAGTTTTGAGAAGTTTTATATGTTATAGCTATAAGGTTTTTTTATCAGATATGTAAATTTTAAATATATTCTTTTGTCTGTGATTTGTATTTATTTTTTACTTTTAAAAAAGATTTTATTTATTTATTTGGTAGAGAGACAGAGAGAGAGAGTGTGTGTGTCTCTCAGGGGGAGAGAAAGAGGAAGAAAGAGAATCTCCAGCAGACTCTGAATTGAGTGCAGAGCTCGATGCAGGGCTTGATCTCATGACCCTGATCAGCCAAAACCAAGAATCAGTTGCTTAACTGACTGAGCCATCCAGGCATTCCTGTGATTTGTTTTTACATTCTTATTACAGGGTCTTTCAAAGAGCAAGAGATTTTAATTTTTAGAAAGTCCAATTTATGAAGTTTTTTTGGGGGGTCATTCTTTTGATGTTTTATCTTATCTAATCTTTGCCTAATCTAAAGTCACAAAAGTATTCTTTTATATTTTATTCTAGAGGTTTATGGTTTAACGTATTACATTTGGGCATATGGTCCATTTTAAGCTAACTTCTGTACATGGTGCAAGGTATGGACTGAAGTTCAGATTTCTTTGTTTTTTACAGTTTAGCCAGTTGCTCTAGCACCATTTGTTGAAATCACTATATTTTCTCTAATGACTTGTCTTTGAATATTTGTCCAAAATCAGTTGTTTGAATATGTATGAGTCTATTGCATTATTTATGCTGTTCTATTCATCTATTTCTCTATCTTTATACAAATTATTGATTATTTGATCGTCTTCATTATTATAGCTTTAAAGTAAGTCTTGAAATTAGATAATGTTGGTCCTCCAGCTTTATCAAGATTGTTTTTTCTCATAAGTTCTTTGTATTTCTATGTGATTGTAAAATTAGCTTGTCAAGTTCTAATAGAAAGCTTTCAAATATTTTATTAGGTATGGCATCAAATCTACTTGTCAATTTGTAGAAAACTGACATCTGAGCTATAGTGGGTATGATGATCCATCGGCATGGTATATCATTACATTGACTTTGGTCTTCTTTGAGTTCTCATAGCTGTGTGTTTTAGTTTTCAGTGAATAGGTTTTGCACATTGTCAGAGTCATCCCTAATTATTTCGCACTTTTGATGTTATGATATTGGTTTCTAATTTCAATTTTTTAAGTGCATCTCTTTTGTTATCAACTATAAAAACAGCTATGCTTATTATTTTGAAGTTCATACATTTTCTGAGGGATGTTAACAGTTGTTTTTTTATATCCCTTCCACTTTTAACTTTTTATTGTTTTCCTATTAAATAGATGCACAACACATTATTTCATATTTATCCTTTATCTTACAACCTTGATAAACTCATTTATCAACTGTTTTTGGGTTTGTTTTTGTTTTCTGATGGACTCTATGGGATTTTTACATAGATGGTAATGGTATCTCTGAATAAAGATAGCTTTACTTATTTTTTTAAAATATGGGTGCCAGGGGCAGCCCCGGTGGCCCAGTGGTTTAGCGCCACCTTCAGCCCAGGGTGTGATCCTGGAGACCCGGAATCAAGTCCCACGTCAGGCTCCCTGCATGGAGCCTGCTTCTCCCTCTGCCTCTGTCTCTGCCTCTCTCTCTGTGTGTGTCTGTCATGAATAAATAAATAAAATCTTTAAAAAAATATGAGTGCTGTTTCTTTCTTTTTCTTGAAAGAGCAGACATCCTTGTCTTGTTTTTGATATTAGAGAGGAAGCATTTAGTCTTTCACCAGTAAGTATGATGCTACGTATAAGATTATTTGTAGATGCCCTTTATTAATGGTGAGGAAGTTCCCTTCTTATCTTAGTTTGTTGGAAGATTGTTTTGTTTTGATGAATGGTGGTTGAATGGCTGAATTTTGTCAGATCACTTTTTTGTGTATAAAGAAATGATGATCATGTGACTTTTATTTTTTAGTTTTTGAGTACTTGAGGGAAATCTGTTTATTTGTTTTGTACCTCTCATCTCTGGTTCCCTGTCCTTAAAACTCTAGCTTCCTTGATATCCATAGACTCTCAGTTCCATCTCTTCAGTTACAATCTCTTCTAGACTCTGCCTTTGTTCTCCTTCCCAGGTTACAGTCTAGAAATGTTCTCAAGGCAGTGGTTTGGAGCAATAGTGGGATTTACCTAATTTGTTTCCTGACTCTTAGGCATCCTTCTTTGTCTGAGATCTGTTTTTTAAATTGTTTCAAGTGAGAGGGTAAATCTGGTCTTTGTGTTTTCACCATGGCCATAATCAGAATTCCTGCTCATATCTATGATTGATTTTTTAAAGATTTTATTTATTTATTCATGAGAGACACACACAGAGAGGCAAACACATAGGGAGAGGGAGAAATAGGCTCCCTGTGGGGAGCCCGAAGCAGGACTCAATTCTGGGATCCTGGAATCGCACCTTGAACCAAAGGCAGATGCTCAACTATTGAGCCACCTAGGCGTCCCCATGATTGCTTTTTAACAAAACATAGATTTAATCTATTGTGAAGGAAGTTTGGGGTCTCCAATGTCAACTCTTAGTACTTAATTTTTAATTTTAAGTGGATTTATTAAGTGATAATCTATTAATATTTTAATAGCTGGTTATTTTAAATATGCTAGGTGGTAAGTTTATATCACAAAACAAAAAAATACACTCTTTTTAAGGTCATGTTAGTCCCTGAGTAGCAGCTACTCAGCTCAACTGACACTGTGACAATATAAAGTAAATAAGGAAAGTTTGTAAAAATATCTTGAAGAATTAAATCACATTATATAACCAGCCAAGAGAAACCAGAAGATATTACTAATTGTTTTACCAACCATCTATCATTCTGACTCATTGTCTTTGTAAATTTAGTTGATAATAGTCCTATAATTAGGAACTCTTTTATAACTTTGAAAAGAGTTTAGGTTTTAAAATTTAAGTAGAGGCAAATCAGCACTATCTAATTAAAATAAGAAATAATAAAATCATATAGATTGCATTCATGTAGTCTTCAGGATGAAAAGGATTACTCAATTTAACTTGATGAGGTACCATATCATTTTCTTCAAAGAACGAACATTTTAGGAAAATAATAGAGAAAAAAATAGAAAGCTTAAGCATATGTGAAATGATGCACTGATGCATCCAAAAAAAAAAAAAAGTCATTCAAACTCTATGTAATTATACCTGTGTGTAATCAGGGGTGGTTTGTGAGGGGAAGTAGGCCAGGTGTAAATTAAATACATCCAATGAGTTGACTCCCAGCTAGCACTTCCTGGTAGGTATTGCATTGTTTGGAAGGCCAGACAGGTATTCCAACGATTTATGTCACAAAATTTTGATTTAGAGAACTCTTAGTCCAATACTTCTGAAAATTTCAAAATGAATTTCATGCTACTTTAAACAGCTGGAGTTGGAAGATGGAAAGATTCTAATATAAGCTGCTTGATTACTTGTTACTCACTCATGTTAAAAAAAAAAAAGAAAAGAAAAAGATGTATTGAATAACATTTTTTAAGCTGTATTTTAATGGTGATCCTACTTTTAAAGAAAAAAATAAGTACTATATACTTGAATGGTAATGTTATCTTCCATAGGGTATATCTACCCACTCATAAATTCCTTAGAAATAAAAATTAGGGATGAGGTATATGCATTTTCACCTTATTTGCTTTAATAACAAGAAGCAGTGTGAAATCCATTGGTCAACAAAAGATAGGTCACCTTATCTAAACTAATTT
This sequence comes from Canis lupus dingo, assembly GCF_003254725.2. NCBI lineage: Eukaryota > Metazoa > Chordata > Mammalia > Carnivora > Canidae > Canis > Canis lupus. The sequence goes on from NC_064254.1 coordinate 59,443,014, forward strand.
TGGATAAGATAGATTTTCAAAATCCTTACTTGCATATTCTTGGTCTTTAATACAAAGTAAATCATGACTCTTTATTTTATGGAATTGAAAACAGGCGTCTTAAGAAGTTAAGTAATTTTTTAAATGATACAAACATGTAGTATGAACTAAAAATAGAGGCAAGGCCTCTTATTGTTTCAGTTTTATTTTCTCTGTACTGAGTATATTTTATAAATAAAAGTTTACTTCATTTATGATCTTGAACAGAGACCATTTATAATATTGAACCAGAGAATTAATTTAGGTCAGTTGAATTATTTTTTTAAAGATTTTATTTATTCATAAGAGACATACACAGAGAGAGGCAGAGACATAGGCAGAGGGAGAAGTAGGCTCCCTGCAGGGAGCCTGACACAAGACTCGATCCCAGGACCCCAGGAAAACACCCTGAGCCAAAGGCAGGCCCTCAACCATTGAGCCACTCAGGAACCCCTAGGTCAGTTGAATTATTATGAAGCTGTAACTGTTGACAAAATGACTCAAAGGCAAAACAAAAAAATAAGACAAAGACCTCAAACTTTTTACTTGAGTGACTAAAGTAAGTTTCCTCTATTTACTTTCTCATAATCATAAAAAGCATATAATAGACACCATTTTTTTCTTGTGTTTTGCTTTTATCCACTTAGCCATCTATCTATTTATCCGTCTTGCAATAGCACCCTGATTATCTTCTGGGGGAGGCATTTCTACCTTACTCTCAACCCATGTAGTGTGGCACTTGTAAGAGTACCCTGCACCCAGGTGGACAGAGATGCAAGCTGTCCCAAGTAGAATACAGCAATCCCAAAGCCACAGTGATTGCCTCAGGATAGTTACCTGACTGATGCCAAGCTATTCAAGTTCAATCAGGACCAAACTGGGGATCTTTATTTCAGGCATTGACAAAGGAGTTGAATCTTTTCTTCTGAGTCTAAGGCTATGAAGAGATAAGTCTAAAACTACTGAAAATTCTCATAAAATCAAAGGAAAGAGCTTTCTGACAATGTTACTTAAATCTTCCAGCAAAAAACAGAACTGAGAGGACTTTTGGGTTGTGACCAGGGACAAGGACCAGATTGACCTTCTTAATGAGAAACAATGACAACAAAAAACTGGAAAAAATATGTGAAGCAATGATTTTTCAAGATACTGAGCATCAGGCAATAAAATACAATGATCCCTGAAATAGGAGGTAAAAAAAATAAGACATGCCCTGCAATTGTCCTCAACAATTGTCTTATAATAATCTCCAGACTAGGGCACACAGAGAGGGAAACAAAAGCAGAGGCTAGCAGACTCCTGATTGAAGGAGGCCAAGAAAATCTGAGTTTGTAGGAGAGGGTGCCAAATATCTGAGATGTGTATAGATAACTCCAGAGACCATCTGTGTACCCCTTGAGTATTCAGTGGTATACTGATAAGTACATACATGCAAGAAAAGTATTTATAGCCATGGAAAGAATCACCCATTAGAGGGAATAGTACAAATGCTCACCACAGGACTAGGAATAGACCTACAAACCAGACTAGATTTCACAATTCACAGAGAAATGGATAGAGTATCCAGAATAGTCTTGACTCAGTAGAGGGAAATAACTTTAAACTAAATATGACTCTGTCCCTGCCTTACAAATCTTAAAAGTGAGACCTGAAAGAGTCAAACTGTTGCCCAGCAACTTAACTGCCTTCCAAAAAAAAAAAAAAAAAAGCTCAAGAATATTTATATGAGTACAAAAATATCTTGTATCCAACAAGGTAAAACTCTCCATCTATGGTATCCAATTAAAAATTAGCAAGCATGCAAGGAAGCAGGAAAATACAACTCACAATGAGGAAAAATAAACAAATAAAAACTCAAAAATAACACAGGTGTTATAATTAACATACAAAAATATTGACCAATTATAGTTGCATACCTTATCTTCATAAGTATAAGTAGAAACATGAAGATATTAAAAATACACAAATTGAACATCTAGAGATGAAAACTGCAGTGTCAGAGATGAAAAACACACTGTGTGCGACTAATATAATGAGATAAAAATATATGGATTTGACAGTGAAGAAGATGAGATGAATAATTTCAAGACTTCACCATAAATACTACCCAAAATGAAAATGAGGAGAAAATGGGAAAAATAGAAAATAGAAAGGGCACCAGTGAGTTATGGAATCTACAGAAAAGTAACTAAAAAGTTACAAAAATGTAACTAGTCAAAAAGGAGCATGTTTATCAAGGTTACAGGATATGTGATTGATGCACAAATATCAGTTGTATTTATATATACTAGCAACAAACAAAATTTGAATTGGAAGACAATTTAATAGCACCAGAATACAAATTACTTAGAGATAAAGCTAATAAAAGTTGTGGAGGCCTTTATACTGAAAACTGACAACACTATTGAGAGAAAGCATTAAGACTTAAAAATTGTAGATATATATAGTATGTTGGTAGGTTGGAAGACTTAATATTGTTAAAATGTCAATTCTCCACAAATTGTTGTATAGTTCCAATGCAGTCCCAGTCAAAATACAAGTAGTGCTTTTTAATAAATAATACAAGTTAACTCTAAAATTCCTATGGATGCAAAGGATCAGAATAAACAAAACAAGTTTCACACACACACACACACACACACACACACACACAGTTAATGGGCTAAAGCTACCTAATTTCAAGACAAATTTAAAGTTACTATTACTAAAATAATGTAGCATTGGGATAAAGATGGACAACTAGATTAATGGAAGAGAATAGAGAGTTGAAAAATAGATCCCACATGTATGGACAACTTATGTTTACAAAGATGCTACGGAAGAAGAATCGTCTTTTCAATAAATGGTGCTGGAATAATTGGATATCCATTTACAAAATAGTAAAAAAAAAGAAAATGAATTTGGATCCATATGTTAGACATGAATATGTTGCACATATGCACATACGTAAAAATTAACTCGCCATTAATCATATACCTAAATTTAAAATATAAATCTCTAAAACTTCTAGAAGAAAATACAGTAGAAAATTGTGATCTTGGATTTGGCAAAGATTTTTTAAACAGGGCCAAAACTCTAAAAGAAAAGACAATAAATCAGACTCAAAATTAATTTTTTGTTTAACTTTCCAAAAGACACTGTTATGAACAAGCCCTTTAATGAGAAAATATTTGCAAAACATGTTATCTAACCAAGGACTTGTGTCTTAGAGAGTACACAAAAATAAGAAAGCAAACCACCCAATTAAATTTTGAAAAGAGGTAAGTATTTGAATAGACACATCATGAAAAAGATTTACAAATGTCAAGTAAGCACATGAAAAGACACTTCATATCATTAACCATTAGGGAAATGTAAATCACAATGAAATGATACTATACATCTACTAGAGCGGATAAAGCGAAAAAGAGATTGATAGTACCAAGTGTTGGAGAAGAAGAAAACCAACAGGAACCCTGATGCACTGCTGGTAAGAATGAAAAATGGTATATGTATCCATTTGATAAGACACTTGGGATATTTCTTTAAAAGTTTAATACATACCTACCATGGGATATAACTATTCCACTTCTAGCTATTTATCTGAGAGAAATAAATGCACGTGTCAGTAAAGTTTTTATGTCTATATTTATTTACGTTGATGCAAAATACAAAGTTGCTGGGTCAAAGGACAAAGCAATGATTTATCCACAGAGCATCTCATTGCCATTTCTCCAGGCCCCAATAATTCATGGACTGACGCAATGAGGGCCTGATGTTTTTGTACACGGACAGGGATTTGCACCACAGGAGAGGAATTTTGAAGTTATGAATCTCAGATTTTACACAAATTGTGGGCAAATATACCCACTTTTCTCCTATATAAAAAGAGCAAGCTTTGCTCTGGAGTATGTAGAATGTAAGGAAATTCTCTCTGGGAAGGGGAAAGAAAGTCTCTAGGTACCTTATCCTCTAAAACAGAAATGAATGATGGCCTAAGGGAGAGATAAGACTTGATATCTCTCTGGTTGTCTCTATCTTTAGGCTTGTTCCTTAGTTATCTCCAAGCCCAAATGCCAGTGTTTTTTTGTTGTTGTTGTTGTTGTTGTTTAGAAAGCCCTGACCAGGCAGAAAAATGAAAATATTTATGGAGCATTGTTTCCCAACAATGTCCATACAAAACTTGTATCTGATTACTCATAGCCCCCAAATGGTCACATTACAGATGTGAATGTAACATGAAATATAATGAACAGACGATTGTGTTAAATCCATGCAATTGACTATCACTCAGCAATAAAAAGAAATGAGCTATTGAAATATACAACCACATGGATGAATTTCAAAAAATTGTGCTGAATGAGAAATGCAGACCAAAAAAAAAAAAATCACACTGGATGGTTTCATTTATGTAGAATTCTAGAAAATGCAAGTTAATTTATAGTGACAAAAAGCAGCAGATCAGTGGTTGCATGAAGGCTGTGGAGAAGGACTGAGATGGGTAGGAGGGAAGGATAAAAGGGTGCAAGGAAACTTCTGTGTGTATATGTTGGTCATCTTGATTGTGTTGATGGTTTCTTGGGTTTATACATATGTCAAAACCTAGCAAACTGTACACCAAAGTATGTGCAGTTTATTTAACATCAGTTTTACCATGATACTGCTGTTTTAAAAACTAGAAAAGCCCCTCTAGACTTTAAAAATTATTTCTTTGAGTTTGTGGATTATAGATACATGGGGAGAGAAAAGAGCAGGAATAGCTTCTCCTCCTGTCAGGGAGGTCAAGGGTCACAGTGCTCAAGTTCCTCAGACTCACACTTAACCTGGGGTCTGTACCTAGACTAAAGCAACCTCGGCCTGGGTTCTGGCGGAACCTGGGGCGGGGAAACTTCACAGGATTGACTGAACTGTAGTTTTTGATGAAACTCTACCAACTTGTCATAGTGAAAAAAAAAAAGGAGACAGAGGAAACTCCAACTTCACTCACAATTCTGGATCTTGTTGTTGATTTTGCATTATGCAGCTTTTCCTATTATAACGATTTTATTGTTTGTCCTAATGTTTCAATAAAAATAAAACAATTACCATGCGATTACTTGGGTTTGGTGAATTCACAGCCCATTGTACGGATAGTATTTTAATATTTAACTCTCAAAGCAATATTGTAAGGTGTCATTGTTCCTATTCACACAGTCAGCTGGAGACTGCTCCCTATGTGCATCTCTTTAAACTACAAACATGTTAGCCATCTTATTATTTATAAGGTCACTTTGACCTCTTCTCCTTGTACCTCCCATTGGCTAAACCCAACTGGCAGGCAGAGGGCAAGAGTCCTGATAATGCAGCCTCCACCCTTTAGGGTCTGCAACAAAAGCAAAGAATGAGTGGAATAAGGGTAGGGCCAGAAAATAAGACCATTTCCCAATTCATGCTTAGCAATCCTAGATACTTCTGCATACTCCCTAGTAGAAGTTAATTTGTCCCTTAAACTCTATCAGTCTTAAGCTTTTGTTTGGAAAGAACTTCCCCATGTGTTGGAATCATGTAACTACAGGTTTGAATTGTGGTTTTGAACTGTGTTCTTGAACAAGCTAGTCCCTGACCCTAACTTTCTTCCTCTGTAAAATGGGAATATTGAAATACCTGACAGATAAAAGAGGATTTGATAAATGTTAGCTCTCCTTTCCCCTTTCTCTTAGATTCTCAGCTCTGACACATGGCAAGTACATATATTTTTCTTTTTCTGCTTCTCTTATGTGTCCTATTTGGGATTGTTCATTTCTTCTTTATTTTTATTTTTATGTTTTTTAAAGATTTTATTTATTTATTCATGAGAGACACACAGAGAGAGGCAGAGACACAGACAGAGGGAGAAGCAGGGTCCTCACAGGGAGCCCAACATGGGACTTGATCTCAAGTCTCCGGGATCACTCCCTGAGCCAAAGACAGACACTCAACTGCTGACCCACCCAGGCATCCCTGGGGTTGTCCATTTTCAAGTCCTTTTGCCAAACTGTAGTAATGTTATATCACTCTATTTTCAGGTGAGCTTACTGAAAGAGAACTAAAATTGGAATGAACGTTAGCTTTGTGCCACTACACTGTCCATATATCAGGGCACTGTGATTCACTTTGATTTTTCCAATTGATGTTAAATTAACTTCTAGGTGATAAGAATAAAAAATGCTAAAGAAAATAGATCCTGTGGTAAGTGAATAATGTGCTAGAACCACGTCCAGATAGTCTCACCTCTTTAAGTGCTCTGTTTTGTTCTGGAACTTTCTGCCACATTGATGCAATTCCGTCAATTGCTTGCTCCCAAAGGCAAGCGTACAATTTTTCTTTATGAGATGTAGTCTATCCTAGTTATTTGTTAATTCTGTAGATTTGAATTCACCTACCTGTTAAGCTCTTTTTGTGACCCCAAAATGAATACTACGTTACCTTCACAGTCATTCCCATGCATGCACAGAGCTGCATAAAATCTGAGTGGTCCCCCTGACTTACACATTCTGGCTGGAGTTGAAAATGAGGATGTTCTCTTTTCTTGTTCCCATTCTCGTTGTAAATAAGTATCCTTCTCATAGTCTACTAAGCACGATGTTTTATTTGGGTTTTGTATTTTGTATGTTTTGGTGATGATTTTATTGTTTAAAATGGTCCCCAAAAGTAGTGCAGAAGTGCTGTTTAGTGCAAGTCAATGATGGTGTGGCTTATGGAGATAATATAAGTGTTAGATAACCTTTGTTTAGGCATGAATTCAATATTAATGGATCAACCACAGTTTATAGCCAGGAAAAGGAAGAAGAAATTCTCCAATCTGTATGTGAGGCTGCTCCAGAAAGTGCTAAAGTGACATCTATGGTATGTGATGAAGCTATGGAAAAGTGGCTATATTTGTGGATTTATGAGATGACAACTGATTTTTAAAATGTAGTGGATAGTATTGTTGTGAGGATGAAAGCCAAAGAAATTTATGGTCACATTACTCAGGGTCAGGAAAATGTTTAACCGTTCTTGGCTAATGCTGGCTGGCTCCCACATTTTGAAAGGCGATGTGATGTGAAAAATGTTAAACTTGAACATGAAGCAGGTTGTGCAGAAGAGGATGCTGCAGAAATTTAAAAACTACCTGCTAAGGGTTATATAGGAAAAGAGTTATGTGGAAGAACAGGTTTTCAATACTGATGGGACTGGATTTTTTGACAAAGACTTTGGCAAATGAACCTATATAATGCAAGTGGCATTTTGCTTGATGAAAATTTTGTAGCAGAGGCTCATAGGAGCCTCGTATTTATCCTAAGAGCAATAATTCAGAGTTCATAACAATTTTATAGAACATAACTACTACAGATAGGGAGCATCAACTGTACACATTTAATCACCTTAATTTTTTCTCTACCCAATTGAATTTCTTTGCTACTTTATATCAATGAGTAATTCTTTTTATAACTACAAGATATCCATTTCTCTGAACAATGCAACTAATTTTTGTGCATCTCTTGTCTATTCCACATGCGAAAAAAAATCAAAACTTTAGGACTCTATACTTAAAAAATTATGCAGAATATAGGTAGTTAGTATTTAAAATACTTTTTCTCTGTGGCCATTTCAAAATCCAGTGAGATAATTTTCTAGTAAACACATAAGCTTGGGGAAAGGTGTTTGTCTTCTTAGATATTTCATCATTTTTGGAAACATTGAACTCTATCATACATGTGCAGGTGGGAGAATGAGAATAATAAATACTAATGTTAGAGACTGCTTGCCTTAGAAGAAGACTTACACACACAGAACATGAGGGACATGGGTTAATAGGACCTATAAAGTAATTACACTGGTGCATTACTATACTTTTATGTAATGACCTTATAAGGAACCAGGGATGCCTGGGTGGCTCAGTCAGTTAAGCATCCACCTTCGGTTCAGGTCATGATTCCAGGATCCTGGGATCGAGCCCCATCTCCTCACCTCATCAGGGGAGCCTGCTTCTCCCTCTCCTCCCTGCTCATGCTTTTTCTATCTCTTTTTCTCTCTCAAGATAAAATAAATAAAATCTTTAAAAAATACTTTATGAGTAACCAGTGTTTATTACTCTTATGGTAAATCCTTATGGTTGTTTCACTTCCTTTTTTACATTTAATAAGTATTTTCCATACTCTTGCCTCTCATAGCCATGACTCAAACAATTTACATTACAGAAAGACACAGCAGTCAGTGAACAGGTAAATAAGATCACATGATATCTTAAGATGTTTGGAAATGTCATTTCAGTCTTTCAAACTTGGTATTAACCATCTGCTAAGTTATAGCTGCAGAACCAGCCATATGCTTAAATCATTTCTATTATTCAATGTATACAGTTAAAAAAAAAAATCTTCAGCTGCTATTGTCCAAAAACCCTATGGAATGCTTCTCAAGATAGTCTCATTTCATTTATTTTTTAGGGAATTTAGTTACAGTGATCAATAAGGAAATATCTCAATTATTACATTGAATAATTTTAAAGCAATCACTTTATATCTGCTTTTAATTATTCAACTAATTTAGTGAAATTTAGAGACTTTGCAAATGTAACGTATGTAAAACTGAAGCATATTATTTTAATTTTCTAAAAGTTTCTTCTAATTATATTTTTGGCAAGTACGTAGTTTTTCATATTGAACTTGGTAAAGACTGTTAAGCTGTTTTTACTTTATATAGAGACTTTTATTAGTCTATTGCCAAGAGCATAACGTTTGATTTATTGGTTTCTAGTTTTGTTAACTTATAATTATCACTTATAACTACTAAGAAAAATAATTTAAAATTTCCATTTGAGCATATCCATGGTTATAGCAGCATATTATCAGTAGCCAAAAAGTGGAAGCAATCCAAGTGTCCATCGACAGATAAGCAGATAAACAAAATGTGGTATACAGACATACCATGGAATATTATTCAGTCTCAAAAGGGAAGGAAATTCTGACATGTGCTATAATATGGCTGAACATGAGGACACTATGTTAATTAAGTGAAATAGTCACAAAAAAACAAATACTGTCTTATTTCACTTATATGGGGGACCAAGAGTAGTCAAACTCATAGAATGGTAGTTACTGGGGGTCAGAGGGAAGGGAAATGGGGAATTGTTATTTAATGGGTAAAATTTCAGTTTTGCAAGATCAAAAAATTCTGAAGATTAGTTGCTCAACAATGTAAATATGCTTAATGCTACTAAACTGTACACTTAAAAATCATTAAGAAGGTAAATTTATGTGTATTTTACAATTAAAAATAAGAAAACTCATTTGAAAGGATCAGTGAAATGATTAGTTTATTACTTTGACATTTTATAATGTTTTAAAATAAATATCAGTGTGAAATTTCTTTCTACCACTAAAATATCATGAAGAAATAAATGATTTTCCCAATGAAGTAAATTTTCCCTGTATATGTGTGTGTATGTGTACATGTGTATATGAATACACTTATTTTATAACCCCACCCATATTTGTGCTACTTATTTAAAAATAAAATCTTTTCTCAGGAGATGTTCAAAAGTCCTTCATTTCTTTTTTTTTTCCTTCTTTTCTTTTTTTAAAAAAGTTTTTATTTATTTATTTATTTGAGAGAGAAAAAGAGCAGAGTGAGAGAGAGAGAGTACAAGTCAGGGGTGGGGAGGTGCAGAAGGACAGGGAGAAGCAGACTCCCCGTTGAACAGGGAGCCCAACTTGGGGACCCTGGGATCATGACCTGAGTAGAAGGAACTTAACTGACTGAGTCACCCAGGCACTCCAAGTCCTTCATTTATTTTTTTTTTAAAGATTTCATTTATGTATTTATTTGAAAGAGAGTGAGAACACAAAAGGGGAGGAGGGGTAGAGGAAGAAACAGACCCTTGGCTGAGCAGGAAGCCTGATGTAGGGCTCAATCCCAGGTCCTTGGATCGTGACCTGAGCTGAAGGTTAATGCTTAATTGACTGAGCCACCCACATACACCCTTCATTTCTATTTAATAAAAAAAGAAAACTACTCTGTGTGGCCTAAATACTTGGTTGTCATGTGATCCTGTGTCTGTCTTCAATGTTGGTATGAAAATTGGGTAAATTATTCCTTGTTGAAAGTTATTAGTTACACGTGGTAGCATTTCATAATTGCCTAATCCCATCCTCATGAATCTTTTCTCTCCACCAGGATACATTATCCTAATATTTCTGAATATACTTTTTATTGCCTCCTCTGTTACCTGATTTCTGCTTTCCCTATCTCTATTTTTCTCCACCCAACCAACACCTCCTCATATGGATGTCTTCCATGTTCAACCGTTGGATTTTTGCTATTCTCAATATATGCTCTTTCTAAAAATAACTCATTTACTCTCATAGCTATAACTCTTACCTGTAGAAAAATGGACCATGTCACTTGGTCTCTTTTTCCTGAGGCTCTATAGTAAGCTTAATCAGAGTTAGGATGTAACTCAGGGCTAAAAAGTTCCAAGGCATCAATAAAAGAGAACCAATAGTATTCTTATTATTTATTTAATAGACATTATTGAATACTTGCTATATGTGATGGAAGCTAAGGCTACACCTATGAGAAACTTAAGATTTAGAAAGGGAAATAAATAAATCATTTTAGGACAGTGGGATATTTGTGGTAAGATGATATATGGAATTTAAGATAATAGAGAAAAGGAATTTTAAGTAGTATGTGCTGGTAAATGTTTACCGTTGGTTCTGTGGAGGAAAAAACCCACCCACCCTCAACCTGGATTTGTAGCAGTTGATTATTCCCATAATATACTTGGAGAAGGAGCTTTGTGAGATGGAACACAATACAACCTCAAATTCCATTTTTTTTTCAGTTGATTTAAGTGTAATACATCTTGTTGATTATCTTCTATAGACCAGGCACTGTGTTGGGTGCTCGGCACATGAAGATGAATAAAACACAGCAGTTTTACTCTTGAGGAGGTGCTACATGAATGGGCAATTTGTCAGAAGATGGAAAGTACCTGGTACTTTAGTTAATGATGTTTTGTGGAGATTTCTATTTCATCTTCACTCTCTGGTTGGCCTCTGTATTTCCTGCATCCCCAAGGTTCCACATTATACTTATTCCTAAATCGAGATCTTTGGCCTTGATGATGACCCTGAGATTAAATCTCCTGCTTCTAACTCAGTACCCTAAGGACTTCCTTCCTACCTGAACATGTCCCAAACAAAACTCAGCTTTCACTAAACCAAGTCCTCTTGTAATCATCCCACTTCTATATTCTCAGCTTCAAAACTGTGGGGATAATCTTTAAATTACCTCATTGTATTCATTCCCCAGCCTTAGGTAGATGCACATTTCTTTGAGTTCCTCTTTTGCATTGATCTCTTATTGAAATAGATCATTTATTTATTATTTATTTATTTACTTACTTACTTACTTACTTACTCACTCTGGTACATGGCTTTCTCATCCAAGAGCTAGGATTTTGTAGGAGACAACCAATTGAGTCTCAATGATTTATCCTGCTAAATAGTTGCCAAACTAACATTTCTTCCATACTATCAAGATCTAGTTTCCTAAAAAAAAGAAAAAAAAGATCTAGTTTCCTTACTTTCTGGATACTTTCAGTGGTAACATGGACAAGGAACAATAAGAAAGAGAATTATGATGCTGAAGAGGTGTGAGCCTGCTCTTCAAGATTCCTTCCTTTCCTCCTGCAGTCTATCCCAGCGGAGACTTGAGAAAATATCAGCCCGGATATGACTCTCACTTCAGTCAGAAATATTCTATATTGATGAATTCTAATTCCAAGGACATCCTTGTTTAGATTTGTCTAGGCCAGGTTTTATTCTGGGGAAGAGCTAGTTGGAGCATAAAGAAGCAGTGTTTCACTGCCGAATCTTATTAAAGCATTTCTTACTGCTGAGACCAGTCCTGCTTCTTTCTTGGTACAAAATGTTCAGTTACCTCACTTTGCTTAGGTCTCTTGTATGGCCTCCATCTCCAAACACCAGATAGCCCTTCTTCCCCTGTCACCTGAGATCTAGTCTCCTGAGCCCAGTCTTCCTCTCAGGACTCACACCAACCTGAGCTTTGGTAACTGGCAAGATGCTTGGCCAACAGGCTTTGGATCTTTCTGAGTTTTGTGGTCCTGTCATGCTTTCTTCCTTGTGGCAGGACCCTTTAAGTCCATTCTGTTTGTTTATCCCACACAGACAACCCTTCTGATTTCTGAGACCATTGTTCAGGAGCATGTGTATTGGTTTCTAGCATCAAATGCCATGCTTTTAAAGTTTTCTGCATTTCTTATTTCTTTCACATGTATTTCCACCACTTCACTATCCTTACCTCACCTTCTTTGCCTTTAGTTAGTGTATTCCACCCACATAATAGGCCTTGCTTCTTCTCTTTCCAGATCCAGCTGCTATTTAGCAGTTCTACTGCTCTTCCATGAAATCCTCCCCATCAAAAGACTTCACCTTGATTTCTCCTCTCTCTCCTTCTCTTGCATTTCCTATCTCACATATTTAACCTTCAGTTATATTAATTAGCAACTAAAATATCTGTTGGTTTCCCATGTATCTTTGTTCCTTAAATAAACCATAAACTCCAGAAAGAAAAAATCTTTTTATAAAATATAATCTCTTGTCTGTACCCACTAAATCAAACCACAGCTCAGTGTGAAGCAACTCAATAAGTATTTGTCAGTTCTGGTGGTTAAGAGATGTGTAAATTACTGTGGCAACCTCAGGTACATAAAATAATTACATATGTAATATAATACAAAGTTAATTGTGTACCTTTTATAGGCTACCAGGATTGTGTAGGGGTTACAGGCACTGTGATGGATGTTGAGGATATACTCTCCACCATTGAGAAGATTGTGGTATGCTTGAAGTAAACAGGCAAGTTCATATGACTTAAGAAATCACCAATATCTGTATCATATTTTGGATATGTATTATTAATGACAAGCATACAGAGATTTATGGTAGTTGCTTAACTCCAATGTTAATACTAATACAAATACTAATAAAAATGAGTTATTTAGAAATTCATCTGCCCAATATTGTATGGAAAAATGGTAATCCTTGCTTCTCCTCAAATGATATAACAAAGATACAGTGTTCTTGTGGTTAAGAGTAACACTTTGATTTATACTTTGGAATGAAGTAGATATATACAGTCAGAAGGGTATATGACCTGGTTCTGTTACTTTGGTGGTAGTAATTTTTTTTTCTTTTTCTCTTGTCCCCCCCATTGAGTTAATTAACATATCTATCACCTCACATATTTACTCCCCCCCTTTTTTGGTAAGAACTTTTAAGTTCTTAAAAATATTTATTTAACTTTCTCTAGAACTCAGTTTTCTCTGATTTACTCAATAAATAAGGATAAAATGATACTACCTGTTAATGCACTTTGGAGAATTAAATACAATCCTGAATCAGGTGTTCAGCAACAGCTAGAAATTGAATATATACTTTGACTCTAATTGCTCTCCAGCCCTAACATACTCACTAAGCTAGATCTCCCACCCAGCATTTTGTTATGGTGGTGATGATAATGGTGATGATGAAAAACAGGTGATATTAAGTAGTGTGGTTCCTATCTATCTGGTTCCTGTTAACGTTTCTTAATGTGAAGTTCCAGTTTATGTTCACACTTAAACCTTGGATCTCTGAGATCCTTTTTGGTCTCAGAGACCTAAGACTCCACAAGTGGTAGTAGTACATGTTCTAGTATAAGGGAGCAAGCATAGGACATTGGTCTAATTCTCTCATCAACTTGCTGAAAGATTTGAGTTGATCAATTTCTTCAGGTAGAGAAGGAATGGTTTTGACTGGACAATTCTTGAGATGCCTTCTGCCTTTAACATTCTGTGATTTTGATCTACTGATTATGTACAGGATGAGAAAAACATGACTTGATAGCGGTTCATTTGAAAAAGTGACATGACTTCCAAAAACACTAATGTAAGCCCAAATTTCCATCAAATGATGAGTAGGTAAAGAAGATGTGGTACACACACACACACACACACACACACACACACACACAGGAATATTACTCAGCCATCAAAAAGGATGGACTCTTGCCATTTACAATGATATGGATGGTGCTAGAGTGTATTATGCTAAACAAAATAAGTCAGAGAAAGACACATACCATATAATTTCACTCATTTGTGAAATTAAGAAACATAACAGATTAATATATGGGAGAGAGGAAAAAGAAAAACAGAAAAAGAGAGAGGGAAACAAACCGTAAGAGACTCTTAAAGATAGAGAACAAACTGAGGGTTGATGTATGGATGAAGGTGGGGGATTGGCTAGATGGGCGATAAGTATTAAGAAGGGCATTGATTGTGATGAGCACTGGGTGAATCACTGAATTCTACTCCTGAAATCAATATTGCACTGTATGTTAACTGACTAGAATTTAAATAAATTTTTAAAAATGTGAATGTAATTTTTGATGGATCAATAAAAGCACAGCCCATTGACAAATGAAGATCTGTTAAGAAGGGAGCCATCAGAGTAGAGGAGGGCCTCCAATTTCATGTTGGGTATAGATGAGCTGAAGTAAGAAACTGGCACTGTTTAGCTTAGATGAGAGAAGACTGAAGTCTGAAGACATGATAACTCTCAGTAAATAGTTTAAATGCTATTGCATTGAGAAAAGACTTGTTATAATCTGTGACTAGTCTAGGGCAGAACCAAGAGTCAGGAATTAAATTCCAGAGAGGCAAGTCTAGGAAATATTATGACCAAAGAGGTAATGATTGGTTGATAGGTGTGGTGGAATTTGACATGCAGATTCTATGATTTATGAATGTATCTGTCTGGAGAACATCCCTGTAGTAAAATCCCTAGCTATCCTCATTCTAGAACTTTCCTCTTGGTTTTACTTGGCCCTTCCTATTTCCTACTATTTCTCTTACTTTGGAGATAAACTTCATGTCTATCCTTTTTTAAAAAGATTTTTTAATAGTGTTTTTAAATTGACACATAATTTATACACACTGAAATGAACAGACCTTAAACATAAACCTTGATGAATTTTGAAAAATGAATGCAGCCATTTAACCCATACCCCACTCAAGATATAAAACATTTCCAATACTTCAGGGAATTCCCTTTGGTCCCTTTCCATTCTTTCTCTTCCTTCAGAAAGAACCACTATCCTGATTTTTATCCATGGATTATTCTGTTCTTCTTCATATAAAGGTAACTACATATGATGTATTCTTTTTTTTTTACGATTTTATTTATTTATTCATGAGAGACACAGAGAGAGAGGGAGGCAGACATAGGCAGGGGGAGAAGCAGGCTCCATGCAGGGAGCCCGATGTGGGACTCGATCCCGGGTCTCCAAGATCAGGCCCTGGGCTGATGATGGTGCTAAATTGCTGAGCCACCCAGGGATCCCTGATGTATTCTTTTGTATCTGACTTCTTTTATCCAATGTAGTTTTTTAGAGATCCATGTTGTTCTTTTTATTGCTGAGTAATATTTCATTTTGTGACCATAGCACATTTAGTTTATCCATTCTCCAAATGATGAATTTTGGGTTTGTTTTCTTCTTTTTGGATTTGAAAATAAAGCTATTATGGACATTTCTAAAACAAGTCTTTGTGTGGACATATATTTTCATTCCTTTTGAGTAAATATCAAGAAAGGAATTTATTGTGTCATAGTGTGAGTACATGTATAACATAGGAAACTGCTTAAAAGTTTTCTAAAGTTGTAGTATTTTACAATCCCACCAGCAATGTAGGAGAGTTCCAGTTGTTCCATATCCTTACTAACATTTTATATTATTAGTATTTTCACTTTTGTGAAGTAGTATCTCATTGTAGTATACCATTAGATGTCACAAAACAAAATTATTTTTTTCATAAATTTGCAAAATTCTTAGAGTTTTGACCTTTGCAACCTACAGTTGCATTGGGTTTTGTAAGTCCTTGATTGGCTGCCATTACCAGTAAGTTTGTTCACATAACGAAAACAGAGAGCAAAGGGCAAAGTTTTATCATGGGAGGGGGTTGGGGGAGTCAGGATGGACACAGTGGTTCTTGCTTCAAAGGACCTATGAAGCCTGTGAAATTCTTTGGAGTACTGTGAGATCTGTCAGTTTATATGTATGTGTCTATATATGAATGTGTCTGTATGTGATTTTTACTTTAGAAAGAGCCATGAAGTCTAGAAGTGATCCATAATCTGCAGGAAGAAATAATTATGTATATAAATGATGCTTGGGAATATTATTTCCAACTTTTTCAACATACTTTTTTAATATTACATGGGCAATTTATTAATATTTCCAAGAATTCAAATAAATACAACATATCTGTTACACATTTCATGCTCTTCCTTTCTCATCCCTCCAGCTCCCTGTAGAACAAGAAAAACACTGATCCTGCTCAGTATCACACAATTTGCTCCAAAGCTTAAGCTTTGCTCAGTTGCTATAATGTGTTAGAACAGAGAGCCTTGCTTTAAGGGGGGTTTCATCAGCGTTCAGAAAGCTTACTGTTCCTATTCGTCTGATCCCATGAGAGTTGAAAGGTCTTAGAATTTTTACTCTCCACGCAGGAGGAAAAGATGGAAAGACCTATTTGGTGACTTGGTCCTGCGCCAGTGAAGGATTACCTTCTCAATAGCCCTGTATATAATTTTCAGTTTAACTTTAGAAATTTAAAATTATTGAAAGTGAACTACTTGCTCTAGGAGACCATTTCAGAGAACAAATAGCTGCTTAGGCTTATCCCGTTCTAGGTTCAATTTAAATATAAAGCATTCTAAGCACTGAAAGCTAGATAAATCCTGATAAAAGGCAGTAGTTTAGATTAGGTTTGACAAGTATGTGTTACTGATCCTCTATTCTTCAAGTTTCCATTTCAAAAATAGTGAAGATTTATCCCTCTATGTCAGAGGAGTTCACTTGTATTTACAGTAAAATAAAAGCTTCTTGACTTTATAAAATTGGGCTTGAGAGCTTCCCTTCAGTTTCCTGTAAATTGGTGGCAAAATCTGTACTTGAGCATAGAACAGGCAATGGTGGTCTTGATTTTGTTGCAAAGTAGCAGGAGCCTAATGTTGGTATCTACGCTGGATGTGATGTGATATCTTCTGTATTGCCACTTGAACTTTGATCTTTCCCTCTTAGGACTGGTTTGGTACAAGAAGCAAGGATTCAGAACCATTTTCATTTTTATTTTATGTAATCAGCACTGATTACCATCTTCTTTTCTTACAGACTGCCTTTCCAAAACCTCCTGCTTACAGTCACTTCTGCAGTCACGTGAGCAGAATAGTTTGCTGTAGGTCTGAGAGCAAAACTCCAGAGCTCCCAGATTTGTGTAGGTGTAAATCTTACTGTGTCACTTTTCCTTGTGCAGTAAAAGATTTATATTATTGCCTTTACTTTTCTTCCTCTTGCTTTCTCCTTGAATCTCAGCAGTCTAGTTTCTGGTCCATTAAAATCACGTCCTTATTACCAATTCTAAGTGTATGATCTCATTACTTACCCTTCTGGAGTTCATCATTGCCTTTCTCTCTTTTTTCCTCCTTGAAATCACACTTCAGGATCCAGATGTATAATTTTTTCCCTTCTATTCTAATTCTTTACATAGTTCTTTTGACCTTTGTGACAAGTTTTTTTTCTGTTTTTGTTTTGTTGTTTTTGCTTTTGCTTATCTCTATTACCATCATTTACCAGGAGAGTATTTTCTTAAGACTGATACCAACTGTTCTATATTTCATTCTTTGTATTGGGAAAATTTGTTTTGAGAGAAAGCATGTAATTATAAAGGGTATGTCTTAGAGATGACCGGTATATCTGGCACTCAGCTTTATCAAGTCAGAAATCTAATCGCATCTGTATTCCAGAGTGATAAGATGCTGGCATGTTGAATCATGCAAACAGATCTCACAAAAGATCAGCATGTAAAACAAGAATGCAGTTTATTAATTTATAATGAGAAATGTAACTATTAGAAAGATCAGATATCTCTTTGCCTGACTTGCCACTCTCTCTATATAAACAAACTGCTTGGGATTAGTGATGATATAATTAGTTAGTCTTAGTTAAATGTGCTCGATGCATAATAGCAGCCATCTTTAAGAGTTTACTGTATCTAGCTAAATAACAAATATTTCAACCAAACCAGGTTTATGCCGATGCTTGCCTGGAAGAGGTTATCTTCTCTCCTAGGTAGTGTCTATATTATCATTGTGTATGTTTGCCTCTGTGACAGTTTTTTGTTTCTATTTTTGTTGTTATTGTTGGCCATACATCCTTTCCTTTGAATGACATGTTATTAGCTCAGTCTTATCAATACAGTCGATTAGGTTATGATTAGTCATTGCTGGCCAGAGTTTGTCTTCATATCTATTGTGCTTGCTTTCTTAGTTTAATATTGGAAGAAAATCCCAATGGTTCTTATTTTCCCTGTGTTCTTTAATGACTATAATAATCACCCATTTGATTATATACAGATTTTTTTTGTATTTATGTTATGCTATATCCAAAATATTACATTCAGATATCTGGCCCTGAAAATAATATGACAAATTATATGTGTGCTTTTAATTCCTTGCCTAGCTACTTCTAATCACCTGGCAAAATATTCTTTCCTATTATATTCTCTTTTTTTTTCTAGTAGTATAGATATGCCCTGTACATTGGAGAAAATATTCAGTATCCTTAAGGAAAACTGTAGGTTGAAACAAAAATGTAAAAACACAGCATTTGTAGTAATTTATGAAATATATATATTATATTATATATATAATATATAATAATAATATATATATTATATAGAAATATATATATTATATAGAAACAAGGCATAGCAGATACTGTGTTCTATTATATAGAAACAAGGCATAGCAGAGATGGGAGTATCATCATATATGTCTCTAGGCATTCAAAGTATCATGGGATGCGCAAATATATAACCATATACAGGGAGGGCTAGGGTTTCTGAGAAGTAATATCTGAGGTTTTGTGAAAAGTGGATAGGATTTTCCTGGTCAGGCTAAAGGAGCTCACTGTTCATGTGTTTGAGGAAGTTGCTTTTAGCTGTAAGTGGAATACAGAAAAAGGTAAAGGTGATGAGACTGGAGAACTCATCAGGGGGTTCTAAAAGACTTTCCCTATGCTAATGAAGAATCTTGACTTTTTAGAGGCAAACAGAAGTAATTCCAAGTACAGGGCTAGAGTTTGGGAGGAAGACAGTGTTGAAGACATGGGTTTGGGAGAGATCATAGACCACTGAAACTGACTCAAACCGGAGATAGCCAGTAGAGTAAGGGGAGAAGTTAGGAGGTTTCAGGACAAGTATCCTTCCCTTGGTATGGTGCATGGATCCTTGTTTGTGAAAGAATTGAGAGACCTGAGGATATCTCCTGGATATTAGGGAATATCTATTGCAACACAGATTTTCTGGAAATCCCTTAAAGCGTCCAGTTAAAGGGCCTTTCAGGTAAGCAGAAACAATCAGTAAAGGTACTCTCCAACACCCTGCCCCCAACCTTTGGGTCATGTCTGGACCACAGTCTTGCATCCATGAGTCAAGAAGTATGATGACTGCAGTTGTAAAAATTGTCACAATAGTTATTAATCCATTATACCCTCAGGCCTCTGACACTTATTTCTTACTATCTTTAAGCATTATCATGCATTTTTGAATTCCATGCTGCTTTCTGTTTCTTAATTTTGTTTAGTCAAGTAATAAAGTTTCTTTCCATAACTTTACTTCTTCTAACTCCTCTGCTTTTTTCTTTGGACAACCCTTGGAAAATGATCCTCACCCTTTATAGTTTTCACATGTCCATCTGTTGCTCTTTGCAACAAATTCCTTTCCTGTTTTCAGAGTACCCTTTTAGTGCCCTTCTGTATATCTTTATATATCCTTTGTTCTTTCCCCTGACTTCATCCAAATAACCATCCACTATATTTGCTTGCTTTATTTAATAAAGCTTTATCTAACCCTTCTCTTAAGTAATTTACTGGTCTCTCAATCACTTTTTAAATTTAACGCTTGTTTTAAAAAGAAGTCCTTCCTTAATTTATCTCATAGCACACCTTCAACAGCCTTAGATTCTACTTCTTTTTTTTTAATATTTATTTATTCATGAGAAACAGAGAGAGAGAGAGAGAGAGAGAGAGGCAGAGAGAGAAGCAGGCTCCATGCAGGGAGCCTGACATGGGACTTGATCCCGGGTCTCCAAGATCAGGCCCTGGGCTGAAGGTGGTGCTAAACCGCTGAGCCAACCAGGCTGCCCAGATTCTACTTCTGAGAAAGGAACTGTCACATTTGAACATCTGTCCACCTTGGGATATACACTTCTTGAAGGAAGGGATTGTTCTTTCATATTTATATCTTTCCCATATTTTTGGATTTCTAAAATCCATTAATCTATAATGAACATAAGTCTAATTGAGAAAGATTTGAAACCAATGTTTCCAGAATTCTCTAGGTCCTGGTTCTCTATATCATATATGTGCATGCATTTTCCCTATGGAGAGGTTACGTAATTTTAGCTAATTCTTAAAGCTCTCCAAGATGAAAATAAACATGCTTACTTAAGGGTTTAAGAATCAAAATCTTAACTTCAAATTATATAAGGAAGAAGTGTGATTAGACTTTTAAATAAACTTGAGATAATTCATGTATAATTGATATCACTACTTTTCTTCTTTACCCTGTCTTTTTGGTATTAATATTGCATTTTATTAAGTCACTGATCATATTCAACAAGACTTTATATTTGTGGACTGCCTTCTCACAATATTAGCTATTTTTTAGTGATTTTGAATGCAGCTCTACTTAAATTTGTTGTTTTTTTTTTGTTTAAAAAACTTTTGTTTTTTTTTTTTTCAAAGAACAAAGTCAGAAACAGGAAAACGGGAGCTTCTGGCAGTGTAGAGGCAAAGTGTGTAATTTTCTAGCCATTCAGCTGCCACCTGCCCTGCCACCAGAGATTCAGTCTAATTATACTCGCTGATCTGAGCCAGCCACAGAAAGAGACATGATGTATGTGAAAGGGGAGGTTCTTTGAAGAGTTAAAGCAATCTTTCTTTAAAAGCTGGTTCTGTTTTTGCCTTGATGCATGCTTTAACTGCTTCTTCCTGCCCATGATGTAAACCCAGATTCCACAGAAGTAGGTGACAGAGTAGAAGCTGAAGGTACTAACATTAATCATGAAGACGTCTAATTTTTCTAGCCTTCAGTTCCACCAAGTGACAGGATGATTTTTACTTTTCTCTTCCAGAATCCTAATGTGCTGGATGATATTTAGGCTTCACACTCTTCTCAAAGTATCCTGATGTCATTCTGACAAATGACCATGTCTTCTGTAAGATGCCAGGGTTTGGGTGGTGGGCACATCTGGCTTATTTTCTTTTTTTCAGGGAAATGGAAGGCTGACTAAACTCTCACCTGCCTCAGGTGTTATGGGGTCAGTGTTCTTGCTGACCCTATGGAATCAAGTAGTGATTTTCCATTTTTGAATAAGTGTCAAAGGCTCCCATGGTGATCAACTCATCTGACATAGATATAGGTACTGCATATTTATCTTGGAGGCTTTTAAACTATTTTCTCACTCAATATTTTAATTTGTAGAGATATAATAACAGGAGAGAGATGTATCACGTAATTAGTTATGACTTTTGGAGCTCTTTTTTATTCATAATCTAAGCAAATTTAATTCATAAAAATGTCTCTCAAGATGCAGGCATGGAGCAGACCTTTTTAGTGAAGCCAGAATGGCCACGTTCATATCTTTGTTTAGTGTCCAAGTATCTCTTGGGACAAATGATCGTGTCAATGCTTTAGAAAACAATGCCATCCTTTGGATAAGTTTTAAAACTTCCTTATTACTAGCAAAATTTAATTTATTTGCTAAATACCTAATTTTTCTGTCACTTTCAAGTTTAAGGCTTAATTATTCCAATCTAGAGACTTCAGTTAAAACTCACTACAGTGCCTTACTTCTGCCTCTTTTCATTACACTGATTTAAATAAATCTTTTTCCTCAAAATATTTCTCACCTCCCCACCACACACTATTTTCCTAAATTATTTTTATTAAATAAATAAATATAACTTGTTATGTGTTTTATAAGAATAATAGTAAAATCAGGGAATATGGTGGGCAGTGTTGGATGCTGTATTGGTTGTGTTTTTTTTTTCATTTAAATTCAATTAGTTAACATATAATGTATTATTAGTTTCAGATGTAGAGTTCAGTGATTCATCAGTCTTATATAATACCCAGTGCTCATTATATCATGTGCAAACGTTCCTTAAGGTCCATCGCCCAGTTACTCCATCCTCTTACCCTCCTCCAGAAGAGACTCTTAATCACAGGAAGCAAATTGAGGGTTGCTGGAGGGGAGGGAGGTATATTTGTTTTTTAATACTGTGTAACAAATTACCACAAACTTAGTGGCTTTGGAACAAGCACCCATTTATTAGCTCCAATTTCTGTAGGTCAAGGAGTCCAACACAGTATAGCTGTGCTCAGGGTCTCTTCAAGGCTGAGATCAAGACAGCAGCTGAATTGAGTTCTTGCCTGGAGGTGCTGGGGGAAAAACAATCTTCTAAACTCATTCTTGTTGCTGGCTGAATTCACTTCCAGGAGGTTATAGCCTGAGGTCTCCATTTTCTTGCTTGCTGTTAGCTAGGGGCCACTCTAACCTCCTAGAGGTTGCTACATTCCTTGTCTCATGGCCTTCTCTATGGTCCTATGAGCAAAGGTGCCTTGCATTCTCCTTGGTTTCTCTATCTTTGACCTCTAGACTCTTGTTTAAAGCACTATATAATTAGTCAAAAACCACCCACATAATCTCCCTTTGTTAAAGTCAACTGACTTATGTCCTTAATATCATCTGTAAAAATCCCTTCATAGCAAGTACTTACATTAGAGTTTGATTGTATAACTGAGAGGTTTGTATACACTAGAGGCCATATACAGGAATTTGGGGGTGCAATTCCACCTACCACAGATAGCTAACCTAGCAGCCATTGTTAATCCCTTCTCCTATACCACATCCAGTACAGAAGTTGGGAAGCTGCATACTGCTTTTCAGCCTCCTTTTTAGGGAGGGTGACTAATTGACCAAGGAAGCATTAAGAGGAAATTCACTGGAAGGCTCCTGGGAAACTTTGGCTTTCCTGAAAAATATAAAGAGGTACTCCTGGAGTTTTTCTTTCTTTTATGGAATATAGGTATGATACTTGGAGCTGCACTGGTCATCTGGTGACCAAGAGGTGACAGTCAAGTATACTGAGCCATCTGGGTACAAGCATGCACACATTTCTGTTGGGGGAACTGAGGATATTCTCATTTGATAAAACAACACTAAGGTGGGTGGAGAAAATATAAAAAGTCCTTGAGGGCATTATCCAGGTACTGTTCTAAGCTTAGATCCTTTTACTTCTAGACTTTTTGTTAAATTTTGAGAGACATATGTGTTTAGTGACAAAGCTACTATTGTTTGTGTTTAAACATTTCTAATTGATATAAGGTAAAAGGGTGAATTAATATTTATGAGTAGTAACTAAGTACCGGCCGTGGTGCTAGCAGTTTTGTACTTTATTTCACTAATCTTCACGATAATTCTGTTAAACAGGAATTAGTATTACCCTTGTCCAGAGTTCTCCTGTCACAGAGATTACAAGTGTCAGAATGAGATCTCAGGACAAATCTGTCTAGCTCCAAGTACCCATGTATAATTTACTGCATTATGCGGCATCTCTTAAAGGTTTAATCCTATTCCTGAGGACACCTTCTTAGTGCTTCATCATAATAAATTAGGTATTTTTTTGTACTTATAGATACAAAGCAATATTATATTCAGAAATCCTCTGCTGTGGACTGAATTGCATCTCTCCCAAATTTATATGTTGAAGTCCTAACTCCCAATATTATGGTATATGGAGATGGGTGGGGCCCTTGGGAGATAATTAGATTTAGATGAGGTCACAAGGACAGGATCCTCATAAAATTGGTGTCCTTGTAAGAAGAAACATGAGAGAGAGTTCTCTCTCTCCCCTCCTCTTCCCCCACCTCTTCCTGCTACTGCTGCTGCTTCTCCATCTCCTACTCCTTCTTTTCTCTCCCTCTCCCATCCCACCCCTAGCCTTGCTTTGTGAGGACACAATGAGAAGGTGGCTGTCTGCAAGCCAGGAAGACAACTCTCACCAGAACCCAACCATGCTGGCACACTGATCTCAGACTTCCAACCTCCAGAAATGTGAGAAAATAAATTTTTGTTGTTTAAACCATCCAGTCTCTGGTATTTTGTTATGGCAGACTGAGTAGACTAAAGCAGATGATATCTTTCAGGTCCTGCTTCTTCTAAACCAAGATCCCTAAAGCCTAACCTAAAATTTGGATATGGTAGATGTTGACCATAGTCTTCAATCCTTGAAGACTTCCAGGCTTTTCTACCTTTGCTTCACAACCAGATGCATTTAAATCTTGTACTAGGTGCAGAAGAAATTGATGAAGGCAAGAAAACATATTTAGATATCTATCTGTCCTGAAAATACCTCTGCCTCGGGACTCTTCTCTCAAGTTTGTCCCTTGGAGAGGTCTCTACCCATTGTGGACATTTCAGAAAGGGTGTAACTCATTTCTATAAAATCCTGATCTCTGCCCTTTTGACCACTCTATTCATATTTCTAATAAGGAAAGATCCCTGGGGTTGTATAACTTCAATCTGAATTTTGAATTTATCATAGCTGCTGTCACCTACAAGTTATAGCCTCAGAAGACACTCCAGCAATGTGTATTCACATTTTTACTGGAGCATTGAAGAAAGGAAGAAAAAAATGGGAAACAAAACAAGAGGAACTTCATCTCACATAAGTTGGAGTGCCCTGATTGTGTCTGCTAACTTTAACCCAAACCTGGCCCATAAGGCTTCTTCAGTAGAAGACACTCTTATCCCATCTTCCTTCTTTCCCTCCTCAATTCCATTTTAAATTGAAGTGAATAAGAAGAGCTCTTCGGAGAAAAATGGAAATAAGCCCCCCCAAAAAGAGTGGTTTCATTCAAGTTCAATGTATAATTCCATTCACTACAAGCTGCACTTCCTTACAATTTCATTTCATTGTCTCCTTAGAACTACATGTGACCATTTATTCAAGAGGAATGCCAGTGTGGAAGTATGGAGTAAAGCAAAATCCAAGCTCCCATTTCGCCAATGATTTTTAAAATTTTAAACCACATAACCCTTTATTCTAATAAAAACTTACCTGAGATCCCACTTATGTAAATCTAATAAGTTCAGAGATTCTCTGGTTGAATCAACAGGTAGAAGACAATATCCCTAGATATTGGAGCACTGTTGGAAAAAACTGACTCAGAGGTTAGAAGATGTGGCCAGTATCTCCTGATCCAGGCCCATGCTCCTACAGTGCAGATAGAAAATGGGTCATGGGGAGGGGGAAGAGACTGGGCTTGCTCTTTGTCAGAGTCATGACTGACTTTTGTCTTGCTCCCTTTGGTAGGGTTGACATGTGCCATGTAAGGGTAGGAGGTAGGAGCTAAGTCTTGGTGAGTTGATGGGTGAAAATTTTCCCTTCTGCTTAGGATTTCTTCATTCAGGAGCTTCTCTGGTACTCAGGCACTCCTGGCCTGCTTCAGTCATCAGTGAAGGAAAAAAAGAGAGGTGTGAGATATTCCAAGTAGGCTATAGTTCCTCCTGGGATACTCTCCGGCATACTATAAGGAAAACCAAACTTAATGTTTTCTATTAGGATCAGAATTTCAGAAAGTCTGACTGAGTTTCTTAAGGTTGCAGAGCTTCCTTACCCAGGGCAGAGGACAGAGACCAGTGTTTAACTGCTTAGTCCCCTTCCAGGTTTCTTTTACAACCTCTGAGGATCTGTTGATTCTCTCACTACCAGTTCTCTTCTTGCACATGAGTAATTGGGGGCAGAGGCTGATCCTACTGTTGTATAAAAGTAACTGATGACAGAAAAGTTGGCCCTTTGTGTTGTTCAGGTATAGAAAATTCCTCTATTTCACACTACATCATAAATTATCCGTCTACAGGCAGGTTCTGAAATTGTCTTTCCCCATCTCAGTTAAAGTTCATGGAGTTTGATGCGTGGATTTAGTATGGGATTAAGTTCCAAGTCATGAACTTAGACCTTCTTACACATGGTATTCTGTATATGGCATTTTGTATTAAGATAGAATCTGATTAGAACACAGATATGTCCCCAGAGGTAGTGGTTGAGGAAGCAGTTTTCAAACATGTCTCAATTACTACTAAGCTACTTCCTTACAAAACCTTATTGTTGAGGACTGTTTTTGCTTTGCCCTTTTGATTATTACTTAACTTTGACTTTCATACCACTTTATATTTAACTGGTCCCATGTAAAAAATATAAGCAAAAGGCACTATGTGAAAATATGCCAAAATAAATGGATAGGCACACATTTGGAGTTGTGAATTCAAGAATACATCGATTGGAGTTAGTATTTATTTTAACTTCTATCACAGTGAGTGACCAGTTGCTAAACCAACTTATTAACATGGAGCTGAATCTCAATTGTGTTGCCTGGCAAACAATATACTTTTATTGCATAAAGTAGGATATGCTAACAGTGTAAAGAACACTGAATTAGATAGTGAATTCTTGAGGGGTTCCCTTCCCGGGTCTGACTCTTGATTTTGACTGAGGTCATGATCTCAGGGGTGTGATCCCTGCCTCACTTCTCTGCCCTGCATGGAACCTGCTTAAGATTCTTTCTCTCACTTCTGTCCCCAGCCCCTGGCTTCTGTGCATTCTCTCTAGCTCTCTTTCTCTAAAAAAATAAAAATAAAAAATAAAAATAATGTGAACTCTTGAAAAAAAAAAAAAAACTATTCCATGGTACTTTTTTCCAAGGCCTTGATTCATAATTCCTAGGAATATAGCTTAGTTCTTTTTTTTAATAAAATAATTTTTATTGGTGTTCAATTTACCAACATACAGAATAACACCCAGTGCTCATCCCGTCAAGTGTCCCCCTCAATGCCCGTCACCCACTCACCCCCACCCCCCGCCCTCCTCCCCTTCCACCACTCCTAGTTCGTTTCCCAGAGTTAGGAGTCTTTATGTTCTGTCTCCCTTTCTGATATTTCCCACACATTTCTTCTCCCTTCCCTTATATTCCCTTTCACTATTATTTATATTCCCCAAATGAATGAGAACATACACTGTTTGTCCTTCTCCGATTGACTTAGTTCTGACCACACTCAGCTGTTTTTCAATGCTACCTCATCACTGTAGCTGTTGACTTTAAGCCTAATCCCTATGTATGGTTATATAATTGGTGTGCCAGTTAATTTTTTGCTCATCATTATGTTTTTGTGGATAAACTGAAAAGAAGAAACTATTTGGGCCCCAAACCTATAATCACAGATATGCTTGTTTCATGTAGATTCTAGGAATTTGCAATGTCTGTGTATATGCCAGGTATATGAACAAAAACAAAAAATTAGAACTTTGGAGATTACCTAGGAGATGTTTCTTTCTATTGGTACCGCTCTAACTCTGATGGGAATATTAAAGCCCTCAAAACAGAAAGTAAATCTACTAGTAAATTGGAATTTTCAATTTGTATATGGACAATCTAGTTTTATGTACTAAAGAGATTATAAATTTAGTTAGAATGTTCTATGGAATGCAGTAGTCGGTGACAGCAGAAGATGAGTAATGGGCAAGGAAAGCATGACTGCCAAGAAGGAACCAAAATAGACAGACAGAAAAGGAAATGTATGTTGTAAGGATTTAGGGACCCATAAGGAGAGATCTGCTGAAACTCCATGAGCCTTCAAGGTCATACTGACCCAGGACAGAAAAGAAAAGTTGAAATCAGATTTATTCTAGATTGCAAGTCGTCTGTGACATGAGGGAAAGGAGGAGTGAGAAGGAAGCAAAAAGGAAAGCTATGAAGTAATTACACACATACCCTAGTGGAATAACTCTTGGAAAAGCAAAGTACCAAAAGGGGCTACATATGAGTAGTGAGGCAGCCCAGCATTGGGCTTCTAGTTCAAATAAAATATCTCTGGATCCTATCTTTGTGCCCTATACTTACCAAAAGTCCTTCAACAAGTAGGTTTGCCATTGGAACCACCAGTGTTTTTTCCTATAAAATAGAGGTGGAAATGGTATGTTGTCTTATAGGGTTATTTGAAGATTAAATGTTAATGTATGTAAAGTGCTTCATATGGTACCTGGCCCATGTAAATGTTCCATATATGTGGATCAATATTTATGAATAATTAATCAAACTATTCTAATTCAGTCCCACATCAAACTTTGAGATTGCTCCTATCGTATGGCAATCGTCTGATATGGGACCCTCTACCAATTTTCTCAAGCTCAGTATCAGTGTTACTGCGGCGTCTATTTATGTGATTCTATTCATTCATGCATATGTTCCTACAACAGATATTTACTGACTCTCTGCCCTCAAGGGATTTATATTCTACTAGGCAATGTTATAATAAACAAGAAATTTGTCAACAAACAAGATAATTTTGGAGAATAATGAGTACTATGAAGAAAACTCAAGTGAAAGAAGTAAGGGTGGCTGGGATAGAGAGACTATGCCAGATGATGTGGTCAGAGAAGGCCTTTCTCAGCAGGTGGCATTTGGACAGAAATCTGAATGAGGAGATTAAGACATCACTGGAAAATATTTTAGGAAAACATTCCAGGGAGAGGAAATGGTGGAGAGAAAAGCAGAATGGTAAGAAGGAGTTTGGTATATTTAATTTCAGGGGATCACAATCAATACTGGTGTCTCTAGACCACAGAGAACATGAATGCTTCTGAGATGAGAAGAGGCTAGTGAGTGGGGCTGAGAGGACAGGTCACCAAGCCACTGAAAGCTGCAGTGAGAGCTTTGGATGTTTTATATTCAGTTGCGTCATTAACATCGCTGCTTAGCCCCCTCAAAAGCAACTCATATTGGGCATTATCTTTAAACAAGCCTTTAACAATACTTTTGAGGGTGAAAACTGGAATACCATTGTTGTTTTTTTTTTTTTTTTTTTTTTTTTCCATTGTTGTTTTAACATATGACTTTCATTATTTTATTTTAGTACTTTTCAACAACCTGCTATAGTAAAAAGTAACAAATTTAGAAGCATTACTAGTTTTCCAGAATCCCCACTGATCTCTCCCAAGAGGCCTCAGCTTTTGTACTTTTGAAACCCGCTGCTGCCTCTGCTGGTTCATCGTGTGCACGGATCGTCTGGGGTTTTCACTCAAGCTGCGTAGACCTGAGTTAGCCCCTCATGCCAGAAGGATTTCTATCACTAACAAGATACCTGAATTCAGTTTCAGACATTCTCCTGACCTTCCCAAAATGAATTTAACCAATATGTTCTGATCCCAAGAACTGAACTCCAAAAATTCATCCTACAGGAACACTTACATGCCATAGTAAAGAAGTATAATGATTAAAAAAAAAAAAGCATTATTTTTTAGACCAGAAGAGCCCCAATGTGAACTTAAAATCTGACATTTAAAGTTGCTGCATTCACTTTGTATCCAGAGGCCTTGTGATCCACCCTTTCGGAGTCCTTTTGACTGAGATGCAGGACTCAGTCTTGGACCCTTGTAAGATATAGTAATACTCTTTCTCCCTAAAATTTCTGAATCTAGCTCTAAATTTTTCACATTTAATCTCCAGGATTAGTTAATTCTTAACTCTGAGAAACCTATCTCTAAGGCAAGGACATCATTCCTTCTCATTCAGCACAAATGTACATGCTATGTGCTAGGTACCGTTAGATGTTCGGGTCATAGCAGTTAACAATATAACTAACCAAGACCTGGTTGTCTCTGCAGTGAAGCAAGCATGGGATTTTCAAAGATCAGGAAATTTCAGAGTGCTGTGAGAGCATGCAGTAGCATATCCAACATAGTGTGTCTATTCTAGGATCTGTGAAAGGAAAGAATTTTCTTCACCAATACCACATGCAGGGTATTGTTTTGGGAGGAGCTAAAATTGAGGAGAGATTGTATAATTCTGTGTTGATGACTATAAAAGTCTTTTTGTATATTACATGAGGAATTACGTTTTTTTTCTTCTCTCTCTTTTTAATGAGGGTTATTTAGATAAAGTTAAAACAATCTACAAAGTGACTGAAAATCAACTTTTTCAATTTCTTCCATAAACTTATCCTCAAGATCTCAAAGGGCTGGGGCACGTGGCTAGCTCAGTTGGTTAAGTGACTGCTTAGGTCATGATCTCAGGGTCCTGAGATCCAGCCCCTGTCAGGCTTCCTGCTCAGCGAGGAGTCTGCTTCTCTCTCTCTCTCTCTCTCTCTTGCTCTCGCTCTCTCTCAAATAAATAAATAAAATCTTAAAAAAAAAAAAAAGATCTCAAAGGGCTTATGGTAGACTTTGTTTTGTCTCCAATTATTTACCATTCTCATATCTATGGTTTTTCTCATGTGACATTGTTGTTCTCTCCACTAAAAGTAGAGATAACTCCCCATCTTGACTTTGTGCTCAACTATGTGACTTGATTGGACCAATGGGATATTGAAAGAACCACAAACAAAATCTTGCAATGGTGGAGTTTGCCTTCTTGTACTTTTGCTATCACTGTGAGAAGAGCTTCCACTGGGTAAATGCTGCCTATTTAGCCTGAGTTCCACATACAGAGCTGAATTGATCCATCTCACAGTGAGGAAATAAGTTTAGACGCAATAAAAACTTGAAGCAAAGATAACTGATTTAGCCAAAGCTGATCAGCAAACCTCTGGTGAAACCACAGATACCTGAGTAAGAATAAATAATTGCTGTTTTAAGCCAGTGAATTTTGAGTGGTTCATTACATAGCCTCATATGGTAATAGCTGACTGATGCAGACTACAACTACTGAAAAGTTGGAACCAATGACTGTCTTACCAATTTCAGCGTTAGGATTTCTGACTTACTCTTTTTTTCTGTCAAGAACTGCATTTGCTAATTTGTGTCCTGGTTTCCCAACACTTGTGGCTAAACCCACCCCACCTCCAGTAACAATACATTCTTCACATTTACCTTTTATGATTACCCTTTGCCCAGATAACAGCATGAGTGAATAGACACCCTACATCATTAATTAAATCTTGTGCACTAATGCTATTCACATATCTTCCCTATGATCTCTTCTCCCTATGGATTTGAACCACATTTCTTCCATTGTTCCTAGAAGAAATTATTTGAGGTCTTGCTCTCAAGGTATGCAATGGAGGTCGTGCTAGAAACTGGAAATGTATAAGTAACTAAAACAAACTTACCTTCAAGGTATTCATAACTTAGTTGTTAGGTGCTGAATTGTGTATCTCCCCTAAATTTCATATGTTGAAGTCCTGACCTTAGAATGTGACTGTATCTGGGGGGGGGGGGGAGGGGTCTTTAAAGAGTTAATTAAATTTAAATTAGGTAATTAGGTTGGGGGCCCTAATCCAATATGATTGGTGTACTTGTAAGAAGAAAAATTAGGACATTAACATGTACAGAGGGAAAACTATGTGAAAACCCTGAGAGAAGATGGCCATCTAAAAGCCAAGGAGAGAGGGGATCCCTGGGTGGCTCAGCGGTTTGGCACCGGCCTTTGGCCCAGGGCATGATCCTAGAGACCCGGGATCGAGTCCCACGTTGGGCTCCCTGAGTGGAGCCTGCTTCTCCCTCTGCCTGTGTCTCTGCCTCTCTCTCTCTCTCTCTCTCTCTCTGTTTATCATGAATAAATAAAGTCTTTAAAAAAAATAAAAAAATAAAAGCCAAGGAAAGGGACCTCATTGAAATAAACTCTTCTAATATCTTGATCTCTGACTTCTAGTTTCCAGAACTATAAGAAAATAAATTTTTGTTATTTAAACCACCCAATCTGTGAGACTTTGTTAGGGCAGCCATCAGAAACCACTACACTAGTCAAAGAGATAAACTAGAAGAGTACATTTTTTAAAAAAAGTCATACTTAAAATACAATGAAAACACAAAGGAGGTATTTTGGGAAGTTGGTAAAAAGGAGAAAAGGAGGAAGAAAGGAAATCTTTATAGAGATGGTAACATTTTGAATTTTGATTGATGAATAAGATGGTATTATGTCAAAAAGTAGAAAAAGAATATTTCAGACCAAGTGAAAAGCATGTGCAACTATAGGAAGACATGCTATATCATAGTATGTTTAGGTAAATACAAACTATTTGAGTGAGTTGGAAATGTGAGAAGATTAGCAGAAATGACTATTGCAGACATCTTACACAGACAGTTCATACTTAAAGAGAGCATGCACTCTTCCCCTAGAACACATAAATTACCTATCATATAAAATATTTTTTGTAGCAAAGAGTGATTTCTTCACATTCTATTCCAATTGGACCCCTGATGTCAACTTGGGTTAGATTTAAAATATCTTGACAGCTTGATTCCAATATCTAGCTGCAAGCTTTTGGAGAGAGATTGATATTCCTGAATTTCTATCAATGTATTCTTACCACTGCATAATCACTATACCAAATGTTCTTCCATTTTATAGTCTATCTAACTAGCTCCCAAAGATAAAGCTCTGAAGTGGTTACATAGAGGTTATAAAATCAGAAAACCTGGGTATTATTTACAATCAAACTGAGCTAGACATGTTCTTTTTTTTTTTTTTTTCCTTTCACTTTTAGAAGGTCTGAGAATCTGTGATTGTTTGGACTATACAGATGAGGCTAAGAAGAGTGGCTAAAGCATTGAGCCTGTAGAAGAAGGAAGATGAGTGAATTTTTCTTATTGGGCTTTTCTCCAGAAAGAGTCATCTGGCGAGTTGGCAAATACAAAATCAAACAGCCATGTGCCAGATGTGCACGGCTGCTGTTGGGCCATCTGCAGCTTGCTTTTGTGCCATATGCCACTTTTACATTTGGTTGACTGGGGTATCAGAAGCAAAACTTATAGTGCAATTGTTTTTGCATGATTCTTGTAAATTTAATTAAAAAAAAAAAAGAATTGATACCCAGCTAGGCTATGAAGTGAGCATAGTGTAGTTGATGCAAACATGAGTACTGCCAGGATTTCTTAGGAACAACCTTTGAATATACTTTAGGAAAATAAATGACAAAGTGGTGCTATGCTTCCGAATCTTTGGTGGCCTTGTTATCTTCAGTCATCACTGAGGTGATCTTTTACTTTTTTCTTTTTTCTCTCTTAATTTGTTCCATTTAACTTGTCCTTTTGTCTTTGAACACCAACACTACTACTCCAAATAAAAACCTAGCCAATGACTTACTCTTTATTAAAAATGAGCTGTAGCTGTAGTTTTATATTTCCAAGTTGTTGGCCTACATGGCACAGTAGACTAGCAAAAAACAGATTTGCTATGCAATCTGAATTCCATAGGCTATATAATAATACCATTGATGGGTATAAGCAGAGGAAAAATGATTATGATATGCTTATATTTCATACTCAGAAAATAATTCCTTGTTTTTCAACCCAATTTTTCCAAGGCTGTCTGCCATTACTGACCATATATAAACATGTTTGCTTTTTGCCAATTTGGAGTCTAGTTGAGGCTGAATTTTAGTCAACACTTTTCTGAATCAAAGCCTAGAGTTTTAATTAAGCTAACAAATGA
The DNA here is from genome assembly GCF_003254725.2 of Canis lupus dingo. Classification (NCBI taxonomy): domain Eukaryota; kingdom Metazoa; phylum Chordata; class Mammalia; order Carnivora; family Canidae; genus Canis; species Canis lupus. Next base: position 59,476,633 of record NC_064254.1, read on the forward strand.
CTATACTTCTTAATTGAAATGGTCATGACACTCTGCTATTTCCTGCAGCTGGTATTCTTATTTTGGATATAGTGTGTATATACACTGTAGCAGTGTATAAACCAATAACATGCCTAAACTCAAAAAAGGTGGCCCATAATTTTAAAGATTTTGTGAATGATATTATATTACTATGTTAAAGTTTACATGGAATAGGTAAACCTAGGAGTCCCTAAGGATATATGAGTAGTTGACATAAGGGGAAGAAATTTAGAGGAAGTAGCATGGAAAATGCATTGAGATCTATATTGTTTACTTAGAGAAAATTTAATGTTTTAGCTCTATTTTAGGGATTTTTTTCTCTAAGTGTTTTAATAAATGTTCTTGGTGACTTAAATCTTGTGAAATGGTTGCAGTTTATAATGTTTAGCATAGTCATATCAGATGTTAAATTATATTTTGAACTTTAAAATGACCACCAAGGGATCCCTGGGTGGCGCAGCGGTTTGGCGCCTGCCTTTGGCCCGGGGCACGATCCTGGAGACCCGGGATTGAATCCCACATCGGGCTCTCGGTGCATGGAGCCTGCTTCTCCCTCTGCCTATGTCTCTGCCTCTCTCTCTCTGTGACTATCGTAAATAAATAAAAATTAAAAAAATAAAAAATAAAATGACCACCAAAAATAAAATAAAATAAAATAAAATAAAATAAAATAAATAAAATAAAATAAAATAATAAAATAAAATGACCACCAAAAGTCCCTCTTACATGTTTTGACATTTAAAATTTGAGTTGAGAGCTACTCTGTGACATCCAGACAGACAGGTTCTATAAGGAAAATTGGGGTTTATTGATCATGATCCTAACCTAGAGTGGTGAAGGGGTTCTGCATTTGTGGATAAGTTCATACTCTTCACCTGAAAAAGTAGTAGGCTGGAGGAATTCACACCTAAGGTCCAATTTAGCTCTTAGAGGTTATGATTATCACTTGCAGTATTTGGTTTTCCATCCCCTGGCTATCTTCACTAACACAGAAAATTAAGACCAGATTATATGTAAAGGTCAGCATCATCCATAGAGAATTGAGGGGAAATATGAGAGAACATTATTGTGGTTTGAATATATTCCAGGAAGTGTGCTAGACACTCTCCACATATTATTTCTATAATCCCTTCAGCATACATATTAGAGTTAGTTTTTAGATTCAACGACATGAAATTGCACTCTTTCTAGGTCAAAAACTGTAGAATATCGCCATTTCACATTTGTTATCCTAAATGTTATTCTCTCTATTTCACAGATCAAAACACTGAGACCTGGAGAAGGTAAATAACTTGGCCAAGTTCTCAGTTACTAGGTGCCCACCTGGGATTTAAACCCGCTTCACACTTTTAAATACTATATAAAACACTGCTTCTATAAACTAGATAAACATAATTTATTATTGGGTATTTCTATTTGCATGTAAATAATACCCTAAGACCTTTTCATCTTGTGTAATTGAAACTTCATACTCCTTGAACAGCAACTTTCTAGTTTCTTAAAAGTGTTTTTTTGTTGTTCGTGCATACTTAGTTTGACTTATCTATGATTAGCAGATGTTGGGTACAGTTTCACAGGGTAAGCAAAGCCGGCAGCCTCTAAATGGCTAAAAATATGCTTGTTTGGGTTATATTTAAAGCCACTGCATGTGTAAGAACTTAAGTTTGGCGGGCTTTGGCATAAAAATCCTAGCTTGCTGTGAAGAAGTAAACAACATAAAAGCCAATATACAGGGGCCATCACTGGGCATTTATATAACACTGTGTTATCCAGGTATGTAGCTGTGGGGAGAGGAAACAGGCAGTGCCTCCACTGATGAAATAGCAATTGCCCTTCAATGATCACGGTGCTGCCAGGGGACCAAGGAGAAAGGCCACCTCTCAGAAGTCCTGAACAGTCCTTTTAATAGCTGCAGGTCTGCTCTCTTGTGAACTTCTGAGGTGAGGTCTACACCCATATTTACACAGCACCAGGTATGCATTGTGCACATTGCTGAGCTATATCCCTAACTAGAACTATTCTTGGCACATACTAGGTACTCAATGCATCTTTTTTGAATAAATAAATCATCTCTAATATTCAAAACAATATTAGGAGGTAGATATTGTTGTATTTGTGTTACAGATTAGGGGCCTGCTTTCCCATATAGTCATTTTGGATGGCATTTGAGATGCGATAGCTATATTTTAACAGTATGCTGTCAAAAGTTAGCATATAGCATATAGAACAGAAAAAGTAGAAGATTTCTACTAAGAAAAATTGTGTGCTGAGGCACATTTGTCCCATTAAAAATACAATTTGAAAAGGTTTTAGGGTATTATTCATATGCAAATAGAAATAGCTAATAATAAACCATTTTTATCTAGTTTATAGAAGCAGTTTATAATATTTAAAGGTGTGGACTGGGTTTAAATCCTAGGTTGGCTATTTGGGCATCTCCCTTCTGCAGAAAGGTGAGCAACCGATATAGAAGCACGTGATCGGAAGGTGATATTGTTTAAGTTGATGGGAAGAAGAAGAAGGAGGAGGAGAAGGAGGAGAAGGAAAAGAAGGAGGAGAAGAAGAGGAAGAGGAAGAAGATTGAGCCCTCCATACACAATCAGCTCAGAAAAACTGATTATTAATATGCTCCAAAGATAGATTTGGATCTCAATCCTCACTTCTACCCATTATTCAAGCAGTTAACACTGTGTTGTGGAGAAGTCATGAATTTTGGAGTCAGATCTGAATTTGAATCCTGATTTGTCACACAGTAGACAAATAATCTCTTCCATCTTCAGTATCACAAGCTAGAAAATAGAACCTATAAGACACATCTCATAGTGTAGTTTTGAGAATAAAGTAAAATTAAAATTAAAATTAAATTAAATTAAATCTCTAGAACATTTAACAGAAGATTTGGCTCATATTTATGATAAATTAGGCAATCTAGAAGAAATGGACACATTTCTGGAAAACCACAAACTACCAAAACTGGAACAGGAAGAAATAGAAAATCTGAACAGGCCAATAACCAGGGAGGAAATTGAGGGCCAGATGGCTTCCCAGGGGAATTCTATCAAACGTTTAAAGAAGAAACCATACCTATTCTACTAAAGCTGTTCGGAAAGATAGAAAGAAATGGAGTACTTCCAAACTTGTTCTATGAGTCCAGCATCACCTTAATTCCAAAACCAAACAAAGACCCCACCAAAAAGGAGAATTATAGATAATATCCCTGATGAACACAGATGCAAAAATTCTCAACAAGATACTAGCCAATAGGATCCAACAGTACATTAAGAAGATTATTCACCATGACCAAGTGGGATTTATCCCCAGGACGCAAGGCTGGTTCAACATTTGTAAAGCAATCAGTGTGATAGATCATATCAACAAGAGAAAAAACAAGAACCATATGATCCTCTCAATAGATGCAGAGAAAGCATTTGACAAAATACAGCATCGATTCCTGATCAAAATTCTTCAGAGTGTAGGGATAGAGGGAACATTCCTCAGCATCTTAAAAGCCATCTACAAAAAGGCCACAGCAAATATCATTCTCAATGGGGAAACACTGGGAGCCTTTCCCCTCAGATCAGGAACACAACAGGGATGTCCACTCTCACCACTGCTATTCAACATAGTACTGGAAGTCCTAGCCTCAGCAAACAGGCAACAAAAAGAAATAAAAGGCATTCAAATTGGCAAAGAAGAAGTCAAACTCTCCCTCTTCGCAGATGACATGATACAGTACATAGAAAAACCAAAAGACTCCACCCCAAGATTGCTAGAATTCATACAGCAGTTCAGCAGTGTGGCAGGATACAAAATCAATGCCCAGAAATCAGTGGCATTTCTATACGCTGAGACTGAAGAAAGAGAAATTAAGGAGTCAATCCCATTTACAATTGCACCCAAAAGCATAAGATACCTAGGAATAAACCTAACCAAAGAGGTAAAGGATCTATACCCTACAAACTACAGAACACTTCTGAAAGCAATTGAGGAAGACATGAAGAGATGGAAAAATATTCCATGCTCATGGATTGGAAGAATTAATATTGTGAAAATGTCAATGTTACCCAGGGCAATTTACACACTTAAAGCAATCCCTATCAAAATACCATGGACTTTCTTCAGAGAGTTGGAACAAATCATCTTAAGATTTGTGGGGAATCAGAAAAGACTCCGAATAGCCAGGGGAATATTTAAAAAGAAAACCATAGCTGGGGGCATCACAATGCCAGATTTCAGGTTGTACTACAAAGCTGTGGTCATCAAGACAGTGTGGTACTGGCACAAAAACAGACACATAGATCAATGGAACAGAATAGCGAATCCAGAAGTGGACCCTCAACTCTATGGTCAACTAATATTTGACAAAGCAGGAAAGACTCTCCACTGAAAAAAAGGCAGTCTCTTCAATAAATGGTGCTGGGAAAATTGGACATCCACATGCAGAAGAATGAAACTAGATCATTCTCTTACACCAGACACAAAGATAAACTCAAAATGGATGAAAGATCTAAATGTGAAACAAGATTCCATCACAATCCTAGAGGAGAACACAGGAAACACCCTTTCTGAACTTAGCCACAGTTACTTCTTGTAAAATACATCCATGAAGGCAAGAGAAACTAAAGCAAACATGAACTATTGGGACTTCATCAAGATAAAAAGCTTCTGCACAGCAAAAGAAACAGTCAAGAAAACTAAAAGACAACCTACAGAATGGGAGAAGATATTTGCAAATGACGTATCAGATAAAGGGCTAGTATCCAAGATCTATAAAGAACTTATTAAACTCAACAGCAAAGAAACAAACAATCCAATCATGAAACAGGCAAAAGACATGAACAAAAATTTCACAGAGGAAGACATAGACATGGCCAACAAGTACATGAGAAAATGCTCCGCATCATTGGCCATCAGGGAAATACAAATCAAAACCACAATGAGATCCCACCTCACACCAGTGAGAATGGGGAAAATTAACAGACAGAAAAACAACAAATGTTGGAGAGGATGTGGAGAAAGGGGAACCCTCTTACACTGTTGGTGGGAATGTGAACAGGTGCAGCCACTCTGGAAAACTGTGGAGGTTCCTCAAAGAGTTAAAAGTTGATCTGCCCTACGACCCAGCAATTGCACTGTTGGGGATTTACCCCCAACATATAGATGCAGTGAAATGCCGGAACACCTGCACCCTGATGTTTCTAGCAGCAATGTCCACAATAGCCAAACTGTGAAAAGAGCAGCGGTGCCCATCGAAAAATGAATGGATAAAGAAGATGTGGTTTATGTATACAATGGAATGTTACTCAGCCATTAGAAATGACAAATACCCACCATTTGGTTCGACGTGGATGGAACTGGAGGGTATTATGCTGAGTGAAATAAGTCAATCGGAAAAGGACAAACATTATATGGTCTCATTCATTTGGGGAATATAAAAATTAGTGAAAGGGAATAAAGGGAAAGGAGAGAAAATGAGTGAAAATATCAGTGAGGGTGACAAAACATGAGAGACACCTAACTCTGAGAAACAAACAAGGGGTAGTGGAAAGGGAGGTGGGCGAGGGGTTGGTGTGAAGGGGGCATTTGGTGGGATGAGCACTGGGTGTCATGCTATATGCTGGCAGATTGAACTCCAATAAAAATTAAAAAAAAAAGATTTGGCTCATATTTAAATGCTCAACAAATATTAGTTTCTATCCCTACTTCTTGAGCCTACATTTTCTACATCAAGGCTTTCCTGTTGCTCATTTTACAATGATATTGCTAACATTAAAATGTTCAGAGTGGAAGTAATCGAATACAGTGATTTGTTTCTTCTTAGCCTCCTTCCCTTTTCCCAGGCCTAGGAATGGTCCTAGAAATGCATTTAGTTTTACAATTTCCTCAAAGGCTATAATGTCCAGCAATAGATGAGTTGGGATGCTGGGCTATTCTTCTCACTGAAAAGTACAACACAAGTTATAAAACAAACAAAATTGGTATGGAAGGAGAGAGGTCCATGCATATGTGGGGGTCTAGGAAGTTCCAGTCTTTCTTCATGTGACATACTAAGTTGAATTGGAGGTGAGTGAGGATCTGGGCACAAGATGAGGTGCTTCCTCCCAGTGAAAATATGCTCCCCATGAGAAGGTAGGATGAGGTAGAGCTTATGGCACTAGATGAATATTTGCTATATATCCCTCTGTTAGAAAGTATTTGCAATATGAGTCATATTAATATTTATTTATTCATCTGGAGAAATGTTTTGCTTTCTGTTTTTATATTTCTGGATGCTACATTTATTTTTTCTCTTTGAAAATTCTAATGACCATCTGCAGTACTGGGAAGTAGAGAAGTTATTATGACAGCTATGTTTCAGATTTGGTTAAGATTACTGGTAAATTGCATGCATTAGCTTTTAAAAATGTGGGGCAGATTCTAAACACCTATATACTAGCTTTTAAAACAAAATGTGTCCCTCTTAAATGCTGGAAAGTTCTCAAAAAAGAAAAGAACATAAAATCTGTTCAGCATGTTTCTTTGAGAATATTTTTCAGCACGTAAAATCTTAACTTCACTTAATTGACTTTGTTTGAAACAGAACCATGTTATTTTCTCCAGTTAGTTGGCTTCCTTCATCCTTAACCACTCTAGAGCCACTAACACTAATGACCAACACACATTCTTGTGGAAAGTTTTTCTTCCCTAACTTGGGTTTCCTATCCTAGAATGACTGTTTTTCTATTCTTTAATTATTTTTTTATGTTTTCTTTGTTCCTTTTTTTTTCTCCTGCAAAAATATACCTTTCTGTCCTTTTTTCTCTTTTTTTCTATATTCTTTGTTCTTTAGTGAGCTCACATATTCCCATGACTTCAATACTTATTCCTAATTATGTGATTTTCAAATATTGCTCTCAAATAACAACCATGCCTACAAGTTCTGTTTCACATTCCCAACCCTTTGATCGATAACACCCCAGAAGTTCCAATGGTATCACAATGACATCATTCCCATTTTTTAATACTGGCTTTAAGAAATAAAACTAAAAATCTTAGTTCCACATTTGATTCTTTCTACTCCCACTCAGTTTTTGGTAATTCAGTTATCAAATTCTATCAAAACTTTTAATCTCCTCTTTCCTTTCATTAAAACTATCATACCATATTTCATCAATTCTAACATACATATTTGTTCAAATATTAACATCTCTGAAACTAGAATATGTCCTACAATCAGTGATATATTAGGGTTGTGTCATAGTTTAATTAGCAGCGCTTTCTGTTCTTTCATTTTAGTAAATAGACTAATGATGCATCTTACAACTGATGGTGTCTTACATTTGATGTTCTGCTTTATGTAAACTCCTAATTGCCACACTCTTTGATTTTGGTAATTGTTTTTCAAGCTCCTGTTATTCCTTTCATCATTACTAGAATATTTTTCTTATAGTACAATTCTGATCCATCACTGCCTTGGTCAAGAATGTTTGTTTATCCTCATTAGTAATTATATACATCCAAATTATGTGTCTTGACATTCAAGGCCCTCCTATAGTTTTCTCTCACAACTCTCCTAAAAATTTCCCACTCCAGGGACATCTGAGTGGCTCAATCAGTTAAGTGTCTGACTCTTGATCTCAACTCTGGTGATGATCTTAGGGTTGTGGGATTGAGCCCCATGTTGGTCTCTGCGCTCAGCATGGAGTCTCCTTGAGGTTCTCTCTCGTCCTCTCCCTCTACTCTTCCCCCCCACTCTTCCTCCTGCTTTCCCCGCCCCTCTCAATAAATAAATAAATAAATAAATAAATAAATAAATAAATAATCTTTAAAAAATTCTCACTCCATGTACAAACTGCAATCTCTGTCAAATACACCCTGTAGTTTCTTACCTCTCTGTTTCTTTGCTGAGAGCAGTGTTCTATTTCAAATGCTACATTCTTCATTCCATTTGTTGATAACCTATCTGTGAATAAAGGAATTTTAAATTTCACTAACTCCATGAAGACTTCCTGATATGCCCAGCCTCTATAGATTCTCTATCATTCATGGAAGGTAATATTATTATTCCCATCTAATATGAGAGAAAGTTGAGAAATTAGAGAGTTGTCGCTCAAGGGCCAGGGTAAGTGATAAAGTCAGGATTTGAACCCAGATCTGCTTACTTGAAATAATGAATTTCTTAGTTTACATGAAGTGTAAGGAAAGAGCTGTGGGAAACATCTAGGAAGAGAAGTTGAAGCCTCTGCTTTTTTGTTGTAGAAGTAGAAACCCAGAAATAACTTAATGTAAACTTTGTATCTACTTATAGTGACATAATCTAAGATATTCTATTTTTCACCAGGTGATTTATTATTTATGATGAGAAGAACTTAGAACCTCCAGATTTGATATATTTTACAAATCTGAACATAGCACTATAATTATCCACATAGTATAGAAAACTACATTCAACAATGTTACCAACCATAGGCTTTGCTAATCAAAACATAAAATAAAAATTAAAGGACATACTTAAAGGATAAAATAAAAATAGTAAAAATATGAAATTAGATATGGATATGAATACATACAAACATATAGAAAGGATAAAAATGTACAACGTACAACTCCATTTTTCCATAGAGCCCATTCACCTATCGATGGATGTTTAGGTTATTCCAACATCTTGGCTATTATGAATAAAGCTGTTTGAGTATTCTTCAACAAGATTTTGTATGGGCATATATTTTCATTTCTCTTGGGTTACTATCTGGGGATGGAATTTTTTTATTTTGTTATGTTTAACTTTATGAGAAACTGCTCAAATCTTTTCTAAAGTAGTTATATTATTTTACATTTTTAGTAGCATCATATGAGTTCCAGTTAATCCACATCTTCTCCCAAAGTTAGGAGTGTCAGTCTTTTTAATTTTAGCGGTCTTGATGGAAATGTATTGGATTTCATTGTAGCTTTAATTTGCATTTCCCTGTTGATTAATGATGTTAAGTATCTTAATTGGCCATTCCCTTATCTTCTATTAGGTTGTTTTCCTATTAAGTTGCATTAAAAAAAAAATCTTTACTTCCTTTACCCACAGCCCTTCTGACACCAGATGCGTGGATTTTTTCCACACTGACAAATTCTCTGACCATGGAGTATCCTAACAATTCAGTCCAGTTCTGACACTAACCAGAGTTTGTGCAGTCCCATTGATTAAAGGCTCAATCCCACAAGACTGCCTCCCACTTCAGATACCAGTTGGTAGTAGTGTGTCCCAAAGTTACCCCACCTTTTGTCTGACTTGGCTGTAAATTGGATGTTCTCATGACTGCCTCCTTAGGTTTGATAATTTGCTAGGGTGGCTCATAGGACCCAGGAAAATAGCTTACTTACTATTACTGACTTATTACAAAGGCTGTTTTCAAAGATACAAATGAACAGCCAAATGAAGAGATACATAGGTGAAGTCTGGGAGGGTCCTCAATGCAGGAGCTTCTGTCTCTGCAGAGTTGGGGTGTTCCACCCTCCTGGAACATGGACATGTTCACCAACTTGGAAGCTCTTTGAACTCTGTACTTTTGGAATATTTATGAAGGCTTCATCACATAGGCATGGTCAATTATTAATTATCTCTTCCCTCCAGGGAATGGGGTGTAGAGCTGGAAGTCCAAGTTTCTTGTCATGGCTTGGTCTTTAGTGACCAGCCCCTATCCAGGAGTCTACCAAGAGTCAGTCACCTCATTAGAACAAAAGGTGTTCCTATAATATAGGAAATTCTAAAGGATTTAGGAGCTCTGTCTCAGGAACTGGGTCAAAAACCAATTAGCAGGGGCTTGGGGCAGATACCAAAATATATATTTCCTATTATTCGACAAGTTGTAAGAGATATTGATATATACTATGGATAGATATCTTTATATATATTTGTGTGTGTGTATGTGTGTGTAAGTCGGCCAATCTTCACTATAGTGTACATCTGAAAGTAATATTTTGCTATATGTTAACTGGAATTTAAATAAAAACTTTAAAAAAAATAAATTGGCCAATCTGTAGCTAGTCTTAAACAGTGTCTTTTGATAAGCCAAAGTTTTTAATATTGAGGAAGTCTAATTATTGATTTTTCTTTTGTGATGTTAAGAAATATTTGCCTATTCCAAGGTCACAGATATTTTCTCATTCTTTCTTTTAGAATTTTTAAAAGCTTAGTTTTTATGTTTATAGCTATTTTAATTTTCATATGTATTGTGACATAAAGGCTGAGATTCCTATCCTTTTATATAGTTATCTGGTTTTCCATTGCTGTTTGTTGAATAGTATCCATTCCCCATTAAATTGCCTTGGCCCCCTTTATTCAAAATCATTTGATATTATATTAATGAATGCATATCTGTATTCTGTTACCTTATTCTATATATTTATTCTTATGCCAATACCACATTGTCTTAATTATTCTATTTTTATAGTTAAATCCTCAACTTTAAACTTGTTATATAACCTATTAACAACTCCTTGTTTATAGACCTGCCACCTCCAGTCCATTCCCTTCCTGATTACCAAAGTTAACTTTGAACAGGATACTCCAGTGTTTGGCTTTTAGAAGTCCTTTCTTTTCAGTGACAATTTTAGAATCAGGTTGCCAAGTTCTACAATGATGCTTCTGAGGTTTTGATTGATTTTGTGTTGAATATATAGGCCAATTTGGGCAGAAATTACATCTTAACAATATTATTTATGTCTTGATCCATGAATATGATCAGACCTTTCTATCAGTTTAGATCATTAGTTTCTCTCAGCAATATTTTACAGTTTATAGTGTACAGATCTAGCATGTATTTTATCAAATTTACCCCTAATTATCTCATGTTAGAATCCTATTAAAGTGGTAATAATTACAATTTCAAGTTCTAATTTTTCGTTGTCAAAGTTCAAATGCAATTGATTTTTTTTTATAGTCTCCTTATGTCCTGTGGACTTGCTAATTTGCTTACAAATGATAGGTTGTTTTTTTTTTTTTTTTTTTTTGTAGATTCCTTAGGATTTTTAATGTATATGATCATGATAATGTCTTAAAGTAAGGAGAGTTTTTTACTTCCTATGCTCTCTCCCTGCCTTTCGTTCCTTTCATTTTTTCTTGTTTGCCTTATTGCACTGGCTATAACTTCCTTTACATTGTGGAACAGAATGGCTGTGTGCAAACATTCTCTTTTGCCCTCCCAATTTTAGGGAAAAATATTTAATCTTTAATCATTGAAGATGAGGTTAGCTGTAGGTATTTTGTGCATACCATTTATTAGATCGAAGAAGCTCATTTCTATTACTAATTTATAAGTGAATGTCAAATTTTGTTAAATACTTTCACATCTATTGAGATAATCATGTGGTTTTCCTCCTTTGTCTGTTAATATGTTGAACTACATTTGACTGATTTTCAAATTTTGAACCAACCATTGATTCCTGAGAAAAAAACTGTGGATGGTCATGGTGTGAAACCCTTTTTAGAGACTGTTGCATTTGACTTGATAATATTTTACTGACGATTTTTGTGTCTCTATTCATAAGAGATTCTTGTAATGTCTGTGTCTTATTTTGGTATCAAGACAATGTTAATTTTATAAATGAAGTTCAAAAGTGTCCATACTTCTACTTCCTGAAGGAGTTTATGTAGTTTTTACATTATTTCTTCCTGTAATGATTGATGGAATTCACTATTGAAGCTATTCAGGCCAGGGATTTTCTTTATTATATCTATAAATTGAAATGCTTTAATACTTTCAGGGCATCTCAGATTTTCTACTTTTCTCTTGAATCACTTTAGATAATTTTTTGTCTTTCAAGTAGTTTGTCTACTTGATCTGAGTGGTCAAATTTATTGTTATAAATATACTCCTGATATTTGTTCATAATTTTTTATTACTTCTAGGACCTATAGTGATAATTCCTTTTTTATACTTGAGTTAGGTAACTTTGCACTCTCTGTCTCTCTGTAGATGTTTCTCTGTATGTCTTCATCTCCCTGGAGTTGATCAGTTTTATCTTTTTCTTTAAACAGCTTTTTGTTTTATGATTTCCCTTTTACTTGTTTTTATTTCACTTAATACAAGATTCAAAATATACAAAACACAACATGGTATAGACAGAATTGTATTGGTAGGAGACTTCATTTTTCAGAAAATTATAAATTTAAGGACGAATAATAAGGACAGATATAGAACTAAATAATAATGTTATATTTAATTGGGTATAAAGAGATAAATATCAAACACTTTAAAGAAAATAGCATATACCTTCTTTTAAGGTGCTAAACTATATTAGAAAAATGGTATATTATGCAAATCAAAAACTAAACAAAATGTTTAAAGTAGAAAGAATGAAGGCAATATTTTCTGCTCAGAGGTAAATAAAACTAGGAAATAAAAACCCTGCCACCTGATAATTAAAAATTCATTAAAAAAATAAAAACAACTTAGGACTGAAGGAACTCCCAACCAACAATTCAGAATACTTAGAAAAGAATAATTATGTCTCTTCCTAGCAGAACCAATTGTATCCAGCTAAAATAGTACTCAAAGAAAGTATATACACTTAAGAACCTGTAGAGGTAAACCAGTCAACCTGTAAAAATAAACACCCAACTCAATTATAAAAACAAGAAAAGACTGGTTAAATGAAAGCAGAAGAAAGGAATTGACAAAAAAGACTAAAAACTGGATAACAAAAAAATTCCATAACTAAACAAACTCAAGAGCTGTTTTAGTAAAAACAACAATATCAATAACATCAAAAGAAGACAATGAAAATATCCCCTGGCTGGCAGCTCAGAGGCTGCAGAATGCGTGGAGTTTCTGCAAAAGACTGGAACCAGCAGGAGCTCCTCAGGGCTCTGGCAACCTTCCTCAAAAAGTCTGGAAAGCTGGAAATCCCTGAATCGGTGGACACTGTCAGGCTGGCCAAGCACAAAGAGCTTGCTCCCCAGGATGAGAACTGGTTCTACACAAGAGCTGCTTCCACAGCAGGGCACCTGTACCTCTGGGACGGGGGTGGTGCCCAGGGTCGCCTCTAGGACCAGGATCTGCAGGGAACATCAGAGAAATCGGGTCCTGCCCAGCCACATCCCCAGTGACTCCAGGAGCTTGGCCCACACAGTCCTCCAAGTCCTTAGAGAGGCTGAAAATGGTGGAAAAGGACCAAGATGGGGGCTGCAAACTGTCCTCAGGGACAGGCAGATCTGGACAGAATCACTGGATAGGTGGCAGTTGCCAACGAGAAGCATTACAACAAAAATGCTGAGTTAATAAATTGCTTCATTTGTAATCCTGAAAAAGAAAAAGACGATAAGAGATATTATTTTATCTGATCCAATCAATACATGAGAATAGTTTAGTTGGTCCAGTCAAGAAATGAGAATAAAGAAATAACCAGATCTTTGGAGGAAATTAGAGTCGTAGGAGGCCATAATGAACATGAGACTCTGTCTGAAAATATAAATGGAGGAAACTATGAATATAATTTTTAAGTATAATTAAAAAAATGAATTTAGAAAGGTAGAAATTCTAAACAAGCCAATTACCATAGGAGAAAGAGAGAAAGTTATTGAAGAACATTATGACTAAGTATATCAGGACAAGATATATTACATGGGAAATCTATTGGGTCATTAAGTAAAAATACTTTTAAATGCTGCAAACCCTTTCTTAGCCTGGAAGAAAGAGTTGTGGTTGGAGGTTCAATTACAAAGTAAGTTTTCTCTTGACTCCTACTGTCCTCTGAAATTATATTGTTTAGTGAGCATGTTGTTTTTCTTTTCTTTAAAATTCCTGGTCACACTGAAATAATAAAACACTGCATTAGTTTAGCAATTAGAATGTCCACTTTCAAGAAGAATCAATATTCTGATTTTCTTCTATTTCCCTCTCCTTCAGAAAGGACTTACTGCTGATAGAAACAGGTAGGCAATGATGAGGAAGTCAACGTCTTTCTATTGCAACTAGTTTCAGGCCACTAAATTTTTGCAAGTTCTTCCGAGTGTTCTGTCTTACAAAACACTTTGGTAGTTCCTACTTCATACCTTAGGGTCTTGATCAAAATATCTATTGTTAACACTGCGACATAAAAATGATTCAATAAAATTCACTAAATGAATAATTTCAGTGAGAGAAATCATAAGAGTTGTGAAGACATTAAAAACACCTTTGATAAAATTCAATATCTATTTAAATATTTTTAACAAAGTAGGATTGAATGGATAATTTCCTAACTTGATAAAATATATTTATCTCAACCCTCAAACCAGCACAATAATTAATGGGTCTTTTAGTGTGGTGATGTCCATTATCACCACTATTACTTAACATATTACTTAACATATAACATCAGTCTCAACAATTAGAAGAGAGAAAGATGTAAAAGTGAAAAGCAAAAGATAACATGATTATTTTTCTCAACAAATGGTATAATATGATACCCGGACAATCCAAAGAATCAAATCTAAGAAAATCAATAATGTTTCTGGGGGTCATTCTATAGAAAAATAATAACCAAAATCAGTGATCTTTTTATGTAGTTACATAAAAACCAGTTGAAAATATAATTGAGAAAAAGATGAAATAACAGGAAAAGTACAATATTTAGAAATAATCTTGCAAGAAATATGAAAGATATGCACAAAGAAAGCTCTAATGTGCTAATCTGATACCCAAAAATATAACCAAAAAAAGAAAAAGCATTTTCTATTATTGAATGAGAAGACATAATATCATAAAAACATAATTTTCTCTAAATCTGAAAATTTAATTTGCTCTCAATAAAAATACTAATAAGTATTTTTTAGAACTAAATAATCTGATTCTAAGTTTTTTTTGTGGAAAAAGAGAGAAGTAATAAATTGCTTATGTTACAGATACTGGAACAGTATAAGTACTATAGAATTTAAAACAGCAACTTCTTTGATAGGCAAATAGATTAATGTAACTAAATACTTAGAGAATCCAGAAAAAGATACAATTTATTAATAAAGGATTTTGGCATCTGATGAAAATCATATTATATTCTAATAGTGAATGGGTGAATTATTCAACGAATCAAGATGAACAGCTAAATGGGTACTAAAACAAATTCAAAGATTTAAATGAAAAAGTGAAAGTATAAATATACTAGAAGAAATCATGAAAGATTTTTAAAAATTGTTCTTGGAGAGAAATAGTTTTTCTAGAGATAATATAAGGCACTTAAGCTATGAAAGAAAAGATGTATAACTTTACATAAAAATAAAAGAAATATGAGAAGATAAAATTGGGAAAAATTAAAACAATTGACAAAGGATGGGTATGTGGATTACATATAGCTTTCCCAAAAATAAGTTTCAGAAAAATACCAATAATCCAACAAATGTGAGATGAGACCATAAAGAAATAGTATATAGAAAGGAAAATACAAATTACTCTTAAATATATAAAAAGAGTCTAAACTTCACAGGCAATGAAAGACAAGAAAATTGAAACTATACTAAGAAAATGTTCATATATAAGATTGTCAGAGATGGGACACCTGGGTGGCTCAATGGTTAAGTGTCTGCCTTTGGCTCAGGCTGTGATCCTGGGGTCCTGGGATTGAGTCCTAAATCAAGCTCCCCACAGGGAGCCTGCCTATGTCTCTGCCTCTCTCTCTGTGTCTCTCATGAATAAATGAATAAAATCATTTCTTTTTTTAAAGAAAGATTATAATATATTGAAAAATTGATCCACTGTTGGTAAAGGTGCAGGGAAATAAGCACTCATAGTTATTGATGAAATGTAAATCGGTATAATTCTGTGGAGGGCAATTTGTAATATCTATCAAAATGAAAAAAATACACATATGTTCTCACCACCAATATTGCTTTTAGAAATTTATCCTAAAGGGCTACTCACACAAGTGCAAAATAATCTATGCATAAGGATATTTACAACTGCAAAAAGGGTGGAAATAAGCTAATTTTCCAACAATAAGGCATTACTTAATTTGATTATGGTATATTCATGTGTCATTTAAAAAAGATGAGGAAGTTTTATATGTGTTATTATATATGTGTTATATATAAAACACATATATGTTTTATATGTGTTATTATAAAATGATCTCTAGAAGTTACTATTATATTATGTAACCGAGTAATATTATGACAAAATAGAAATCTATTGAAAGTGCAAAAAATGCCATGTTATTCATGGTGAATGAGAGACTACTTTTCTCTGTATGACCTTTTGCACACTTTGAATTTTGTAGCTTTTGAATTTTGCAACATGTGATTAACTTTCATCTATTCAAAAGTATTTAGCTTAAATATATTAAAAATAAAGAACACTCATGATGATGTTGATGATAGCTACTATATATTGAATTCCTCAAATAGAGGCTTTTATATATTATCATACATATGTATTTAAAAGATTTATTTATTTATTTGAAAGAGCAAGAGAGCTCTCACACCCACCAGCAGAGGGGATGGGCAGAGGGAGAGAGAGAGAGAGGCTAGCTCCGCTGAGCATGGAGCGGAACGCAGAGTCAAGGCAACCAATCTCACTCTCACAACCCTGAGATCATGACCTCAAGCAAAATCAAGAGTCAGACACTCAACCCACTAAGCTACTCAGATGCCCCATATTATCTTTTACATATTATCATTGCTCACAATGACTATTTAAGACCATATAATCCCCATTTTAAAGATAAGGAAACTGAGGCTCAGAGAGGCTAATTAATGTGCTCAATATTACAGATTAATAGCCCACTTACCATCTGGAAATCAGGTCTAACTTCAAACCCAGAGATATCCAAGGTTTGGCCAAGTTCAACTGAGCATCACATTTAACTAAGTTTAAATAGATGTTAACCATTTCTCTACCTCATTAAGCCACATAGCACAACTTTTTCTTTTTAAGTACCAAGTTTGATATAAATTAGCTAACTTTATTACTATAGTTTGTGATTTTATGTACATAAAATCTTGTTCTTTTGAAAGATCCAATTAAGATTACATAAAGGTTTACAACAGGCCTGTTGTGTAAACGGTTCAACATTCCAACAACAAACTAGATAAACATTTTGCCAATCACTAATTAAAAAGCTGGCTCTAAGTACAATAACCTGGAGTCAGTTTGCATTCACATTTCTATTAAAGGCTAATGAATACACAGCTAAACTAATTTAGTCAAATTGTTCCTTCATTGTGTTCAAAGTTAAAACTAACAATTCAGCTTTAGCCCTGAGTCTTTTAAATTATTTTTTCCTCCCCTATTGAGTAAAAGTCTAATTAAAAGCTTTTAGTCTTTCACATTGTGCAGGCTGCTAAGTGATATTGTTTAGTCTGCAGGGATTCAATTATTACTTGGCTTTAAAATATACATTTCTACAAGGATTTTTTTAACCTACTTTGCCTGGAAGGTTTTGTGTTCTAAAATTTAATTTGATAACAAGATTACTAAATTGCAAGACAAAGAAAAATTATCTTTGGTGTGAGATTTTATGTGTATTTGCATTTGGTGTGCAATTTTAACTCAGCCCTAAGACTTAATGACTTACTCTTGTTTCCAGTCAGGTGGCATGGAGATGTAAAAAGTATCCAAAATATTATTTAGTAAGGGTGAGTTTAACTCTGCATGTTCATAAATAGGACTGCTTGTATAATTTGCAGGGCCTGATGCAAAATGGCAATGTGGGGTCTCTTGTACAAAAGCTAAGAATTTCAATATGGCCACAGCAGAGCTGTAAACCAAGCACCTGGCCCACCTGACCATGAGTCGTATGCAGCTGCCCAGGCTGCGTGCTTGTGAACCCAGCCCTGTTCACAAGGATCAAGTAGAGCAATCTCACATTATGTCATTATTATTTTTAAAATTAAAATGACTCTCCAGTTCCCATTCTGCTAGACTGACAGACAAGTTCCCATTTTTACAACTTCCCGAGGCCTCACAAACACTGCAGGCTCCTCCTGGACTTTAGTCTGCTCTGGTTGCCACCAAAATGCTCCAAGGTTGAGGCCACTATTTCACTTCTGTTGCTGAAGATACTAGAATGCTGGTCTGGAACTTAATGCCTCACATTCAACTTTTCTAGCTACACTAAATTTCTAATCCAAAGCAATACGTTTTGAAAGTAAACAGGGACAATACTGACCTAACCGGCCTGAAATGGGCCTGCCCAGGCGAACTGGGATGCACAGTCATCATCATGCAGCCACTTAGTCCTCTAGTCTCCAGCCTCTGGGTGCCACGAAGGACTGGGATGGAATGCTTCTCCTTAGCAGAACCTGCACACTTCCAGCCTCTCCATGCGCTTGGGGAAACTCTCCTCTCTGCAACCTGATGTGTAAAACCCTGGTGTATAGAAGACAATCAATTCAAGTTAGTTTGAACTGCTTATTACTTTTTCCCCTTTCTTCTTCTAATGAAGTGGTCAAAGATAGTCTCTCATTTTGGTTCTTCTAGTTATTTAATTTCCCAGACAGAGAATTGGCTATAGGTAGCCAGAATATTTAAATACTATGAAACAATAGTAAACAACAAAAACCAAAAGTGCTAGTATTATTGTATGAAATTTTTTGTTATTTTTTTCACATAATGAAATATGAACTTAAAAACAAACTAAAAAATGTGAAAATATTTTTGAAGGACATGTTTCTTAAAGAAACATTTCCATTTCCCCGTTTTCTAAAAAAAACTATGTACATTGTCTACAATAAATTTGTTCTTTTGTTATGCAGGGTTATCATATTTTTGAATAGAGCCGTTAAAAACATATGCTCTGAAGCTAATGGCCTGGATTGGAATCTTTGCTTAGCTGTGAGACCTTGGATAAATCACTTAAATTCTCTGTGTCTCAGGGTCCTCATCTATAAAACGGGGATACTAACAGTTTCCACATCATAGTGCTATGGTGAGCATTGCATGCTAATATATATTTAAAGTAATGTAAACAGTATTAGTCAATATGTGTGAATAACTAATTAAAATATTATACTTGGTAAAATAACTCCGGTGCCTCCAATAAATGATCCCATTTTGAGTTCCTAGGACTACTTTAAAATAAAAACCATATGTCAGTGCTTCAAAGACCAGATACCTCTTGTACTATCCTACATGTGTCCATCTCCTTTCCCCACACCTCTTCTGGCATTTTCTAATCAGGTGTTCCCAATTTTTTTAGAGTTGTGCTAACATAAGAAGAGGTCAAAGTAAAACAGAGGCGTTATCCTAATAGTAAAGTGGGTACATTTTATTACCTGGCTGTTCTTGACCTTAATTTGAGTTGATTGAAATGTTTTGTTTTTTTGCTTCACTTCAATGCTTGATCATGCTCTCAGTAATTGAGAGCGTTAATAATGGGCCACTAGTTGAGTAGGCATCACAATATCTCACAAGTTTATTGTGAAGATGATGTTTGCAAGCTAATATTATTGGATGTAGGACTCTAAGGAATATTAAACTTACATGTAATATTTAACACAATCATGAAAATTCTAATGGAATTTTTCACAGAAATAGAAAAAAATTCCTAATTTTTGTATGGAATCATAAGACTGAATATCCAAAGCCATCTTGAGGAAGAGGAACAAACCTAGAGGCATCACAATTCTTGACTTTAAACCACAATACAAAGTTGTAATAATCAAAACAGTATGGTATTGGCATAAAAAAAGATACATAGATCAGTGGAACAATATAGAAATCCCAAATTTAAACCCTTTCATATATCCTCAATTGATTTCTGACAAAAGTGCCAACAATTTACAATGGGGAAAGGAAAGTCTCTTTAGTGGATAGTGTTGGGAAGATTGGACAGCCATCTTCTGTGAAGAAGTAAAAGACCAGTCTTTTGGTTATCTTGCACCATACACAAAAATTAACTCAAATAGATGAAAGACTCAAATATAAGACCTGAAACCATAAAAGTCCTAGAAGAAAACATGGAGGGTATGCAATCTAACATGGTCTGGGCAATGATTTTTTTTTTTTTTTTGCATTCAATACAAAAAGCAAAGGCCTTACAAGCACAAATATCCAAGTGGGATTACATCAAACTGAAAAACTTCTGCATAGCAAAGGAAACTATCAACCAAATGAAAAGCAAACTTTGGAATGGCAGAAAATTTTAGCAAGCCACACATCTAATAAGGGTTGATATCTAGATCATATAGGGGACTTGTCCAATTTAATAACAGGAAAATAACCCAATTTTTAAAAGGCCAAGGACCTGAATAGACATTTTTTTTGAAGAAGATATATGGCCAACAGGTACATGACAAGGTGCTCAGCATCACTAATAATCAGGGAAATCCACAATGAGATATTACCTCACATTTGTTAGGATGTCTATTTTTAAAAGTAAGAGATAACAAACGCTGGAGAGAATGTAGAGAAAAGAGAAGCTTTATATAAGTGTGTATGAAAACTGCCACAACAGCCACTGTGGAATACAGTGTTGAGGTTCTTTAAGAAATTAAAAATGAAACTAGTATATGATCTGGCAATCCAACTTCTGGGTATATATCCAAAGGAAATAATACCAGGATCTCAAAGAGATAACTGTTCCTCTGTGTTCATAGTGACATTATTCACAGTATCCAAGGCTTGAAAACAAGTGTCTGTCAGATGAATGGATAAAGAAAATGTGGTATAGATGGAATATTATTTACCCTTTAAAAAGAAAAAATACTGTTAACTATAACATGGATGATCCCAGAGGCCATTATGCTAAGTGAAATAAATCAGGCAGAGAAAGACCAAAAAATCCTGCATTATGGTATCACTTACATGTGGAGTCTTCCAAAAAAAAAGGTGAATTTGTAGAAACAGAGAGTAGAAATGTGGCTGCCAATTTTCAACTGTAAGATGAATAAGTTCTGAGGATCTAATGTGTAACATGGTGACTGCAGGTGATAACACTGTATTGTATAACTAAAATTTGCTAAGACAGTAGAACTTAAAAAAAAAGATCAACATGTGAGGCGATGGATGCGTTAATTAGCTCAAAGGAGGGGATCCTTTCACAATAAATATACATATGAAAATCATCACATTGTACCTCTTAAATATCTCATATTTTTATTTGTTAGTTATACTTCAATAAAGCCAGGAGTGGGGGGAACTGATTTCTCTACCACAATTCCTGAATCCAGTTTTCAGTACTTATGCTTTTTGTTTTGTTTTTTAGTACTTATGCTTCATCTGAGGAGAGGGCTACAATCTCCTATGTAAAAAGGCTGTGACAAGAGTAAGAGATCATCCAGCTTCAGGAAGCTGAGCACTGAAACACTGAGGGTTGAGGCAGATATTCTAACTGGTTTCACTGTGTCTTCTTGCTGGGAAAAAAAGAGTTCTTAAGGCTAGAATAAAAATCTTTAAAAATATGTTCATGGTCTAGACGTGACCCAAGTAATGAATTTTATTATGAATATTTGTTACTTATTTGATCGTCCTATTTTTCATGAGATGGAACGTTTAAAAGATTTTTCCCCCATGTGAACAGATTCTCCTGACCCTACTTGACATCATTCAAATATAAACTAAAGCTGTATCTTAGAAATTGCCAAGTCAGAGAAATCAGGATAATTGGAAATTCTGTGAAATAACTTAATTTGCTTCCCCTTGACCCTCTCCATTTCTCTATTCAGTTTCCTTGACCCAGCCTTTCTTCCTCTTATTCAATCTCTTATTCAATTTTTCTCAAAAATCCAAATGATACAAAGAAATCCAGACATTCTTAATTTATAACATGCATACATTTACCATCTTATTCAGCACAGTTTATATTAGCATAATGGATTCTGTGAAGACCCTGTCACCCCTTCCCACTCAGATGGCTGCGGAAAACTCACCCCCCAGCCTGAGAGAAGCCCTCTCCCCTGGAGTTGGCAGGTCCTCAGAAAACTTCTACAACTTTGCTTTTGACATCACATTAATCACTCACATTTTTCATTTAAAACTCGTAATGATAGTAATTAGATAAAAATGACTTTATTGTAATAGTTTCCCTATCATTGTCAATGGTACCTTTTTTTTTTTATTTTCTAGCTTTATTGAGATATAGCTGACATACTGTATAAGTTTAAGACGTGCATGTTGGTTTGATAAACTTCTATATTGCAAAATGATTGTTACTACCATAGCATCAGCTAACATCTCCAACGTGTCATATAGTTACTTTTTTTTTTTTGCCCATGAGACTCTAAGAGATTTAGTTCTCTTAGCAAATTTCAATATATAGTAAAGAATTATGAGCTATAATCATCATGCTATACAATAGAGCCTCAGGAGGTGTTCATCTTGTAACTGGAAATTTGTACCCTTTGACCAACAACTCTGTGTTCCCCCACCCCTCAACCAACAGTAGTAACCCCCATTCTACTTTCTGTTTCTGTGAATTCAGTATTTTTAGATTCCACATATAAGTGATATCGTACAGTCTTTGTCTTTCTCTGGTTTATCTTCCTTAGCCTAATGCCTTCAAGGTTCATCCATGTTGTCATAAATAGTAGGATTTCCTTCCCTCTCATGGCTGAATCCATTATATATTACATTGCAATATAATATAATAATGTGATATATCACAATTACATCTTCTTTATCCATTCATCTGCTGAGGGACACTTAGGTTGTTCAATATCTTGGCTATTGTGAATAATGCTGAATTGAACATGGAAGTGAAAGTATTTTTTCAAGATCTTGTTTTTATTTCCTCTGGATATACATGCAGAAATGGGATGGAAGAATCATACCGAAGTTCTTTTAAATTTTTTGAGGAACCTCCATTCTGTTTCACATTTTAGAAGAAAGGCTTTTAAACTTTCACCAGTAAGAATGATTCTGTCTGTATCAATTTACATTCCCACCAACAGTGCACAAGGGTTCCCTTTTTGCTACATCCTTGCCAACACTTGTTAGCTCTTGTCTTTTTGATGGTAGCCATTCTAACAGATGCGAGGTGAAATCTCACCATGGTTTTGGTTTGCATTTCCCTGATAATGAGTGATGTTAAGCACCTTTACATGTATCTTTTGGTCATCTAAATAACCATAAGGAAAAATGTCAATTTTCTTTTTTACTCTTTTTTTTTTTAATGTTTTTCTTTTTATTTTTTTATTTTTTTATTTTTATTTTTTTTATTTTTTTTATTTTTTTTATTGGTGTTCAATTTACTAACATACAGAATAACACCCAGTGCCCGTCACCCATTCACTCCCACCCCCCGCCCTCCTCCCCTTCCACCACCCCTAGTTCGTTTCCCAGAGTTAGCAGTCTTTACGTTCTGTCTCCCTTTCTGATATTTCCCACACATTTCTTCCCCCTTCCCTTATATTCCCTTTCACTATTATTTATATTCCCCACATGAATGAGAACATATAATGTTTGTCCTTCTTCGACTGGCTTACTTCACTCAGCATAATACCCTCCAGTTCCATCCACGTGGAAGCAAATGGTGGGTATTTGTCATTTCTAATAGCTGAGGAATATTCCATTGTATACATAAACCACATCTTCTTTATCCATTCATTCTTTCGTTGGACACCGAGGCTCCTTCCACAGCTTGGCTATCGTGGCCATTGCTGCTATAAACATCGGGGTGCAGGTGTCCCGGCGTTTCATTGCATTTGTATCTTTGGGGTAAATCCCCAACAGTGCAATTGCTGGGTCGTAGGGCAGGTATATTTTTAACTGTTTGAGGAACCTCCACACAGTTTTCCAGAGTGGCTGCACCAGTTCACATTCCCACCAACAGTGTAAGAGGGTTCCCTTTTCTCCGCATCCTCTCCAACATTTGTTGTTTCCTGCCTTGTTAATTTTCCCCATTCTCACTGGTGTGAGGTGGTATCTCATTGTGGTTTTGATTTGTATTTCCCTGATGGCAAGTGATGCAAAGCATTTTCTCATGTGTGGAATCAGAAAAGACCCCGAATAGCCAGGGGAATTTTAAAAAAGAAAACCATATCTGGGGGCATCACAATGCCAGATTTCAGGTTGTACTACAAAGCTGTGGTCATCAAGACAGTGTGGTACTGGCACAAAAACAGACACATAGATCAGTGGAACAGAATAGAGAATCCAGAAGTGGACCCTGAACTTTATGGGCAACTAATATTCGATAAAGGAGGAAAGACTATCCATTGGAAGAAAGACAGTCTCTTCAATAAATGGTGCTGGGAAAATTGGACGTCCACATGCAGAAGAATGAAACTAGACCACTCTCTTGCACCATACACAAAGATAAACTCAAAATGGATGAAAGATCTAAATGTGAGACAAGATTCCATCAAAATCCTAGAGAAGAACACAGGCAACACCCTTTTTGAACTCGGCCATAGTAACTTCTTGCAAGATACATCCACGAAGGCAAAAGAAACAAAAGCAAAAATGAACTATTGGGACTTCATCAAGATAAGAAGCTTTTGCACAGCAAAGGATACAGTCAACAAAACTCAAAGACAACCTACAGAATGGGAGAAGATATTTGCAAATGACATATCAGATAAAGGGCTAGTTTCCAAGATCTATAAAGAACTTCTTAAACTCAACACCAAAGAAACAAACAATCCAATCATGAAATGGGCAAAAGACATGAACAGAAATCTCACAGAGGAAGACATAGACATGTCAATGGTACCTTAACTAAATTTTCACAGAAAAGGAGAAACCGAGAAGCCTGCAATTTACGTTTACGGGAACTTTTTTTTTTTTTTTTTTTTTTTTTTTTTTTTGCACAACCTTAGTTTCAGCTTCAATGAGATGCACATTCAGATGGAAAACTTTAGGGAATAGTTAATGGCCAAAATGAATTTCCCTTAATATCCCCACTGAATTGTCAACTTGCTAGCATAGGACTATCTCAATAACAGCTAAATTAGAAGTGCAATTGAATGAGATGTCAGTACAGAAGTACAAACTGATGAAACTTTCTATTTAAACTCAATTTTCAATAGTCTGCTAAGTCCTTAAGTCTTCAGAGCTATCAGTTTGGTAAAAAAAAAAATAAAAATAGATCATATCCATGATTGTGTAGCTCATTCTCATTTGTATCACGTCAGTCCCTTAAGAGAACTTTGTTTTAAACAGTCACTTTCTGCTTTCATACCTGGTGTTCTCTGGCTTTTTCCTTAATTGCCTTCTCAAAGTGCATTCCTGACTGGGAGAAGTCATGGCACCATTTGGGGATCTGAGATATTTTAGAATCCACAGTAATGATGTCAGAGGGGAAGGCTTCATGGATATAAGCAGGTTTTTCCAGAATTTCTTTCTTTCTCTCCCTCTCTCTCTCTCTCTCTCTCTCTCTCAGTTAGTTCGCAATCTGGAGGGGCCTAGAAAATTTCTATCAGCTCACTGAGGGTCCAGTGAAATTAATGAGGTAATGAGGTTCTGGTTCCAGCCAGAGGCAAAGCTGACACCACAGCCTAGACCTCTACCACTCTCCTCATTTAGCCACCTGTCAGGTGACTAATTGTTCATTTTATATCTCTACCTCTGAATTTTAGCTTTTCTTATTGGTCCTTCTCTATGCTTTTGTTTTTTTTCTTCTTTAACCCATTGAGGCTGATTATTTCTTATTTCACTTAAATTCATATTACTGTTTTTCTTCATGTTTTTCTCTTTCAAGACATTTTGGCCCTTCCATTTCAAAATACCTGCCGAGGGAATGAGTGAATGGAATGAAATGACATCAGAATAGCTGTGGTAGTGCAGTGTCTAGGAATATGTATATAATGCTCTTTTTGGCTGGTATTTTCTTGGATGGTGCTCAGTTTTACACTGTGTGAAGGGTAAACTGTGAGACTAGAGAATACAAGCTTGTCTTTAGCACTGCTTAAAGGAAAAGTCTTTTCACTGGGGCTCATTATCCCATAGCCTACTTTACTTAAAGGTATTTTTTAGTTTGAATTCAGTCCCTTGTTTTTTCTGTTAAGGGCTAATGTGCATTTGACCTACATTTTCCCTTTAACATTATTTAATATTTTCTTTTATTAAACTAAAAGCTGTTTTCAAGTTGAGCAAAATCACAAGTTGCTCCTATAAGCCACAAAATTAGTGGCTTTAAACAACACAAATTTATTACCTCCCAGTGGTATAAGTCAGATGACTGAGTGGGTTCAAGTTGGAAAGAATGCCATTTTAACAATACTGAATCTTCTATTCCATGAACACAGAATATATCTCCATTTGTTTAAACTTTCTTGGTTTCTTTCACCAGTTATGTAGTTTTCTGCATATAAATCCTGCACATATTTTCCTTTTCGATCTAAACAGAAGTATTTAATCTTTTTGATGTTAATGTGAATGGCATTGTTTTAAATTTAAAGTTCTAATTATTGGGGCACCTGGGTGGCTCAGTCAATTGAGCATCCACTCTTCGTTTTGGCTCAGGTCATGATCTCAGGGTCATAGGATGGAGCCCCACCTCAGACTCTGGTCAGCTCTGAATCTGAGATTCTCTCTCCCTCTCCCTCACTCTCTTCTCCCACTCTGCCCTTGCCCCTGCTCATTCAGCTCTCTTGCTCTCTCTCAAATCAATCAATCAATAAAATCTTTAAAAATTATTATTCTTTGCTATAGAGGAAAGCAATTGACTTTTATGTATTTACCTTGTATCATGTGACAATAAAATTGCTTGTTAATTTCCAGAGGTTTTTTGTTGATTCTTTGGAATTTTCTACATAGACAATCATGCCATCTACAAAGATAGTTTTCGTCTTTCTAGTCTTTAGACATTTTATTTTTCTTGCCTTATTTCACTATTTATGACTTATAGTCTAATATCAAATAGAAGTAGTGAAAGGGGACATTTTTGCTTTTTTCCTAATCTCAGAGAGAAAACATTCAGTTCCTCACAATTAGTTATGATGTTAGCTTTAGGTATTTTTGGTAGATATTCTATATCAAGTTGAGGAAATTATGCTTTATTCCTAGTTTGCTGAGAGTTTTTAATCACAAATAGTTTTGGATTTTGTCAAATGCTTTTTCTATAGCAATTGTTATGATCATGTGATTTTTCCTGCTTAGCCTGTTGATATAGTAAATACATTAATTGATTTTCTAATGTTGAACCAGCCTGAATAAATCCTACCTGGTTTTTGTTATAATTGATGATTGGATTTTAATAGTGTTGAGGATTTTTGTATCTT
The DNA here is from genome assembly GCF_003254725.2 of Canis lupus dingo. Classification (NCBI taxonomy): domain Eukaryota; kingdom Metazoa; phylum Chordata; class Mammalia; order Carnivora; family Canidae; genus Canis; species Canis lupus. The sequence goes on from NC_064254.1 coordinate 59,503,754, forward strand.
TGCTCATAAGAGATACTTGGCTATAGTTATTTTTTTTCTGGTAATGCTTCTGGCTTTTTTGTTTTGGTTTTACATTAATAATTTTTATTGTGACAAAATGTGTATAACATAATATTGATCATATTAACCACTAAAGTGTGCATTTCAGTGAAATTAAATACATTCATAATACTTTATAACAATCACCAGTATCTATAAAAACTTTTGATCATCCCTGAAAAAAATTTCTGTACTCATTAAGCAATAGTTCTCCCCTTCTTTCTCTGTCTAGCCCCTGGCAACCTCTATTGTACTCTGTCTCTGTAAGTTTGTCTGTTCTTGGTACTTCATCTGTACTGTCATTTTATGTACAATATTTGTTCTCTTCTGGCTAACTTTCTAGGCATGATGTTTTCATAGTCCATACATGTAATAGAATATATCCCAAAGTCATTCTTTATGGCTGAATAATAATTTCACTATTCAATATTTCATTATATAGTGTATATTATATGAGCACATTTTGTTTCCCATTATCTGTTGATGGACACTTGAGTTGTTTGCACATTTTGCCTATTTTGAACAATTCTGCTATAAGTATTTATGTACAAATATCTGTACAAGATCCTTATTTCAGTTCTTTTGGGTGTATATCTAGGAATAGCATTGCTAAGCCATATGGTAGTTCTATCTACCTTTTGAAAAATCACTATTTTTTACAGTGGCTGCATGATTTTATATCCTCACCAACAATGCACAAAGGCTCTAATTTCTCTATATGCTCATCAACATTTTTATTTTCTGTTTGTTTAATAATAACCATCCTAAAGATATGAAATGAGATCTGATTGTAGTTACAATTTGTATTACCCTAATAACTAGTGATTTTGAGTATCTTTTCATGTACTTATTGGCCATTTGCTTTGAAAAATGTCTATTCAAGTTCTTTGCTCATTTTTTTTTATTTTTTTTAATTTATTTATGATAGTCACAGAGAGAGAGAGAGAGAGAGAGAGAGAGGCAGAGACATAGGCAGAGGGAGAAGCAGGCTCCATGCACTGGGAGCCCGATGTGGGATTCGATCCCAGGTTTCCAGGATTGCGCCCTGGGCCAAAGGCAGGCGCCAAACCGCTGCACCACCCAGGGATCCCTCTTTGCTCATTTTTAAATTGAATTGCTTATTGTTGTTGTTGTTTAAGACTTATTTATATATTCTGGATATAAATCCCCTATTAGATATAGAATTTGCAAATACTTTCTCCTGTTCAGCAAATTGTCTTTTCTTTTCTTGGTAGTATTCTTTGATACACAAAAATTATTAATTTTGGTGAAATAGTTTATATATTTTTTTTCTTTTGTTGCATATACTTTTGATGTTATATCCTTAAAGTCATTGCCAAATCTGTCACTGAAGATTTCCTCCAGTATATATGGATAAAAATATAGTGGTCATATATTCATTAATAGAATCAAGCATTTGGAACTGGAAATATCAGTGATATACTAAAATTCCTTCACCTTGAGAAAAAGGTAATTTTGACATATGATCTTCCAAAAAAGTTGTTTTCTTTAGTGTGTTTACCATCTCTTTGTGGTCTCTTATATTTGGATTTCTTCCTCTTATTTTCTACTTAGCCTATCAGACTATTGGCTCTACTCTATAAATTCATTCAAAATAAATAGTATTATTTTGCATATTTTATAGCCTTATGATATGATGTCATATGTGTGATATTAAAATCTATAACACTTCATGTTTCTGTAGCTTACCTATTATGTAAACTTGGTATGTCACTTAGGTCTCAGTTTACCATTTAGAAACTTAATATTTTCTTCATGTTAAAAATGAAAGAATAGGTATCTTGGCTATTAAAGACTAAGTTCTACTTACAAAGATGAAACTAAAGATATATGTATCAATATGTAGATTAATTAATGGACTGTTCTCCAAAACAGATAGTTTCAATTCATTGGTAGATCTCATCAGCCTATGAGAGATCTCTAAACTTAGTATCAAATATCTACCATAGATTCTCTTGTCTCTCTGACTCATGAAAGAAATATTTGCATTTTAAAAATATATGACTTTCCCCTTGAATGAGAATTCGAATTCTTTGTTTCATAGCTAATTTTTCAATCAACAGGAAACATTTAATTATCTTTCTAAATATTCAATACAATTATTCAAACTGCAATACAAATTGAAGAAGGTGAAAACACTGAACATTTACAATCGAGGAAATATGATGAATTAGGTGAGAAAAGTTCATGTATTAAGTGAGGAAATGTAATAAAATATCAATATTCAATTTCTCTCCATTGATTAGATATTAATGATAGGAAATTTTAATAAAACTTTTATTTATTTTTGTAATTAGCAAATCATTCACCTGAAAGATGAGGTAGTATATTTTTTCTTAAATAACAATAACTTGAAAAGTGGTGCCTTTGGTTTGTTTTACAATCTGTATGTCTTATCTTAAGCCTGGAACACTATTCTATGTAATGAATAATCAGTTATGGTCAGACATGTCAAAATATAGCTGAAGGCTGGAAGAGAGTATTCTCTGGAGTGAGACTAAAATGTGCACTTCATGGTGGACTTTGGGACCTGAGTTTTTAAGGAAAGGGACACAAGCAAAAGTCTAATTGAACTTTGGAACAGATCAAATTATTGGTATCAATTAGAAACTAGCTATCAAAGTAAAGTGTGAAAGCAAGGAATCGTAGTCAGAAATAAATCTGTACTTGGGACAGTAGGGCCAAAGGTATGGACAGGGTTAGGGATAGATTCTGAAGTTAGAATACACTGAATGAAGTAAGGCTGGAAATCTTGATAGGCCAATCAAGATTTGATAGGCATAGGAAATGTTAATAATCCAAAAGCACAAAGATTTTAACCTAAATTTTCTAAAAGTTTTATACTTTGATAAAGCCATTCCTGAGTTGTTAAACTTTTAAGAGACTGGGGGAAGAATTACATCTCAAAGGGACAGAGAGAGAATTTTCAATTATAAGCTATATAAAGTAAATTCTTTAAGTAAGGGATACAGGAGACTAAGGCCCAATCCTCATCACAAGTAACCCTGCTTAATCCTCATCACTTATTTAACCCACTTCTCACCCAGCTCCCCTCTGGTAACCATCTTAACTGGCCTCATAGTGTTGCTTATTCCAGCCTATGGACCGAGAAGCAGTTGGTGACTCTCTTGATTTTTTCCTTTGTCTTAGCTAAGTACTGGGTGGAATGCTGAATACTGATCCCTGTACTTGAGTCCTTTCCCCATATTCAGAGTATTTAATATTTAAGGGTAACTGAATTTTATTTTCATCAAGTCCTAAAAAATGCATATATTAGATTCATTGTGTCATCTGTTCCCAGGTATGTTTTCTTATCACATTTAACAGAATTTAGTTATATCTATTTGAATGTTCATCTTGGGAAAAAAATAAAAGGATAGTGCTTGACTGCATGAAGCTTGTCTACAGTTTAGGAAGGCTGAGGGAAATTGAGACCACCTTGGTAATAATTCCAACTCTTTTTCTTTTGGTTACAGGTCCCTTCAGATTCTGTATTTCTTTTTGAGTCATGTTGATAGTTTGTGTCTTTCTAAGAATTTGTCCATCTTATCTAAGTTATCTAAATTTTGGAATACAATTATTCATTTTATTGCCTCATCATTCTTTTCATTTCCTGATTTATTTTAGGAAATAAGATAAATCTGGTCCCTATTTCTCTCAAAGCACAAGTTGATGATTTTTAATGACTGATTTAATGGTTTGTTTTATTCGTGTTTCTCCTTCATTTTGATTCAGTTTTAGTAAGTTCTTTTTCTAGAAAACTATTTTGTTCACAGTCTCACATTTATTTAAGTCATTAATAGTATTGTTTATACTTAAATTTTTTCTTTATTTGTAGTTCTGACACTTTTATCATTGTTAATATTATCTTTTCTTGATAAATTCTGTCATAAATTTGTCCATTTCCTTAGACTTTTCAAAAAAGCTGTATTTTGGCTCCATCGATTCTATTTTATCTTTATTTTCTATTTTATAGCATTTAGCATCATATTTATTTCATTTTTTATATGTTCTTTGAATTAGTCTATTGTTATTTTTCTAACTTTAAATGCTTAACTCAATAATTTTCATTCTAACTTGTTTTTCTAAGTAATTAGGTGATTACTAACCCTCTCAGGAACACTAGACTCCACACTATGATTTTGCTGTCTTGTAAGTTCATTATCATATTTTTCAGATATCATCAATTTCCAGTACAATTTCTTTCTTTTTTTGCTCATAAATTATGTAAGGCTGTTGTTACTTTTTAATTTACAGTATCTTTCTCATCCGATACTTGCTGTTCACTCATTCTTCCAAGTTCATTCCTCCTGGGAGTTTCTCCTTCCTACAGAATTAGATATCCTAACTCTTCTGTACCCATCAGTCTCCTGGTCACCAATGTAATTTCTCTGGTTTAAGTAGTTTTGCACAGATATTAAGACCTGCATCTATGTGCAAACACTTTCATCTTCCACTGTGCCTCAGTGCTTGACTTCCTCTCCTCATTCCAATCTTTTTGGTTACTGGTTTCCATTATTCCTGTTCTTATTCTGCATGTTCTCTTATGGGCATAAAGTTATTCTTTTGACTGCCTTAAATCTCACTCCCACTCTTCTTTTTCCCTTTGCACAAATGAACAATCCTAGGATGCCCTACCAACAGGTAGGAGATAGGTTTGTCAGAGGTCAGCTGTTATCAACTTTCCAGGAATTTTCCAGTTCTGTGGATTTCTCTTTTAACATCTCTTATCTTTCTTTCTAAGTTTTTGTTTAAATTCCAGTTAGTTAACATACAATGTAATATTAGTTTCAGGTGTACAATTTAGTGATTCACCACTTACATACAAAACCCAGTGCTCATCACAAGTACGCTTCTTAATCCCCATCACCTATTTAACCCATCTTCCCACCCAGCTCCCCTCTGGTAACCATCTCAACTGGCCTCATAGTGTTGTTTATTCCAGTCTATGGAATGAGAAGCAGTGGTGCCTCTCTTGATTTTTTCCTTTGTCTTAGCTAAGTACTGAGTGGAATGCTGCTGAATATTGATCCCTGTTCTTGAGTCCTTCTCCCATCTTCAGAGTATTTAATATTTAAGAGTAACTGAGGTTTATTTTCAAGTCCTAAAAAATGCATATATTAGATTCATTGTGTCATCTGTTCCCAGGTATGTTTTCTTATCACATTTAACAGAATTTAGTTATATCTATTTGAATGATAATCTCAGGAAAAAAAAATAAAAGGCTAGTCCTTGATTCCTTTACTCCAGCAAGCTTGAGTAATTCTGCTGCCAAAAGCTTTTAAATTTTACTCCTAATTACAAACCATATGCTGAAAAATCACTCTCACAGAGCAAGATCTGTGAGACCCTCCTTTGGTTCAGTACCAACCTATTGGGTTTTCCTCCAGACTTCCTCATCAACAGAGAAGGTATTGATTGCCATGTGCTTATGGTTACCCAAGGCACTACCTTGGCAAGAGAGCTGAAGCCAATTCTGGGTCATAATTCAGTTCTATCTACCTCAAATTAAATTGACTCCATCTAGGAGTTTATTTTCAATGGCCTGCAAACAAAGCAACAGAAAGTGCATCCACATCTTTGCTACTGAGACTTAATGTGAGATATACAGTGAAACTATAGTTATTTGGTATGGTCACCCATTATTGCTACTTGGTATATAGAATTTGGCACTACTGTGCAGGTTGTGAGTAGATTATGGTCAGCCACATGCCTATTCCTTGTTAGCAACAGCTACACTTAACACAGAGGTCCTAATCTGTGAGTAGAATACAGGTTTTCACTTTCAGTCAGATAGGTTCACAGAAGCTTTTGGCCTTTATTCCATATTCTTTGTCTTGGTATAGCTCAATCTCTAAACCCTCAAAATCAGGACTTGGGTGAATAAGGAATTACAGAGCATGGTCAGCAAAGGCTAAGGTGAAGCTCACACTAGACTATTTTCATGTTCTTACAATCTGTTTAGTGTCCACTCAGAGCTCTAGGAAAACATGGGAAGCTGGGAGTGAGTTGAGCTGGGAATTTAATCATCAAATGAGTTTCTCCTGATTTTCCTGGCTTTCCTCAAAATAGAGTTAGATTATTAAGAGTTCAGTAGTCTGGGTACAGTTTTTCTTTAAATATTTTATATATTTATTTGAGAAAGAGAGCAAAGTCAGGGGTAGTGGAGGGGAGAAGCAGACTCCCCACTGAGCAGGGAGCCCAATGCAGGGCTCAATCCTAGGATCCTGAGATCATTACCTGAGCCAAAGGCAGATGCTTAACTGACTTAGCCATCCAGGAAACCCCCCAGGGAACAGCTCTTCCAGAGCTAAGGTTACTGCTCAGCCTCCAATAATTTTTATTTCTTTATAATTGGCAGGGCACTGCCAACTGGTGTTAGCTGGTAACTTTCCAGCACTGATGCTCATTCTGTACTTGAACACTCTGTGCCCAACATATTTGAAAAAAGTTGGGAATAAGTTGGAACTGGTGATTTCAAATCTATCCTTCTAAAATTCTTCAGTAGTTTAAGAACTGGTTATTCATGTTTTTTCTAAGTCCTGCAGAAAATAATTATTTTATCTAATTAAAGCAATACTTCTGGCTAATTGGTATCCCTAATTACCTTTTTTGCTAATCAATGAAAAGTGGCAGTTGTCCCTGAAATACCTTGGACTTTATTTTAAATTGATAGAATCCCACAGATCACAGGACATAAATTCTTTGTGCTTGCTTGAAAAGCATGAGTATTTTCCTAATTATTCTGGAGAGGAAAGAGAGGGAGACTGGTGAAGATAATGGAAAGGGAGAAAGATTGTGTGTGTGAGAGAGAGAGATGTGAGGGAGAGGGCAGACAAAGCAATTGGATTCCAGGAAACTGGAGAAAAGAACAAAAGTAGGAAAGTCCCAAGATGGGTGATTTTTAGTTCCTAAGAGTGCCCCAGGTAGGGGGCAAAGACCTCAGAAGTCTGCATAGTGATCTAAGTTTGCAGGGCTCTGAGCACAGGAACTCACTGCTTCTACATCTGACAAACAAAGCTGTCAGATCTGAATGGGCCACACTCCCTGGGAAAAAGAGGTTTCAAAGATCAGCCAGGTTCAGTCCCTGGAGAGGACTGTGGGAAGCCCTGGTATGATGTAAGTTGCTGGAAACTTTGCGTATCTCTGTTTGTTGGGGGTGGGGGTGGGGGGGAGGGAGAGGGGGTAACAACAACAACAAAAAAAGAGTAGAAACACTAGTGAAAATTTAGTTAATTTAAAGAAAAAAAAAAAAGAAGACAAAGGTCCCAATTCTTGCATCCTTGAGATTTTCGTCCAGATTCCTATCTGCTAAGGAATGGCAAAATTTATGTACTAGAAATGAGCACAGGAACAGCTGAGACTAGTATCTTTATAAATCAGGCCTACTTGATTATTGGCTGGCAATAAGTGAATTGCTAATTCCTAAAATGTGTTCCTCAACCTCTCGGTATTTTAGTTAGCTCTGAACATCATTGATGACACAATGTTTTATCAATTACACTCAAATTTCATTAAAATCTCTCTATCCTCAAACAACATTTTGAGGATCAACTTGGCAATATATATTAAGGTTGAAAATGCAAATGGACAAAAAATATCTAAGAACCAAAAATGCCACATCTATGCATATACTCTACAGAAACACCTGAATATATGCAGAGGAGATAGATACAACTGTGCTCACTGTTTCCCCACCAAAAAGCTGGGGAAATTTTTAATATCCATTAGTAAGAGAGTGAATAAATAAACTGTGGTCTACTTATAAAGTGATATATATATATATATCATGGTCAGTTCAAATTAATGAACTGGCTCCTAATGTACCAATACGGACAGATCTCAAGAGTGTAATAATTGAGTGGAAAAAGCAAGTTGCACAGTGATACCATTTACCTTAAACTTTTTATTTTTATTTATTTATTTTTTTTAAATTTTTTTTTAAACTTTTATTTATTTATGATAGGCACACAGTGAGAGAGAGAGAGGCAGAGACACAGGCAGAGGGAGAAGCAGGCTCCATGCACCAGGAGCCCGACGTGGGATTCGATCCCGGGTCTCCAGGACCGTGCCCTGGGCCAAAGGCAGGCGCCAAACCGCTGCGCCACCCAGGGATCCCTACCTTAAACTTTTTAAATGCACAAAACCATACTAATGTTAGATTATTGGATATGTAAAAATTATTAAAAATAAAAACCTCAAATGGATAGGATATAGAAAAATTCCATGAGAGCTTCCCTCTAGTGAGAGAAAGAAGTGCACCTATGGATTGAATACCAAGGGGCCACAGCTGTATCAGAAATGCTTTGTTAAATTTGAAAAAAATGCTGGCAAATAACACAAAATGTCAACATTTGTTATTTATTATTTCTGGATGGTCCATTAGTGTTTGTTATAATATTTTCTGCCCTTTATTTTGGAATTTTACATAGTTTTTTAAAAAGTTATTCCTCTTCCCCCACTCAGAGCAATTCAATATAAGATTTCTAATAAGTCCTTAAATTCTGCTTAGATATTAACTAATCATCTTTCATCTATCTTCAAATATCCTTTGCTAAATGTGCATGTAGACAACTAACAAACTAGAGTCACCTAAATGTTCTAGCAGAAGCAACAGGCTCCATGCTGCATGTGTGAAGGAGAGGGGGAGAAGGGCCAAAAAGAGGAGAGATGGAATCTCATCAGGCTCATCCGGAAGGCTTCTCAGAGGTGGGGCCATTTGTAATGGACTTTATTGAAATGCTGTTCATTCTTCGAGTAGAATATTCCAGGGAACAGAGATAGGGAAATTGTACCATGCACTCGGAGAGCAATAAAATATCTGGCAACCCCTGAGAGAAGAATTCTCACAGGGATGTCTGTGAAGTAAGGCTCAAAGTAAGGCTGGGATCAGATCTTGGTAGAGTGCTAAATGCTATCAGCCATCAGCACTAAGGAGTTTACATAATATTGTAAAAGTAATAAGAAACCACAGAGTTTTCTAAGGAAGTGAATGATATGATTTAGCCTGTATTTGGTAGATAGCTCTGAAAAAAAAATTAGAGTTAAACTACAATACAACCTCAAATCTGGCAAACAAATCAGAAGGACACATTAGAGATGAAGGACTACATCTAACCTACAAGATAGTCTTAACCTACAAGGACTAGGTCAGAGATGAAGAGGGCTGAGCAACAGGTACATTTATAAAATGAATCAAAAGGGAACAAGGTGGCAAAAGGCAGATATTGTGAGTGGATCATCTAAGGCCGGGAGCTGAGGGAGAGGAGCCAGCAAAGGCAACTGTGTACCAGCCACTGAGAGGTAAGAAGAAATTGAGAAATAAATTTGCAATCAGTGTAGGAGAGGATTTCTAGGAAAGGATGTTAGTGTCAAATGTTTCATGACCTTAGGGTAGATAAGGTTTCAGCTGATGATCTCCAAGCGAGCAGCTCTAGTCTAGTCATGGGGGAAGAAGGCATGTTCCATGGTAATGACCGAATGAGACCAATGGCTCATTGTAGAAGTGTAACGACAAAGAGGAGAGACTTAGAGTAGTAGCTTCAGAAGAAAGAAAACTAATTCACAATTGTATCTGAAGTTTGTTTTCAGATCTATTATATAATATATGCCTTTCAGATATATAACATACAGAGCATCAGACTTAAGATGGGTTCTTTGGGAGCTTTTAATAAAGGGAAGCATGGCAGTGTTCTGACTTTTAGCAAAGGCAAGAGACCAATGAAATATCTCATTATGAATTATGCTATTCATTTCATTTATCATTTATACCCAATACTGGATTGAAAGAAGCTTTCATAAGGGATTGTATAAGCGTGAAATTCAGGAGTTTGAACAAAAAACAAAGCGTTTTTATACGAGAGTATCATTGTTTGTTTTTCTTTGCTGAATGAGGTTTCCCCACGAAACCTTGAGGAAATCGAGTCATGTTTTGGTTACCTCTTTTGGGAAGACAAAATGAAGTGTTAATGAGAGTTCTTTGAATCTCTAAAGGCTTTATAATACCTTATATGAATTAAGAGAAGGCAGGCTGTCCAGGGAAATCACTGATTAAATTGCATGCTGTGCAGGAGTGCTTGGGGAGTACTGAGATGGCCAGAAATAGAACTGTTCCTCAAACTTTCTAGACAGACCAGGTGCCACCCAATACAGGACTAGGTTTTCTCTGGGCACAGCTGGCTGTGGGTGGATGAGTTGTGCCCACCCAAGCTGTGAATTGAAAACCAATTTCTCTAAAATTGCCTTAGTTAGAAAGTATTCTCTGCCTCCTTCACCCACCAGTTAGCTATAGGCACTGGATGTTTTCAGTTTCTGGAACCAGTGAGGACAGTGAGGGTACTCTGCCATTCTTTTGTATCTGATCCATCTCCATTTATAGTATTTTATACTTTATTTTTTTAAAGACTTCATTCATTTGTTAGAGAGAGAGAGAGAGAAAGAGAACAAGCAGGGGAAGCAGCAGGCAGAGGGCGAGGGAGAAGCAGACTCCCTGCCGAGCAGGGAGCCCATGCATGTCTCCATCCCAGGACCCCAGGATCAGGACTTGAGCTGAAGGCAGATGCTCAACCACTGAGCCATCCAGGTGCCCCTATTTTATACTGCATCAAACACATTCATTTAACCCTGGAAGCAGTAATTCTAATCTCTGTTTTACAGAAGAGAGAGGGAACAAAGGCTGAAAGGTGAGTTCTCCTAACTGCTGAAAAGTGTTGGGTGCACTCAGCCCACAGGGAAAATGTTGCCCCTTTACTGTTTTCGATTTGAGATTGTCAGTGGAATTATTTGGGTCCTCCATACACTTCTTTCAGTCATCCCACCCAAGAAAGAGCATGATAGTTTGGTCAAAGTTTGGAGAACTCAGTGGTCTTCAGACAAATGGAAATAGGTCTCTGTGGCCATGGGTAGAAACAAGCTGTCTGTGTTCCTGATGCCTAGGTTCTTAGGAAAGGGGTTGCTAATGTCTTTGTTGTCATACATACACGTTGGTGAGTGGGGAAGGCCAGTCATTCCCACCCTCCATTGCAGAAGCTGTGTGAGAGGTGGTTAAAGATGCATCCACAGCACCTGGATTCAAATCCCAAATCTTCACTTTTCTACAGTACCTTTGCTCATAGTTGTAAAGAAAAATCCACACAAGAGCTACCACAGAGGGCAGTGGCCCTCATAGTGGCTATGCTCCCTAGGATTTGCAAGGGCAGTCATTAGAGCAGAGAAAAAATAAGTAGATCTTTTATTTATATTACTATTCAAATAAAAAGTTAAGCTTTTCTAATAATCGGTGTATGGATTAAGACTGGTTCCCATACCAGTTGGCATCTTAGCCAATAAAACTAGATCCTTGAAGCATCCTGAAGAAAAAATGGAAGTTTCTCAGCCTGGAGGTGTAGGCAATGCTGCCCTCACTCATTTGATTTTAGTATCTGGTGACAAAAGTATATTATACTTACTATTTGTTGCCAACAAGGTAATTATTCTCATAAAAGCAAGACCCGGAAAAACAATTTTTAAATGCCTTATAATAAGAGGTAGAATGACTTTGAAAATCTGTTCCACACTGAGGTTTGCCGTTTGTCTTGTGGCAAAATATTTAAAATAATTGCTAAAATTTCGAAGTTATATGTTTTTATTTCGTAAGAAGATGAATATTTTAAATTTACTAAATACTTTTGTGAGGGAAACGGATTTCAACAATATGCTATCTAGAAGATATTAAAAAAAATTCCCCCTAAGTCTGTCTCTCTCAAAGGTAAAGGTGACATTTAAGCAATAAGTGAGAAAGTAAATGCTACATTAAAGTCTCTTCTGCAGAGAGAGCATTTCAAAAGTAGATATTTGGAAATGTTTCCATTGCTATGTAATTTTATTGCTGAAAATAATATGTCACCTATAAACACTCTTGCACTTACAAACTCTATGTACTTAAAAAACTCAGAAACTAAATTTCCTAACCGTTTTTTTAAAAACCCGAAGTTATACAGTGAATTTTGAACTAATTTATTTTAAAAATCAGAAAAATTGGGGCAGAGAGGGGGTGAAGTCAGAAAAATTGCCTTATAATTTATTTATAAGACCAACTGATTAATATTAGGGAAGGTGGAAATTTGCTATCTGAATTTTGGCAAATATCTTTGTGTGATTGATAGGTGGGACTGAAACATCAGTTTCATGATTTTGTAAGCATAGCCAGTGATATACTTCTATTTTTAAAAAAGATTTTATTTATTCATGAGAGACACATAGAGAGAGGCAGAGACACAGGCAGAGGGAGAAGCAGGCTCCTCACAGGGAGCACAATGTGGGATTCAATCCCCAGACCAGGATCATGCCCTGAGCCGAAGGGATGCTCAACCACTGAGCCACCCAGGTGTCCCGATACACTTCTATTTGAAACTAGGTATATTTTCCAGCTATCTTTCCAATTATGATTTCAAGTAAAATCATGTATTCAAATAAATTGGACTTAAAATCAGAACTTTAAAAGCTGAATCACAAAGTTTAAGCCAAAGTTTCAAAAAATAATAAAACAACTTCTACCACATTTATTATAAACAATATTGTAGAAGCAAAAATATCTTGCCCCGTTAATTAAAAGAATATTTAAAGTTATGTTTTATTTAATATTTATGTTATGTTTTAAAATTTGTCCTGTTATAAAGATGTAGATCTACGTATATTGAGAGTGAAAGTTCAAAATCTTTTAACTATTGGGCATAACTAACCAGAAATTTTGTCCTATTCTCCTTAAACATTGCAGGGGATGCCTGTGGGGCTCAGTTCATTAATGACCTACTCTTGATTTTGGTTTGGGTCATGATCTCAGAGTGGTGGAATCGAGCCCCTCATGGGGCTCAGTGGGTAGTCTGCTTGATATTCTCTCTCTCTCTCTCTCTCCCCCTCATCTACTGCCTCCCTCAAATAAATAAATAAATAAATAAATAAACAAATAAATAAATCTTAAAAAGAAAAAAAGAATGTTGGCAGGCCCTGGTAGTGTTGAGGATGCATTTAGAGATGGGTACAAGATTAGATCATTTTTCTATAGGGTCATCATAGTGTAGCTATGCTGACTCTTGCTCCCAGAAGCTCATGTTAGTGATCACTCCTCTTTTCAACTTCCTGATGTCATGATTCCTCTCTGACCATACTTTCTTCCAGCTATTGGTGCATTTATTCATGGGTTCTCCCCAGTTGCAGTAATTATGTGTCCTTCCTATGTTAATCCCTAAATGCCTGTTGTTCTTCGCTGTTTCTTTGATCTTTCTTCTTGAAGATTCCCCAAGCTGCTTCAAAACTTATGTCACAAGTTCTAGTTTGACAATCCTCCCTTGTGTTGATGCAGCAGTTCCAGCAGTGTTACTTACACACTCATTAACTACCTTATCAGTCAAAAATCCTTTGCCAGGAAACAAAGTAAATGACAGGAGCAGGGATAACAGCAGAGAAACAGTGTAGGTTGTAGAACTCACTCAATTTAGGGTAGGCTGTAGGAAATTCACTGGCTGAGTCTGTAGCTCAAGAGAGTACAGAACAATCTGTCATGCGAGTTCTAAATAACTATAAAAGCCCTTTTTATTAACATGAATTCAAAACTAGAAAAGTCAGTTGGACTGATCCAGCCTGCCAGTGAATTGCACTCTTCATACAAAAATCCCTCAACTGAGCTTTCTTTCTAGTTCTCCCAGAACAGGGGACAAACCTTCTTGTAGTCAGTAGCAAAAGCATGGATACAGAAACCTAGATTTCTCTAGGGTCGAGACCATCTCACAAGTCACAGGTTTTTGTTTGTTTTTTCTCTCCTTTCATCTTAGTTCATCCCCTACATTTGCAGCTCAAGGGTACGTATACAGTAGAGCTCTAAGATATACTTGTTAAACTGTGGGTTGAAGTTGGCTGGTGAAATGGAGCAGTGAAGCTTGTAATGCAAGATTGCAAATATTGACTGCCAAATAATTTAATGTTATTTTTGGTTTTGCATATGACTATATCTGACACTTCTATAATATATACATTTTAAGAGCATATATTAAATTATTCTGTGAAAACATAATTCAGAGGAAGTTGGAAAAAAAATCAACTTCAGTTTCTTACCACAGTGCTTTTAAGAGCCTTTAACCTCTTTCTCTCTTAGTGCCGAGTTCAGATCTCTAAAGTTTTTTTTTTTTTTTAATTTTTATTTATTTATGATAGTCACATACAGAGAGAGAGAGAGAGAGAGAGGCAGAGACACAGGCAGAGGGAGAAGCAGGCTCCATGCACCAGGAGCCTGATGTGGGATTCGATCCCGGGTCTCCAGGATCGCGCCCTGGGCCAAAGGCAGGCGCCAAACCGCTGCGCCACCCAGGGATCCCCAGATCTCTAAAGTTGATGTACTTTGAGCAGAGCTCAAAGAACTCTCTAAATCCTGCCTCAATTTACTGATTTCTCTGGAAGGAAAATCATTTATGTCTGTCCCTCCCCTTTACTCCCTACCACTCCTCATCTCCTTCCCACTAGAGCTAAGCTATTTTATTGGAAGAATATTTTCCTTCCCTTCCAGGCCTTTGTGAAAATCATAAAGAAGAACATAAACATTTACTGAAAAAGTCAACAGTAGTTATTAAATATAGTCTCTAAAGTATTAAAATTGGAACTCTCTTGAGAATTTAGTTAAGAGAAATCATGAAAAAATGAAGTTCCAGACTGGTATCTTTTCCCTGGCTCCTCTACATTTTGGGTTTAAACACTAAATTGAGAGGTCTGATTCATGGAAATCCAAACAACTAAACTGACTAAATTTCATGGAGGCTTCCAAGGCCCTAGTGTATTCTCTTCTACTAATGTAAACCCAACTTATACTGTTTATTGCTTATTCTCCCATTTTAAAATGTAAGGGGATTATCCTCCCTCCCAACCATATATCCCCCCAAGATCATCATATTGAAAGAATGATAAAGATAGCACACGGCACCTTTATTATATTTCCTTACAGCAAAATACTCATGTCTCTTAAAGAATATTATTTTGTGCTAAAGAATATTATTTCCTAGACCGGTTTTTCCCAATTATTTTCAGTTTCTATAGCTAATCCTGGATTTAATTTAAAGAGAGGTGAGAATTGACATATTTTTAGTTAGTAGTCTAAACATGTCAATTTAAGTGAGGTTCAGAGAACCAAGGTATTTATTATGCTTCTTGGGAGGAGAAATGGTTCTGATAGCAGATTTCAGGTGCTTACAGGAAGAACGCAGCTTCAGGCATGCACATACAGGCCAAATACTGTGATTCAGTGGTGCCAAAATGCACTGGAAAGATTTGATAACATTTTTATTAAAAGCAATGGGAAGAAAACATGCAAAATATGGTACATTGAAGAAACCTTTTTTCCCCTTCTCATAAAGGATATAAAATGAGAATACATTAATGGGGAAGACTCCAGACAACTTAGAAATAAATTATGGAACTACATAGTTTGGTTCATTTTAACTCTCATCTGAAAATATATTTCCCATAACTTCTTGGGCTTCTCTCCCTCCTTTTCTTTATCTGTGAAGCACCATGTTTTCTCTGGTTTCTTTGCAAAAAAAACTGATTTGATATTCTCTCTCAAAAGAACATTCTATGACTTTAGAAGAACATGAAGAGTTCATAATAATAATAATAATTTTAATAAATCAGTACTCAATTTGAGAGGAAATCTAGGGACAATTTCTGAAGAAAGTAAAGTATTTGAAAATTGAGAGAAGAATTTTTTTTTGGCTTGATTAAGAAAGAGTTTCGTGTTTACGGTTCATTCACATAGAGGTAAAAGATTGATGTTAGTTGCCTTTGTTCTTAGTGTGTATGTATGTGAGTGAGTGTGTGTGTGTGTGTGTGTGTGTGTGTGCATTATTGACATTACTCTGCTAACCTGCCTGAGTCTTCAACTCACTTGATCCTCTACAGTCTAAGAAGGGGTATACCATAAGAGTATGCTCATTTAAATGTCTTTATCTAATTAGCGATAGGAACCTCCAGATAGATCTTTTTCTGTCCTTGAGTATTGAATATTACATTTGTTTTTCTGCTTCACCCAAAATGCATACAATACATAGTAGCAACATCATGAAGTTCCTTTTCTTTCAAAGCCACAATTATATATCTCCAGTGAAGTGAGGCTCAGGAGACCTTCTTCACACTAATCTCAACAAACTGCTGTCCTTATACCAATTGCTCTCTTTCTTGCACTTGCAGAATCACAGCTGGGTCTCCTTATGAAAGAGAGCACATAATAATTGCACTAAATATGCATTAAATTACTTTGCAAAATGATAGTGGCATCCATTATAAATCCTGTGTTTGAGAAGTTTAATCAGCTATTTAAATTTTCATCAGGATGCAAGTCGACATGCGAGTTCTTGGCCAAAGGCATTCTATTTACCACATAAATATTTGTTGATTAAGAAAAGCACAGGACCCTACACTCTCCTAGGGTTTCAGAGGCACACAAGCATTTCTCAGGAGCAATAAATAAAAACATGAAATTTTAAAAATCAAACTTGAATTTTGATACATTGTTTAGCTGGCAACTACATTTCCTGTGAATAATATGCCACTTCACAGTGATTTAATATTAATATTCCTCAGGAAATCAAGTTTAGGAGGGTAGAATTAGAGAACATAGAAATTCTAGTACTTGTATTTTTTAAAAAACAAAGCTAATAAATGCAAACTATTTGCTGATTATATCACAAGGTTTTATTTTAGTTTTTTCTACATTAAACTTTTGTACATCAGAGCACTTATACCAAAATAAAAAAGAATAGAGTATTTGAGTTTGTGGTATTTTATTTTCTCATTTTCCCCCATATTTACTTATCTGAGTTATATCCAGGGTATAGATCTATATTGATTAGCTTCAGAAAACAGAGTTGGTACATTTTCTCTCTGTTGGGCTCCATAGAAGGGATCAAGGCAAAAGTGACTTCTTGTCTTCATCACAGCAAGTGCTCTGTTTATGGAACACTGGGTATCACACAAGTACTAGGAGAAAGAGCAAGAGGAATTGAAGGAAGGAGGATTCGAAGGGAGTTGTGGTTGCCTTGAACTTGGTTCAGACTGTCTGGTTCCTAGATAACTGGGTAAAAATTTTAAAACTTTTTTCTGGTATAATTTATTACTCTGAAGTGAGGGGCAGGAATGGTGATCATCCATAGAAAATATAAATGAGACTGCCCATTGGGGGGAAAAAAAAGAAAAAGCAACATATTTGGATATTGTGGTTTTGCACTTTGAGTGGGAGTTTTTAATTCTCAGTTATTATTGTACCTCTAATATCTAGCAATTACTGTGACAGGTCTAAAATGGTAAAGCTGAAAAAGACAATAGAAAATAATTTAGGCAAATCTCTCTTTCCCTTTGTAAGAGATAGCCTCATAGAAGTCACATGATACCTTGTCGATTCTATTTAATTGTATCCACCATTTAAATTCAAGTATAAAAAGAACTTTTCTGCTTTGTTACTATACTTACCTGTAACCTAGAATGGTGTCTGGAACATAGCAGCACACACAAATGTTTATTGAATGACAGGGTGAATGAATGAGTGAATGTGTGCTTAAGAGACTGATGGAATGAAGTGAGGACACATTTGTTTAAGCCAGGAAGCATACTGTGTTTGCAGGAGCTTCCGCCAAGTAGAACAAAACTACTGAATTCAATTGTTAGGGCTACTGTTGCTAAGTGAGAGATTTGAGTGGAGAAGATATTGCTTATTATGTTTATGGATGGTTGCTTGAAGCTCTTCTTGGAAGACGTCACTACTAACAGGAATGGATATCTACATAATTTAAAAATTGCAGCAGCCAATACATTTTTCCATTATTTATACATAGAGATTTCCCCTTGTTTTTTAAATAAAAATCTTTTGCCGTAATTGCCCTGCAAATTACCTGTAACACTGAGTCTTACTTAAAGCTTTGGCTCTAAAAATCTGAAATGTTGGTCTATCTGCCATTGCTAACCAGGCATATGACCCAAGACAAATAACCTTGCTTCACTGTCCTCAATTCCTCCATCTAAGGACCACAGTTAGGCTGTTCTAGGACAGCTTATAGGTACCTTCTAAAGTAATAGCCTGTGAATTTACATTCTGATATCTACCTTGACTGCTGCTCGCAGCCCACAGTATATGGCAATCTAACACTTCAGTGCATTTTAGAAGTGTGTCTCCTGCTTTCCTTTGCTTTTTAGTGGCTTACCATTGCCACACCTTGGCCCTCCCCTACCAGAGAATTGACTTAGGTAGAACTTTCATGTCTCGGAGCAGTGTTTTGGACACCCATACTTCAGTCACTGAAGCCACCTGGTGAGACAAATTAACTATGGGACTAGTGACTCTGTCATTCCATTTAGCATCAGTAGGACTCATAAGGAAGTCATGACAGTACTCAAGAAGTTTCAAAGAAGATATCTGTAAGTTCATTATCTCAAAGCTACATGGAACCTGCTGTGTATGTGTGTATGTACTTGTTGAATGTATGTGTATGTATGAGCCTTCACCAGCACGAAAGAAGCTATGATCATGAGATAGAAAACCATCAGTCCTTTCATAAATACAAACACCCTTAAAAGTAAAATGAGAGCAAGATTTTCAGAACCACAATAGTACCAATTAGTTCGCAAAGCATCTCACTAGTTGGATGAGAAAAAGATTAACTCAGAAATCTAGTATGTTCTCTAGGGTGAGAGAAGTTTTGTATATTTACAGTATCTTTAATCCTGCTATGTGCTTCTCTATACTGTAGGATAATGGCTCTGCTACCAAAATCTTTCCCGATTTTGAGCCTCACTTTCTTTTTCTTCTTTTCATTCATTTCATCTTAATCATATACTTGTAAAGCTTCTTAACACTTTCTCTTTTCAATGAATTTAATCAACTTTTTTCTCTAAGTGTTTGAAAGATAATTATAAAAACTCTACTCATTTAAATAATTTTAAGTTAATCATATACTGTACCCTTTCTCTCTCTCTCTCTCTTTCTCTCTACCCCCTCCCTCTTTCCCTCCCTCCTTCTCTCATAATATTGAGGAGTGTGAGATTCCCCTGGCAAGGATGTGAAGTTTATCTGGTTAATCTGAACAGCTGTTTATCTGGTATTTGGAAGCTCACTGGAGCATATCCAGTTTTCAAGGTAAATAAATTTACTCCTTTCCCTCAAAATTGTTAGATATTTTCAGTTTTCAAGCTCAATGTCTTTGCCAGCTCTCCTCATCTTGTCTTATAAACTCACCATCAACTGCAAACTTATATAGGTATGGAGTGTGTCATGCTCCTGGGATATAAAGGGCAAAGATATTAAAAATATTATCTCAGACTTTAGGGGAAAGAAAGATAATAAATATGGATATATTTTTTAAAAACTATACACTGGTAGCATATCCTAAATGTCAGATAAGTGAGGGAAATAATACTTACTATAGGAGTTTAGAAGTCGGAGCTGGGGCAGGTAGGTATTCCAACAGAGTAGGGCAATGGTCTTCTATGCTTCAATCCCATATTTTAAGACCTGGTTGTTTTTGAAGTGATTTATGGTACATAGTGAAATATGTACCACCAAAGGATCCACAGATGGAATTCATAAATGAAAAGAACATCCTGAAATGGTATGGGAAGCTCTGTTTTTATGCCCTTTTTCATGGGGGAGCCAGCTTTTCTTCTTTTCATGGCTGAGGCTCCTGACTCTCAAGGTAAGCTGCCTTCTGCCTAATGCCTTTGGCCAGTCTGCTTCTTCAGTGTTTTGCCTCCACTCTGACTTAGCCTCCTATCAATCTGTCTTCCTGTATTGTGAATCTGTGGGTAAATTCTTGTTTTATGTCAAGTTCTTAGTGATCAAGCCACCATTGGGCTACTGTGGTTGAGGCCCTACTATCCCAGACCTCCCAGAGAATGAATTTTATATCTTTAACCCAACGTCTCAGAACTGGTTTTCTAATATCTGTTGCAAGATTTCTAAATGCTATTTATCTCCCTGCCTTTTTTTTTTTTTTTGCTATTATTAAATACCCTGGTATAAATTGATGCCTTGAATTTCAGACAAGGTAGAGAATCTTAGACTACTAGTCACTAGTCATGTTTTGTCCCTATGTGTTTTTATTCCCCCTGATTAGCTCCTTTCCAAATTTCATATCTATCCTTGGACCCACAATCTCATGCTTTAAATTATTAATAATATCCTAAATACCTGTCATTGTCCAACCTTTCAGGACCCAACACTTATCTAACCCTTGACAGGAATTATGTATAATCCTGAATTTTTTAAAAGCTCTCAAACTTGAGCAAAGTCTTATAAGACCTAATACAAATTGAGGTGGGTAGCAGGAAATTATTGAGAAATAGAGAAAGCATCCTAGTAAAAGGCAAGAAAATTAATTTCAGCCAATTTAGGGAGGTTGAACTCCTCTAGCATGTTTAGGAAGGAAAAGGTAACTATGTGAAATAATAATATCCTAATTTGTATAGTGGCTTTGATAGGAATAAAGAATTTTTATACTTTTGTTTATAATATCTTCTGAATTGGAACTTCTAGATTTTAAAAATTTCTCAAAATCTTTAGAGATCCTTGGCAATGTTGGTTTCTCAGAATCATCATTCACAACTTTTATTGAGTTTCTTTTTGTAGATGATTTAAAACTAGGTGTGTCTTTTATGCAAGAATAATCTTCACGGTGTTTAGCATCCAATAAGTTCTTGCACTGTTTTCATCATCACATTAAAATATTTTGTGGCCATCATACGGTAGAACACCAAGATTTCAAACTAAATCTTGTTTTTTTTTAACTAATATGCATTGTTAATAATCTGAAATTATCATACCGGTAATTTTCTACAATGCTGTAAAATATTATCACAAAGAAACCATTTTATTTGGCAGTTTTATATCTCAAAATGTGTTTTTGTTATTTAAAATATGGATATTTCAGTTTTGAGCTACAGTGCCATGTGATGTTCTCATCTTATAAAATTATTATTAACAGCACAAGCCCTGACTTTTAATTTATGGTGGGTTTAGCTTATAATTTTTAAAGTACTTTTATGACTAAAAGCTATTTTTCAGTGATAATTAAAATTATATTAAGTGAATCCTGTAAAATGTAACACCATAAACTGCTACAGTGGTGTTAATATGATAAATCTCAAAAGCAATGAATGTCATTAGCACTTTAAACACATGGAAAACAAACATGAAGGAAAATACAGAAGAAACATAATGGTAGCCCTTCGAGTTTGAAATGATCAGCAATAGTGGTGATTTATAAGTTTAGTGTCTTCTGAGACTCTTGCAAGGGGGTTAAAGGTTCTAAATCATGCCGCTTATTTTATTAGAAGTGGAAGAACATGAAAAAGATTACATGAAAATATTTGCCTTTAAAGAAAAACAGAAAAGCTATGAATTGGTAAACTGAACATTTAACTGCAAACGAGAAGGAAAGAAAAAAAATGTGAGAGAAACACAGTAGGTCTTTCATAAATAAATATTGATTTTGTGAGTCTCCAACTCGTGCTTCAGACTATCTCTAAGCTCCCTTAGTAATTCCATTATAGGTCCACCTTGATATTATAGTCCAAAGAACCCATAGAACATGAGGACAACACTGAAGTCCTTTGAGACCCAGATTGTCCTTTGAAGAGAAAGAACTAAGGCACCAAGGTTAGTATAGCAGCATAGATCAGAACCACATAAGGATGTCCTAAAATAGTCCACCTCTCCCTAGGGTCAGGAACGAGGTCCAGCCCCAAAGGAGATCACATCTCTAACATACTTATGTTCACCAAATTGTGTCTAAGAAGGCCTTGAACACACAGCCTACAGGGCTTTATACACAAAATAATATTTTTCTCTTCTAAAATCAAAATGTGAGGTTATTTTTATATCCTCGCCCTCTTACAGATAACATTGACAAGGAATCAGTCATAATTTTAAAGTCTGCTTAAAGCTAGGGAAAGAACAAATGCTCCTATTTGAGTATAATTCTGTTAAATTAAATTTTACCTTATTAATGTACAGTACCATATGTATAATAAAAAAATGCAATAACAGATTTTCAATTTGCAACTTCTTAATTTAGTCTGTCCTCATATACGTTTCTTTCCCTTGAAAATTTGGTTCAAAAAGTGCTTCATCAACACAGAGAATTTCAGTTTTAGTAGATGTAGATTTTGAAGCAATTTTGTGGTGGAAAATTAGGGAGGAAGTGAGACTTGGGAGAGAAAAGGAGCCTGGGGGAAGGGCAGGGAGAAATCAGGGGTGGAGGATAGTCTGGTTGCCTCTCCCTAGTATCACAGTATCGTGTCCCACACTCTGAATAAGAAGAAAAGAAAATAGTAACTCTTAGAAACATACTAGAATTGTCTCCAGTACCTTCAACTATGAGAAATAAATTATCATCTGGAATAGTGCCTTAGTGTACTCTGGATATAATACCAAAATACCCCCCCACCACAAAATGGGGGGATTAAACAACAGAAATTTATTTCTCACAGTTCTGGAGGCTGGGTAGTCTAAGATAAAAGTGTCAGCCAATTAGGTTCCTGATGAAGATTTTCTTCCTGGCTTGCAGAAGGCCATCTTCTGTATACCCACAAGGCAAGTGGAGGGGGTAAGGGGAGAAGAGGGAGAAGGAAAGAAGAGGAGAAGAGGGAGAGGGAAAGGATGACTCTGTGAAACTTACGTCTTTTCTTGTAAGGGCACTAATTCCATTGTGGGGGCTCCACCCTCCTGACCTAATTACCTCCCAAAGGCCCCATCTTCAAATACCATTACACTGGGGAATAAGACGCAGTATATGAATTTGGGGGTGGAGGTGGCACACTTCAGTCCATAGAAGATAGGGTAAGTTTTTTTCTTACTTTTTTTTTGTTGTTTGTTTTGTTTTTTCTTTTTGGTTTATTTTTTTGGTCAAGGCAGAAGATAAAAACAGAGATTGACTAGTCCATCACATGTGGAAGCACCTAACACCACACACTCCAGGAAGGGGGCATAACAATAGATAAAGCAATAGTGGTCAGCAATGTATGATAGAGGGTTTTGCAATGCTGATTTAAGGGAGAAATAAAAAAATGAGGGGATCCCTGGGTGGCGCAGTGGTTTGGCGCCTGCCTTTGGCCCAGGGCGCGATCCTGGGGTCCCGGGATCGAATCCCACGTCGGGCTCCCAGTGCATGGAGCCTGCTTCTCCCTCTGCCTGTGTCTCTGGCTCTGTCTCTCCTTCTCTCTCTCAAGAATAAATAAATAAAATCTTAAAAAAAAATCCTTTGTGAAAAAAAAATGAAGCAAAGAACAAATAACTCTAAACCTTCTCTGTTAGGTAGGAAGCTGTTAAAAAGTATCTGAGGTGGGGATCCCTGGATGGCTCAGTGGTTTAGTGCCTGCCTTTGGCCCAGGGCATGATCCTGGAGTCCTGGAATCGAGTCCCATGTCAGGCTACCTGCATGGAGCCTGCTTCTCCCTCTGCCTGTGTCTCTGCCTCTCTCTCTCTCTCTCTCTCTTTCTCTATCTCTCCCCCTCTCTCTCTGTCTATCATGAATAAATAAAAGACATGTTTTTTAAAAAAGTACCTGAGGTTTTCACAGAGCCAGGTCCACATCTTGCTGTGTTCTAATTTATACTGGCTTTGGTTAGGTTCACAGATGAAGCTAATTCTAAATAACTCTGTCTGGTCTTTGGGGCATATTCAAGGTGTGGGAATTAGGCCTTGATAAGATCCACTTTTCTGTAATACACTGAAAAAGTTACAAGATTACCCCAATTTTGTTGTTGTCATCATCTTTTCCCCCTTCATCTCATATGTCAAGTATACAAATTATTTTGGTTTTCTTGGATCTCTAGAAGTAGAATTCAACAATGTGAGTCATAAGAGAAGAAAGGTATCAAAAACTATAAGATACTACACTCCTCTTCAGTATATTATTAAGCTGTAACAAAATAAAGACATGTTATAAGTCACTTAGTAAAAAAAAATGGGAACAGAATATCCAGAAGTAGCCCTAGTAAAGAAGAAACAGAAAATAAAAACTAAGTATTAGTTACTCATGTAAACATATTTAATCCATTCTTGCTATTCCATTTAATCAACTTTATTTTTCTTTTATTTTGGTTAAGGTAAAAATATTTATAGGGCTTTCACAGGTCTTTTTGTGTCATTAATTCCCTAAACCCATTTCCACTGAGTCCTAAATTCCTCAATAGAGATTTTTGTTTACAGCAAAGTATTTCAAGAACATAGCAGAAGCTGGGGAAGGACTACTCATTCATTCCTAGAGTGTTGTATTTAAGATTAAGAGACCCATACTGATTCTGACTTCTTTTCATGACTATGGGGAAGATCCATCTAATCTCTTTCATATCATCCTCTCATATTTCCAAGAAGTGGATGGACACATAGGGATCTGAAGAAGAGGTTTCTTTGGATCACGCCGCTGACTGATTTTTCGGGAACATGGCATTCAATCAACTGAAGTAACATCCCATGCAACAACATTCACTTGACTCGGCATGTGTCAGATGGTGACATTAAAAATATATTGTGTCAGTATTACTTGATGTTTTCTTTTGGAGAAGGGATGCCCTTTGTTTCTTGATTTTGTCAGGTCTTGTGATTCTTTTTCACCTACTTCACTAGGCTATAGCAGTTTAGAAAAAATAGAATACATTCCACTCACTTCATTATTCGTAATTGTAAAGTACCATGCAGGAGGAATAAACAGCTTGGTGTCTCTACCTTCTTTCTTAGCTCTGTCCACCAGTCACCCTTACATTTATCCGGATGTCAGGAGGACTTGCTAATCTAGTTGGTCACATTATTAAACAATATCCCTGGTGGACAGGAATTTGTAACATGTATTACAAATTCATCAACTCACATTTATTTTCTTCCTTCATGATGCTGAGTTCAGCTTTGAATAGGGAATTATAAACCCGGTTTTGCCTGGAGGTATAATCTGACCATTAATAATAATAAATGTCTATAGAGCACTTCAACGCAGGTACCAGAGTAACTATCAGCTATCATTCTTTTTGAGAATGTAGGGGGAAAAGCAGTATTCTTATGGCACGGCAACTTAGAAATATATGGTGCTTTGATTTTCATTTTATTTCCTTGTGTTTAAAGTCATGTGTTAGCCTAAAATTCTGAGTGTGACTGTGAAGCAGAGCTCCCTGCCAACTCTTGTAAGATATTTACCTTGAGCAAGAAATAAACTTCTGTGATTTTTAACCACTATAAATTATCCTGAATGCTGTAGCATAATCCTATACTGACAAATATAGACTTTCATGGTGTATATGTTTTACTACCATCCGGTTTTCCTTTCACATAATGCGTTTCTCTTAATTTTGTCTTTATTTATGTCATTAGTTATATTCCCAAAGTCCTTCCCTTTAACTATCAGCAGATGATTTGAGATCTAATTTCCAGTCATCTGGATTTCTCCCAGGAATAAGGAGAGTTGTATGTCTCATTATATCCCAAGGTGACTTAGATTAGTATCTTTTGTTTTAACATAAAAGCCACGTCTTAGTCTTGTTATCTCAAGTTGATTAGAATCATCTGGCAAACTCTAAGGAGATATCTGTGCCCAACCCTTACCCAAAACCAACTCATGGGGTAGGAGGGGTAGATAGGCTTGAATATTTTAAAAACTGATGTTTCTAGTGTGCAGCTAGAGTTGGTAATCCTTTTTTGGGAAGAAAGGAACAGCTTTTATCACCCTGTAACCTGTCAAGTTTTTGTGTTCTGGGAAATACTCCCTAAGCTTTATAATCAATGAATGACAGATATGTTGTGGTATTCTGGTAGATTGGAAAGCATCAGTACCATTTGAAGATCAATTTTATTATATTATTTATTATATTGTTTAATTGCTTATTTTCTTATTTAGTATCTATTTCCCTAACTAAACTGTAAGTTCTATAAAATCAAGGACTTCTCTGTCTTATTTTTTTAAGGTTTTATTTATTTATTTGACAGAGAGAGAGAGAGCACAAGCAGGGTGAGCAGCAGAGAGAGCTACAGAAGGAGAGGGAGAAGCAGCACCCCCTGCCCCAAGCAGGAAACCCTCCAAGAGGGGCTAGGCCCAGGAGTATGACCTGAGCCAAAGGCAGACACTTGACTGACTGAGCCACCCAGGCACCCCTTCTCTGTCTTACTTTCTTTGCAGAATATACTGTCTCATTTCCCCAGAGCATGGAGCAGTAACCAGCACACAGTTGGTGCTCAATAAATAATTGTTGAATGAATAAAATATCACTGGAAACAAAAGCAAAACATAAATAGGAACTGTAGAGAAAAAATTGTCAAAATATGACAAAGGATTATATGATAAAACAACATCATGATAAAACACAAATAATTTAATAAAAGGATGGTCAAAAGATGTGAACAGGGATGCCTGGCTGGCTCAGTAGGCTAAACGTCTGAGTCTTGCTTTCTTGCTTTCTGCCCAGGCCTTGATCTCAGGGTCCGGGCATGGAGCACCACAGCAGGCTCCTTGCTCAGTGGTGAATCTGCTTGTCTACTTCTCCTTCTGCCCCTCCCTGTGCTTACACACTCTCACTCTCTCTCTCTCTCTCTCAAATAAATAAATAAATATTTTTTAAAAGATGTGAAAAGACAATTTACAGAGGAAATACAACAGACATTCAAAGGAACATATTAATTAATATACACTTTTTATCTATAAAATTATCAAAGATTACCTAAAGGTAATAGTTACCACTGAATAAGATGTAATTTAACAACTCCAAACTCTCAACTCTCAACTCCAGCAATAGCAATGACAGTTAGGATAGCTCTTTGGGAAAACAGTTGAGAGCTACATATAGAGAGCCCTGAAGATGTTAATTCCTATTGACCAAGAAATCCCATATGTAGAATACATCTTGAGAAAATAAAAATCAATTATTTAGCCTAATGTTTGCATACAAGAATATTTATTGTAGCATTTTCAAATAGTAAGACTGCGAATAGCCTGTTTCTTAGAGAAATTTAAATTTATCACAATAAATCCTCATATGAGAGACTATAAGAAAACCATTAAAACCATTATTGAAATTGTTAATGACAGGAGAACATCCTCCCATTATAATATTAAAGGAAATGGGCATGATAAAATGTGAAACATTCTGCCTTTAAATACGTAAAATATGTAAAGTGTTAATTTGGTGGTTAATTTGATTTCTAATTTTTATATAGTTTGTTGTTTTGTATCTTCAAAATTTGTATTTGATTATACCTTGTATAACGTGACCATTAACAATAACAGTTTATATAAAGTACATTCTGGTATGAAATACTATTCTAAGGGCTTTCCTTGTTAACCCACAAAAGTAAGTATGATTATTTTCCCTATTTTATACGTGGGGATGTGTAGCCAAGGAAAGAATCAGTAATTTTCCCAAGGTCACCTAAAGCATAAACTCAAGAGTCCATGCTCCTACACTATTAGGAAAAGAAAAGTCAACATAGGAAATAGTTTTAAGTTCTGAGGAAGTAGGTATTAAAGATTATTGGGCAGAGCACGCCCAACGTCTGGAAGAATTAGAATTTTTTGGCAGTACAGAGCTTCTAGTGATCAAATCTAATCTTCTGCTTTTCTGATGCATAAAAATGTACATTGGCTTTGTTGAAAAATCATTATATTATCCTGCTTCAAAACGGAAGCCTAGAGAGGTGACATAATCATGGTGACATTGTCAGGGAAGACAGACTCAATTTGTTCCTTCTGACTACTTTCCCCTGCAACTACTGACTATTGGCTATTCCCTGACAATTTGCTATGCATGAGGCTGCTTCTTCCATCCGGGGGAAGGTGCCTTTGGAAGAAGCCCATGCACTCCTCAGTGAACCCCAAACCAGGAGCAGTGGCGTGACTCCTTGACTCTGGCTGCTCCAAACTAGAAGAGGAAATGCCAATTTCTGTCCAACGAATGTGTGTTTTTGCAGTGGGTGAGAGATCTCCCCTTTACTAGCTGGTCTAGGGAAAGGATTCCACTTTTACCTGTGTTCTCTCTCCACATTTATGCTATTAAGAGCATTAGAGAATGCCTTAGGTAGAAGGGAAGGGGCCTGGTGAGAATTCAATCTTATTTCTTAGGGGTAGGGTATTGGACAGACTAAAGAGTTTTTTTGTCACAAGTGTTGTGTAGCAGTTTTACATCTGATTTTCCAGAGATTGTCACTCAAAGTTTTTGCCAGGCAGAAGGGTGGATGACCAAATTCTTGTTAAACTATCACCTCAGGCCAGCCCTTTGCTCTTACTCTCCGTGCAAATACATGTTAAAAATCTAAACTTAAAATGTGAAGGTGCTAATATTTGTTAGCTTTGGGTTATTTCTAAAACTTCCACTTAGGTATCATTTTGTTTTCCCTTCCTTAAACAAAATTGTTTTTGATATTTTAATTTAAAAATATATCACTAGGCCCTTCTCCCAAGCTAGTAGTAAGATTTTCTTTGTAGTAGCTTCAGTTAATAAAGCATTTTGGGATAATGAAGGATGAAAATCACAATATAAATGTAAAAATTTTTAGAGTAGCAAAGCATAACATATTACCGGGCCCTTCATGGAATTTTCCATTGCCAAATCAAGGCTCATTATTCTGCACCTGAGCACCACAATCCCTAGAGTTCTTTGGCACCTTTTAATAATAAGACAAATGTCCTGATTTGTTTTATAAAACCTTATTTTCCCTTTCTGACAGTCTTTTTTTTTTTTTTTTTTTTCCTTTCTGACAGTCTTTTTCTCACTAGCTTTTAGTATGGCCTCAGAGATTCATGCTTTCAAATATAAATTCTCTTAAGACATATATTTTTCAATTGTGTGGGTTGAAGCAGGGTAGGGGCTTGCTCTAATCTGAGAAATAGTTTGGTAAGTCTTGCCAGAAAATCTGCATTTGAAGATATGTAATGAAATATTTCTGACTTCAGGTTTATGATCCAAACCATGACATCTATAGCACAGACTTCATGGTATTTTGAGGCCAAATTTATGTATTATGACAATCTGTCTTTTCTGATCTCTCTCATAGGCTGTAATAGATATTGGAGACCCTGTTAGAGAAAGGCAATGATTCGTTATTGCCTTCATTGATTCTCCTCTCAGAATTACTTTCTCCACTTACTGTGTTCTCTTACCAGACTTTGTGTGTGACCTTCTCTCTCTCTCTCTCTCTCTCTCTCTCTCGTAATTGCCCATAATTTTCATTTCATTTTATTTTATTTTTTCATGAGACCACACACACACACACACACACACAAACACACACACACACACACACACACACACAGAAGCAGAGATGTAGGCAGAGGCAGAAGCAGGCTTCATGTCGGGAGCCCAGTGTGCGACTGGATCCCGGGACCTCGGGATCATGCCCTGAGCCAAAGGCAGACGCCCAACCGCTGAGCCACCGAGGTGACCCTTCACAATATTCTTAATGAATCATCACCAGTGAGAGAGAAAGGGTTGTGGCTCATTTATGATACTATCCCACATTATTAGTACAGAGCCTAACACATTACTGGGTTGGATTGGTTGAATGGATTTGATTGCATTGATAGGATCAATGTATTAATGCAAGGTAGTAATTTCAGGTTATTCTTTGAATGATAAGTAGTGCTTTCAACTTATCCTATGATTCTTATCAGTTCAGAGAAAAAGTGAAAAATATTTTGGATAGATTTCAAATGCTAAATTCAGGTTCACTAATAAGTGTAAATGTATCTATTAATTTCTTTTAAGGAATCTCACATTGACTGCAAATATAAAACTTTAGGTCTTAATGCATAAAACCAGTAGAAACAATATATTTTTAAAAAGCAATAAAACAGAAAGTTATAGCAAAAATAGGAACTGAAAATATTGAAACTGGTAAACACACATACACACACACACACCTCTCTTCTACACAACTCAATTCTTAGATCAAAGAAAAGATCAAAACAAACTGTAGAATTTCTAGGACATAAAGATGCCCCATTATAAATCAAAAGCTATAGGATATGACTAGAATGTATACAGAAGAAAATTCTAAGCATTAAACATTTAACTTATTGAACATAAAAGAATAAAAATGAATTACATGATTATCAAACTCAAGAAATTAACTCAAAGAATACACAAAAAATAAAAGTAAAAATGTAAATTAAAGAATTAGAAAAATGGAAAACAGTGACATAGACAAATCTGAGAGCTGGTTCATGAAAAAAACTAAGCTACAAGATAACTTAGTGAAGAAAAAAAGGAAAGGGAAACATAAACGGGGATAGAAGGAAAAAACCTTACCTATGAATTGAGGGAAAATACATGCTTTAAATGTTAAAAAAATTTTTTGCACCTTTCCATATTAATGAATTTGGGGAAAAGTCCTAGATAAAATAGATGTTACTGAAGAAAATAAACAATTAAAATTTATCTTAAAAGGAAAGACAATTTAACTGACCGAATAACGGTGTGATAAATTATGAGATTAAAAAAAAAAAATCTATACTCATTCCTAGCTGCCAACAACCAAACCAACTAAGCAAAGGAAACCAATAAAAAAAAAATCTTTCAGATACTGAGTGGATTAGGAGGACCTGCATAATATGAGTCCTCCTACTTCTCCTGTAACCCTTCATCTCCTGGTCCTTTCACTCCAGGGCACTTCTCTCTAGCCACACTGGCTTCCTTGCTCTTTTCTGAACACTCTAGGCATCCTCTGCTAGATCCTTTGAACTAGCTACTTTGTCTCCTGGAATACCCTTCCTCTGAAATGTATGTACAATTTATACAAAATAAAGATTGCATTTCATATCACTGAAGCAAAATGAATTAATTATTTAATAGATAATAATAGAATAATTATTTAGCCTTTTGGAGGATTGGGTTATATTCTCCACCTCATTTTTTTATACTAAATTAACTCCATGTGAATGAAAGCCTTAAATATAAAAATTTAAACTGTAAGAGAAATAAGGGAAAACATAGAGGCAGGATTGATGTTTAATATGTGCAAACCAGTATACTAGTAGCATGGGATATATAGCATATCTATGTATCTATCACTACCATTTTTGTGCATAAATCTAAAATCATATTGAGATAGTGCTAAATATCTTGACACTACTCTCCCACCTTTGAATATACTTATTTTATATATATTTATATATAGGGAAGATCTTACTAAAGATTGCACAAGCCATCTCTATGGCAAAAATATCTAAATATCATGATCAAATTAAAAAATAAGCAATAGCACGGGAAAATAATTGGAACAGTAAGACTGGCTAAAGGCAAATATTCCTATTATACAAAGAGTTCTTAAATAATCCACGAAGAAATAATCTACATAAACTACCCAGTAACTTTACCAATAATCAAAATATAAATTAAAATAAGATATTTATTATATAAAATATTTTCAGGCATTAAGACATTAGTATTTAATGAGGGCAAAGGTGTAATGAAGTATGTTCTGATTCATAGTGGTGAAAAGGTAAATTAATATAATCTTTCTAGAGAATTTGGCAATTAAAATTTTTAAATATGTATATTTTGATCAAGAAATTCCATTTCTAGAAAAGTCATCTTACAGAACTGCACAAGAAAGATCAGAGTGCAATAATATTCACTTATAAAAGGGGAAAAAAGGAAAAGATTACATGTCCACCAGTCCAATATTAGATAAACATTTTATAGTATAGTCATAAGATGATGCTGTTTTACAAAATGAGATTTATCTGCTTTTACTAACATGGGAAGGTTTATAAGATATATTGTTAGACAAAAAAAAGATACTGTATAACATACCATGTTTTGTATGATTACATTTTTGTAAAAACATACAAGCATAGCTATCTAATACACAGCACACAGTTTAGTATATAGAGTGAAAAAAATAGGAAGTATGTTCATTATCCATTAATAGTTATTAGTTTTGGGGTTTGGTTATTTGCAGTTTTTAAGGCACATATTTCGCTAATGTTTGCATTTTTAATGAGTATATATTTTTAAACATAAATAAAAAGAAAGCTTTAAAAAGATTAAAAGGAAGCAGTAAATGTAAAGACATCTCTAAAACATATTTTGGGTGTTTGCTTCATCTAACAGAGATCCAAGACTGCAAGTCAAGCTGAAGGATGTATACAGTATCTCTAAACATAGTTTCTGGGAAATAAAAAATGATGGATTATTTCTGGGTAATAGATAGCAAAATGTTCAATCTGATCTCTGTTATATGAGTTCTGAAATATATTGCCTTGAAGGAGATGAACTCCATGCAGTGTTCTACTTATTAACTTCTGTCAATGGATATGCTTAAAAAAAAAGTGTGAGTTTTTCTAATCTTTGTGATTTTCCTTATTTTATCTTTTGAAACATTATTGAAACATTTCTACTAATGTTTGAGAAATGTTCTCAGAGTAAATTGAGTATGAGGAGTTTTAAGAAAAGGATTTAGTAATATGTCTTTTTGAAATGCTAATCCTTCGAACATTTAAAAATTTCCAGCTCACATCAGTCTCCTGGTTACAGTGAATAAATTGGAACATTTGCACTTAGCCAGTTAACTTCCTTGAGGAGGCAGCTTAGCAAGGAGTTTTTTTTTCCTTGAGTATGCCCAAGTGACTTTATATGTTAAAAGTAACATCACATAATAAAAACTTATTTCTAAAAATAACAGCACACAATTTTTGGAGAAAATATTAACTCTGAGCCTGAGACAAGCCTGGACCATATGAAAAAGTCAAATTGTGGAGCCTCTCTCCTGTAAGCCTTGGTCTACCAGAGAAGGGAATTAGGTACTCTCTAGGAGTAGGACTAGTAGGAGTAGGACTATACAATGCATTCGTTCAATATTCAGCCAAGACTTCAGTACCCATCATGTGCTCAATATTACTCTAGGTGCTGAAGATAAAATAATGACCAAAACAGACAAAATATGCTCTTGGAGTTTACACTCTTGAAAATAAAACCACATTAATACCAATTCCTAAAACCTAAACTAATTTTAGATTAAGACATCTGGGCAGGAGCTAGGTTTGTCCTGTTTTACTTAGAAATACCTTTCTATTAAAGATACAGGTTAATAAACTTAGACTTGAGTGATGTTTGAGAATTACTTGAGTAATTCTGGAATTAGTATCTTAAATGCTTTGGAAATGCACATTCATAAACAATTTATGAACTAAAGAATAATATCTATCTATCTATCTATCTATCTATCTATCTATCATCTATCTATCATCTATCTATCTATCTATAGATAGATAGAGAGAGAAATGAATCTGATGATTCAAACTGGAATTTGTTTGAACTCAGTATGGAGTTAACTGACATTTTAGGTTTGTTACATGCATTTGAAAATAATTACAAAATGAATACCTTTAAAGTACTTTAAAATAATTTAGATTTGTTACCCCTCAAATTTCATTAATGTATTGAGTTTTTATATTAAGATCTGAATTTAGAATTCAAAGGTACTTAGAATAGAGGTTTATTTATTTTCTAATGTATTCATTTTGGTCAAAATTCTTCAAATTATTTTATGTAACTATAACTTAATTTCTTAGGTTTCTATGTAGAGATTATTTTTTAAAATTTTCTTTTGGGGCACTTGGGTGGCTCAGTCCATTGAGGGGCTGCCTTCAGCTCAGGTCATGATCCCAGCCCTGGGATCGAGCCCCACTCAGCAGGGTCTGCTTCTCCCTCTCCCTCTCCATCTGCTTCTCTCTCTCTCTCATGATCTCTGTCTCAAATAAATAAATAAAATCTTAAATAAATAAATAAAGTAAATTTTTCTTTTTATAATTAAATTAACACAAGATTATGAGTATTAAGCTGATAGTCAAAGAATAAAGCCTATTCTACTAAACTTTGGAACAAAATGATTCAAATGAGACTCATTTTTCTTCCCACTTATTTAAAGTCCTCAATTAGCCTCAACTTTATATAAAATAGATTTGTGTTTTTTAGAAGTTGAACAGTCTAGCTGTTTTTTCCTCTTCCCCCTCAGATGGATGGCTAATGATTGTTTGTTGATGGTTGTCTGTAAGTTCAAAGTACTTGACATATATAGTCTGTGAAGCATTAAATATTTTAGATGCATATTTGAGACCTGAAATCATTCCACATTTAAATCTATTTATACTAAGCACACTCTGAATTCCCTAATGTGCATTGGGAGAAAAAGATTGCTCAAAAATGAATCTGTTTCCCAGGTTTTACAAAAATGATTTAACTATTCAATTATCTTTACAAGATTTGGCTTTCACTTTTGGAGATAATTTTTACTGCATGTCTAAAGACTGTTTTATCCTTACAAGGTGAGAATACAATTCAAGCAACCATTAGTCTGTGACTCTAAATTTGTTTTTATTTTTGTTTTCCAGGATCTTTGTTCAAGACAAATCATAAGCTCCTGACTGACAACGGCCAATTTCATTAATCTGTCCTGATTGTTTTCCAATGGTCTGTTGGTTTGCTGCACTTTAAAAAGGGTGCTGAACTTTCGTAGAGAATTTTTCCATCCTGTGTCAAAAGAGCAGATAGGTGGGCAGCATTAAACACTGCTTTGATGCCACAATGGTTTCAAGTCAAGTGCATCTCATTCTGTATAATTTACCTTATCACCCGTAAAGGGTAATAGGCAATGACAGAGCATAGAGGAGGTGGTTCAGGATCAAGCAAAGAGTAGGATGGGAGGTTTTTTTTTTTCACTCCCAAAGAATATGTGGAACGCAATTTTGTCACTGTAGATAAGTGAACTGTGTATGAAATAGATGGAATATTTCATGTATCTGACACACAGATTGTCTGCAGTTAGCCTAATGGAACTAAAAGCACTATGTCAGCAAGACATAGTCTATTAAATCATAAGTAGTGTTTTTGCATGTATAATTTTTTTAAAAAGATAGCGTATGTATGCTAATTATTGCACAATGATAAAATCTATTTCTGCCATTAAGTCACAAAACCTAACACTTTGATCTCATTAGGGACTAAATGGTTGTGTCCCACCACCCCAAATTTTTATGTTGAAGCTCTCTCAAGTTGATGGTATTAGGAGACAGGGCATTTGAAAGGTACTTAGGTTTATTTTATTTTTTTAAGATTTTATTTATTTATTTATTCATGAGAGACACACAGAGAGAGGCAGAGACATAGGCAGAGGGAGAAGCAGGCTCCATGCAGGAAACCCAATGTAGGACTTGATCCCTGGACTCCAGGATAGCTCAACCACTGAGCCACCAGGTGACACACTACTTAGGTTTAGAGGAAGTCATGAGGGCGGGAAGTCCTCATGGTGGGATTAGTGCCCTTATGAGAAGAGACCCAGAGAGTGTTCTCTCTTGTTCTGTCATAGGAGACTACATACAGCACGAAAGCACCAGCCTAGAAGCCAGCAAGAGGATGTTCACCAGGACCTGACTGTGTAGGCCTCCAGAAAGTGTGAGAAATAAATGTTGTTTAAGCCACTAAGCATATGGTATTTTGTTATAGCATCCTGAACTAAGATCTATAGTACCTTTGCACATTTTCTTTTAGATTAATTTTACATAGCTTTGTGATAAAATTTATACTAACTTTTCTAACTATGTGATTGAGGTACATTCTTTAGTTCATGGGTTATTGTCAGTACCAACAAAGATGTTGTCTCCTTTAGACCAAAAGTGCTGAAAGGGCAAGGACTCCACCGGATTGCTGCTCCATCAGCCAATTCAGTTAAAAATGAATTAAGTCAGATACACGAAATAATTGTGTGACAGTTTTACTTTTCCACCTGCTACTTTGGGCATGTAGATACAAGCTTACTAGAAACTATTTTGTTCAGTATCAAAATTGCATCTTGTATCACATACATATTTATTGATTATATGGTGCTGTTGCTTTGGAAAATTTTTTTTTTTTACAAATATGGCATAGAAATAGGATATTTATGACAACCAGTGGGCTAACTAGTTCCACTTTAAAAGTCTTTGGGGACTTTCCTTTTTGTCCTTTGGGTAATTTTAACAGGCCAGACATTTCTTGTTGGCTGTTAACTGATCACTATTAATACTTTTTAATAATTATTATGGCTTACATTATTTTTTAAAGATTATTTATTTATTTATTTATGAGAGAGAGAGGCAGAGACACAGGCAGAGGGAGAAGCAGGCTCCATGTGGGGAGCCCGATGTAGGACTGGATCCCGGGTCTCCAAGATCATGCCCTGGACTGAAGGCAGCGCTAAACCGCTGAGCCACCTGGGCTGCCCTGTGGCTTACATTATTAAAATAAATAATATTCTGCCCTAATATTACAGTGCAGTTTGGAAATAATTGTGTTGTGTTTCTCTAGTGTTTTAATATCATTTTATTTTATTTAAAATGTCATTACACTTTATTTTTTTTTCCTATTTTTAAAAATTTTTCATTATCAATTATTGACATTCTGGTCTTACATTTTAATTGTAAGTCTTCATGGTATGCTCTAAATATCAGTAGGCTTAAAAATGTGGTCTCCAACCTTGTCACTACCACCACCTATGATGTGATCTTAGATAAGTCACTCCATCTCTCTGGAACTCAGTTTCTGCATAACACTTGGACTCTCATCCTGACACTATGCTATAGCAGTCTGTAAGTTATATTTTGTGATTAATTTGTTTCTACAGAGAGATGAAGTGCCAAATTTGGCCATCTTGGTGAATCCTTCTTTTTTAAAAATATTTTATTTATTCATGAGAGACACACAGAGAGAGGCAGAGACACAGGCAGAGGGAGAAGCAGACTCCATGCAGGAATCCCAATGGGGGACTCCATCCCGGGACTCCAGGATCACACCCTGGGCCAAAGAAGGCAGATGCTAAACCGCTGAGCCACCCAGGCATCCCATTGGTGATTCCTTCTTGATTTACATTTTATTTTAGGGTGGCTATCCCTAGAATAATATCATTCACACTAATTTTCACTCTTATATGTAATTTTGAATGGAAGAAAAAAAGGATGGATTTGTGGTCTGTATATCAGGAATAAACTAAGAAAGTAGTTTATGCTTGTGAGAATCATCTTACATATGAATTCAGAAAAAGAGGTTGAGAACTTCAGTACCTAATTCAGATGGTCACTAGGCTCTCTATAACATTCCATGATCCCATTTTTTGCACTAGAGATATCCCTCATTCTCTGTATCAGGGACCAAAGAGATCCAAGATACCTTTTGAGTTACTTCACCTACTACCCTGGAAGTTATTTTCTTTCATTTTAGCAATTCAATGACAATCTAAGAATAATATATTCTGAATAATTTGTTCTACTTAGTACAGCCATATTCTGACTTATTTGTAATCAGTTTTAAGCAACAACAAATAGAAATCTCTAAGAGATAGATGATAGATAGATATAGATATAGATAGATAGATAGATAGATAGATAGATAGATAGATAGACAGATATAGATAAAAACTGAAAAAAAATCTGAAAAGAATGATAGATACAAACATAAAAATGTAGCAACACTCTCACTGGATATGATAAGTTAAATCTTAGCAAGACTAAAGAAGACAGACAAGGAAAAATGGGAACAGCAAAAAAGGTGATATTGGAAGTACCTTTGGGGATTAAAAATGGTGGTGGGAGAACTTGCTGACACCTGAACAATGGTAGGAGTATCTGCAGATAACAATGGAGAGAGGGAGAGTAACATCCATTAGAGCACTACAGCATTCTGAGGACACTTAATATAAGGGCAAGTTAAGTTCTGTACGACTCAGTAACCCTCTAGGGATTCTTAGTGCCAATTTAAGACTAAAGCTCACCAATTAGAACAGCACAGCATTCTGGAATTATACAGTGTTGGGGAAAGCAATCTTTCATACTCCAAAGAGCAGAAAATAGCAATATATTACTGCATGGTTCAATTTGTCAGTTATTCATAAAAAATTTTGATTCATCAAGAAAATTTTGAAATATTTTGAGAAACTTCTATTTTATAAAGCAGAGAACTAAATATATTTTCAAAAGACTTTATTGACAAAAAGAGCACTTTTGTGGAGTCTGAAGATTTCGATATTGTGTTCTTTCACTAAGTGACTTTGAAAAAAGTCATTTAGCTTCTCTGAGCTTTAGTTTTTTTTCCCCTCTGTTCAGTTAAAAGAACTTGTCTTACATACCTTGCCGAGTAAAGGAAAGGATTAAAATCTAACTGAATAATGTATGTTCTTTGGTAATTTAAACATATAAGATATATTTATAAGATTATGTCATGATTAATTTTTTTAAGGTTTAAAAATATAGTTTAAAGGATCAACAAACCTCTCTTTTCCAAAATCTCATGCCTGGTGAAGAAAGCATTACTGCAGAATAAATCAGTTACTATTGATTTCAAGGACCAGAATTCTTCAGAGGAAAAAGAAGCCAAGTAAGTAAACAAATAGCAGGATGGTCTTATTTACATTTGAGAATGGAATTTGACTTATGTTGTAATTAATTAAACTTGATGAAATTTTGGTTTTACGCATATAACAAGGTAGCTTCTAAATGAATGCAATTATTCAGCTTTCTAAAAGCATACAGAAGTCTAATTGATGCTCTGTGATATTAGCTTTAAGCATGATTTTATAAAAGATGAAATTTGCATTTAATGGAAACTTAACACTGACACATACTTGTCAAGATATGGAGGAGTTGGCATTTTCGTACATACAGTTTCTGCTTAATAGAAGTGCTTCTAAGTGGGAGCCCAGGGGGACCCTCAGCTGAGTTTGCCAGCACTTGGCTCTTTAAGATAGCTCTGTCAGATTCAACACCCTGTGATTTCATCTCCAGTTATGTAAGAGCATACTCATCGCACATCTTTATGTGTACCTCCTTTTTACCTAGCCAAAAAGGTTGTAGTTTCATAAATATAGTGGATTTCTTATCGGCTTTGTCAGTGCTAAGCAGTGGGCTGGGGCAAGGTAATAAATCTCTTTGAATAAATTGGTTATTGTAGATGAACAGCATGATACATGAGGAAATATTGACTATTCATGTTTTCTTGCAGAATGAGATTTGTATCAAAATAAAGAACTTCTACACCAAAGTCATGTTCTGTTAAAAAATGAAAGAGTATTATGCTTTTGTGATTGGAGGCAGAAAGGGGTGAATTTGGGTCATATCTTGCAGG
Organism: Canis lupus dingo; assembly: GCF_003254725.2. Lineage (NCBI taxonomy): Eukaryota > Metazoa > Chordata > Mammalia > Carnivora > Canidae > Canis > Canis lupus. The sequence goes on from NC_064254.1 coordinate 59,542,949, forward strand.
CTTTCAAAACTTGTAATTTTTTGATGGAAGGGCAAACCAGAAGATTTGCAAATTCATTTGGAAAGGGATGGGGACAATAAAGAGTTATTTCTTTCCAGTTTTTCATTATAGAATTTGCTGCAAAGCAAAAATAGGAAAAAGCAGGATAGGAAACCTCTATATTTGGATACTTTCCACCATTCGTTTCTAAAATATATTCTTTGCAATTAAAAGACTGTTTTTACTGTTTTACTAAGGGGGAACGAAGCTGTTTTCAAAGGTAAAAGGACAGCAGGGGAATGGCATTAGGCCATGTGATTTCATGAATTTTGCTGCCAGCTCTCCTGGTTCGGAAGGTGGTGATGGAAACAGCAGTGGCCACCTGCCTGCGCCAGTAGCTCTCCCACCCACTAGAGGGGAGATTCATTTGAGTCCGTAAGTTCTCATTTGGGGAGGGAAGTTTGGGCTTACTATTCATTTACCACTTCCTGTAAACTGCCTTAGGATCTGTTTCAGTGACTGGACATTGTGATGGGAGCATAGTGGATAGAAAAGAAAATGAGGTAAAGGAGATTGTGCCTCTGGAGACATGTAGCTCAGATAAATGTTCCAAAATCTTGCCACCATTTTTAAAACCCTATGTCTACTGTCCATAATAGGCTTTTACTTGGTTTTGGGTTACAGAAACCTAGGGGAAGACTTGAGGATTTCTAAGCTGTCATTGCCAAATTTTCCCACCTTGGGAAAACACTCCTGCCAGGTAGTGATGGCCTCAACTGGCCGTGAATATCATGAGATAGAAGATCTGTTTGGATGATATCAACAGACATTGATGCCGTGTGAATGCTCAGGAGAGCAGTTTCTTGTACTCATGTGAACTGGAAGGTGAGCTCATCTTAAAATAATAGCGAGAAGAGTTGTTATGGTTCAAAGGAATGAAGAAGATGGAAAGGGGTAAGTCCTGTTCCAGGAACGCTGCAATAAGGAAGCACCGTGGAGGAGGAATCTGTTAGCACATGTCCCTGGCTCTCAGATGACGAAGTCATCTTTAGAGTCAGTGTAAAATAGGCTGCTGGAGGGATGTTTGGAGCCAGATAGTGAACTGTTCCCTCAGGTCAGGATGGCTGGGGAACTGAAGTGGAGAAGAACCAGGACCAGTTGTGGCATGTGACCCTGAAAGGTGATGAGGGATGAAGTTGTGGGGAGAACCATAGACTGACCAAATCTAAGCACAGTGACAACTCAAACCCACATCAGGCTGGCTGTCCTGGTAGTTTTGTCTAGTGCCCGTTGAGACAGGAGTGAAATGAGAACCTGAAGTTCATATCAACCCAAACACAATGGATTCAAAACTTTATTTATCATATGTCTAAGCTCTTGTGTTTTTATGGTGCCTGCTTTCTTCCATTTGTTCTCATAAAATTTATTTATAAAAACTGAAATTCTGCCTACTATAAAAGTAGTTGCATGGAAGAAGCATACTCCCCACTTTTCAACCCAACAACATTTAATAACACAGGGGAAAAAACTGGAGGAGGCTCTGGGGCATGGTCCATAGTGGCCTAATACACCTAGAAATGTCTTTGATGTCCCACATCTTCCTAAAATCCTTACAAAATTGACAGTGTGTTATATAAAAAGCCACGCATACTTATTTTAATATAAAATGACACATCAAGTTGCTTTCTAGTTGAAACCCTAATATAGCACCACATACTTCTGGCTAAATGGGCTATAGTTTGAAAAGTGTGAATTGAACTTATGTCTCTCATCCTTGCTGGCATTGTGACCTTGGTCAAGTTTCTTCCCAGCTCTGAATCTCTTTGTCCTGTATACAGAATGGAGAGAAAAGACACTCAACAAAGTTTGCTCTAAGTATTAAATGACAGAATGTGCCCTTAGTAGGCCCTAGTAGGTGCTAGTACAAGCATTTGTCTTTTTTTTTTTTTTTTTTTTTTTGCATTTGTCATTTTAATGAACTGTAGTCCTGGGAAGAAACAGTTGCCTCCAGAAGAAAGTATCTTGAGAGAGCAGAGTGCCTCTAGAGACCAAGCATGGGGAGCCATAACCTTCCCTGTGGGGGAGTAGATGGAGAGCCAGGAAGAGTTGTGACTGCCACACCTTTGCAGGTGGCTCCTTAGTAACAACATATCCATGGAATAGGCTACAGGGCAGGGGGTGGGGGTGGGTGGGCATATGACCGCTGACTGCTGCCTTTGCCCCTGAATGTTATTTCTCCCCATCACTCCCCTGTCTCTAGGAGAAGGTCCTCAGACTTTCTTCTTTTAATGTCTTATGAAAATGTTGCAATTCTTTAGTTGAGATCGAGTTCATTTTTAGTTCCTAGGATTGTTATTGTCTCTTAGACATCAAATCAAAAATGAATTTTCAGTTTTATTTTCTTACTGTGGCTAACAAAAGCACAGGGTGTGATTGCATTGCATACGGATTTCTGTGCATGTGGATGGCTTTGCAGAGGCAGCGTCTTGGCCCCACACCCCCATCCTACATCACTGAGCACAGGCAGGAAGGGTACAGACAACTTTTACAGTGACCCTTCACAAAGCATCAGTGTGCCATTACCTGGGGCGTGTCACCGGATTCCAATCATTGTCCCTCGAGGGAAGAGCAAAAATAAAAGAAAACCAAACACTAGGGCAACTTCTGAATATATAGATTGAAATGATGAGGCTGTGTCACTTGGAAATAAGAGTCAGAATAAGTAGGGAATGGCTATGATTAATGAGGAATTATTCAGCAAATCCAAGAATAAGAAAAAAAGAACAGAGAGTAACTCTTTTTTGAAGTAGTTTTAATGACAGACTCTTAAAAACAATAAAATAAAGCATCATATTTATTCATATTTCCTTTTTTTTTTTTTTTTTGCTCGTATGTCTCACGCAGAAAGGCCAAGATCTTGTGGGTACCTTTACTGCCATACTTACTTTTATATTATTAAATGTTTTTTCACATTTCTTATACAGAAGAATAGGTCTTCATGGAGAGTAACATAGTATTCCTTTGCAAAGCAAATTGGATTGTAGATATCTAAATACCTTTCCTGGCCTCCAGCAATTTTTTCTGCACCTAGGGAAAGATTTAAACGCATCTGGCCACTGAGCAAAGAGAAAGGCCTGGAAGCCTGCAGGTATTGAAGACTATAGTCAATATCTACCACATCAAAATTTTTAGATTGGGCTTCAGGGACCTTTGTTTAGGAAAAGCAGACCTGGGCAGCCTGGGTGGCTCAGCGGTTTGGCACCTGCCTTCGGCCCAGGACGTGATCCTGGTGTCCCAGGATCGAGTCCCACGTTGGGTTCCCTGCATGGAGACTGCTTCTCCCTCTGCCTCTCTCTCTCTCTCTCTCTCTTTCTCTCTCTCACATAAGTAAATAAAATTAAAAAAAATAAGAAAAGCAGACTTTGGCAGATAACACCTTAATCTGCTCAGGCTACTATAACAAAATACCATAGACTTGGTGGCTTAATCAACAGAAATATACTTTCTCCCAGTTCTGGAGACTGGAAATCCGAGATCAGGGTGCCAACAAGGTTGGGTTCTACCGAGAGCTCTCTTCCTGGTTTTCAGGTGGCCACCTTCTTACTGTGTCCTCATATGGCAGAGAGAGAGAGAGAGAAAATTGTGTGTGTGTGTGTGTGTGCGTGTGTGTGTGTGTGTGTGTGTGTGTGTTCTGGTATCTTTCTTAGGACACTAATTTCATCATGAGGGTCTGACTCTTATAACCTCATCTAAATTAATTATCTCCTGGAGGTCCCATCTCTAAATGCCATCATATTGAGAGGTAGGGCTTCAAAATATGAATTTTGGGAGGACACAATTCTATTTACAATATCATCTAATTGTAGGTTCGATCTTAGTTTTTTATCCCTAATGTTGGGCCTGTCTCTGGGCAGCAAGATGCTTGGGATTCTTTTTACCTGATGTTCTGGGTCAGTGCTGAAGCTAACTTTCTGCTGGTTCTACTCTGACCTTGATGGCATCATATTTTTTTTTTTTAAGATTTTATTTTTTGGAACAATTTCAGGTTCATAGAAAAATGAAGTAGAAAAAAAAATGAAGTAGAAAGTAAAGCTCCCATATACCTCTGTCCATCACCAACACACACATAACACACACAACTTTTCCCCACTATCAACCTTCTGCACCAGAGTGATACATTTGTCACAACAGATAAACCTACACTAACACATCATTAGCACCCAAAGTTCATAGTTTACTGTAGGATTCATTCTTGCTGTTGTACATTCTACGGGTTTTGACAAATGTATAATGACATATATCTACCATTGTAATATCACACAGAATAGTTTCACTACCTAAAAATCCTCTGTGCCCTGCTTATTCATCCCTCCCTTCTAACCCCTGGTGCCCTGATCTTTTCACTGTCTCCATACTTTTGCTTTTTCAGGATTGCCATTTAGTTGGAATCATAAAACATGTGGCCTTTCCAGGTTGGCTTCTTTCACTAAGATCCTTCCATGCCTTTTTATGATTAAATAGCTCATTTCTTTCCTTTCTTGGAGGAAGATGGCACCATCTTTAATTGTCTGGTTTCATGCCTTGACTTCAAGTCTCTTGGTACCTAGATTCAGCCCCAGGTGCTTTCTTGAAGTGTCTGAGTCTCCTACTCTGCTGCTTAGATCTTGATCTTCAGCTTGTAGAACATGAATTCTGTTTGTCATCCCTCTTTTTCTCATATCTCTCATCTTAGATCCATGTTTCTTCATGAGCATAGCTTGGTGGCTCATTGGCAGCTGTTCTTTGTGTAAAGCCCCTGGATTTCTGTTCAACACATAAGTTTGTTTGGCCTTCTCTTGTGTGAAGTCCTATTTTTGCCAGAACCCTGGTATGGCAGTTGTTAGGCAGGGGACAGCAGTAATGCTATAGAAGTGTTTGTGCACTTGTTCCTGGCTAAATGTAAGGCTGTTCCAAGGGAAAAATAGGAATCCCAGTCCTGATGATAGAATTCTGCAGTGGTCACATGCATTCAGTAAAAAACCCACACACAGACACATATATCCTCCCCACCAAACTAACAATCAAAAACACTAAAATATGGGGCAGCCTGGGTGGCTCAGAAGTTTAGTGCCACCTTCAGCCCAGGGCCTGATCCTGGAGACCTGGGATTGAGTCCCATGTCAGGCTCCCTGCGTAAAATCTTTAAAAAAATACAATAAAAAACACTAAAATAGTAGTTCAGATGAATTATTAAAATGTCTTTTTTCTTGTTTCCATTTCAAAGTGGGATTGATATTAGCAATTTTTGAAACTTGCCAATTAACACTTGTTCTTTTTTTTCATGGGAAGAGAATTTTTTTTTTATTTAAATGCAATTTAGCTAAGTATAGTGTACTATTAGCTTCAGGGGTAGGATGTAGTGATTCATCAGTTGCATATAACATCCAGTGCTCATTACATCAAGTACCTTCCTTTTTTTTTTTTTTTTAAACAAAGTTATTTTTTTTTTTAATTTTTACTTATTTATGATAGTCACACAGAGAGAGAGAGAGGCGGAGAGACACAGGCAGAGGGAGAAGCAGGCTCCATGCACCGGGAGCCCGACGTGGGATTCGATCCCGGGTCTCCAGGATCGCGCCCCGGGCCAAAGGCAGGCGCCAAACCGCTGCGCCACCCAGGGATCCCTATCAAGTACCTTCCTAAATGCCCATCAGCCAGTTGCCCTCTCCCCCAATCCCTCCCTTCTAACAACCTCAGTTTGTTTCCTATAGTTAAGAGTCTCTTATTGTTTGCCTCCCTCTCTGTTTTTATCATATTTTATTTTTCCTTCCCCTGTTCTTTAGAAAACATGATTCATGTGCAAAATGTATTACTTTCCCTCCTTCCATTCCCCCTCCCACCATGGACGTTAAATAGGTAGAAAATACAGATAGTGGAAAAGGATGTTGATAGCTTCACGTATGCTAGTAGTGTGTGAGTTAGAGAGAATCTGAGAGCCAAGGCTTGACTCAATATCACTAATATAATACTGACTTATTTGGTTCAATTCTTTTATCACCATCTATAACTGCATTTTTTTCCTCACAGAGAAATAAAATGGTATGATGCAGAAAGAACTCTGTTAAGAGCATTGGAACATTAACCTTTCTTGGTTTCTCTGTACTGATATAAATGACATAATTGCATATTGTGTTTGAATCCATGTGGGATGTCTGAAGTGATGTTGTGAGAATTTATAGGCAGGTTGTTCGAGCCCTATGAAAATATGAAAAAGCCGCTATATTGGAAAAACTGCAACAATAACAAAATGCGTGGTTGTTTTACTATAGCAGATGCAAATAAGATGTAAGGGGGAAGCCAGGCTTGAGAAAACACAGCAATGGGTCAGATAGATAAAGTGTTTGTAACCATTGGTATCTAAAGCACCCACTTTACATGGTCTTTGAAGAGAATGGAAATAATGCCAGGAATTATGAATGTATGTCATAATTATGTTTAACTTCATTCACAATGACCTGTTCTTGACCCATAGCTGAGAACAATTTGGTAGTTGTTTCTTTTCCAATGGAGTGGTTGAAATCTCTTTTGTTTCTCTTTAAGTGAATGGCTAAATTCATGGTTACAGAATTACAGATGATTTAATTTAACATGAAATGAATAAAAAATGGACTTACTCCCACCTTGATTGCTGTCAGCATTTTAATAGTGGAAGAAGTGTTTTTCTGAGCCTGGGATTGGACAAGATCTGAGGGAGAAAAGGCTTAGAATGCAGGACTGAGGAAGCATCATGCTGTCTGTCCCTGGGGAGAAAAGAAATCTGTCCTCATTTTGAAATAGCTCTTGGCTATGGCTCAGAAACACTCAATGGGCAGCTTTAGAAATTGTAGCACTTTCTTTGACAAAGACAAAAATCACTGTATGTCTGTGTACTCTTCAGGGAGATAGAGGAGGTTAAAAAGTAAATGCAGAAATTCTATGCTTGTAAACAAGTACCCATATTATGAGATACTCTCGCTTGTGTGTGTCCGTGTATGTGTTTTCTAATTAGAAAACATGCATTCATCTCTTAATATAAGTAAAATATTCTCAAAATTTTCTGATTTCAATTATTTTTTTCTATATTCAGATTATGTGTACCAAACCCTCATTAAGGAGTATACAAGATGTAAATATATTGATTAATATAATTACTATATAAGAAGACTTCACCATAGTCTTAAAATGTTTTTTCATCAATATTCTTCAATCTTTAAAAACCTCTTTACCCAAGGTGGGGTAGTCCTCATTTTGCAGTTGAAGTGAGCTGGGCACATATCTCCTGTTTTCTATCAATTACATCTTCCTTTCCCACATTTGAAGGTCTAATCTTAGGTTTCCTTCACCTTTATATTGCAGGCAATAGAAACTGCCAGACTTAAAATCAGTTTTGAACTTGAAGAGTTTACGTAGGTCACTGGAGTTGGAAGTTAGGATTCTTTTCTATTTAAAAGGTATTTCAACCAGGAAAAACAAAACAAAACAAAAAACTGTTTTGTTGTGGTTGTTGTCTGTATGAAACAGTATAATAAAACTGACATATAAATGAGATATTTCAACAATATGCTGAGATAAGGTCCTGAAAATTAGTTTACTTTAAAAATGTTTCAGAGTTGTCCTTCTGGAATAAAACCACAGTTATAGAAAATAAGTGAACACTATTTTAAAAATTCCTTGATGGTACTGATGTGAAACCAAGCATATTATCAAAGCATATGCTGAGTCAGGAGAAGGCCTCCCATCTGACCTAATACATATCACTTTAAAAATGTTATTTCTTTGTTATCAAAATCCTTCTCAGAGAGTAGAGTGGAAAGAGTGTAAACTTTGGAACTAAGGAAAACTAGGCCCAACAATCACTGAATAGACCTAACATCTGAAGACCCCTGAGAATTCATCTCCACATCTTCCTTCAGAGATTGTTTCAGCAGAATTTAAAGAAGTAAAATATGCAAAACACCCAAGGTACTGTCTGCATATAACAATTTCAATAAAGATTTGTTCCTTCTTCAAGCCTCAAAGCAGTATAAGGACCCCCCAAAAAACCAACACATAGTTTTCTCTGTGCTCTCATCGTATGTTATAGGAGAAAGTTGACACCTGACAAAGCCTTACACAATCACAAACAAGTAATCTTGGGAAAAGAAATAATTACAATATAAAGAACGTTCCCAGTAATTTTGTCTTGGTGACAGAAAAAGGGGTGATGCGCTGCTAGTATATACACTAAAATCCCTAGTCCTTTTGAGCATAGTCAGGTGGAATTGCTGTCCAATGACCAGAAAAGTAACAGAGGCCTACCTTTGAAAATTGGGCATCTCCAGTGATCACTTTATTGTATTTAATTATTAAGTCCTATTTCTGGAAGAAAAAAAAAATGAAAGTTGTAAGCTTAGAGAAATAATTATTATAATACTTTAGTAATTATGAATGGACATAATTTCTAATTTGTATCACATATGAGATAAATATAATGTGTTTTACATGTAAGAAATTATAATATCTCTGTGACTGAATCAGCTGTATTTTGCATAGTGCTTGTGAGATAATAAGATTTCTTCAATAAATATTTGTTGTCTACTTAATCTATGTCAGGTCCTGACAATAGAATGATAAATAAAGAAATCATGGTCCTTATTTTTATGGGGCTTATATTACAGTGAAGCAGATAGTGATATATGCTAAGAAAAGGAAACAGGAAAACATGATGGACTATAGCAGGTAGGGTTGGATGGCTAGGAAAACCATCTTGGAAAAGGTAACAACTGAACTAAGACATAAAAGATAAGAATAATTCAACCACATGAAGATCTAGGGCATGAGAACTCCAGGCAGAAGGAACCGGGAGTGTGGCAAAGTGAGCAAATGAGTGCAAAGACCAGGAGAGCTAAAGAAATATCATGTGTTCAGGAAAAAGGGAAAAACAGTGTGGCTAAGTCCATTGTGACAGAGGGTGAACTTGATAGGAAATTAAGTTAGAGAGATGAATAGGTTTTATAGGACCATGATTAGGAGTTGAGTATTATAAATTTCATTGAATGAAGCAGGTATCAGAGAGTTTCAAGTAGGGAGATGTAGTATACGGTAACTTTGGTGCTATGTGGGAAATGGATTGTAGGAGATAAGAACAGAAAGCAAGGATACAATGTAATTTGTTATGGCGGTGGGCTGGATGAGACATGATGGTGGCTTAGGTAAAGATTATGGCAAAAAGCATGAAAAGATGGATAGATTTTGGAGGGAGAGCTAATAGGACTTGGTGATGAACTTGCAATGGGTGTGGTGTTAAGAGGAAGAGGAGAATCATGAGTGACTCATGGTTTTGACATGAACAATGGAGCAGATGTTGCTGCTAGTTTATGATATGGGATAGACTAAAATTAAAAAGGTTTCAGGTGGATCTGGAACTCTGTTTGGGACATGGTCCTATTATATAGTCAAGCAGAATTGAGTATAAGAGTCTAGAGCTTATGAGGAAGTTAAGAATTAAAGATAAAATATTTTAGGCCTTTGGCACATAGATGGTTTTTAAAGCCATGACAGTGGAATAATTCACTTGAATGTATAAGAGAAGATCTAAAACTGGATCACTCCAACATTTAGAGGTCAATAAGACAAGGGAGATCCCATAAAGGAGACTGAAAAAGAAAAAAAGAAAAACATGGTACAACCAATATTAAAATAATTATAAAAACAAAGACAATAACAAACGCATTTTAAATCATAATAAAAGCATTTGAAGAAAGTGATATTGGTCTACAATATATGAAATGCTCTTGAAAAATCAAGAAAATAAAGAGAAAAATAAGAACATGGGACTTAGCAACATGGAACAGGCTGGTGATCTTGTCAAGAGCAGTTCTAAAGGAATGGAAGGGACAGATGCCCAAGTGGAGTATGTCAAGATGGTGATGTAGGGTAATAGAAAGAAGTTCAGATGACTAAAAAACTTCTGCTTTGAAGATAAGCAAGGAAACAAGACTGTAGCTGAAGAGAGGCATGGGATGGAATGTTCTTTCTTTTCTTTTTTAAGAAGCAGATGCTTGGGATCCCTGGGTGACTCAGTGGTATAGCGCCTGCCTTTGGCCCAGGGCGTGATCCTGGAGTCCCAGGATCGAGTCCCACGTGGGGCTCCCAGCATGGAGCCTGCGTCTCCCTCTGCCTGTGTCTCTGCCTCTCTCTCTCTCTCTCTCTCTCTCTCATGAATAAATAAATAAAATCTTAAAAAAAAAAAAAGAGGCAGACACTTAATGACAGGATCAGAATGTGTGAGGGTGCAGAATCCAGGACACGAGTCCCAGAGTGACCTTCAAAAAAGAAATGGGATCATGCCATCTTTTGGAAGATCAAGGATATGTCACAATATGGAAACTGGTGGCAACAGCAGAGTGTACCTGCTGATAGGTGATGAAAGAATTCCTGTCCAATGGCTTCTTTTGTCTTGAGTAGGAACAAAACATGTTATAAGCTGAGATGAGAATTCGGAGGGGACGGCAGGAGATGTGAAATAATTTTATAGAACAGTCAGAAAACAAAATTGCAGGTCTATGTTGAGAGTTCAATTGAAATGAGAGTTATTAATATTGTTTGGTCAGATTGTCCATGTATGAGTTTCCTAGGTCTGCCATAACAAAGTACCACAACATGGGTGGCTTAAAACAACAGAATTTTTTTTTCTCTCACAGTCTTGGGAGGTCAGAAATCCAAAATGAAGGTGTTGACAGTGTTGGTTCCTTCTGGGATTTCTGAGGAAGAATTTATTGCATGCCCCTCCCTTAGCTCCTGGTAGTATCTGGCAATCTTTGGTGTTCCTTGGTTTGTAGCTGTATCACTCCTACTTCTGCCCCCATCTTCACATGGCATACCTTCCCCTGTGTGTGTGTCTGTGTCCAAATTTCCCTTTTCTTCTAAGACACCAGCCATATTGGATTTAGGGCCCACCCTAATCCAGTATGATCTCATTTTAACTTGATTACACCTACAAGGTTAAAGGCTCTCTTTTCAAATAAGGTCACATTCATGGGTTCTAGGTGGACATGAATTTCAACCCAGTACATTCAGTTGTATAATTTTCTTTGGAAATGTTTAGTTGCTAAGGTCGAAATAATGAGTGAAGTTAGTCAGGGTGATGTTTATAAAGTTTATAAAAGTATATCGTTTCCTCTATATGTTAACTTTAGGCATAAATTTATCAGATTAATATTTTTAGCGGTTTTTGCTAAGTGAAGAGTATTTATCTTTCTTTGGTAAGAAGATATGTTTTCAAGTTAGATGGTAAGTTGTGGGTGTTTCTGATGACTCTAAATGAAAAAGAAAAGCAGAGAACTATACATCTTCTGCAGCTTAGCTTTTGATTTCAGATATCTGATAGTAAGTCAATCTGGAGGTCTGAGTATTGCCCCTGTTCCACCAGTGACTTTAATGAGATCCTGGTTCCATCAAGAAACTATTATTTTTTGTTTATTTGTTTTAATTGCCAGGACGTCATAGATTTTAAAATAAATCCCTGCTCCTGATTTTACAAATGAGAAAACAGAAGCATATAGGTGTTAACTGAATTGCCAAAGACATATTTTTTTTTAAATTTTTATTTATTTATGATAGTCACACAGAGAGAGAGAGAGAGAGAGGCAGAGACGCAGGCAGAGGGAGAAGCAGGCTCCACGCACCGGGAGCCCGACGTGGGATTCGATCCCGGGTCTCCAGGATCGTGCCCTGGGCCAAAGGCAGGCGCCAAACCACTGCGCCACCCAGGGATCCCCAAAGACATATTTAAACAAAAATTCATTTGGTGGAACTCTTGGTGTAGTATTGTTTTTGCTGTGCCATATAATTGTTCTGAACCTTTTGTTCTTGATTTATAAAGTGGGAAGAATATAAGCCTTGACTCTCTGTAATGGTTATTATAAGTATGGAATGAGGAGAAATAAGTGAGAAAGATCTGCAAATCCTATATTCACCGTCTTTATAATTGAGACCAATTTCCATAATTCTGGCTTCTGACAATTGGATCTTAATTCCTAATTCCCTTATTGTAACATTATAAATATAATAAAGTGCATATAAATATGAAACCTATGTCTTTCTTTAAAATGAGTAAATAGAGCAGTCCCAGTGGCTCAGCGGTTTAGCGCTGCCTTCTTCGGCCCAGGGCATGATCCTGGAGACCCGGGATCGAGTCCCACATCAGGTTCCTTGCATGGAGCCAGCTTCTGACTCTGCCTGTGTCTCTACCTCTCTCTCTCTCTGTGTGTGTCTCTCATGAATAAATAAATAAAATCTTTAAAAAATAAAAAGAGTAAATATTGGAAAATATGGAAATTACTACATTTATTCTGCTTTCCCCACCAAAATAACAATTTCTAATGATCAGATATCATTTATTTCCATATCACAGTTTTTCTTCTATTTTCCTAATTATATTTATATCTAGTTTTGTAGAAATAACTCCGAAGTTATCAGTTTGTCAGCCTAGAAGAGCAAATAACGTATCAAGGACAGTGTGTTTGACCACATTTCCAGTTTGTAAACAGGTCTTGGTTGGATAGTTCTGTTTGTGAAGTGGAAGTGTGGTCAACAGACCCTTAGTCCCTACAGTCCACAGAGAAGGCTAAATCTGCTTTTGATTTTTACATGATCAATTACATAAAATGTTAATGCAGTTAAGTGATGCATCGCTATTGTTCATCTCTTTGCACTCAAATTTAACATATGTTTACATAGGGACATTGATTTGGCAGCAGATTAAAACAGTTAAATGTTAAAAGTTTAACAGGACAACAGATTGCAAAATAAAAATTTTCCGATTCCCTTTATCATACAGAATATGGGCCTACATTTCAATTCTAGCTTCCTTTCCTTTCCTTTCCTTTCCTTTCCTTTCCTTTCCTTTCCTTTCCTTTCCTTTCCTTCTTTCCTCTCCTCTCCTCTCCTCTCCTCTCCTCTCCTCTCCTCTCCTCTCCTCTCCTCTCCTCTCCTCTCCTCTCCTTCTTTCCTTTCCTTTCCTCTTTCCTTTCCTCTCCTTTCCTTAAAACTTATTGCCTCATCCATTAATTTACAGAATTAAAAACCATAACTGAATCCTATTACCTCTGTTTTGTGCTCTCCAACAGTGCAAATCCAAACAAGGCCATGACAGCTCTGCTCCAGAAGCCCATCAGATCCTTCGGTAAGAAGGAATATGAAAGGTAGTTGGTCAGCAGTGTCCATATCCTTAATGAACGTCAGCCCTTGAAGCTGGGCTCACTTGCAATAAGACATTTGAAAACTTTGCTAATAAGAATTTTGAAAACTTTGCTAATTAGAATCACCACTTTAAAGTAAAGGAGGAAAATCTCTTGGCACCCTGGTCAGTTTCTAAAGGTCCTACAAAGCAGCTTTCTACAGCACAGATGACTTCTCCAGGCAGGGCCCATTAAGGAAACAGCCTTAATTCTGTATCCAACAACTTCTTTTATGATTAAGTGAATCAATTGAAATGTTTCAGTGCTGAATAAAAAAATACCTGTAAAGCCCCATTTGACATTCTGAGGACGTTCTGAACAGTTTACAAAGTTTGCTTGAATCCTGTAACATATACAAGTGAACTATATTTTATCATTGATTGAAACAACCCATGAACACAATGTTCTTAGAAATAATCTCCAGTTCCAATTTTGGAAGGCACCAAACAGTTGTAGAGTCACAAAGTGAGAATATAGCTAGTAGGTATGGATTCTCCCATAGAAGGAATAACTAGGAAGATATTATCATTATGGATAGAGGATCATTAATAGAAGCTTTTGTCTTTAGTTCTTACTTATTGCAAGAATTGAGCTTCTGGTGAAGAATCTCCTTTAGGTTCTGTTGATAACACTCAAGGGATCAGATCAAATTCTGGGGTTTTCCTTGGACTCTGATAAAGTCTGAAATGAAGAGCCTTCTGCTTGCTTTTAAGTTGGCATCCCCTCTGAGAGGCAGCTGTTTCTGGTTTCTGGCTCCAGACAAAGCCTTTTCTCAGGGGTTCGCTGAGGGAGCAGATTGCTCAATCCTAGTTGCTCCATATCCTCCAGCCCTATGCGTCCTCAGCCTAATCTGTAGGGTCTGAGTCCTAACAGTTTATAAGCAAAATCTGATATCCTTTGAGAAAAGAGGCAGAGAACTGGAACATATACCACTGTGCTCTACCTGCCTCCTCTGCTGTATTTGCAAGAACAATAAACTACAAAGGTTTGAGTTTTACTTTTACATTTGCTAGTTGTGCGCCCATAGGCAAGTTATATGACCCCCCCATATTTGTTTTATCATCCTTAAAATAGGAATTACGCATTTGATGAGACTGTTCAAAGAATTAAATGTGATATTTTATGTGAAAGTGTTCCTAGGATAGAGTAGGACTTAAGTAAATAATTTTCTTCCCCCGAAACCTGGCATTAAGCCTCCAAGAAAGAGTAGCGATCAATCAGGATAGACAGAATATGATCCTGAGGATTTCTATTTGGTAATTCCCTCTTGATCTGGCAAATCAGTTCCTTTACTTTGGGGAAACAAGTCCTTCTGTCCCTGTATGCCTTCTCATCCCGCCCAGAGTGGGAATCCTTCTCCATTTTTTTCACACGCCTAACAATTTTCACTGCCTTTGTATGGCTTATCTCCTTCTTTGTTAGGGTGGGGTGGGGAGTAATAAGAAATATTTTCTGGTAATGCCTCTCTAAGAGATGCCACTTAGGTATATAACTGCTGATTCATTCTTGCCTTTATTATTTTAAAAAATATTTTATTTATTTGTTGGAGAGAGAGAGCAAGCAGGGGGAGGAGTAGAGGGAGAGGGACAAGCAGACCCCATGCTGAAGGCAGAGCCCAATGTGGGGCTAGATCCCACAACTCTGAGATCACAACCCGAGCTGAAATCAAGAGTCAGACACTTAACCCACGAAGCCACCCAGGAGCCCCATTCCTGCCTTTTTTATCAGTGCTTTCTACAAAGGGAGAAGAAAGAATGTCATAGTCTCTCTAACAGAAGTTACCATATGTCTTAGAAATACCTTAAAAGATGTATTGTCTACATTTTTTTCTCATTCTTTTGTCTTCATTTCCCTGAAGCACAGTATATAATCAATAATTACTTGCTAAATGAATTAATTCATTAGCTGGGGGTTGAAGTATGACTTGGAGGTATAGAAAGTAGCGAAAGGAGGGACAGTAGTAATAAGGGGATGAGGGGAAACAGTACAAAGTAACCTCAGGAATCTAAAATTTATACTGGTAGAAAGGGTGAGTGAAGATTTTTGGAACACTTAAAGGTTTGTAAGCCATCAAAGTAGAGTACTTGTGGAGTATCTAGGTCTTGGTATGATCTCAAGAATCCAGGCAAAGACAAAGTGACTTAGAGACCAAATTTTGACACTGATAAAGTTGGGATGCAGTAAATATGAAATATATTGAGTGGGAAAAGATTTACATATGAAGCGATAGAGTATCGAAGCTAATTACTCAGTCATTTCAGGTGATCTGGAGGTCTCATAGAATTGTCAAATCTAGATAGGGTGTTTTCCAAGATAAAGAGGATCACTTTTATGGTCTACATTCATGGTGAGATGGAGAAAGTACATTGGAGGAGGTACTCATCTCTCTCCCAAAGTCAAAAGTCTAGAAAGTAAAAAAAAAAAAAAAAAAAAAAGTCTAGAAAGTTCTGAGGTCTGGTAACAATAACCTTCCCTGACACAATCCCACTCATCTATCCCACAGATATATCTGTAATCTGATTACTTTTTTACCATCCTCATGCTAATGATCTGGTGCTGTCCACAGGCGGCTCTTCTCTGGATTATTACAGTAGCCTCCTAACTGTTGTCTTGCTTATACCCTGCCCTTCATTAAGTCTAATCCATCTTAATAGATATAAGCCAGAGATACCCTTTTATATTTATGTCAGATCATATTTCTCCTTTTCAAACCCCTCCCAAGGCTTCTGTATTGTTTTTAGAGGAAAATCCAAAATCCTCTGGGACCCAACCCTCTGCTTCTCTCGGACTGGATTTTCTATCAATCTCTGGTCTCATCTCTGGGAATTGGCTTCACTGATCTTCCTTACGGGCTTTACACTTGTTCCAATCACAGGACCTTGACACTTGCTGCTTCCTCTTCTTCCAACTGTTTCCATAGATCTCTCCCTTGCTTCCTTCACAGTTCTACTCAAATACCAACTACTCAGGGATACCTTTCCTGACCACCCTACATAAAACAACACCTTCCCCCATGCCCATGTTCCCAACATACCCCGTTCTCCTCACTTTGCTTTATTCTTCTCTATAACACTTCTTGCTATCTGACATCTTATAAATTTGCTTGTATACTTGTTTATTGTCTATCTTCCTGCCTTCAGTGAGGGCAGGGCTTTTGTTTGTTTTGTTTACTGCCATTTTGCTAGCACTAGAGCAGTGCCTGCCAGATAGTATATACTTAGTAAATACATTGAGAGGTTTCAGAAATGAATAATAGATCTCATTCTTCAAGGTCAGATATTAATTATTCCGAGAGAAAAAAAATCCCTTAAGTCATTATGAGTTATGAATACCTCGGTGTCATTTATGTCTAATTACAGCTCTGAAGACTTGAGGGAATGGGGACAGGTGGGAATCAGGACGCCTAGCATCCAGGAATTGCCCTTAATGCACTTCATCTCTAAGGCTCTTGTTGCTGTTGCTTAGATTTCATCAGCTGTAAAATGATGTTGTTAGACTAGATTGGAGGTTTTTAGTGTAGGATCTAGGGACTGGATTACTCCACAATGAGCTTTAGGGGATATGTGTATCTTCTACAAATTTTTGTATGAAAAATTTCAAGGCCATGTAAACGTGTACTTTTTTTTTTCCCAGATGAGAGAAAGTTCTGTGACCCTGAAATAGAGTAGAAGTCCTTGAAGTCTCTTTTAGTCTTAACTTCCTATGATTCTAAGTTTTGAAAGAGGATGACAGGAAACAGCCTGATGCTGCTCTACACAGCTAGAAGGCTGTCTTAGTCCTGCCACATCCTGAGCAAGTCACTCCTCTTCTCTCACTTTGTTTTGTGTGACTTGTCAGATGAAGGGTTGGGACTAAATGATCCAAAGTAATACCTTTTGATTGTAATGCGATACAAACAGAGCCAATCAAAACAGAGGAACAAACAACAAACAAACAAACAAAACCTGTAGTCAGCTTGGGAATTTCAGACTGGGCCTTGCTGGGCCTTCAGGAGTCAGACTGGTAGACCTGCTAATGTTCTAAAAGTAGTTTGAGAGGTAAGAAAAGGGAAGATCGTGAGGTGGTTCCTGCATAAGACTCTAGCTGAGGGACTCAGTGACCTCCTCAGAGACAGAAGATTAATTCTTACAGATGACTGGGAATAGAGAAGAAAAACTTCCCCATTGCCCCTAAAGAGATTTGGAGTCTGATTCCTTAATGTATAACCTCGCAAAAGCTGAAATAAATTATGGAAAATATCTCCTTACGGTGTTGAACATTTTTATTTTGAAGGGTTAAATGAGTGTGTGTAGTCTAATGCTCCCTTGTTATTCAACTTTTCTCATTAGAATTCAGATAACATTGTGTTATTGAGGAAATGAATTTGTCACAACATGCATAATTTTGATTTGTTTCATTCTCTGAGCTCTCTCCCCCTGCCCTCCAAGCCCTTGCTAGTGCCTGTTATTTCTTTCTTTATAAATGGGTCCTGGTTGCTCTGGAGAAGAAATTTATGACTAGGGTCTAAGAATGCACATAGCACTTAGAGGAAGTTGTCTGAAGCCTCTCCTTTCCCAGATAAAAGGCAGTAGGGGACAACAGTGTGGAACGTGGAAGGTTGATCCCGTAATCCCCTCATTCTTTCATTCAGCACCCACTGCACGCCAAGCCCTACGCTGAACACTTAAAGTCAAATGAGACACACTCCCTGTTCTGCTCTCTCACAGCCACAACAAAACCTAGCGGGATGCCCTCGCCCAGGGAAATGCACTGGAATCTACTCTGCGTGCAGCGTTTTGCTCCTCCCTCCCTGGAAGTGGGGAGGCCGGATTGTATGATGACAAGGAGGGTGTCTTTGGCCGGTAGACAAGTTGTCTCCATTCCTCCTGCGCGGCAGTGGGACTGAATAGGGTATTTTTTCCGGGCCTGGCCCCAAACTGGGCTGTGCCTCGAGGGCCCATTAGGCTGCAGGTCACAGCAGCTGGAGCCCAGGCGCCCAGAGCCAGTCACGCGTCTGTGCCGCCCGCTCCGCGGGGCACAATGGAGTCATTGACTATTTATTTACTCCGTACAACAAGGCTGCTGTTGACTTAATTACGGGAGCCTCCCTGCCACCCCCTGGATCTTTAAATGACTAACAGACTCTCCATTGCCACTAACCAATCTCCCCTTAACCTCTGTGAGTCCTGAGTCTCCCCAACCTGGGCGAGCGCAGTAGGCAGGTAGGAGGCACGGACTCCCAGGTGGGGTCCAAGAAGCAAGAGCCTGGTGGTTTGCTTGGGAGCCACGTCGGGATTGGCAGGACCCCTTCGGCGGAAGCCGGAGCTACCCCAGGGCATGGGGGAGGGGTGGCAATGCTGAGCCAGGCTCGGGCGAGGGCTTAACTGCAAGGGGGTTGTAAGGAAAGCAGCAACCGAAGGACAGACTCGGGTCTCCAGCCAAAAGGTGTCCGACTCTGGGGAGGCAGAACGTCTCTATTTCCAGGCCTTCGAAATTGCAGATTTCAGCGCCGCGGGGCATCAGGGCTGCGGGAGCCCCCGCGGAGCCGCAGGACCTCCCCCGGCCCCTTGCTCCTGCAGCCCGTTGGCCCACTGTTTCCAGGCTCCGGCACCGGCCTGCGCCCCGCTCAGCCTCTCTCAGACCTTTTCTCGAATCGCCGCTCGCCAACTTCCTCCCGGGGCAACTTGCTAAGTCTCTGCTCTAGTTAATATTGCAGGGCCGAGGATAAAATAGCAATGGTATTGAATAGATGTTGACTTATCCGACCCAGAGGAGCAGAAATCAGAGATTGTTTGCAGAAGCTAATCGTTTCTGCGGAGAAGCAGGGGAAGCCTGGAGGGCTCGCCACCAGAGGCTCCTCCCTGAAGCCGAGCCGGGGGAGGCTCCCCCCTCCCCACCTCGGGTCCCCAAAAGAAGTCCTCCCGGGAATTTAGACCTGGCCGCCTGGCCAGGCTCCTTTCTGGAGCCTCTAAGTCTGAGACCTCAGGCTCGGCGCCCACCAGGTCTCAAACCCAACTCCTTTCTGCAATTTGCTTGGGTTGCTAGTTCAAGGACCCGGGCGGGGCGCGAAGGCGTTGGTCATTAAGGCGCGGGACAGGCCCGGGGACTTCTCGCCAACATCCCCCCGCCCTGCCCCCCATCCTCCGGAGAAGTCTCTGCTTTCAGGACCGAGGCGAGGCAGGGTGCGCGGATTCCAGGGGTCTAAGGGAGGAGGAGGGGGTGGGGGTTACAGGCAGGGCGAGGGGAGAGCACTGGTACCCAAAAGCTGTCAGTGGGGGTAAGTAGCAGGTCGAAACCTTCACCCGCAAACCTCAAAGGGCACTGACAGTAGTTGGACTAAAAGGGCCACTTTGGAGACTCCCGGCGCTGCTCCCCAGATCCTGGCAGCGCAGAAGTTTCGTTGCTATGGTTTCGTAGAGGTATAAAAGCCACACACACACACACACACACACCCCAGGACCAAACGTGCTCGGGCTCCTTATATGTGTTGTGCCCACCCAGGGCCCGGCGAATTCCTCGGGGTTGCGGAGCGGGGGATGGGGAGGTTGGCATCACTCGCGGCCGAACATCTCAATCCCAGTCCCTCCATCCCAGCGCGGGCGGGGCTGCGCAGCAGGAGATGAAGTCCCGGCCCGGGGGATTCCCAAGGTCCTAGGCTGGAGGCGCCCGGAATTGTCGCCCTTTCCTCTGGCGGCGCAGGGCCGAGCGCTGCGCCCCGGTGGCCGCCGCCCCGCGAGCGCGCAGGGGCCGCGGGGGAAAGGAGTGCGGCGCCTTTAAAGCAGGAGGCGAGGAACCCCCGCCAGGAGGCGTGTCCGTGCCCGCCGCCGCCGCCGCCGCCGCCCCGCGGTCTCCGTCTCCGTCTCCGCCGCCGTCACTCGCGCTGGGCGCCCGCGGCTGCGCTCCTCCGCCCCGGAGCCGCCGACTGGCCGCCCGCGCGCCTCCGGCCGCTCCTCCCGGGGCCACCCCTCCCCCTCCCCGCCTCCCGCGCCCGCCGCCGAGGTAAGGACTCCCCCGGCGGGCTGGGCTCGGGCTGCTCCCCCGCAGGTGTGTGTCCCCCCGGAGGGCCCCGGGCGCGGGGGGGGGGGGGGCTTCCCGCGCCCGGAGAGGAGGCAGGCGCACGGCCGCGCGGGGCAGCTCCGCGGGACCGCTCTCCGCCAGGGGCTTTGTCCCGCCCGCCGCAGCCGGTTCCCGTCCAGGCTCGCTGGCCCGGCAGGGGCTGCGGGCGCTCGCCTCCTCCACGTAGAAGCATCTAAGAAGCGGGCGCGTCTGGAAGTGGCCTCGGCTCCGGGGACCCACGCGAGGCGAAGAGGGACGAAGGCGAGGGCCCGCCGATCTGCCTGGACGCAATCCGCCCTTTTCCTCCCCCCCCCCCCCTCCCCAGCTAACCCTGCTCTTTAGTTCTGTGCTCAAGTACAGACCCTCATTTTAAACCAGTGTTGAGAGCGTCTAGGACAAACTCGGGCGGGCGTCCCATTAGGGGAGTGGGAGTCACCAGGGCGCATCAGGAGCGTTAGGAACTTTTAATGCCTCTCTCGGCCCCTGATGCTTTTACGGCTCAAGGAGTTCTTGACCGAACACCACGACCTAGCTGAGACTCCCTAGATAACGATCTCCGGGAATAGGGGACGTTAGAAAACTTACTACTACTCTTCTTTTGGTGACACACAGATCCCCTTCTAGCATTTCTTCATCTTCACGCTGTAAGTATTCCGTTATCAGGCATTACCTGATGGATCAGTGATTATTTTTATTTCAAAAGAGATGATGGATTCATTTGAATATTAGCTTGTTAGTTACTGGAAGACAGGTAATAATATTTCAATTTCGATTTGCCTAACTTTTTTTTTTTATAGAAACCACTCCCAGTAACCATCAAGACATCTCTCAGTGGCCTTAGAAGCTCATTAAGCAAGCAAGCAAGCAAACAAACAAAATGAAACACACAGAAGGAAGGGGATTCAGAAATAAGTGATGCCTGGAAGTGTTACCTGTTTGTTTTCTTCCATCAAAACCCAAAGAGGATTGCACAGATTACAATTTTTTTTTTTAAGAAGAAGAAGAAGAAGAAAAAAAAAGATTCCATGACATGTAAAGCTTTTCCAATTCAGTGTCATAATTAAGATACACTTCTTTTTCGGCATCTAAAAATTAATTAAAGCTCTAAATGTCATTAATCATCAATGCAGCAGAATGTTGGTGGAACAGCTGATATGTGTTTGGAATCACAAGGGATTGCACAGCATAGCATTTATAGTTAGGAAGAGTGAAGTGCAAGTATGCAACAGTGTGGTTTTAACTGATATGGGCTCTGAGTTTATTCTCTGGCACCTCTAATGCCTTGGATGAACAGCCTGTTTATTTTAGTTTAGCTTCCATACAACAGGCCACATGCATGGAAGGATAGGTCAGGTGTTGCTGTAAGATGAGGTTTCTCAAATGTCACTAACAGCAGGACTTTGGTGACAAGTCAAGTGGAATCCTCAGAAAGAATTCTATGTGAAAAAAAAAATAAATGTAGATATGGCATGGGAAAAGCCTTTGAAACACCTTTGAAATTCAGGTTGTCCTGGGATATGTATTTGCTGTTTCTTGCAAAAGGTATAGGCATTGTCTTTTTAAACGTGATGCTGTAAGGATTATTACACATTTGTACATGCCCCAGCAGGTGGCAGCTAACTAGAATAAGATTCATTTTCACTGGGAGAATAGAAAACTAAAATTGCTTCTCAAGTAATAGTGCCCAAGAATAAGAGGTCATTAGTGTCAGTAAATATAAAAACACAGTGAAAGATGAAGCTAATGGCATTTTGTTGTTGTTGGAACAAGCTTTGTATGAATATGATATGCATTTTATTCTTTGCTAATTTATCAGAGGTTTGATATTTCTTCATGTCAGCCTTGTGTGTGTGTGTGTGTGTGTGTTTGAGGTTTACTTTTAGATACAGCTTCTGTGTGTGCACATATATGTGCATTTGCAGTTTGTCATCTCTGCTTTGACCTTGGAACCTACAGAGCTTTGGCTCCTAGAAATAAAGGTTGCCATATGGTTAAAATAGACAAAAAGCAAATGAGACTATGCAATAAGATGTGTAAATCTCACTATTACTAAATATACGATTGCCTGACACCAAATAGTATTTTTTTCCCCTTTGAGAAAGGAGTAAATTATAAAACTGACACAATTTTTAAAAAGAGTTCATTCTGGTCAGTGAATACTATATAATGACTTTATCAATCTTTCATATAGCCTTAGAACTATGATGTATGTTATCAGTATTAGGAAGAAACTTGCAATAACTTCAAAATTGCCTTACTCTGAGGTATCTTCTTTACCATGAAGTCATTCCATTCTATTATTGGAAGGTAGTCTTAGGATTTTTGTTGTTTTTATTTTAAGGGTTGTTGCTGCTTTTGTCCTGGAAGTGAGCAAAGTTTAATGAGAAAGAATGAAAATTAATCTGATTACCCTTGTAACAGAAGAAAAGCCAAAAGTGGAGAATTCTAAAGCAATACACTAGTTAGACATTTTAGAAATGTCTTTAGCCACTGAACGTTGACAGTATGTTATTCAGTATTCTGAGTTCTTGGTGGTCTTTCAGGCATTTTTTTTTTAAAATTCTGAGAAGCAGTAGCTTAATGCTCATGAGGGAACTCACAGTTAATGTAAATGGCTTTTGTAGTAGTATGCCCTCGAAAGATGACTATTAGCACATCCTGGCTATGCCAAGCAATCCTAGTAAGTCACACTGAAATATATACACAGCACAGTTGACAAAATAGTCCTCTTGACAATATGAGCAATGCAATAATTCAAATTCCCAGACTCTGTGTAGTAGAAATATGCACATTGTCACTTCAAATGGCACATTACCCATTCAATGTACTACTTTCAATGTACTACTCCAGAATAAATCAATCCCTGGAGCGCTGTCCGCGGTCCTGAAGAAAGGTCGTCCCCTATCTTGCAGAAGTTCAATTAGACAGGTGGACTTGCAGTCTGTGATGTTGAGGTCTTTCAGATTAGTTGATGGATGTAAATGAACCTAATTCAGCATATGTGCAAAATTGGTTCTTTGGGGACCAATTAATAGTAAGAAAAATTTATGATAGACTTTTTACCGTTTAATATATACTGAGTAAGAACTTCATGAATCTGGAAGCTTGATCTTTCACTTTTCCAATTAGACTTCCAATGAATAATCTCACAAAAGCCAAATAGTTTAGAATATTATCTTTAGGTAGAGAAGTTACAACTGTAATGTCAAATGCCATTATGTTAACAGAATATATGAATAGGGAGTTATGGTACATTTTGTTTTCTCGGGTTTTATTAAATGCTAACTATACTGCAAAACTGCAGTATTTTGATTAGTCACAACCGAACATGCTATTTTCAGGTAGGGTATATCAATCATATCGACAGAGGAAAATACTAAGAATATTCATTGTTGCTCTGGCAGTCATTATTATATCTGCTAAGATCAAAAAGAGCAAGAATAAATAAACTAAATGAGACAACAAATACATAACGTATTGGACTATACATGCCTTACAGGAGATATTTTAAACATGGACTGAAGGAGTCGCTAGATACCCTTGGTTTTAGCACAAGGTGTTCCTTTTAAAGTGCTCAAACAGTCAAATTATTTGATTGAATTGCCTGCTACACTGCAGAACTAGTCATTCATGATACTTATTTTTGACACTGCAGTTATGCCTCCATCTTTTTAAAAAAAGTCAATGCCCACTTAATGCTTTGGCAAAATGTAGTTTTATTCTCAAATCAGCCTTTTATAATACCTTAAGAAAAAATACAATGGAAAAATCTTTATGATGGGATTAAAACATTACATTGTTTTCTTGCTATCTGGAATAAATAGTATTCATAGCCCTTTTTATTAAAAAAATAGATATTCTTCAAATAAGGTATAATCTTATAGTTTTTTTTTCATAAGGTTTAACCTATACCCAGTTAGTTGGTATGAAAAACAGATCAATTTTAAGAAACAAGTCCAGTAATTTGCCTTTTGTGCTACTTGATGGCTTAAGATATTAATATGTAGTAATATACTTATTACTAACCATCTCAACTTCACTTATGAATGTAAAGTAGTACGATTGGCTATTTTAATTTCTGTGGCCAGATGACAGCATATTACCTATTTCAACAGTAAAACGTATTTTCATGTTAAAATAATGCATATTTATGTACTTTTTTCCTTGAACAAATTGCACCTGGTGAAAGCCAAAACAGTCATTGCCTGAAGATTCTAAATATTCTGACCAGATCACTAGACAATAATAAGGCATTTTAAGATAAAGCTGTGATGCTCAATGTTGCCCAAGCTATGATCCCATATTCTGTCTCTGAAAGAAAAACATACTCAAAAAGCCAAAATGAGAAGAAGTTTGGGCATAAATTATTAAGCCTTTGGAGTTTGCTCTACCAACTTAAACATCATTGTCTTTTTATATATGCACAATTATTTTAGATGAGCTAAAGAAATGGGTGGGGGAAATATGATTCCTTCATTTTACTTCAATACTTTCCTCCTAAAAGACCACTTAAAGAAATCTTTCTTTCTTTCTTTCTTTCTTTCTTTTTTTTTTTTTATTTTATTTTTTTTTTAGTTCCGGGGTAGCAATCCACAAATGTCCACTCAAGTTTTTAAAGACTATCTTAACTTCTGCAGTTGCACTCCAATCTACATTCACTCCTGGACACACTTTTAAGAATATAAACAAGACTCCCTTTCAAACTAAACACAGGTTACATTTGCAGTACATTCCTCTGTCCACTTCCTTTTTTTTTTTTTTTTTTTTTTAACAACTCCTAGGCAAAGCGACTTCGGTTCAGCTCGTCATTTATTTTTATTTTATTTTTTTTTAAATCAGCTCGTCATTTATAAAAATTCATCAATAGATTGCACAGAGTCCACCTGCATACACACCAGTCACTCTCTTAGCCAAGACTCTTATGGAAAATAAAAAGCACTTTCCTCCACGTAGATAAAACCCGACTTCTTCCTTGCAACTCGAGGCGGGCGATGAGATCGGTTGCATAAGAGATATTGGGAAGCTCGCTGGCAGGGAGCCTTAACAGGCAAGCAGCTATCTCAATTTTTCTCACTTAATCTTGGCTCCACGTCAGAAGCTGTGCAGCAGTGCAGTGGGAGAGGGCCTGGCAAAACCTTTGCGAGCAAAGCGCCTTTTGTGCTGGGACCGTGGCTCGCTACCGACACCTCGGCGGTTTGCAAGGCTGAATTTCCTGCTGATTCCCTCCTCCTTTGCTTCCCCAGGCTCGCGCGGCCGGACATTGTGGGTGTGCGCGCTGGATTTCTCCCGGATGCTCCCCGACTAACATGGATGTCCCGCCATCCCTTGCAGTGGAAGGTTGCTCCTTGGCGCAGTGAGTGAGGAACATGCAGCGATTGCTAATGGGTCTGGGACGCGGAGGCTCCTTCCTCTGTCTGTGACCATGCCGTGATCGTGCCCGCGGCCGCCACTCCACGCATCCTCGTTCCTACCCGAGCCGGGAGCCTAACGCCAGATCGGGGAAGTGGGTGCCGCGCGTGTGGACACGGAAACACCATGAAGATTATTTCCCCGATTCTAAGTCATCCAGTCTTCAGGCGCACCATTAAACTCCTGCTGTGCTTACTGTGGATTGGATATTCCCAAGGAACCACACATGTGTTAAGATTTGGTAAGATGCCCCATCCCTGTGTGCGGCTGGATGTAAACAGGCGGGTTCGCTCCCCCGGGCGGGTGGGCTCCCCGCCTTGCGACCTGCTCCCCGCTCCGCAGCCTCCCGGGGTTTTCGAGAACAGCCCCCCCACCCCCCAAGCCCTGGGTCATTTCATTTCCTTTTTTTTTTTCTTTTAATTTCTTTTATTTAAAAAAAAAGAAAGAAAGAAAAGAACGGAAAGCCCCGGGAGGGTGAAGTGAGTGCCAGCGTGTGGTAGTGGGCGCCGCACACCCCGAGGCCAGGGGCGGTGGGGGCGCCGGGGGCGCAGCGGGCGGTCGCGCCCCGAGGTCGCGGCGGGAGCCTCCGGGGCCGGCGGGCGGGCGGGGGGGCGGGGGGCGCGCGGGCTCCTCGCCTCCGCACCTGCGGGGCCTCGAGCTCAGCACCTGGTAAACTCTTGGGCGACTTGGCGTCTGTCCGCCTGGCTCTGGGACCCGGACAGGCATCCGCGACTGAAAGGCGCTGACCCTTTGGGTTTCTTTGGTGGTCAGAGAGCCTTTTTGGGTTCATTTCACCGCTTTCCAGCGCCGGGCGCTCTTATGGGGACACAGCGCTTAAAAAAAAATACATTACATATATATTGTTATAAGGTTGAAAGGCGCCACTTAGCAAAAGGATAAGCTGTTTCACTCCGCTTAGCTGGAGTGAAACAGTATCCTAAGGAAGGGTTTTTTGTTTGTTTTCAACTTGTGGGTCCTCCTCTCACAGCTTTCTTAAGCGCCGTCCTGGCCTCATGAATGATTAACGGTGGTGACTGGGGCGGAGAGGGGTTGTGCCTGGGGACTCTAAGCACGCAGCTTTATTTCACCGCGGCTCCCTGCAAGAGTGGAGTGGCAGCTCTCTGTTAAGAGGCATCTACCGCTTTCCTGAAGGAATCAGGGCTCCTTTGGAGCTCGGAGGAGAATCTCAACGTGGGATTCCGGGAAACGCTAGCTAGTCAGGTTTGCTTGGAGGACATGAAGCGTGGGCAACACTCAGCCGCTGGAGATGGCCCACGGAGTTCTAGTGGGAGCAGAACTAGTCAGGGAAAGTTCCCTTAAGTAGATAAGAGGGAGAGAGGAGAAAGCCAACCAGCTGAATGCTCCCACCGTGGGTGCCTCCTTTGACAGTTCAAGTGGATTTAGTCCAAAGAGTGCAAGAAACCGTATAATCCTGAGCATGTGTCTTTGAGATAAAAACAGGTTCATTGTCAGTCAAATTTAAGTTGAAGTGATTGCCTGTGTCTCCTATCATGTCAACAGCACCTTCTCTCTTTCCATTTTCCCAAGTGCTTTTTTTTTTTTTTTTGGACATGATAAAATCTCTCATCTTCCTCAGGCTTTGTGGAACCAGGGTAGGAAAGCTTTTCACATATTAAAAAAAAGGGGGGGGGGAATCCTGCCTTCCCCTTCCCACATTCAACACGTAAATACCTGGAGTCCAGAAAACTGGTTATCACAAAGAGAGACAACAGGTTATATCTAAATTCCTACTGTAACATTTCTTTTTTTTTTCTTTCTGCTTTCTTCATGCCTTTAGATGGTACTTAAGCACGTTGCTCTTAGCAACAAGCGTCCACAGGAATGCCTGTTTCTTTGGATGAGATTAAACAGGTTCCTGTATCATTGAAAATGTGTGTGTGTGTGTGTGTGTGTGTGTGTGTGTGCAGCTGTTCTCTTTCAAGCATGGTAAATGCTACAGTATGGTAGTTTTGCCCAATATTTTGAGTAATACAACCTACTTATTTGGAATACTGAGGTATCTTCTGAAATGTGTTTGTGAATGAGTGTGCTTTAGCGTGTTTGCTTGTGGACTGGGTGGAAAAAAAAAAAGAAGACTTGGAGCCGAAAAACTGCCACCAATACTCTAAAGATTTAATTATTGCTGCTCTTGTCTTGCAGCACAATATTTGCTGAATCATTAGATTGTTACATTCGCTGATCATTTCATATCTTCATATTAAAAATCTTGGCGACTATAGCAGAGTGTGTAGCAGCTTTCCAAAAGAGCTGACACACACACAAAAATATATTTTCCTAGACCAATGCTTACTAAGAATGTCCTTAAGAAATAGGAGAGCAGGCAAAGACCTTCTCACAGTGCCTTGATACCCTAGACCAACAGCTCAGTTTTTAGAGAACCTGTTATTTTCTCCATTATCTTCAAACATCTTCCACGTGGAGATCTATTTTCTCTGATTTCTGACTTGAGTTATAGGGAAGGATTGTGTACATTGTAATCATTGGACCATTTCCCTGTTGGGCCTATTTGGTTGCAATGGTAGGTTTTTTGTTTTTTTGTTTTTCATGGGGGAAAACATGTTTTGAGTGGGCTGGATGGTTGGTTGAGTGTGTATAAGCCATTCTTGAGAAAGGTTAATTTCAACTTTGATTTAAAGGGCCAACCAAAACCTCATCCTAATCTCCTGTCTTGTAAGGGCAGGGTTTGGATTTGTTGCTGGAGCAGCTACCCCCGGGCAGTGGCCTGCCAGGTGTGAGTCAGAAGTGCTGCCTCTGCTGAAGAGATGGCAACCAGTCCCTTCCCCACTTCCCCCACCGACCGGGCTTGACTAGAGGCTGCCAGCCACCCAGCGACTCAGCCTTGGTGCTATGGCAACTGGGGAGCCCCGCCAGGAGGCTGCTCCAGCCCCCATTCCCGTTGGTGGTGGAAAACCGCCCTCAAGGGCTCTGTGCTGTCCTTTCCATCCCAGTCCCCGCCTTCCAAGCCGACCCCCCCCCCCCCCCCCGCCCCCAAGGGCCTTAACCCAACCCTGACCCTGTGTCCTCCTATCAAAGTCCGTGGATTGGGGAGCTGCCTGCACAGGATGCTGACCCTTGCCTAGTCCTTTGCGATTCTCATTTCGGCAGATCTTCCGGGTACAAAGCTCACTCACTTGTGCTGGGGCTCTCTTGCGCACACTCTCTCCTGCACTCTCTCCCTCCCTCTCTCTCTTTCTCTTTTTTTCTGGCGCTCTCTCTCTTGCCCTCTCTCTCTCTCTCTCTCTCTCTCTCATCTACGCAAACACCCGCAGGCATGCACTCTCGAGATCTAAGTCCGACGCTTTGGCACAAGGACGCCTCTCTAGTGCCGGGGAAAACTTAGGCAGCCACGCCTAGGAGCGCCTGTCTGGGCACACCCCTCCCACCCTCCCTGGCTCCCACTGAGCTTCACGCCGGGCCTGCCCCTCATTTGCTTAGCAAACGTCTCCGAGAGAAGGTGTGTGGAGCGCTGGTCCTTGGGAGGCTCCCCGGAGCTTTAAGACAGCCCGGGACAGTGAGGGAAGGGGCTGATGGTCAGCCTGGAGTCAGCTCCTCAGAAGCCGGGAGGGCTCACGCCTCTCCGTGGGGTTGGGCGGTTTTGGGTCTTCGATCCTGGCTGCGCACCTCTGAGCTGGCCCACAGCACCCACCTGGTGAGAGGATATCGGTGGACAAAGTGGATGCCGGGCAGGTAGAGTCGGTTCCTCCACTCCAGGTCAGACGTTCGCAGAGCCAGCTTTTCCAGGTGCCCCAGCCGCCCCCAGCCGCCCCCAGCCGGCTGCAGCCCGGGCACCGAGGGTCCCTGCACCATGTAAATGAGGCACCTTTGTGTCTCTGCAGCTGCGTCCCAGTGACCGGCTGGAGAGGGCAAAGGCAGGCTCCTTCCGTTGGCGGGGGCGTGCCCCCAATACCAGTCTCCCTGCTAAACGACTGCAGCTCCCGGTGCTTGAACACTGCTTTTGTTACACTAGCCTCCCTTTCTCCCTTTTCTGTTCAGACCTCTGCTCCTGGGAAAGCGTGGAGGTAGAAAGTGGATCTGTTGGGGGCTTTCCTGGGCTAGCACGCAGTCCGTTTCGTGGTTTGGGGGCGTTGGCATCTTCTTTGAGCAGTCACTCCTCGAGCTACCACTTGTTTCCGACCTTCGAGGTCGGGTGATTTTTTTCAGTCCTTATCTGAATTGGCATTTAGAACGCCAAGAGCCAAGACATCAACCCAAACTTTCCCCCAAACTCCTGGGCAGCTTCTCCAAGCTAGTCCAGTTGGAGGAGCAGAGCATGTGATGTAGGCCACTTCTTTCCCTCAGTTGTTTCGACCTAGCTTTTCTTTTAAGCTGGCCACTAAAAGGGCTTTCTTTAAAGGCTTCACAGGCGAGGTCTTCCCCCCAGATGCACTCAGCCCTCCTGGCTGCTGCACACTGGCCACCACTCTATGGCACAGCACGTAGCCACCTCCCAGCACACATGCGGAAGGTGAAGATGGCTAGCTCAGGGACAGCTCAGATAATAAAACCCACAATGTGAGAAGGAGTGGAAAGAGTTCCTATGGAAATCCCCCTATTTGCTGGGCATCCTATGGGCTCCCAGATATAATAATTAGTAGCAGATGTACTACAACATCAAGGAGAGCGAGTGAATTGACTGAGCTTAGAAGCTGTCACTCTCTACAAGTTCTTTGAAAGAGATTTTTCTTCTTTTGGGAGGTGAGGTGGGCGGGAGGGAGGAGTGGCCTTACATCTGGAAGCAGGAATACTGGCTCTTCAGAGGCGGGGAAGGGGGAGTAATAGCGGCTACTGTTTGAAACAGATAAAGCCCGAACACCTGCTCAGCTGAGCTCTGGAAAGCAGGGGAGGGAAATCTTTCCAAGAATTGCCAACACAACGGCCACTAAAAAATTCTGTTTTTCACATAAGTTCTCACTTATTCTTAAAGCTTCAAAGACTAACTCTGATGTGATCCATCAACAGAGGCACACTCATTTCAGAAAATGACTTTGAAAAATGTTCTTTTCGTCCTCTAGAAATATCACCCCTTCTCCACCCAGACACATGGAACTCAACACATTTTCAGGCTTTGTGAGGTTGTCTTTCAGAAGTGAACAGGGGTTTATATGTCGGTAGACATTTCTTTAGACAGACACCTTCCGCTCTTTAGTTTAATTCAAGTGATTATTGCAGTGTGTTCATTCTCTGAATTCTCAAATGACACTGTTTCAACATTTACTCAGCACAGGAAAGTTAATGTGAATTGCTCCCACACAAAGGAGGAACATACCATAGACCAAACACAGGATGTATCATTGATTATCAGACCCTTTTCAAATCTATTCACCATTAAATGAAGTGTTGTCTATGATAGAGATGACATAATTTTTGATTTTCTTTTAATTGTCAAATTTTCTGATACAGAAAATGCTTTGCTCTTTTGTAGTAGGAATTCAAGGGAGAGGAATTCATTTTCTCTTTCTGTTCTTAAGATTTTACTCTATTATTGTAGGTCCGATTACACTTGTTCCCTGAAAATTGTTAATGTCCATTTCATACATATCAGAGTAGAAAGCAGTTCACTTTTTCAAATGCATTATATTTAAATCATTAATCCACTGCATCCATAATACCTGGGTGTTGTGGGAGACCCTAGGTTTTCCCCAGTACAATGGTTGGATGTATTGAAATGGAATTGTTGATTGTCTTGTATCTGGGTGATGAAGCATCATCTTCTATAGGCTTTCAATTTATAGTCTAGTTATCAAGGTACTAGGAATGCTTCAAATGAATCTTAAACCCTAAATCTTAGCATGAAAGGTAAGGTCAAAAGCCCCTGAAAGGGATGGAAGAAGGTGCACATCATCATTATTGACTAGTCTAGATTAAACACCAA
The DNA here is from genome assembly GCF_003254725.2 of Canis lupus dingo. Taxonomy (NCBI): domain Eukaryota; kingdom Metazoa; phylum Chordata; class Mammalia; order Carnivora; family Canidae; genus Canis; species Canis lupus. Next base: position 59,574,503 of record NC_064254.1, read on the forward strand.
AGAGGAAGATTTCAATCTGATAACGTCATAGGGCTTCCTGTTTTTCTTTGCTGCTTCTGCTGACAATTTTGTAAGGTAATTAAATTGGCTGATTGAAGTCACGGTGGTCATGGGGCGATAAAGACCATTTGGATTTAATGGAATTTAAAACAACAGAGCACTGAACACAACTCTTACCGAACAAGAATTTTAATGGCCCATTCCGGGTGCTGACTAAATAGAATGCCCTTAACAAGTTTAATCGAAAGGGCAAGGCAGATTAGCACTATATAGTCTTTATGGTTGAAGATTGGGGAATTAAAATTATCCCTTTAAAAGACTCATTAATGCATTATCAAGATTTAATGTAGGTTAAATAAGCTTTCTTTGGATCTTCATCATATATGTTCTAAACCTAGGTTTAGAAGCAAGTTTCAATAAGGAAATATTTTTAAGAGCTGACCTAATAAATTGAATTATATGTCTCTTATTTCAAACACAAAAGGCACTTAAAATTCTTTGAGAGTATACAGGGTGTTGAGGGTAAGTGATGATGATGAATTCTTTTCTGTAACTGGAAAGGAAAAAATGGACTTTTTGTTTAAAGTTTCGTCATTGTTTTTTTTTTTTTTTTTTTTTTTAACTTATAAGCAAAGCTTGTCTATAGTAGAGAAACTGCAGAGGTAATAAAGCAATTCTCAGTATAGTCATAGGTTTTTGATGTTTTATGTTGTCTTTTTAATCCTGTTATTTATTTATTTTTCTTATTGAAAATTCTGCATTCTGGTTACCACACTTCATTCCATTCAGGTCCATTCTCCCCCCAAAAAGCACAGTTCCCTGCTTTACATTGGCAACACTGAAGGACAGCCAGTCCCAATGTAAAAGTCAAGCCTTAGTCTATTATGAGATTGTTCACCCCTTCATCTGTGTCTTTCCTTGCAGAATTGTCTATTCAAAGTTGTCCATTCCTTTAATAATTCCAAAAAACCCCAAACCCAAGTTTTCATATGAAAATCTCCAAGATTTTAATCGTACGCAATTTAAAAATGTGGTTTTAAAAATCTAAGTTGATGAAATTGAAAGCAGCAAGCAGCCTAGAGGTCACCAGTTTTCACCCTTCAGCCCTCCCCACATTCCACAGGTTCTCTAAGGAACACAGACTTTTCTCACTCTTCCTTGATCCCCAAACAAGTAAGACTTGTCAGCTTTAGGGCCAAACATTTCATACTACTGTATTTTCAAAGCAACAAATTTAAAAGCAATTGACATAAGAAACCAATCTGATAAAACCAATGTGAGTAGGAGGTTAGGGAAGACCTCCAAAATCTATCTGCAAGATTTAAAAAAAAATTTTTTTCATGTTATTTTTATATTTGGGCTTTGATGTACCTCTGTATTTATGGCAGTGTTCTGTCAAATGCTCTACCACTGAGCTATACCCACCCCTTGGCAGCATTGAAATATAGTATTTACTTATAGATTGAGTTAAACCATTCATCTCCTAAACTAGAAACTCAACATTCTTCTCTGGATGTTGTGGAGAGCTAGGGCACTAGACAGCAGGGCTTATGTGTGAAGATGTGAACGAGTGTGGGGAGGTTGTGGCTTTCAGATATTTTCCCCACAGGTACGTGTAATTCTCTCAGTCTTCCTTTTTGGTTATACATCTGCCCCCTTCCATGGCCTTGTTGTAAGACAAGTATATTCTGGAAGGGAGAACACATAGTCCCTAGACTCTAAAGTTAGGATGAGTTTATTAGATTGATTGATTCTGTCTGTGACAGAGATACTCAGATACCAAAGAATATCTGGTGCCTAAGGGAGTGCTGAGTGATTAGTGCTGATGTGAAGGGGAGACTGAGAAAACAGAGAAATCAAATGCCATTGGATACACAGTGTTTCCCAGATTTACTGCTAGAAATCTCAGTGCTTTGTAAATTGATCTTCTTGCTTGTATTGGTCCAAATCTTTGAGCATATGTGATCATTTTAAATAAGATGTCAATGATATTCTTACATTGATGTATCTCTTCCCAGTCAAAAGGATCCTTAAATGTTTTGCATATCATTTAAAATCAACAAACCACTTTTCCATCATTGAACTAGAGCAAGTATTTGTAAGGTGTTGCCTCTCATTCCCATTTCAGTGTCTATCTCAGTCTTACTCTGAGTCCTTGACCTATTACGATGAGAATATTTCTCAGCTTAAATGATCAAATAAGCAGAGAAAATATTTTTAAAAATTCCCTATTTTGGTGTAGTCATAAGTATTTGATCTATTTTATGTTGTCCTTTTGATATTGCCCTTCTTTTTATCAGCTGGAGCTTCTATATTCAGATTATCATATCTTGTAATGGAGGCTCCTCCTTGCCCAGAAGAAGTGAAGATTCTCTCAAGATGAAGGGGGCTTTAAAGATCATCAAAACTAGTATCCTTAGTTTCGAGATGAATTGCTAAGAGGAGTAAAATAGCTTGTTCTGGTCACAGATAATTAGTGTCAGATTTTACACCAAAACATGAATATCCTGACTGTTGGTCTAGTGATGTTTTTCAGCAAATTATGTTATTTTTCCAATGTAGATTCTGACTCTGTGCTTTGCACCAATTTTAGGAAAAGCCACTGACTGGTTCAGGTAGCTCCCCTAAGCATTTGCCTGCTTTGTTTTCTTCATTTTTCTTTCATAGAACATTATCTCATAGATTATCCCTTTTCTCTTTTTCTCCTTCTTTCTTGTTATTCTCATTTCCACTTTCAGTCATATAATATAGTAATTGAGTACATATTATGTGTCAGGTGAATAGAATTCTAAGACCCAGCTTCTGCCTCAAGGAGTTTGTAGTCCAATTAAAGAAAAAAATTGAGAGATATCAAGGGAGAGGTGCAGAAAATATATACAATAGTTGTTCAAAGGAGATTATTGTGGGTTTGAATTTTTATAGAAGAAATGGGACTCTGGCTGGGGCCTATAAAAAATGGCGTGATAGGGAAGGTGGGGATGGAGCAGGGAGATGTATCATCGGCAAAAGACTCAGCATAAGAAAAGAAATTTAGTCAGAAATTAAGAAGGTAGGCTTTGGGATTGGGAATGGACCAGCCAGCTCTGTCCTCTTATCTATCTTTCGGTCTATGGAGGATAGATAAAGCCTTGCTTTTTCAGAGCTTTAATATTTAGGTCATAGGATTTGGACTCCTGTATGTAGCCTCTGGAAAGCCATTGAAGGTGAAAGGATGAGCTTTACTTAGTGTGCAACAAGCAGTCAAGTGGTTTCTCAGTTTGCTGCTTGTGTTCTATGAAGAGTAAGTGGATCTCCTTTCTCTGTCCTACTAAAATGAAAGCAAAGGACCCATCCTTGTCCTTGATCATTGAAGCCTTTAAGAAGTTCTTGGTCTGGGGTCACAGATACCTTTGAAGTAAAATCCTGACATGAAATAAAGCAATGTCCTTTTAACATATGGCCAGATGACATGATTAGCCAAGGAAAAGTTTCCAGCTAATCTAAGGAAAAATGCATTGGAGGACAATTTAAAAGCACTGTTAGCTTCTTTGAGGAATAAAAATAAATTGCCTCCAAGAAATTCTCAGTGTTTTATGTCTAACTCAAAGAGATCTCCATTCCCTGAAGTATGTATATAATATATAATAATTATATATATCACTATGTTGTAGTTATATGTTATATAATAAAATTATTTTAAATCAAAATTAAAAATTAAATCAAAATTAAAAATAACTTCAGTAGAATAGGTTCATTGTTAGTAATATTTTCTAATTCTGCATGCATTCAGGACTTACGACTCTGAGTTCAGTTGTTTGAGTTATAAATGTTACTGTTGACTTTGTCATCTAGTGATCTAGTGATTAGGAAAAATAATTGAATTGCACTGGGCCTTGATTTCCATTTCTATAGGATGGGTATTATTGCTCTGTGTCTATCTTTCAAGGATAATATTGGAATTAATAGGAAAATGTACAGAACATTCTGCTTAATAGCAGAAAAATGACTTTTGGAATTGAAAGTATAATTGTTTATTTACTGTATATGTTTGAAGCAAAGTAATGCTTGTTAATTTCATGTACATTTAATTCAGCTTCTTAAACTGTGCATAAACATTTAAGATTGTCTTTTCTAAATTACTCTCAAATACTCTTCTTCAGAATGCACTTGAAGCTATTATAAATACATTGAAAAGGATTTATTGTCTAATAGAACAAACTTTTTCTCAGTGGGTAGTTTCATAGAAGAGCAAGTCCGTAATTTCTGTTTCTTCTTTAACATCAGGAATTTGATTGGCATTATCAAATATACAGAATACAAGTAGGAAACAAATCATAGCTAAAATAAAAATAATAAGCAAAGACGTTATGCTATGTCCTTTGATTTAAGATTTTTCACAACTGCGTAGGTTTTTTTAGTTTGTTTTCACGGTTTCTAGAAAGCTGTGTCTGATTTCATATATACTTCATTCTTCATCCATCTGCCCATGATGAACTTTTAGCTGTTATTCAAGTTTTGTATTTCAGGTTACACGAGTGACTGTATTTGATCTTTTTGTTCATCAGGAAAGTTTCATAGACACTCAGATTTGTTACAGTTGTTTGGGATAGATAAGTAGGACTTTTTTTATGGTCACACTGGCATCTTTATTGAAGAGCTATGCTAGGCAGTTCTTCCGTGGCTTACTCTTTAAGGTATAATATAGACTTTGGTACCACCCTTACACCATTAACCTCACAATCTTTCCCGAGGTGTCTGTAACTTACCTTTGACTCTTTTTCCCCAAGATTTAACCTAGTGTTGGGGGACTCACATATAGGTGGATAAAGACAGATGACGATGCCTTCTTCTCCCCTATCCATTCACACTGGAAAATCCAGGGGACCATTTAGAAAAGTGTATTCAACTTATAATACATTTTTATATTTAAAATTTTTTAAAGTTTTCAAAACTTCAAAATATGAAGTTTATGAGGAAAATTCCTTGGATGTTGAGGATAATGAGCTTTTGGATCAGCAATTCCCAACCATCAAGAGTAGGATCAAGGAGAGGCAGTCTCAAGATTTTTATGATTATCTAGAGGAGGAATGGACTAAAATAGAGGTTGAAAATACCTTCCTATCTTATCTAGTTTTTGGATTTTCTAGAAGCAGCCAGCCCATCATGGCAGAACTGATGCTGGAGTCGGTGAAAATATAGTTGAGTTCTTGCCTCCCGGGGGTGAAGGAAAGAGTACTTTTTCATTCAGTCATCTTTCTCTGAGAATTCTAGGCTGATCCTTCAGGAAGCCTTCTCGGATTGAGGGAAAATGTTCCAGTCACTCATCCTCAGCTTGTTCTCTAAGAACACTTCTCTTCCTTTTGCTCTTCCATACATCAACTGTCCTTTAAAATCTGGACCAGTTTTGCTTCTCCTAAAAGGTCTGTGTTTAGGTAGGGATTCTCTAGGATAGATTCAAGCATGGGCAACAAACTTTGATCAGACCAATGGCTCTCAAACCTTTTTTCACTCAGAATAGAAGCTTTAAATAATTTAAATTCCTGGTTCCCAAACTATGTATTTTGCGGATTAAAATGTTTCATTGTTTTGGATTTTATTTAAATTCAAGTTAGTTAACATATAGTGTATTATTAATTTGGGGGTAGAATTTAGTGATTCATCAGTTGGATTTAACGCCAGTGTTCATTACATCAAGTGCCCTTCTTAATGCCCATCACCCAGTTAATTACCCCATCCCCCTTCCGACCTCCCCTCCAGTGACCCTCAATTTGTTTCTATAATTCAGTCTCTTATGGTTTGTTTCCCTCTGTTTTTGACCTATTTAAAATGTTTCTTTTTTTTTTTTTTACAGCTGCGTAGTTATAGTACCTTTGCTTTATTTATTTATTTTTTTAAATTCCAGGCAGGTTGAGAATCAATTATTGAGCTAGATACTCCAAAATATGACCTTAATATTTTGACCTTAATATTTACATTCCTCTGTTTATAATGGGCAGATGCTTCAGATTTCTGGATTAGTAGTTGATAATCATGACTAGACTGTGTAAAACAATGAGCAAATCTTATAAATAGGGTTGTGGCTTAGATGTTATATTACTCCTCTGAATATACATAGTGTTGGGCTCTCAGCATACCACTGAAATGGATTGATTCTTTAAAACCTAAACATTTGAATATTCATACTCACATAACTGAGCCCACAGCCCAAAGGGACCTTAAACAGGTATATTATTTTACAAATAATGTCTAAGATGATGTATAGCTCTGGGACCTTTCCCTCTTAACCTCCTACCAGATGAGCCTCTGATAGATCAATTTAAAGTTTTGTTTCCCCAAAATCTATCAGAAAAAGTTCCAGTAGACAGCTGCTCTAGTTGAGAGGACACTGACTGAGTTGCCATGAATACATGCAAATGGCCTAGAACCTAGGCTAAAAATAGAGTCTAACCTAGGTGGTGGTCTTTAGAAACCTCTTGGACAATATTATGCTTACCACTATCCCTATCTTCATTACTCTGATTACAGTCTCTGGGTCATTGTTAGATCATGGTGCCAAGTTGAAATCTGGACATGATGTTTGAAATGAAACCAGAATGCTCTTATGTATTTATTTAAGATAGAAATTGTCAATAATTCCATATTCCATATTCCACGTTAGCATTAAAACTGATAATATCTTTATCAGTCCAAAATATTGGTAGCTAAGTGTTTTCCATATTTATTGCCTACTGGGTAAAACATCAGTTTATTAAGTATATTCCTATAACTTAACTTGCCATCTGGGAGACTGTACAGAATTACATACAGAAGACACCTTTTTGATGGTACAATTTTGAACTGGTACACGTAGATTGCTTAGATAGCCAAATGTATTAAACTCATCATTATCACATGCTAATCATATTTTTAAGATAAATATTGAAGAAATTCATCAAATTAAGTTTATTATTCCTCAGAAGTTTTTTAATTGGCTCAGCTATGTTTACCAATATGTGTTCAAGTATTATAAAGTCTTTTAATTAAAATAGTTCAGAGGGGATTTAACAATTGAGGATATGTAAATATGTAATTTCAGAGAAATGTATCTGCTGGTGTGCAGTTCTCTGGAAGACAAATTATGAAAAATTCTTTTAAATGACATGAATTTTACAGGTTTTATTCATATATATTTATCCAATTGTAGTTCCAGAATTACTATGTTTTTAACTTCTCCATTTGTGTAGGATAAATTTATATATATGTAGGATATACAAAACCTCACAGTAGAGAAGAAAATTAATAAATTTACATTTACTCAAGGAAACTCATTTATCGGCTTTAGGTAGGAATCTCTGACTTTATTAAACTTGATAGCCATAAGTAAATATTAACGGAAATGAATTTCTCAAAGTTCTATGAATTTTGTACATCTTTTATTTCCTAGCAGGTAGCCAGATTACATCAGCATTTTTAATACAAACAAAGGTAGAATCTTAGCTAAGATTTCTAAGTGCCATATTTTGTAAGTGAACTGCAGAGAGAATTTTAGTCCTCCAATTTGTTTATTGTTATTTTGTACTGTATATATTATAAGGCCACTAAACTTGATTATTAAAAAAAATCACTACATATTAATAAGAAAAAGCCCCATTTAGTATAAGTAATCTTTCTTTTTCTCTTTTATTAAAATTATTCTTCAAGAAAGTGATAATATTAAATTGTTTATCAGAAGATGAAGTAATGCTTTGTACTATGGTTGTAAGGAGGATGCTGAAAGCTTCCTATCAACACTCAATTTTGATTATTCTATTTTTAATTTAAATTGCCATTCAATTCACCAACTCTTTGTTCAGCATATCTGGTCCAGTTCTTTGATTACTGGTATCACATGATAATTGGGAAGCAAGATATAATTAAGGCTTCAGTAAATATGAAAGTTTCCCTAAAATTTAGTTGATTATTTAAAAAAAAAATACATTATATGAAGGTTCCTAAGGTGTTGTTTTTTACTGACAGGCAGCAAGATGTATGTTTTTCTTTTTTTTTTTTTAAGATTTATTTATTTATTTTAAAGAGAGAGAGCGTGAGTGGGGGGGGCAGATAATCCTCAGGCCGACTCCCCATTGAGTGCAGAGCCCAATGTGGGGCTCAATCCCAAAACTCTAAGATCGTGACCTGATCAAGAGTTGGCCACTTAACCTACTGAGCCACCCAGATGCCTAAAATGTATGTTTTTCGATTCCATACTATAGATTCTATTTCAATATTTTATTTCAATACCTTGCTAGAATTCACCTTATTGACTAAATGTACATTTAGTTTGATATAATTTATCAAAATGTACATATATAGAAATAACTTTCTTCTAATATTTAGAGTATATACTCCAATATATACCATATATTGCATATTTGTAACATATACATATCTATAATACATCTCTGTACAAGCAGCCAATTCTCCAATTCATTATCTATTCATTCATTCTCTTAATCATTCATTTAGCAAATGTAACATGGTAATATGCGAGATACTGTAGTGGGCTCTAGGACACAAAGAATTTGAGAGTAAAAAAAAGAATTTGAGAGTAAAAAGGATGTGGTCTCACATTCAAAATAATAAGATATATCATATTCTATAAGTATCCAAAGAAAATTGCAAAACAATGTGACAAGTGCACACAGTAATATGTAAATAATTATTCTAGCATGAAGAGAAGCATCTAGCCTCATCTATAAGGAGAGGTTTCTAAAGTGTGTGGCTTGCACTTTTCTCTAAGACTTGTGGTCTACAGAATACATGTATTTATTCTGCAATTCCATTGTTAATATCAGCTTTTTAAAGATTTTATTTATTTGACTGAGAGAGAGAGCACAAGCCTGGTGAGTGAAGGCAGAGGGAGAGGGAGAAACAGGTTCCCTGCTGAGATCATAACCTGAGCCGAAGGCGGCACCCTGGATCATGACCTGAGCCGAAGGCAGAAGTTTAACTGAGTGAGCCACCCAAGTGCCCTTGGCTGTACTGTTTGTATTACTTCTTTCCACTGGCCCCAGCACCAGCAGTCTGTAGCTGGGCCCCCTGTCTCAAATCATAGTGATGCCATTAATGTATTTTTTCTGCGAGCGCACACACAGGGGTAGAGAGAGGGAAGGAGAACTAGTCTAAATTATTTTAAGTATTAGTTAGGGTGTAGACTCAGTGACATGTCACAGAAACATCCCTCTACTTCCTGGAAAATCAAAACAAGAAGAGATGTTTACTTTTCTTTCACACACAAGTCTAGATTTGGGTAGTTCAGGGATGGTATGGTGGATCTACAGCTTTCTGGGGTTCATGGTATTTTCAGTTGTCTTCTCTAGCAGCATCTATATCTGTCATCTCGTGTGGCCTTTCTCATGGTTTAAAGTGGAGCTTTCGTGGGACGCCCGGGTGGCTCACTGGTTGAGCATCTGCCTTCGTTCAGCCCAGGGCATGATCCTGGGTCCCAGGATTGAGTCCCACTTCGGTTTCCCTGCATGGAGCCTGCTTCTCTCTGCCTGTGTCTCTACCTCTCTCTGTGTGTCTCTCATGAATAAACAAATAAAATCTTTAAAAAATAAAGTGGAACTTTAGTAATCTCATGCACCCTCCTAATAGCAAGATAAATGAACACCTTCTGGATGTTGTACAGAACATTTTACCTCACATCCTAATGGAAGGAACTTAGTCTGCTCCTGAGCCCATAGGAGGCTGAGAATTGAAGCCCATTACAGGAAATATACACAGCTGAAGATTTCAATGTCTATTCCTATAGAAGACATGGCGAGTGAATATTGAAGCACCATTGCTATTCTCTGCCATAGGCATCCAATTAAACATTTTAGGAAGGAACTTTTTAGAGTTTTTACCTTTTGTGTTTAGGTATGGTCATAAAGTAATGCTTTGTAGCACATTTGGAAAATATAGAGCAGAGTAAAAATGAAAATAAAACTTCTCATAATTATGACATTTGGCCAAAAACCACTGTTATCATTTTGTTTCTATCTACTAGCTTTTTAAAAAATTAAAACAAAATACTTTGGCCTATTATCAGAGTAATACATATTTATTGCAGAAAATAGAAAATAAATAGACAATTTTTGGGGATATTTTTCTGACATCAAGTATTTTTGTAACAACTTTTAACAGTGTCTAACTTTCCACTGTGTAGATGCTTGTCATTAATCAACCAGTCCCTCTAATATAGGGTCATGAGCTTGGGTTTTGGATTCAGACATACCTGAGTTTGAAATTGGCTCTGCTGCCATGAGCTGTATGACTGGAACATGCTGCTGAGTCTCCCCTTTTTAGTTTCTTCACCTGTAAAATGGGAATATTAATATTATCTACCATATACAGGTATTCTTGGGATAAAAAGAAATAATACACATATAGTGCCTGGTGACATGCCTGGCATATACGTACCAAATAAGTGTTAATCAACCATTTAATTAATTTTGCCACACAGAGTACTTGGTGTCTGTAATTGGTGCAGGCTCACAGGCTCATTTAGATCAGATACTAGATCAGGGGGCACTTGGGGGCTCAGTGGTTGAGCGTCTGCCTTTGGCTCGGGTTATGATCCTGGGGTCCTGGGATGGAGTCCTGCATCAGGATCTCCACAGGGAGCCTGCTTCTCCCTCTGCTTGTGTCTCTGCCTCTCTTTCTGTGTCTCAAATAAATAAATAAATAAATACAAACTTTAAAAAAAAAAAAAGATACTTGTGGATCCTATGCTGTTCTCACAAGGGCAGTTGGACCCCACAGACGTGGTATGCCAGTGGTGTGCCTTTAAGGAATATGAGGAGCCAGAACCCAGTAGACGATTAGACAGGTGACATAAATATCGTGGAGTTTCTCTGCAGTTGTAGAAGTGGCCTTTTCTGCCAGGCATGAGGCCCTGCAGCACTGATGATGAGGTAGGGGTAGGGGAGGAGCAGCTTTCACAGCACTTCTCTCTTTGCCTTTTGATTTGCTAAGCAAATTCCAGGTGTTTTACTTTCTAATCACATTATCATCCCTGATGCTTAATTATTTTCTGTAGGGAAATAGAGTTGTTTGGGGCTTTCAGGAAATTAAATTGAACTTCAAAAGCCACTTCCACATAACAATTAACATTTTGAAATGGGTAATTCCTCAGGGTTTGTTGCTAGGTTAGTTTACCCAGTATTTTTCTTTAAAGGGCATTCTCTTAAATTTATTTGTTCTATTTATTTGAGATCATGTTTTTAAAAACTGGACACATTGTTTTCTTAAATCCCTAGTAAAATGGTATAAAAATGTGTGGCTGGAGTCTTTAAGCCAGAATAATGCTGTGATCTACAGAGTGGGAAATTATAGATGATTTTCTGGATTCTGTATTTGAGAGGAGCCTTTCTCATTGGAAGGAGATATCTGTTGGCTTCTCAGAGAGAAGGAAATGGTTTCACCATTAGTTCAGCAACAATGCCTGAGGTGACTTCCAGATGCGTAAGAAGGCAAATTTCCATGAGGCTGGTAAACACTATCCCCTCCTTTAATAATTTGTGGGACCTCAATACTAATGTTTTCAATCTCATTTTAATAAGACAGAAATTCGAGAGGTTCTGTGTGTTGCCATTCTGTGACCTCCTAAACATCCCTTCTCTAGCTACCCTGATGTGCTCTTCTTAATTTTTTAGGTTGCTTTTAAATTCAGTAGTTTCTGATTTGCCCATACATGGATACATCCAGAGTGGAATCTTAAATCCTAATCACTCCACCTCCCCCTACAAGGATGTGGGTGAAGAATTCATCTTTGAATATTGCCACACATCGGCTTTTAAGAGTTGTTTCCAAGTTATGAGAACCACAACCCCTTGCCATAACCTACTTTTGCCAGGAGCCTGATTCCAGACTGATCTGGAAAAGGCATAGATAACGTGGTCTGAAAGATAGGGAATCCAGAGCCAGTTCCATCACTTATAAGGTGGGTAACCTAAGGCAACTTACTCAACCTTTGAGTCTTACTTTTCTTATTTAAAAATTAAGGATAATAACACCTCACTTACAGGATTCTTGTGAGGCTTAAATGGAATAGGTCCTTGCACTTAGGGAGCATCCAGAAACAGCTCTTTCCTTTTTGTTATCCTGAAAATCTGAGTGTGGAAGAGCTATTGAACAATAAATAGGTTAGCTCTATATTCTATAAGAGCCTGTCTGTCAAATGCAGAGTTCTATGTGTTTATTGACTGCTAGCTTTAGCTTCTGTGCAGCTGAGATACAAATTCAGCCCTAGGCTTTTATCCCCAGATCTGAGAGGAAGAAGGCAGGCACCTGTAATTATAGCAGCAGTGATGAGTTGCAGCTGAATTGCCTAGTGTGTAAGGCTTTTCTCTGCTGCTTGGCTTGGGTATTGCTATAGTGATTCTGGGAGTAACAGACAGTATTTTAGTAAGTGTTTGTCTTTCTATTATCCATCCTAACATAATCCTAGAATCTCTAAAGACATGCAAGAGTTCTTTTGTTGCTCTCTGGAAGCAGATAAAAGGGTCTATTATGATAAAGTGGTCTGTGCAGGGTTTAACAGCCCTTTTAGGGACTGGCACTAGATTACATATGGAGGAGTAGAGTGAAGATAGTTTTTCCACTGATGTTTGTAAAATGTTAGATTCACGTTTCCATGAATATTACTCTACAGAAGTCTAAGACCCTAAGCCTTGCAAATGCTTGTCTCTTTTTTCTCCATTTGCTTTCTTCATGTTGATTGGTCAAGAAGACAGTTGTCCATTAGATCTTACCAACGAGGTATGATGGGGTGGTTGGATTTTCTATGATGGTGATAGTTGAGTAGGTGAGGTTAGGTGGGAGGGGGACTCCTTTGTTCCCTCTGCTAATCCCCTTTCATCAGTTACTCTGTTTGTTCCTCTTTCCCCAAATTCTCATAATAGAACATTGACGTTCTCAACATCAATTGAATGAGAAATAGCTACTCTAAATAGCATCTGAAAAATGATGTTTATAAAATCTAAAAGAAAATGAGCCCTCAAACCCAGGTAATTTACCATTCTCTCATTTATTTGAGAGCCCCAGTAACTGGGTCACCTTGACATGCCAATGGGATTTGAAATATTTATTGGAACTTATCAAATGTCCCATTTTAACATGTTCATGTCTACATGACTTCCCTAGCCTTTAAGAGCAGAGATAAATCTCAACTAGCTGTGCCCAAGAACGAAGAAAGCCTCTTATACAGCTTCCATTATGTTCTCTCTTATCCTTCTCTGACACATTCCTTCCTTATGGTGGACAGCTGTGATGCCTTGTCTTTTTTCCTCTTCCTCAACCTACTCAGCAGGCTGGCTTTAATCACTTCTCTTACCTTGTTCTGTCATCTGATCTGTTCCTCATATGGGTGTAGGGTCTTTTCCCATCACCCTTCTGCTATTCCAGAATTCACTTCCATTTCCTTCTGCCCATAGTCATCCTATTCTCAGTATGTTCCTTTTCCTCATTGTGTAGCTAGTGGTTTTGTTAAATAACCAAAATCTCATGGAGGCCCATGCAGAGAGTCTGGGGTTGGTGGTGGAGGTATTCTGGGCTATCTGGTAACATAGAAGGATGGCTGAGGTCCTGACGTGGACTATGCAGCTACAGTGACCACATTTTATAAACTCTAAGTTAATACACAGGTGTGACATGTAGGAGTAGAATGATAGGGACAGTGGAATAGTGTGGTTGAAACTGGGACTGCTCACTACATAGTACACAAACAATACTTGTGTGTGTTTTGCATTTATATGCATTTGTATGCACAATATTTATTTAATCCCCATAATAAGCCTAAGAAGTAGGTGCTGTTAGTTTCCTTTCCTAGTTGAGAGAATAGGCTGAGAAAGGCTAATTTTCCTAACTATCCCAAGTATTGAGGAGTTTGAAGCTGATTTAGACTTCCAACACTAAGTCTTCTGATCCTTTCATTTCAACAACATTTAGTTGAATTTAGTTGAAGTTTGCTACTGTTCGATTGGTATGTAGGGTTCCCCAAGCATCCTGTTAGAACTGGAGCGGGTGTTACATGTTGTAACACCTTCCTCAGCAGCAAGAAACATTGCTGTTTTGAGATAACTCTCAAGTAGGCTTTCTCAATTTTGGTGTACTTATTACATAGAGAAAACAGACAGAAGAACATGAGTTATTCTAATTTCTAGAGTGTTAGACAATGATAAAATGATGATAATAATAATGATGGTGAAACTAACAGTAATGATGATGGTTACTCTTCATTGAATATCTACAACATGCCTGATACAGAGGTTTCTCGTATATTATTTCATTCAATCCTCACAGCAAGTCCATCAGCCCCATTTTAGAGACAAGAAAACTGAGGCTCCAAGAAGGTAAATGATTTACCTGGGGCCCCACACCTAGGAGGTGTTGGAGTGAGAATTTAAATGTAGGTCTGTTTGGCTCCAGAGCCCAAGTTTCCTAGTTTGTCAGATGTACTTGTTGCGACTTCTGGAAATAAGTAAACTCCAAGAATTTAAATGCCTACATTATATTTATCCATTCATTTATACATATTAGCTTACAGGCACATTCAGTCAAATCATATAAAATTGCTAATATTTGGCCATTTTTGACCAATAGAAATGGTAATTTTGAGTGGTTTAATGAAGTGTTTCTCAAAATGTGGTCTCTGGACTGCCAACAGCAACAGCACCTGGGAACTTGTTAGAAATGCAAATTCTCAGGGACACCTGGGTGGCACAGTCTGTTGAGTGTAGGACTCTGGTTCAGCTCAAGTCATGATCTCAGGGCTGTGATATCCATTCTTGCCTCGGGCTCTTGTGCTCAGTCTGCCTGGAGTTTCTCTCTCCCTCTCTCTCTGCACCCCCCCCCCCCACTCTACTCCTGCTGCCATGTGCTCCCTCTCTTTCTCTCTCTCAGTTGGTTCATCAAGCTACAGATCTGTTGCTACCTCTTGCTCTGAGGAGCTTCATTTTGTAGGCAGATGGCAGGGTCTCAGAAAAGATTTCACTCCAGAATTTTATGTTTCTTTCTTCAATAAGCTCTGCAGCATGATATATAGGGTGGGTTGCCTTTAGCAGCCTAGAGATTGGTCTAGTATATAGTCACACAGAAGGAAGAGGAGAAAGCAGGGGTCAGTAGGTATGAAAAGCAGTAACTGGGACCTTTCCATTGTTTGGATCTCCCCCAGTCTGAGGGGTGTGTTCCTTCATATATACTCATTAATTCTTGTCATCCCAAAAGGAGATATTCCTAATACTTGTCCACTAAGGCATGAGTCCTGAAAGTTTAAAGAACCTTACTTTGCTGAGTAATATTTTAAAGTTTGAATCATCCTGGGTTCAAATTTTCTTTACTAGCTTACATTTTTTTTTTAATAAATAACACTTTTGGACAAATAATGCAGCTAGAGAAAATCTTGTTTTTGTTTGTTTGTGTTGGTTTTGAAAGCATTTCTAGGTCATTTGTGCCGCCAGCCTCCTCTCAAAAAAGGAAAGGACGTCTGCTGGGTATTTTCTTTTTAACGAAACAAAACAAACCGGTATTCTAAAGCAATCTCAAGTAAATGAACATTGAATCTCACTTGTATTCCCTTCCTTCCTTTGGTAACAACTTAGAAAATAATTTGACAGAAAATTTAATGATGGGAATTAGAACCTGAAGGTATGCAGGAAGAGGGAGGATGCTTTGCGATGCTTTACGTTTTAAGTACTGATGGCACTTTTTTTTTATGACATTAAGAAGGTTGCTCGTATTATTAATACTTAATTGGAATTAAATTCCCAATGTAATTCCAGCCTTGTTATAGGAGAAATAATTCATATACACAAATAGCAGCAATTGTGGACTTAGCAAAGGCAAGCAGAATGCATCTCATGCATCAGGAATGGAAGTCCCGCCTCTGAGAATTCAGAAGAATGCTCTATATCAACAGGGCAGGTTTTTACCCAATTGATTAACGTACATTTCCTCTGCTTTTACAGAGTGGGGGTAAATTCTAAAGGCTATGAAATCAATGCAAGTTGCTCTTAGATTGTATCATTTGCTTGAAATCAGGATCCAGATTCTTCTCATTGCCTGAAAGACAAATCATATTTTTCTCCTGGAGTCCTTCAGATATTCCCAGAGTATGTTCAAGTATTACATGAATAATTCATTTTACTCACTACACATTACAGCACTTAACAAAGGCTGAGGCCAGAATCCCCTCCTCGGGGAAGCTAATTTGGAGCATCATTACAGCTCTGATTTCACAATGTTTAGTGGTTTTATGACCTACCTGATGAAGTCCTCCTTTATTTTTCAGTCCTTTTAGAGAAACATTTCAAGTTTAAAATTTCATTGAGTACGTTCTTGGAAGGATATAATCCCAGACTTTCATATTTACTCCACCACACTTTCAAATAAGATGAAAAAAGAAAAAGAAAAAAAATACACTTTTGAATATAAATTCAATCTACTGCTCACAAATTTTTCCTTACCATTGAAAATCAAATGGCATTATTTTAATGTCATAAGTATATTTCTCCCTGAATTATTCAACATTGGAACATGACCAGGAAAACTAATTATGTGAATATGTAGACATGGACATCTCTTAGAACTCTGTATGGAGACTTTTGTATATTTTCCTTGATATACAGTACATTGTTCTCTTATGGTTCTTGTGGGAATTCATATGAAGGTTCATGTTGCCATAATACCTTGGCACTACGGTTTATTACCCAATGGGATGTGTCCTACCAGAGAGCAGATGGGCTTGTGCATTGCTGTACGTGCTGAAATATAAAAAGTCCAAAGGTAATGGTGAGTCGTCTGCTGAGTCCACCAATGAACTTCAATCTTTGTGCCTTACTTTCTTTCTCTATCAGTCCACAACCATGTAAAACAAACCATTGGCCAATTTGAACACTTAGATACCTTAGGTTAGAATGAGGGAATTCCTCAATGATTCTAAATGATTCTGTATAGCACACAGCTGAGTATCTTTCCCAGATGGATTTAGTTGACTGTACATGGTCAACAGTCATAACTCTGTTTTACTCACATGGATGGGCTAGTTAAGCTTGTTCTTAGGTATACTTTAAAAAGCCATAGTAGGTTATCCCCCCAAAAGGAAAAAAAAAGCTGCTTTATGTTTCAGGGCACTTGGCCAATATGCATATGAAAAGATGTTCAGTTTACTAGCAGTCAGGGAAAGGCAAATTGAAAATAAGTGATATATCACTTCACACTCATCACCCCGACAGAACCAGAATAGAGTTGTAGAATCTAATGCTGACTGGGATATGGAAGAAAGGGTACTTCATACAATGCTGCTGGAAATATGAAGTATTATGGCCTGCTTGGAAAGCAATCTGGAAACATCTATTAAAATTAAATATACATGTGAAAGCTATATATTCATAAGATTCTATTCCAAAGAAATAAAAGCCCTATGTATAAAGATATAAGTAAATGGATGTTTATCTCAGTGTTGTTTGTTGTGGCAAAAAAAAAAAAGGAAATGTATTAAATTTCCATTAAGAGGAAAATCATTGAATAAGTTATGTCATACTCATGTCATGTAATATTATACTGCTATTGAAAAGAATGAATTAGTATTACACCAGATGACTTAGAGGGTTTTCCAAAAGATATTATTGAATTAGAAAAGCCAGAAGTAAAAAAATAAAACAAGAACAAAAATATATACCTATATAACAATATACAATATGCTGTATGATAACATGTAATATATAATAATGTATATAATATGTGTAATATTTTCCTCCTTTTTTTGGTAAGATGGTAATAAAAAAATCTCTCTGTAAATGTAAATGCACATGTCATGTGTATCAGTGTACTGTGTATTCTGTGTGTGTATTTTCGCCCATGTGTTCATAAGTGTAGCTCTGCGTGAGGTTATAGAAATACAGAGAAAAGCCCATTGGTTGTTTACAGAGATGCCTCGAAGAGAAGAGGCATGGATATATATGAAAAATGTGGGTGCAAATGGGAAGACCAAAGGGAGGAATCAAACAAAAAAAGATAAAGGAAAAATAAGGAAGAAGGCACATGAGAATACTTCTGCATCTGTGCAGACAGTTATGTGTATGTGTCATTACATGTGGAAATGAAAACATTCTTGGAAAAATTCCTGTTATTCAAAGCTTAGCACATATTAACTTAATCGGATTGCTCTCTGATTTTGACAGAGGATAAAGGAGGAAAGAGATGTGATTTTTAGGCATGGGGCATTGGGAGAACATGAGAGCAAGTTAAATGGAATTTGGAAGCAGATGGGTTTTTGAATTCTGAAGAGAGCATGAGGTGGAAAGTAAGTAGACACCTTTTTTCTATTTTGACATTTAATTGAGATTTACCCCTTTAGGAACAGAGATGAGCTGGCTCTAAGTCAAGTTGAAGAAATCCTGACTTACATAGCTCATTATGCCCATTTTTTTGTAGAGCAGTTCATAAATCCATGTTATCTTTGACATTTATAGGGAATTGGGTTCTTTACAAAATAGAACAGCACTAAGCTGCCCATTATTTATCTTTAATGAGGTACTCATTAAAGCTTTGACCACTTGGACATCTGCATCCCTTCCCATGGGAAGTTTCCCAAAATTTGGAGCTTGGCTTTGTGTGGCTGTGGGAGTGAAAAATACCTAGAGCCTGAGGAAAGATTATATAGGTTAGTCATGGGTGGTTGATTTCTTCTGTGGGAAATACATGTATGTGGTAGTTTCTACTATTTTTGAAAAAACAAAACAAAACTAGAGATCTAATTTTTGCAATAAAGTATTTAGAATTAATAGCAAGTTATATAAATCATACCCAAATTTTTACTGGACAAGCATAAAAATTAGTACAGCCATTAGATGCAATCAATATGGTTGATTATATTAGTAGTAGAACAATTGGTTATATTAATGTTGACCTGTGCTGGGTTGTGTCAGTGCAGCTATGTTTTAATAGATGTATCTTATTATGTAATTTATATAATCATATTGCATAAAACATGGAAAATCAAAATAGTAAATTAAATTTTTTATAACAGCAACACCTCACACGATCATCAGCACATTTCACTCCTTTTTTTCTTTTCCAATATGCATTTTCCCCAAATTTTACCCTGACTATATACAATTTTATGCTACTTTTTTTTACTTTGTATCGTTAGCTTAAAACATTAGATAATAACGTTAAAGATAGCACTGAATGTGTGTTTGTGAATATTTAGCTTTGCCTGCAATCTATCCTACATATCATGGGCAAATTCAGATTTAAGATATGCTTTTTTCACTCCTCTTGTTCACTTCTAAATGTCTTCCAGAGCTTTCATTCTGTTCTTTGACCAGCACTTTCCTGGCTTCTACTAACTCTCCTTGCAGATTATTCCAGAAGAGAGTTTAATCCTGTCTTCTGGGATCCCTGGGTGGCGCAGCGGTTTGGCGCCTGCCTTTGGCCCAGGGCGTGATCCCGGAGACCCGGGATCGAATCCCACATCGGGCTCCCGGTGCATGGAGCCTGCTTCTCCCTCTGCCTGTGTCTCTGCCTCCCTCTCTCTCTCTCTGTAACTATCATAAATAAATAAAAATTAAAAAAATATATAAAAAAATAATCCTGTCTTCTGAGCGTCAGTGTCCACCTCTAGGACCTGAAGGGCACGCTGATGAGCAAATCTCACTGGCACCAAAATCACCTATCATTCCAAAGCTAGTTTTTCCACTCAAATATCCTTTTTTTTTTTTTGATGGACTTTTATTCTATCAGACTGTGAAGTTTAGAGGCATTTTTTTATTTCTCTTTCTTTTCTTTATGCACATGTCATATTGTAATATTTTAAAATATTTTCTTTACAGTCGACACTTGAATAGCATGGGTTTGAACTATGCAGGTCCACTTATACACAGATTTAAAAAAATACATGCAGTACTATAAATGTAATTTCTTTATGATTTTAATAAGATTTTTTCTCTAGCTTGCCTTATTGTAAGAATACATTATATTATTCATGTAACATACAAACTACATGTTAATTGATGGTTTATGCCATCAGTAAGGTTTCTGGTCAACAAGAAGCTATTAGTTAAATTTTGAGGGAGTCAAAAGGTATACATGGATTTTTGACTATAGGAGTCAGCACCCCACCCCCTGCATTGTTCAAAGGTCAACTGTAGTCTAATTCCTAATTCAAGTCCTCACTATCTTATGCTTTGTTGAGAGATAGTGTAGCATGCTGCCTAAGGAGATGGGCTCTAGAGCTAGATGGACTGGGGTAACATCCCAGCTCTGTTGTATAGTAACTGTATGAGTCTGGGCAAGATGGGGCAAGATTCTTAATGCCTCTCCTTGTCTCTGGTCTGTAAAACAGGTAATATAATAGTACTTACTATACAAGGTTGTGATGAGGACTACAAAGTATCTATTAGCTCCTAAACACTAAAAGAGTGTTACCCCTGTTATATTTGATTCCTACCTCTTCCTCTGTAATCTATCCTATGTACTACTTCCAGATCAGTCTTCCTAAAACATAATTTTACTCCTATGATTTCCTCCTAGATCTTCTCTCTCACCCTTCCCCAACCCCCATAATGCTTTCCAAATGAAATCCAAACTACTTAGGTGGGTATTTAAAGTCCTACATAATCAGATTTCAAGAACTGTTTCCAGTAGTCCCCTGCATTTTAGACAATCCAAACTACAGGCTGCTTCCCCCTGCCCCTTAAAATGCCCAGTATAGGGTTGATATATATTTAAAATTTCGTGAAGAAAATCACAGACTGAAAACTGGAACAGGGTCTTAGGGAGCCTTGCAGTGATACAAATTAAATTTTTTGTTGCTCAAATGCAGGAGGTCCTGTGAGAGCATCCCCTGCAGCTAGGATGATGGGAGGGCCCCAGGGAAAATTGGGGAAGAGGCTGTTGACCACCTGGTATAGGTATGTCAATATTTTAAAAACTGCTATGGGCAAAGTGAGGCATACCCACTGAATTTCAGCCCAGAACATGTGCCTACCTTTTGAGTGCCTTCGTCTCACTTAATTGAGCTTTTGTTGAAATTCTGACATATTCAAGAAGACCTAGATGAAATGCCATCTTCATTCTTACTGCTCTACCTTTCTGAAATCCCGGAGCACATCTAAATAACTCTATTTTGTAAGTTACACATTTGTCTGCCTCTTTTGTATACATGAACACATAATTATGAATGATTATCTAAGTAGCTAGCTAGAAAACCTGCTTGAAGGCAGAGACTGTAAGCTTTTCATCTGTGCATCCATATCCTGGTGCTCTCATCAGTCGGTATTTGCTGAGTGAATAACTTTGAACCAACACTATTCAATACTTTATTTTTTTTTTCCTGCCAAGGAATATACTTGTGCTCACTAGTACTTTTGTATATTGCTTACAAATTACCAGGTTTGAATTATGGTAGTATTTTATATCTGCAAATTTTGTGAGGAAATAAAAATCTGGAATATTTTATGAAATTAAATGATTTAAGTGAATTGATCAGTCTGTTAGTTGATTATTCTGCCTGTAGCTTGTTAGTCTGTCAATTTGTCTATTGTTCATTTATTCATTATTCATTTATCCAATGAATGCCCACAATTCACAACCAAAAGATATTGGAATCCTGGGATAATCTGGGATAATCTGATGCATCACAGAGGCAAAATGTAATTTTTTTTAAGAGTAAGTTTTAAATGCTCTTCTAATTTTTAACCCTCAGAGTTATCTACTTAGAAAGTGGTTCTGGAGTCATCTTTTTCTCAAAACATCCTACTGTGAGGTTTTTCTTTAGTTAGCTCATTAGGAATTAATACTTCTGTTGGAAGTAATACTCAGTTCACTTTTTTTATTTATAAACAAAAATGTCAGTGATTTTTCTTTCCTGTGAACCAAACCAACGATAAATGATAATTTCTGAATATGAATCACAGACATTAAAAATAAAGCAATCTAGAGTTCTCTTGAGCCTGGTGATTACCTTGTTGTCACTCTGTTGGCTAGTTATCCCCTGAGAATTCTTTAGTACAGCCTTGGGATGTTAACAGACAGCTTTTTCATGTTGCCCTCCATATCAAAGGGAGAGAAATGCATTTCACCAATGGTAGCTATTTTTACAGCATTAAATGAAAAAAACAAAAACGAGACTGTTTTGTCAGTCAGTTGTCAACACAAAAGAAAAAGCTTAACGCTTTGGTCCTTAAAAAAAAATTAACATTTGGGAAATAGTTTTTAAAATCTTGGTAGGATGAGAATATCACTTTATATTATTTCTTATTCCAGTTTTAAAAGAACTAGGGTGACTTTGATAAGATACAAGAAAAACCATATTGAAAAAAATCAAAAGGGCTCCTCAGAGTTACATAAGGAAATTGTTGACATTATTAAGCCATTTGAAAACTTCTACTTTTGTAAAGAATCAAACATGAATGAAAATCCATGTATTTTTTTTAAAGCAAATGTAACAAGAATCTATACAGCCATAGAGTCTAAAAGCAGAGAGTAACCTAAACATCATTACATGCAGTACCCTCATTCCTTTTCATAAGGAATGTGTCTGAGTAGTCACATTCTGAGTCTCAGTAGACTGAGCAGCTTCAGTCTACAGATGGGGGTAGGGATTAGGCTCCCATCCATATCTCCCAACCTCCGGCCCTGTGCTCTTCTACTCTATTATATTGTCCTTCTCTCAAATTTATTTTATTATTCTCTCTCCTCTTAAATTCTTAGTTTTTTTTTATTTAGTAGAATTTGCTACATTGAAATTCTAAGATAAAGCCTTGTGAAAAATCAAATGACTTCTTATTCACCAAAAATTAAACATGTTTATATTTGCATCTCAGCCTGAGTCAAAAATACCATACTGTGTATGTGTGTTGCCATTTCATTGTAAGTTCTCTTGAAAGCAGTAAAAGTCTTAGTGATCTTAGTCTCTCTAACAGCTTCTAGTGGGAGTAGCTCATGTGAACAGGGCCAGATTTTATTCAATCAGGATGCTTCAAAAGTGGTTATTCCTAATTTGAGCACCACAAGAACCTTGATGCTGTCAATAGCATGTTAAGAGGAGAACAATATTGCAGATGAAAGAATTCACATAGGACCAGGAGAAATGATAACTTTGTCATTTCTAAATGTCTTATTAATATGTAACTAAAAGAGAGATGTAGTGTACACCCTAACTAAATATGCACTGTCCTTCTTCCGCTGTGTTTTAAGCAGGGCAATTCACAGCTGTGAGTCAGAATGATGGCATAAGGAACTCAGAGCTCTGATAATAGACCAAGAATTATCTTGGCAGAGAAATGAAGAGCAGTTACTACTGAGAGTCTAAAAAGAAAGTGCTAAGTAGATAATTAACATCTTTCATCTCAGTGGCAACCTGGAAAAGTTCTTGGTCAGGAGCCATAAGAAGGTCTCAGGCCAATAAGAAGGGAGAAAAAGAACAGATTTCCACATGGAAGGGAGGGTTTACCTTGTGTGTGTGTGGGTTTGGTGTGTTTGTGTATGTGTGGAGGAGAATGTGTGACCTAAAGAAACTTACCCTATTATTTACCTGAACAAAATTGGTCTCTAACATCAATTTGGCCATTTGAAAAATGTGGATGCATGTTATCACTTTGTTACATGAGGTTCCATGAATATCTTGTAACTATTAATTAGTATTCCTTGTACAGAGAAATAATGTCCAACACTGAATTAGGTGAAGGGGATGAGGCTTCCTGCACATGACCACACTACTTATTTAGTGTAGGCACATACAATTTTTTTTCAGACATGGACAATGGGTAGCAGGAATCATGTAAATGTTCCATGTGCTGTCTTCCTAACAAACTATAATTCCTTATTAGAAAACAAGAACCTCTATTCTTTTCTACTTTCCATATGCAAAAAGCTAATAATCCATTTTGAGCAACTGTTAAATTAATACTTTAATGCACAATTAAAGAATTTCGTGGGACGCCTGAGTGGCTCAGCGGTTGAGCGTCTGCCTTTGGCTCAGGGTGTGATCTCAGAGTCCTGGGACTGAGTCTCATATCAGGCTCCCTACAGGGAGCTTGCTTCTCCCTCTACCTATGTCTCTGCCTCTCTCTCTATGTCTCTCATAAATAAATGAAATCTAAGAAAAAAAAAAGAATTTCGTGACTTTGTAATTGTATTTCTCATTAGATCCTGTTGTGCTCTTCCCCAGACACTCCCAGCCCTCATATTTATCTCTATTCCCTCAGAGTTTCCTTCTAGGGTTCTCTGCCTATCACCACACCAAGTCTCTATTCTAGTATTTTATTGTACTTTAGATTTTTCTCTTCTGCTTCCCCTAGGAAGTATTGCTCCATGAGTCATTCATTCAACTAATCTTTACTAGGATCCTGTTCTATCTCTGGTGCTGCCCTAGGTGCTTACTCAGAAGACAAGGTTCTCGTTCTAATGAAATTTATATTCTAGTGTCCTAGTTCCATGGACCTTTCTTGGGATAATTATTGTACTAAACTAATTCGTACCGTGGTATCAGTTTCAAATATTGGATTAGGTGATATTTCCTACCTAGGTAACACTCAACAGCAATCTACTCTGTAAACATTTATTGAACACCTAATGGGTGGTGGGCATACAAAGATGAATAAGATTCACTTTTCTATCCTGGTAGTCTAGGGAATGAGATTGATGCCT
This sequence comes from Canis lupus dingo, assembly GCF_003254725.2. Classification (NCBI taxonomy): domain Eukaryota; kingdom Metazoa; phylum Chordata; class Mammalia; order Carnivora; family Canidae; genus Canis; species Canis lupus. The sequence continues at coordinate 59,599,136 of NC_064254.1, forward strand.
ATGTAATGAGAGTGATAATTAAAAATAATTGTGTACTTTCTCTTTTGCCTTTTTGGAACAAATTCATCCTAGTCTATCAAGGCATCCATCTGCTTGGGGTGATAGGAGGGGGTGATGATTGGAATTTGTTAAGAAAGACTATGCATGATAATATTCAGTTTCTGTCACTCAAGAGTGGGATTGAAGAGCACAATAATAAGTTTATTATTGGTCTATTTTCTTGAGAAGAGATCTTCTAAATATCTATTTCTTCTCTTTTGACAAATCAACAAAAGACGACTGAGTATGGAAGGGAAAACCTTCTCCACTATTACAGCTTTATTGAGCCAGAGGAGAAAAAGTTGTGAAACAGAGGAAGAAGCCCTCCCCCCATTCCAGCCTATGACTTTAAGGCTGTGGAGGAGGAAGAGAGAGAAATCTGGGTAACAATGTGGTCAGGCCAGAGGGGACTCCAAGGTTGAGTGTTTGAGGCAGACACTGAGGTGAGAGCTATGGGTCGTTCATAGCAAGAGGAGGTGACCTAAGACAGAAGCTGTGGAGGGCTTTGGGACTGGCAGACTGATCTTTTCTGTAAGTTGGAGGTAATGATAACTATTCTGGGAGCTGTTATGTAGAAAACATAGAAGAAGTTATATGAAGGGGCACCTTGGGTGGCTCAGACGGTTAAGCATTCGACTCTTGATCTTGGCTCTGGTCTTGATTTCTGGGTCATGAGTTCAGGTTCCGCATTAGGGGCATTAAAAAAAAAAGTATGTGAAGTATCCAGTAAAAACACTTGGCATCTGGAAAACTTGAGCAGTACCAGTTGCCTCCATTTCTTTTCTTTTTGCCTTCTGGAAGGACTGAATAAAGTAATTTCCTCAATGTTTGAAAAATTTCAAAAACCGTAGACTGGCCTGGCTCATTACTTTTCTAGCTGTGTGACCCTGAGCAAATTGCTTAAGCTCTTTAAGCCTCAATTTCTTCATCTATAAAATGTGGATAATATTAGTAGTTCTTTGTAGGATTGCTATATGGATTAAAAGAGATATCATATAAAAATGGGCTTAGGAGCATCTGGCGGGCTCAGCCAGTGGAGTATGCAATTCTTGATCTTGGGATCATGAGTTCAAGCCCCACATTGGGCATAGAGCACAGAGCTTACTCAAAAATAATAATACAAAAAAATTCTTTTAAAAAACTGGGCTTAGCCCAGTGTTTTTGCATGTGGTAAGGTTGTGATAAAGGTTTACTATGTTTCTGACAGTAGAAATTTATACTTTTCTTGTTGCCTCTTCCTATCTTATTTCATGTGCTGTGCCTAAAACTTAGCCTCAATTTTTTCTTCATTGAAAGGTACCTACCTCAGGTACCTTACTTATTTTTCTTATTGTTCCAACTCCGTGTTACATATGCTAAAGAGCAAGATATGTAGTTTTGTATTTAGAATTCTACTACAAAGTGGTTCATGAGGATAAGAATTTTTTTTTTAACTCTAAACCTAGAGGTGAGCAGTGTGATTGGAAAAGAAAGCTCCATGTTTATTTATCCCCTATTGCTTACATTTGCAGTCACCCAATTAATGATCACTAGTTGCTTATGCAAATTACTCCCGAGAGTAGCTTAAGGAACATTTTATGAGTCTTGCAGACTAGGAATAGATCTTAAAATAGGGACTAGGGATTCAAAGTCCCTTTTTACTATGCTAGAATAAACAGTGCATGGCTAGTCACAGTCACATGGTGGCCCCAAACTGTACTGTGGGCCCACTGATACAGGTGTATGTATGTGCTTTTTAGATTATTCTTGAATATAGAATAACATCTAGCCATGGATCTTTTGCAAAGACACTGACAGTTCAAAGTGGGCTTCCATGCTTGCTACTTATTCCTGTGGGTAAGATGGAACCACTGGCAGTAGAATTCTAGAGGCTTGCACCGGAAGCTCCACTCGGAAGTGGGGAAGAACTGATGCACAATAGAGTATGTGTCCTGGGCTCATTCACGAGGGAAGATTTCTATAATCCATTCTAAGAGGGGACATGTCCCTGGTCACCTCCCTAGAAATGGATTCTCACAAAGTTTCCTTCTTCTCAGGCAAAGTCAAAATAGTAGAATCACAGAAATGGAAGGGGTTTTGAATATCAGCATGCATCTAGTTCAAACTTCAAAGTTCCTGTAGGAGTCTGATTCAGTGAACAGAAGAGCTGACATGTAGACTTTTCTCACTAATTTGAATCTTTTATTTTTTTTTATTGGAAGAGGCAAGATAAGGACAAATCATTTATATGTTTTTTCCCCCTGAGAAGTTTGTGAATCTTGGGTAGAATTTTATAGCTCTATTGAGTTTAATTTAATGGTTGGAATATCACCTTCGGGACAAGGAGATTTAAAATGTTCACTTTTCCTACCACTTTTTGGAACAGGATAAAGCTTTCTACAGGTAAGAAAGATTTTCCTAATGTTTCTGTGGTTATCTAATATGTCACATACCAGATGCATCATATATGTCCTTTTTTCTCAAAGATCTGTCAGACATGTTAGTGAAGACACCACCGCAAATGGGGTACTTCTTCCCCAGCCGATCACCATAACCCTGGAAGGGAAAATAAAACCACAAGAAATAAAGACTGTTTTTTCTTATTTCTTTGTAGCTACCCTGTGAAGACTCTGGATACTTGGCAAATTTGTTTTTTCTCCTGAGGGAGGAATCTGAGGAGGAAAAGAAAATTGTGTCCATAGAGATTTTGGTTGCTCAAACTGATGTTGAATTTTCAAAGAAAATGATAGATCATATAGTCCCAGTTCTTAGAGTTAAAATTGTTTCTTTTTCTTTTTCATTGGCACCGTTTTTTTTTTTTTTTTTTTTTTTTTTTTTTTTTTTTTTACTATATAATAGTTTCTAGATCAGATTTTTGAGTGCTTTCATCCAGTACCATGAGTGTACTTTTCTATTCTTCTTTTTTAATATAGTGTGACTCAGCAGCAGTAATGATGTCTTGGGCTTCATTTCCCAATAGCTGCTGTGAACCATGGGATAACTCTGACCTTGTTCTGTCGTGGGTACTTTCTATTGTTCAGAACGGAGATCGTTACCCTCAGGACTCAGTCTCTGCCTGGCCTTTTTGAACTGCGCCAAGAATTAGACAATTCCCCAATTAGCTATTACATTATGAATACACACAAGTGACTTTTTTTCCCCCAACAGATGAGGTTTTAAAACAGACATTTTAAAGCAGGATATAGCTATACTTGTCTTCCTCTTCCTCAAATGAGCCATACCTCCTCCAAATGAGCCAGAGCTCTAGTTTTCTCCTTGTTTAACTGTATCTCTTCTAGTTTGTGGGTAACACTTCTACACCTCTCTTTCTACATTCCCCCCTCTGCCATTGTCTCTGTACCAATGGCTCAAGCAATTTCCTTTACACACATGATTTGTAATTCTCTATCTCTAAGCCTGTCCTCTTTTCATGCCATCAAAATTTCCTTTGGCACCTCAAGAATCATGTGCTCAAATAGCTCTCATTTTCTTCTTCCCAGAATCCATATTTTTTTTTCCTACTCGTTCTTTTGACAGTCTTCAGTTACTTGACCTCAGAATCTTGGGTTTGTCTTTGACTTTTTTCCTCTCCTTACTCTCATGGCTAAACATTTCCCAAGTGCATCTGGATCTGGCTTATCCTTATGTTCATAGCTGGGTACTCAATTTTCCACATGGATGATTCCAGTGACCTCCTCATTTATTTGTCAGTCTTCATTCTTCCCTTCTTTTGTTTTGTGTGGAAATGTTAAAAAAATTTTTAAGTTAGGAATCTATTATTTATCCTTTTTAAAACTCAATTTAAGGTTTTCTATAAGTGTAACCTTGCTTAGTGCATTTAAGATAAATTTAGTTAATTTCATCTAGAATTCTTCAGAACTTTTGAACAAGTTGATGTGTTAATATATATATTTAAATATTTATATAGCTGCATTTCACTAATTATTAGTTTTATGAGCAAAACAGGCAATGAGTTGTTTTTTTCAAACTGTATTTTTAAAGGTTCATGTGTATTATAGTCTTACAGTATGTTTTTTGAGTATCTCAGAATATTCCACAAAACAGAAAGCTTGATTGAAATGACAGTTGTTTTTCTTTTTTTTTGTACTGAACTCTTAGTGACATTGTTACTTTCTTTTTTCTTTTTTTTTTTTTTTTCAGCTGCAAGGCTATGTACGGAGACATTTAGCATTTGCCTTGTGAGAAAATGTTCCGTGGCAAAGCTTGAATAGAGTGGGGGTGTGGTGAATAATTAGGTTTCTTCCATATTTAGATCCTATGATTTATGTTACCCCTGCTCTTACTGGAGCAAGATTTTTATGTGGGAGCAAGTACTAGTCTGGATAAAGAATATATAATTTGGGGAATTGATATTTTCTGCAAAGTTTTAGGTTCTCCTTGGTTCATCATGTGTGATATTTTCCTAGAACTAAATCAGTAGACTTAAGATCTCATAGGTTTTTTTTGTTGTTGTTGTTTATAATTAGAGGCTTTTTATTTTTGGTAAAAACCAATAATGATATAAAATTTAAAAAAAGTCCTAGATAAGTTAAAATTATATTGTGAATTTCTTCTAAATTAAGATTAGAAATGTCATGTATTATAGTTTTAAAGTAGGGATTTTGATCTAGTTTATAATTGTGTAATATATTGCATGTAATTGTTAAAATACTTTTAGATTTAACTACCTTTATGGATATATATATTGTATTTGTAAACAAAATTTATTTTATTTTATTTTTTTTTTAATTTTTTTTTTTTAATTTTATTTATGATAGTCACAGAGAGAGAGAGAGAGAGGCAGAGACACAGGCAGAGGGAGAAGCAGGCTCCATGCACCGGGAGCCTGACGTGGGATTCGATCCCGGGTCTCCAGGATCGCGCCCTGGGCCAAAGGCAGGCGCCAAACCGCTGCGCCACCCAGGGATCCCTGTAAACAAAATTTAAAAACAACAACAACCTCACAGTGTCCTTATTGCAGCCAATAGTTTGGCAAAAAAATCCCCCAAATTTACCAAGGGCGCAAGGAGAGTCATAAAACTTGTGTCACTTGATGCTGGTAAGCAATCAACAGACCACATTGCTGGCTTATTTCCATACTCAGAAAAATCTTCAGTTTTCAATTCTCACAAAGGGAAAAGCATTAGCAAAAATGTCCTTTTCCATTCCTTCATGAAGCCTGTTTACTTAATGGAAATCTTAGCAAATCTGTTTTTTTTTCTTTTATTGATAATGGTCTAGCTACATAATAGAAGCACAATGTAGTGAGCATCTAATGTACTTCACAACTGCCAAAAATGGTGCCAATTAGGATGGAAAGGATTGCTCTATTTCCATTTATTTCAAAGACCCTTTTTATATTTTTGTTGCTATGCAGTAAATATTGTGATTAAAAATTTCCTACTCTGTTTCTCTGTTATTTCTGTTACTATGGCTTTAAGAACTTGTAATTTTATAGGAATTTTCTTAGAAAAAAGGTGTTTTAAATAAATGGGGTACATTCTTAACATCTGAGAGAGTAGGGGAAAGAGTAGCATAGTGATATACAGTACATACAGTATAATACTAATCATTTTCCCAAAGTATCCAAACTGTCCAACTTGCCATCTGAGTGGCCTTAGACAACTAACAAAGTCTCTCTGATCCTCAGATCCTCACCTGTAAAATATGGAGAGAGATTTACAAGAATACTGAAATGAGTACAATAAACAGTATAGGTAAAGAAGCTAATAAGGTGCCTAATACCTACCCCTGTATCTCCTTTCCAGCTCACCTCCACTCTGTACCTTTCTTCCCTCAAAGACCTTATGTTTTCATTTTAGAGACAAAAACATACATCAAAGGAAATAAGCAGTGGGCAGAGAACGTAGAATGTAGTGGAAACAAAACTTCACATGAAACCCCCTAAATTCTGGTAGTCCAGGTTTTGCCAGCAAACAGCTATAAAACTTTGATTTGATCATGAAGTCTTTCTGTGTCTCTCCATTTATCCATCAGATGAAGGTTGAACTGGGTATTCTTTGATTAAATGCCAAATTTGTTATACAGGCAGTAGGCTTATTGGAATTCTACTAAGTTAGTGGTCCTCATGGATTGATGTAAGTGATTAGAAAGATACCGTGGAAGAAGGGGGACACGAAATGAACTTTAGAGGTTAAGATTTGGTTAGTTCAGGGGAAGGAATTAATTTGTTGTTTTGATCTTAGCCAGCTGAAATGTTTTAATTTTTCACGGAATGACATAATTGACCAGAACAATTTGTTCTGAAGTGACACTGGCCATTAATTTAATTGCTTTAATTCTTTAGATGAGTTTTATTTAAGAGATTTAAAATCACAAAGGATAATGCATCCTGTGAATAACTCCATTATTGCACTTATAAATAAATGTTTGTGAGGAACTCCTGAATGGAACATAGATCTTTCTAATACAGGGTTCTCTGGAAACACCAAAATAATGCAGCCTCATTGTGAGATCATCATCAACAAACATGTGGTCAACATCTTTTTTGTCCCTGGCACGCTCTTACAATGAGTTCATATTTGTAATTAATAAATGTGTGACATCATTACTTTCCAGTAAATATATATATATATAAATTTACATTTAAAAGTGACATGTCAAATATGATTAGTGTTTTTCTCAGCAAACTGATAGCATTATGCTTTAAAACAAAGTCACAAATAAGGGGACTTTAAGAGTCATCACCATATAGATGGCAATTGAATCCCTGGAAATAGATTTGATGGTCTCGAGGACACATCTATGTTTATAAGATGACATGCACTTTCATAAGCTCTATTGATTTTTTATGACAATGATAGCAATGACAATTGAAGTTTTTGATGACTGTACAGAACTAATGAGGTTTGGCATATTTTAGGTCATCCTGGTTTCATTTACCTTGAGCCCTCATTTTATCTCAGAATTTCTAAGCCTGGTTTGTAAAATAGGTTCATATGTATTTAAACCATTGCTCGACTGATCCTAGTAACATACCTGAAGCTTGATTATCATTTTTTTGGGTGCACTGCACATTCTTACTGCCTGAAAGTAGGTCCCATTTGGTCCATATATGTTTATGTGTATTATTCCTACTGTTGATTGTTCTGTGGAACTCATCTCAGAGATATGCTTATTTATATTTGCCTGTAGTTTGGCTACCAATTGCTTCCCCCAGTTCTCTGCCCTGGGGCATATGGACACCTTTCTAGTGTGCTAGAAAGCAGTGATGGTTTCACTGGATGCCCATGGATAAAAGTAACAACTTTATGCAGAACAAATAACACCTTGGAGACTTTTAGCTTTAGAAGGAAGGCATAATGCTGGCAGCTACTTAATGCTTCTTAGGCTCCATTACACATATATTATCTCATTTAATCCTCATAACAACCCTAAAGGAAAATTAAACCAAATCTCACCTTTTAGATGAAAGAACTGAATTTTATTTTATTTTTTAATTAAAAAATTTTTTTTAGAAACTGAATTTTAAAGCTAAATTGCCCAAGTTTACATAAGTGGACATTTGACCCCAGGATTTTCTGATTACCCAAGATACAGGCTTTTTCCATTATACTCTAGTGACTTCAATGAATGTTCCTTTTTTTTGGTCCACTTCATTTGTTAAAGTCATTATTATACCTATGAATATATATGTTGAACATTAAAAATGGAAATGAAATGCATTATAGCTGACATAATAGAAGTAAGAAAATATCTCTGGATGCAGATATTATATAAGTAGTTATCCATTGTAAGATTATGTTAAGATGAACACTTGGTTTAGAATTTTGAGTTACATGATTATACCTAATTGCTTGAATTTAAATACATTTTGTGGGATCCCTGGGTGGCGCAGTGGTTTAGCGCCTGCCTTTGGCCCAGGGCGCGATCCTGGAGACCCGGGATCGAATCCCACATCGGGCTCCCGGTGCATGGAGCCTGCTTCTCCCTCTGCCTGTGTCTCTGCCTCTCTCTCTCTCTCTCTGTGTGTGACTATCAAAAATAAATAAAAATTAAAAAAAAAAAATAAATAAATACATTTTGTAAAGAAGAACACTGTTTTGCCTTAGAGTCTTGTGAAAAGAAGCTCTTGAAAAGATTCCTAAGGGAATATTCATCTTGTTTATGACAATTAATCAGAATCTGGTATTAAAAACTGAAATCATGTTAATGATGTTTCTATTGGCAGATGACCATCTCAATGAGACTATGAAAATGCTGTGGAACAAATGTTAGTGGATATCAGCGGAAAAAATAATTTTCAGGAAATATATATAAGATCACTTACATGCTGCTGTAGAAAAAAATGATGGACTATTAAATAAAAATAATCTTTCTATGGCAAAGTCCTTAGAAAAGAATTAAAATTGTAAAACACTAGGAAATAAGGTAAAATTAGGTAGAGGAAAATTCAACAGAAATAGGTATAAGACACATCATGGACTGATTCCTATTTAACAAGGGCCAATTGATGTTGACAAAAACTGGAGGGAAATACTAGATTTTATGTAGAAATGAACAAAGTTGCAATTTGGCTCAGTGTATTAACTTAATCAGTAATTAAGATAATCCTGCTGAGGGACTTGAATCTCTATTTTTTTTACCCAATGGTTTGGATCCATAAGAACCCTAGGACAAATGCTTGCACTGTCGATCTGGTTAATCAGCCAATTCTAAGACTGGTCAACTTTGAAGGAAAATCATTTGAGGAAGCTTATTATGCCCAGTTGGAAGTAACTAGACTGAGGAACTGAGAGCTCCTGTGCAATAGAACCTGAACCTATGCAGGCTAGCCAACAACTATATTTCCTAGTTCTTTTCCATTTAAGAAATTAAAATTTATTATCAGATTCCAGCTGAAGGCCCCTCTCTGCCCTGGGGCATATGGACACCTTTATACATATTTGCATTTGAGGGCCCAGAGCAGCTCAAATCCCTTTTCCTCAATTGACAACGTATTACTTCCTCTTGTTGCCTCTCCCCACCCCCTCCTAAATCTGCAAGCACCTTCCTAAGACTCAGACCTAAAGATTCATCCTGTATGCCAGATTCCACAAGAAATGTTATGTTTGGTTTGATTTTATATTATATATATATATGTATATATATATAATACTCTAGTATTATATATATATATACATATATATTTATATATATATATATTTACTTTAATTTTACTGACAAGTCACAAAGAGGAGAGTCTTAGATGCAGGACTTGTAGCTATCTTCCATTTTGTAGACTTTAATAAACTACATTTTCTTCAAGTTCAATCTTTTCTAAAAGCCAGTATCCCCACACATATCACTCCTCACTGAGGGATACTTCCTGTGTAGTCTAGTTTCTCTCTCCTGTCATCACAGGATTCCTGCTTTTGAGGGAATTGCTCCTGCCAGAACAGCCTGTTCTTCCTAGGATGCTGGTGAATCACATATTATTTCCATATCAGAGATAAGAAAAAAAAATGATTACAGTTTTCTATTTTTTTTTTACAAGATCTGAAAGTTGTTCTTCCAGTGGAAGAACAGTTTTGTTTGTTGGTCTGTTTTGGGCAGTTAATTTGTTTTTGCTCTAATGTTGGAAATGCCTGTGCTACCCAGAACATGGTGTTGACCACTGTAGAAGGTGATTTACCTGCTGTGACAACGGATCACCAGTAATTCTGCTTTGACTGGCTTTAAGGTCTCAGAAAAGCTTTGTGAAGTAAGGAATCTATATTGCCTCATTTTGTTACTGGAGCCACAGAGTACAAGAAAGGGGCTTGGAGAACTTCTTATAGTGAAAGGATTTGTACACTTTGGGGAGATGCAAGAAAAGGAAGCAGAGCAGGTTTTTTTTTTTTTAATTCTTGAAAGAAATAATTTCAAGGGATAAGAGTGGGTGATGATAATTTTAAAGTGGGAAGAAACATTAGCTAAGATTCCATGATCTGCTAGCTGGCAGGAAAGGAAAGGATAGCAATGAGTTCTGGCTTTGGCTACAGATGTGTCCTGAAGCTTCATTGTTGCCTCACATGCTGTCAGGTTTCTTGAAAGACTCACCAGAAACTTATATTTTCTATATGCTGACAATGGGTTTAGAAGGGAGTGTAAGATACAAAGAGTGATCGAAGGACAAATTAATGGAGAACCCCTTTGAACTATACCTGGCGTTGCCAAGTGTCTTCTGTATAGGGCCAGTTTTGTAAGACATATGGTGTCTGTAGTAACTACTCACCCCTACCTTTGTACCATGAAACTATCCAATATATAATAGGCACAGCTGAGGTCATGAGTGAGCTAGCAGAGAAACAACACAAGGTATTTATCCAGTTTCACTCTTTTTCTTATAATGTTTACAATAGAATTGGACATGAATACTTTCTACGACCACCTCTCTTTGTATTACACTCTCATTTTCATCACTTTTTTCGATGTAACAGAATGCATCACAGAGCGATCACTCTAAGATTGACTGATTCCCTCTTTTAAATATCCTAAGTAGAAAAGGAGTCTTCAAGAAAAGGTGAAGACGTGCACACTTATGGAACAAGGGGAGCTAATAACATCCTGTGTGGAGGTAAAAAAGTGAGTAAAAGCAATACAGTATTGCTTTTTTCTTTCCAAGACTCAAAAGCTCACTTGGGAGAAAATAAAGGGAGGAAAATATCTCTAACTATGGAAATACATATCTCAAAAAAGAAATAATTGTATACCAATTTACATAGAACAATACAATTGACACTTGAACAATGTGGGAGCTAAAGACACCCACCCCTATGCTGTTGAGAATTGGCATATAATTTTTGACTCCCCAAAAACCTAACTAGCCTAATTGTTGACAGGAAGCTTTGCCAAAACATGAATACTCAATTGACACATAATTTTGTATGTTACATATATTATATATGTGTTCTTACAATAAAGGAAGCTAGAGAAAAGAAAATGTTAAGAAAATCAGAAGGAAGAGAAAATACATTTACAGTACCATACATATATTTTTTTGGAGAAGAATCCTTGTGTAAGTGGACCCACAAAGTTCAAACCTGTTGATGTTCTAGGGCCAACTGTACTGTCATAGAGAAAAGCATTGAAAATATCTAGTAACTGATGGAAAAAGCAGAATACATTAAATATAAAAATAAATTATATGCTCCTAATGTGATTATTTCTAAAGACAGATGAGCAGATATGAGGTTTCTAAGTTTTAATCAGGGAATTCAGTTTTGTTCAGCCTTATCTTCTGAGGTAATGAATGATAAAGCTAAACTGGGCAAGTAAATTTTGGAAGAAAGGAAATATTTTTTAAAAGAAATCACTTCAAAAGTAATTATCATTTACTACACATCAATGACAACTATTTCAGAAACTTTTAGCGAATATTTTCAATAAGTGCATATGCTTAGGAGACTCCAAGCTAAAGCCAGGTGATAGTTTTCTCTTTTTCTTGATTACTTTAGAAATGTGATTACTACCTGAAATCATTTGCACCGTATTAAGTGTAATTCACAATATCTTAGTCTGAAATTATATTCATTCTTAAATTACTTTCTTTCCTTCTCAAAGCAGAATATATCCTATATCCTAAGATAACGTCTAAGATGGAAATTTTTCTTGTGTTTTTTTATATAGCTGTGACATCACAAATTTTTAGAAATATTTTAGGTTTATATTAAATATATCCAATTTAGCCAAAATGTTTTATCTCTAAGTCCTGTCAGTTCGACTGTATGATTATTAAAATACTATTTGTAAAATGCATTAAGGTGTCTGAATTAGAAAAGAAAACAGTGTTTTATACTAGGCTGTGGTGACTTGTTTCTAGCTTTCTTTTAAAGGTGGTAATTATCCAAATTTAACAAAATCTGTTCAATGTATATGCTGAAATCACCTTAATTGCATTTTGTTATAGAACCATACAATTTGCTCACTAAGTAAGAATTTCCAATTTGGGAATTTTGGTTCTTTCTTATTGAAAATCCGTACTTTTTTTTAGATTAAAGAGAAAGGTACCAACTTGACCCACGTGGTTGATGTTACTAAAACCTTCTTTATTAACTACTTTGTTTACTCACCACTCCCTGTATCATCACTGAACCATGACCATTTTCCCCCTTGGATGAAAACTTCTCTGTTTTCATATCCTCCTGTCTTCTTAACTCTTCCCAGTTCTGCCCTATAGGTCTTCAGGGCCCCTCCACCCATCTGCTATTTATTAGTCTCCTCTACTTTGTTGCATGCATGTCTCATTCGGTTTTGAACAAACTACTCCTCAGATTTGAACTTCCTCTCAGATATTTCTTCCTTCTCTTTCTTATATTACCCAAAATGTGACAACATCCCTGGGATTCCTTTCCAGTACAGACTGCCTCTCTATCAGTTCCCTAAAAATCTTGGAACCAAGAGGCAGGCTCAGCATACTTCCTGATCTCCACTATTTTACTCTCTTCTTCCTTCATAATTTAAGTATTTGGTTTGATCTTCCTTAGTGGCTCTTTCTTGACATTGCATTTGGAGACAGTACTCCTGTTGATGACCTTTGACCACTCCATCTCCCATTGTTTCTACCTCCTGAAACCTAACGGCATGTCTCTTCAGTTTCAGCTAGTTTGAGAACTATCTATCATTATGATTACATTCTCTTTCATTACTTGAAAATATTCTATTTCCAAAATTTCTAACCCTGAACATACTTTCTGTGAACACTACATCCTATCCCATCCTCTTTTCCATTTTCTCCTCCCCCATCCACCCCCAAAATGAACTTATTTATCTCCTCCCCCGAGTCCTTCTGTCCTTCTCATATGCCTTCTACGTCTTATTCATTCCAGTTCATCTGCTTAAATGTTCAGCTTGTACTCAAGGGATAGCCATTTCAAAAGCATACTTGCTACCACTTTAGAATCCATTGTTTCTTTGATCTTCTACCAATTCCCTTTCATCCTTCCATAGCCCTAGTTATTCTCCTGTGTCTGTTTTCTCTTTTGTAATGGGCCAGAAAATTTAGTTGATGTGGAACAAAATGAATGCTAACTCTACAACAAATTCTTGCAGTTTTACAGCAGTTTGGTCATAGCCACTTTTCCCATCTCTAGTAGACTCATTTACTAACGTAGCTGTGATAAACCTCTCCAGATTTTAGGGCTTGCAAGATTTTTCCTGTCTTGGCACATATAGAAACTATTTCTATGATTCTTTGTCTATGAATGAGACTGAAATATTTGACTTATGTACATTAATGGACATTGTAAGGACTTAGTAAGATGATGTGTGGAAGTATATTGTTTTGCAGCTATAAGGGCTTGGGATCATTGTCATTCCATGGGCACAGCTCATGCTTTACTACATCTGTGTCATTCATCTTGATTTCCACCTGTGATATCCTTCTCCAAACCTTAGGACTTAAATACTATTCTCTTCTTTGTGACCCCGTCACAGTCAGCACTCAGCTTGTTCCTGTTGGTTTTGCTGAGTAGAATCTTTATCTTTGATAATCCTGCCTATAGGATTCTGTGGTCCTAGTGTCTCTGATAGTTTAATCCAGTGCTCTGTATCTAGATGGACAGAACATGTATTTGCTGAACTAAGTGCAACTGAACTATAAATTTTTCAAATTTAAAAGCATGTTCCTGATAGCAAAGTTATGAATGAGTTTATGGGCTATTCATAAGATTTTTGTGAATTCTTCAACCTTTGTATCTATATAGTTCATTGCTTACACTCCATAACAAAGAATAAAATACTTATTACATAGAATAAAATAATACATTAAATAAACAGATTTAAAGTGGCATTGGTGCCTCTTTGTTGGTAATATATTTCTTTTATACACTAACTTTATGGTTTTAGTTGCACAAAACAGTCATTTTGTAAAAATTTAGTCACATTTTGCTAATCAAGTTCTTGGTAGTAAGATGTCTTTCTGAACATCCTTGAGAAAGGAAAACAGATCAATAGATCACTTTTAAGGCCACCTCTTTGGGAAAATAACTTTACTCAAACTAATCTTATATTTTCAAAATTGTTCTTAAAAGTCCTGAGTCTTGAAGGACGACTGGATTAAATATCAAAACAATTTTTAAAACACTCTATACTTGTGACTTCTATAGTATTTTTGTGAGAGAATTTATGGAAGTACCACCTCTGCATTACTAGAGCCACTGCAATCACTTTTTGCTTTCAACTACGACACATTGAACACAAAAATAACTTTATATGCAGATACTACAATGTTTCCTACCTTTTTATCCTCTTCAACTCATCTAAGTGATCTAGCTCATTTTCTTCTCTAAGATTCACTTCCTGAAGCAGTGATTTCTCATTGCTCTCATTCCCTTTCTCCTTTCCTGCCTTTCCTCCCTCCATCCCTTCCTCTCTCTCCTCCCTCCCTTCCTTCCTTCCTTCCTTCCTTCCTTCCTTCCTTCCTTCCTTCCTTCCTTCCTTCCATCTAACACACATATCCCAAAAGCAAACACAAATAACCACCTAAAAAACTGGATTTGAAATAGTTTGATTTTCACTTATACTTAACTCCTCAAATATCTGACAAATAGATATTTGCTTATCTAACGAATATCAACAATTTTAACTAGTTTTTAATTATTTATTTGTATTAGACTGAACTGTTATCACTTATATTTGGCCATTTTGACATACAAAAAGATAATTTTAAAAGATTCAGACTAAATTGAGAAATGAATGATTTTTATTATGTATCTTATAGAGAAAAAAACTGACTTATGTAAGATCAAAATACTACCAATTTATTCAGTAAAGACTTAGTGAGCACCTACTATGTGCCATGTGTCATTCTAGTTATTGAGAATATAGTAGGAAACAAGTTAGATGTGTTCTGATCCCTTGCACTTATAGAGTCCTCTTTCTAATGAATATAGAATTAAAATAATTGAAATGTAATGTCAAATTTGGTTAAATTCTATCTATCAAGACAGATAAAGCAGGAAAAGAGGAAGGAAAAAGCTAGGGTGAGGGCAATGCTGGTGGGTTAGGCTCTCTTACATAGGGTTGTCAATGCAGGCCTCTCTGAAGATATGGCATTGGAACAAAGACCTGAATGAATGATGGTGTAATCTGTGTGAATACAGGAGGCAAGAGCATTTCTGACACAGGAAACAAGTACAAAGACTGAGCCTGGAAGGAACTTGGGTGTTTGACGGATTGTAGGAAAGGCAATGTGACTAAAATTTATTGAGCAAGAAGATTAATAAAAGAAATAGGAAAAATAGGAACAAGGTTATATAGAGGCTTGAGAGAAGTTAGGATACTGTTTAAAGGGAGATGGAAAGTCGCTGAAAGGTTTTGAGCAGAGAGTTATATAAACTGATTTGTTTGAAAAACATCACTCTTTTTTATATGGAAGATAGTGAGGGAAAAATAGAGGAAACATGTAACTTAGTTGAGAAACTAATCCCAGCAAACGATAGGAATGGAAATTAATCAATACTATTAACAAATAAAGAAAGATGCATCAGTGCTTTTTCTTATATTTTAGGTTTTTTTGGAATCTTATTTGTAAGTTTTTAAAGTTGTATTCCATTTATATAAGATGTGATTCTTCTAAATCTTTGCTGTTTTAATTGTCTTATTTTTTAAATTTTTTGTTCCAATTTTTTAATTTAAATTTAAATTCTTTTTTTTTTTTTAAGATTTTATTTATTTATCCATGAGAGACAGAGAGAGAGAGAGAGAGGCAGAGACACAGGCAGAGGGAGAAGCAGGCTCCATGCAGGGAGCCTGACATGGGACTTGATCCGGGGTCTCCAGGATCAGGCCCTGGGCCGAAGGCTGCAGTGGTAAACCACTGAGCCACCCGGGCTGCCCCTATTTAAATTCTTTTTAAAGTTAATTAACATATAGTATAATACTAGTTTCAGGAGTAGAATTTAGTGATTCATCACTTACATGTAACACTCAATGCTCATCACAAGTGCCCTCCTTAATACTCATCACCCATTTAATCCACCCCCGTCTGCCTTCCCTACAGCAACTCAGTTTTAAATAAGAATATATATGTATATATAATATATTCATGTGTGTATGTGTGTGTTTTTTTGTCTTGATAACTATAATTTATAAATTTCACTTATGTATAAACTATGGTGTCCAATTAATTATATAAGTAACATGCTTAACTTAATGGACATAATGTCCATATCTTTTACATATAAATTCATCTTGACTTTTTGATAATACATGCAGGTTGTTGTGTACTGCATATATGACATTGGCAGTTAGGGTCTGCCTGAAGAAACCTAAAATTGATATATCCCCTAGGCCAGGACAGTTTGCTGATACATTAATATTTTTTCTATGGTAAAAATAAATATCATTTTTGATATACAGAGACATTCCTGTTTGTGGAGAAAGAGATAGTTTTTACATTAGTGACTTCAAACACAATTCATACATCAACAGTTAAATTATGTATGAATTGCTAGTTTAAATGATTCCATTAGAAATCTAACACATAGGACGCCTGGGTGGCTCAGCGGTTAAGCGTCTGCCTTCAGCCCGGGGTGTGATCCCGGGGTTCAGAATTGAGTCCCACATCGGGCTTCCTACATGGAGCCTGCTTCTCCCTCTGCCTGTGTCTTTGCCTCTCTCTCTCTCTCTCTCTCTCTCTCTGTCTTTCATGAATAAATAAATAAAATCTTAAAAAAATAAATCTAACACATGAAATCAAGTTTTGTTTTTCTTTTATAAAATTCAGAAGGGCTTATAGTAGAGGGGGGAAAGTACTGATTCTAAAGAAAAAGTGGTTCTACTTTTGAGATTATTCTACCAGAGTAGCCATTTCAACCTCAATGTCCCAAAGTCCTCATCAGAAAAATAGTGGTTTAAGTAAGTGATTTAAAGTCTTTTCCAGCTCTAAAATGTATAGCTCTTACTCAGATACATGATATAAGAAGGAAAAAAACCCTGAAACAGTAGGTCAATACAGAGAAATAGGAAGTTATGAGTAATAATATATAATAATATATATTATATAATACATAATATATAATATATATTCAATAATATGAGCTTGTCTATCTTATGATACCTTTTAAAAATCAAAATAAGCATTTAAATATATAGGAAATAAAAGGAACAAGTATCTTAATGATCCATTTATATAAGTTATGGTAGTACATGTTATGGTAATAACATTTTATTTACTGATGAGTCAACATAGCTGTATAGAAGGTAAAAACTGATCTTAGTTTTAGAAAAATATTTAATCTGTAAGAGGTTGCATTATCTATTTAGCAGGGAAAAGGAGGACTGCTTATAAAATAATTAATCATGGGATATACGAATACCTATTAAATAAAAAGAAAGCAGGGCAAATATTTGAAAGGAACATATGAAATATCATCATATAGAGAGATTTGTGAGTATATAAAAACCTTTAAATATTAATGTAAAAATAGACAAAGGACACAAAGTAAGAGAACTCACATACCAAGAAATGTAAATTTCCTAAATAAGAAGTAAAAAGGGCATAGATTTACATGAATATTTTAAATCTCACCAGTAATTGAATAAATGCAATAACAAAAATAGTTATTTAATTATCTGGCAAGGCATGTATTTTTTGTTTACAAGAGAACAAAATGATTTTTACCTTCTATTTTATATTACTCTTTGTTTTTCATTTTTTAATAAATATATTTATAATTGAAATAAACACAAAACATAATTTAGCTCAAGATGCCAGGAAGCCAGGGGAATATGAAACACTTGGCAGTATATTTAATAATCTGATAAATGAAGATACCTTTTTTGTATAAATACACAGATAAAAGATATACATAAAAAAAGAATAACAGGAGAATGGATAACAGCCTTAACAATGTCTTTGTTAGGAACACTTTCAGCTATTTCTAGATCTTTCCTTTTAATACTCCAGGGGCTTTGTGTTAAAATGCAACATGGTTGGGCTTTTGTGAGAGCATTATTAATTATCTGACAATATAATGCTTATTATCAATTAAAAGGTGACTTGCCCACCTCTTTGACCTGCCAACTATTTTAGCTGCACTTTTGACAAAGCTTCAGTTGAAGGGGAAATCTTCTGGTGAATGCCTGGAATACTAATATTTTGATATTAAGGGAAGATTAATTTTCTTGAGCAGGATGAGGGGGGTTTTAATTCTGTTGTGATTATGTGTAAGTTTACCTATCTATCTAGCCCTGTATTATGAATTTGTATTCAATCATGCACAAATGTATTTCCTAACAGTGATGAAAATTTACTTAATAAGAATTTTGAAATTATGTACTAAATGCATATGTGTGTATATATATGTGTATATATACTATTTATGTGTATATATACTATTTACCTCCAAAAAAAAGTAAAATTCCTTGATTTTCACTTCTATGCTTGTACAAAAAAGCTTTACTATACATGCAAATATTTTGTCAACATATCTCACATTTGTGTATTTTGAGCTCCTTAGGTAGTTGAATTTCTATTTATCTGTATGTTTGATGTACCAATAATGCCAAAGTGAGGCATTATTAGTACGTCATAATTCCTAAAATTTGGAATTTTTCCAAATTTTAGGAATTATGTTACTTATTGACATTGATTACAACTTATATTTGGATTTAGGATAAGTTGATTTGGTCAATATTCTTGGAGTGAATCAAAGTAATAAATTTACTGCAAAGTACAATCAATCTATAAAAAATTACACCTCTTTTAAATTATTTACACTGAGAGATTCTGAAGGTATTTTTATTTGAAAATTTTTAATGCTAGTGTCAATGGTTGAATACCTTAAATATATAATCAAATAATTCTTTCAGGGTATTTCAGATACCATTAGACTACAATACAAAATAAAACTTTGGAAAAGGTAGAAAAATGTGAACATTTTCCAATCTCAGAAAAGTTGAGTAAAGTTTAAGAACATCATGACCTCCTGAGGTATAAAATTTTCACTCTTTGTTCTCTATAAATTGCTCTTGTAAAAAGGCTTCCAGTACATTGACTAATAGACTCCAAAATATTACTGAATCTGTTGAAACCATTCCAGAACTCAGATAAAGTATGTAACAATTTTATGAGTATATGGACCATGGCCTTCTAATACAAAACAAACAAACAACAAATAACACAACACACACACACACAGCACACACAAAGAAATCTGGAAAATCACAAGTTATATCCAGATGGCATGAAATTTTGTAGCTCTAGTAATAATAGATTCAGAGAGTAAAGTAAAAAAATGACAAGAAGTATCATAGAGTCTGTTTAAATGAATTCACAGTAAATTGGGGGATTAGCTTTATTAAAATATGGTAATATACAATTGTAACATTGCCCTCTTTGTTACTGTTATTGATTCTGTGGAGTTTAAGAAATGTGGCAGATTGAAAGTAATGAATATGTCAGAGATTTTGGGGTCTCAAGACCATATCAAAGATGTGATTCTGAGCCAGAGGCAATTTCAGGATCAGCTCAGGACTTATGGTCCAGACCCCAACTGGCTTACAGTGTGGTGTTTAACAAGAAAAACCCCTTATTTTGCTAGTAAGTAAATGGTACCTTATGAGTGTGGCAGAAACTACTCCTTACTTTTCATGATTGCCTACATAAATTAGTTTAATCTTTTAATTATGGTATTTAAATATAGAGTGTTGTTTAAAATACCCTCTGCAAAGAAACAAACAAGAAATAAAATGGAAGAAAAAAATGTAAAATACTGAAGAAAAGAGGGGAAGAGAAAGAAGGAGAAAAGGAAAGCGGAAAAGAAGGAAGGAAGGATGGATAATTGTGGGGAGTGCACAGAAAAAAAAAGACAACCAAGTAATATTTTTTAAATTAAAGCCCTACCAGTTATTAGTGGAGTTCAGTTTCCTCCGTGTAAACAGAGAAGGTCCTACCTGATAATCTGATAATCTTTAAGGTAGCTTTTGGGTCTTTTGAGTTTGACCCCATTACAAAGTCTGAGCCTCCTTTCCCACTCTATCTTTTCATATATTTTATACTTTAGCCAGATCTCACTACTTTTTACCAGTCTCTAAATTATTCCTCCCCTTCTGCAGATTATTCACTGCACAGTTTTCTCACACCCTTTGTCTTGTGGCGATTCTATTTAATCTTCATGGTGAGCACAGTTGTCATTCGGGTAGCCTCCCTGATTCCTGATGCTGAAATTATTTTCTCTTGCCTCAGTGCAGCTATAGTATTTCTTGGTTTATATCTCTCTTATCGTCCTTAATAATATTTTATTATTTTATTTATTGCATGGTCGTATCTTTGAAGGCAAAGTTCATCTGGATTTCCATTCTTATAACTCATAGGTACCAGCAGCAATTGATTATATTAGGCAGTCAATAAATTAACTGAATGAAATTGGATTGATTATGGCATTTTTATCAAGTTACTTGTTTATGTTGTCTTACGTAAATTGACCATACAAAATCCCCCTTTCTGGGACACAGTATGGAATAGTAGGAAGAGGTATAGAATACAATGTAGATTTGCTACCATTTCTGAACTTAATTATTGTGTTAAACTGGAAAAATTGTTAATTTTTCTGAGATCACATTATTTAACTCTAATGGGTGCTATCTACCTCTCAGGGTTTATTATCATCATCATTATTATTTATTTTTTAAAGATAGATGATATAATACATTTAATGTGACTGGCCAGAGGACGTGCCTTCTAAATGTCAGTTTCCTTTTTATACTTCTTTTAGTAAATATTAGAAAATTTGTTTTGAACTATTTGTTTTGTTATTTCACCCTTTTTAAGGAGGCACTCTTGATATTTAATATTATCTATTAAAAGGTAAAAAGAAATACCCTCTAATATCTAATATCTTATCCCAATAAATAGTTTTAAATGTATTATAGCTTGAAATGATATTGTAATTAATTTAAATCACTATATATATGTATATATGTATGTGTGTATATATACACACACACACATATACATGATTTAAATATCCTTCTGTAATCAATTCATAAAATATGGAGGGCACCTTTTTTTTGGGAGGGCACATTTCTTACAAAAGTCACACAAAAGCTAAAATGGTATTTTAAAAAACATACATAGAAACAGAACATATGGATATGCAAGTGAAGCATATGGATCTCCATATGTTAAACACTTTCTTCAAGAAACATGGCTATACTATTGATAATCAGTATGGTATGAGGCTCTGATTTAATTAAAGATTAGAGTCCTTCATTTAGTAGTAGTAAAAACCCTACTAACATTTTAATAACTTCCTCTCAGAGCAGTGGTTTTCAAGTCTCACCACATATTAGAATCCAATCTGCTAGGGACTTCTCAAAACTATTAATGCCTGAGGTCTCACCCAAAGACATTGTTATTTAATTGCTGTGGGGTTGCAGTGCAAACATGAGAGGTTTTGTTTTTATTTTCCTTTTTAAAATTATTCAGTTAAGATTGAAAACTATTGCTCTGAAGTATCAAATAAGACACTGCTTTCAAGTTCCTTTAAAACTACTCCACTCATGATTTTTTTTCCCTAAAAAGGTGGCAATGATAGTATGAAAGATATGTTTGCTCAACACTTAAGTTGAGGCAGTTCTAAGCATCAAAAATTGAAGTGCCTTCGAGCAAAAACTAAATAATGCAAATGGTATCTTTATTGGAGAACAAGTTAGGTTTCCATTTCAGTATGCTCCTTTATTGCTTTCCCATCTTTAAAAAAAATGCTATTACAGTTCAATGTAAACCAAGTGGGTTGGAAAGGGATGGTGAAACATTGAGAGTGTTGTTTGAATCTGGTCTCTAGGAATGTCTTACCACTCAATAGTCTCAATTTCAACAAAGGATCAAAACTCAATCCATATGATTAATGGTAATAGAAGAAAATGACTATTTTATTTTTGCAGTAAGTTTGCATCTTTTGATTTCCATAAAGAAGCAGTTTTTTTGTAGCATGATAGTGCTAAAAGATCTTTCCTGTTTAGGGTATTGCTTGTGAAAATGATGTATTGACTTTCCACATATTAAAGTTTTCAAAATGGATTTCCCTTTCTACATTTCAGTGACCTCCAATAAATAATATTATTATTATTCAGCTGTAACCTGCCATTAAGATCAGAATAAGAAATAGCAACTTTGGATTTTTTTCATCTTTTTTTGTTTGTTTTTGTTCCCTTCCCAGTAATTTCTTTTTTTATTCATCTTCAGATTTATCCATCCTTGGCAATTTTGAGCTAGAAGAAACAAATTAAGAAAAAAAAATTAATTGACTTTATTTGCTTTAATGCTGCCAGCCCATATTATCTGCTTTCTTAAATGAGTTTGGAATTGCCAGCTTTGAGGGTATTACACTACATTTTGGGTTGCTGCCAGCATATCCTGAGCAAATATATTTAAATCAAAGCTAAGCTGCTTAAATATTCATGTTATGCTCTTATTATGGTTTAGAGAAATGTGAAACCATTTAAGATTTGCAAACCTGTTACATGACCAAAAAATGTATTCGAACTGTCAGAAATATGCTTTAAATTGATAACGTTAACCTAGTTTAATAAGGAAAGGTTTCCATAGTCTTATTAGTTGTGATGCATTCAAAATGTATAATTTGTTTGTGATTTTCCAGTCACTAGAGCAATACAAGTGTAATATTTTTCTTCTGAATTATCTGTTGGAAATGATACCCCCTCCCCAGAATGTTGTTATTAAAAAATGTATAGATTCTTCCATTCTATGTGCTTTATACTTGGATTTTATAAGCACCCCTTTAGTACATATACATTAAATTTTATTGTATTAATATTCTTACTTCATTGGCATGTTGTTTTAAAATTGAGCACATTTTAAATTTTATATAAAGCATCCACTTACTTCGCAGTGACAGGCTTTGAGGATTCCCAGTTGTTTGAACAAAGCATAATATATTTTTAAAAAGGGACATAATCAAGAAAGCCAAATATCAAATAATCAGTACATGAAACAATAAAGGAAGCAAAGGGGGATAAACTGAACTCACACTATACAAGGGGCAAAATTGAGCTATTTCTAGTGCAGATTAAAGCAAACAGCTCTGTTTCATTGCTGTCTCCTTCCTCTGCCCCTTCTGCTCCTCCTTAGTCTTCTTTTTTTGATTGGTAGCATTACCAGCTGAAGATTTAAAGCATCTGACTTTGTATAAAATAGGTTTGTTCCCTTTCCTTCCCTTCAAGACAAACTAATCAGAATTTTAAAGTTCCAGAATAGCAAAAACTATTTATTTATAATCATAGATTCTAATAACAGTAGAATGATCTGTGATTTATGTGATAGAGCATTTCTAAAGCATTCTGAAAGATTCAATATAAATTCATGAGATGCCAGTGAGAATTGCTATTGTCCAGCCTCCAGCCTTCACATGAGGATGGCCAAGCATGTTAGACCTTCTCACCAGGGAAGAACCTGGAAAGCCAGTGCAGCTGTCCCGAACAAGCCACTGGTGCTGTTTTATGCCTTCTGTTTAAATGTTCAGATTTCAACATAGTAGACTGACCAGTCACAGCAGTAGGCCCAGCCATTAGACTGTTTAGTATAATATGCTCTATTCTGAACTTTTAAAAAATAATTTCTAAAATAAAACCTTTGGAGGATCCAATGAATCCAACCGTTAGCTTTTACAAATTCCACTCTCTATGTAGTAGTGTTAGAGAGAAGTTCCAATACATTTCGCCATGGGGAAGCCACAGGTAGTTTTTTGCTTCAGTGAGACTTAAAGCCCTACTGAGGCAGAACTTGTGAGGATTACAGAAGCATCGGCTTTAGTCTCTGCTAAGAGAAAGAGTTAAATCCCATGGCTATAAATTTGATGGGTTCTCAAGATTTTCAGACATCAATCATGAACATTTTTATAATTCTTTATACAACAGTAGCTGTATTTTGTGAAATTCAATGTTAGCTTTACCTGTGGATTCTCAATCAGATTAACAATGAACAATCAGAACTGTTTTTGCATTTTTTTAATTAAATAAATGTTTTTCATTAATTTGTTCTTAAGTTCTGAGCTTGTGAACCGTTTATGAGAGTGGACAGTCTTTCTGCTCTTAAAATGATATGGTGACTTTGCTAAGTCAGAATGAGTATATTCTGTGTAACATGTGGACAGTGTTTTGAGTAAAAAGGAATGCTCACTTTAAGGTAAAATAAAGAAAAATTTGGTTATGATAACATACTAATAATTTAGTCTACTTTTCTAATTAAGCATTTCAATATAGAAATTAAACAATAGTATCACAAAAAAATGGAAAATAGGAACAAGAAAAAATTTCACTTATAACTACCCCTAACATAGGTGCTATGTCATAGCAATTTAGTTTATTTTCTTTCAGATTTTTATGAATTTTTTTCATAAACAGTTTTATATGAGGCTTTTTCACGTAAGATTAAATTATACACATTTTCCCATGTGACTATCTTTAGGACCATTAGGTTTTTGGTTTTGTTTTTACTTCTTATTTTAAAAGTTGTGTTTGTTTTTAAATTGTGATCAGTTCCAATCGATTAGAAATTCAGAATCTACTCCAAGGTTAGGATTTGACTATAACTGTGAAACCTCTTTTTTCTCACAAAAAAGAATGATGAAGGAAGCTGCCTTTAAAGCTGACAGAAAGCTAATAAATAAAGAAAGAACAGCCCATGATGTAAGTCCATCAGTAAGCAGGGACCAGTGATTATTGGCATCAATATTTTAACATTAAGCATTATTTCTCCAAATTGAGGTTATTGGATTCACCATATATTCAAGAATGTCTAACTAAATGATTTGTTTTAGCCTTGGTTATAGTCTGTTAGACTTTTCTATAGACCTAGCTTGTGGAGATTCTTTTCTTACAAATGCTTCCAATTACACTGAGGATCCTGGAATTCCTTTACACATACCTGTGCATTCACAGTTTATATGCAGCAAATGCATTACTTTTAACAGTGTTCTTTCTTTCTTTTATTTTTTCATATAATGCTGCATTTCAACTACTGTTTGAAATAATTTCATAAGACTCTAATTTATCTTCTATGTTGTTTTCCATATTTTATCTATTTTATCTTCCATATTTTATCATATGTTATTTAGTGATAACAGGAATGCACCTATCATTTGGAGGAGGTACCATATGAGGGGTGGTCATGAAGATTAACAAAATATGGCAAGCTGGGGTAAGAAAAGTAGGCAGAAACTTTCTGGCAAGGTGGGTTGATTTGCTTATTTTTACTGTGTTTTATATGTTTATAAAAGAAGAAGAAACAAATGGTGGATCGCGTTTTTAGAGATGTTCTGTTTAGTTCCAATGATTTTAGCAATAGATTGTATGTTGAACACCTTTTTTTCAAAAAGTATTCCACAATTCAAGACAGTGCTTTTAATGTGACTAAAATGTGAGGAAAGCAAAATTCATCTCAAAAGAATGGGGGGTCCTTTTTAAATTTACTTCCTTATTGCCCCAATCCTCTGCTGACTTGTTCCTGTCTTCCTCCTAGCATGTCATGGGCCAGTCTCCATTGGTATAGCAGTGTAATAGGTGCTGGGTCATAAAATAATTAGACCTAGGTTAGATTTATACTTCTAAAGTTAATTTCAATAGAATGTGGACATTTTGGAGAGTCAGGGAGTCTATAAATTGAAGGTTCAATAATTTTCCTAAATTCTTTTATAGTGGTTCAACTGCCTGAATAATATGGATAAATAATGCTTTGATTTGGAAACCTTCATATACACATGGTAAACCTCTATTGAGGCTGTGGCCTCATTTAGATATCTTTAGTAGGAGAGAAAATAGTGCTAGGGTAGTTTGTTTTATGTCATTGTGTGATCTGTTTGCACTAGAGTACTTCTGATGGTGGATGTCATCAGAATCAGAATTACTCCATATGAAGAGAGTCTGCTCAATATCTAATTGAATTAAATAGCTGATAGTTTATCCTGAATTAGAAGTGAAAACTCAAAAGCCTGTGATACAAGAAAATTTAAATGCTGTTTTTTTTTTTTTTTTTTTTTTTTTTTTTTTTTTTTAGGAGCCACCAGATGTAAAATTTTAGGGAGATTGTGTAACACTTTGGGATTTCTGTAAATGGATTTTGACTTGATAGTCTTGAAAGTCCATTCCAGATCTGAAATGACCTTTTTTTTTTTTTTTAATGTCCTTTAAATATAGGCTTGTTCTGGTTCCTGAAATTTCAGCTACTATAATAATTTCTACAAATTAAGGTACTATTTGCAGGAACCTTTTATTAACATGTAACATATTACTGTGAAAGTAATCCATTATCCCAGTAGGACTCACTAACACATTAGCTCAGTTTATGAGATGAGCTGGCTGCCATTCATTAGAGAAAATGTCCCAAAGGGGTGTTGGTGGGGGACACATCAGTAGACACTCATGTTATTTGAAAAAGGAGGTAATTTTGCATTTTTGATTTGTGAACTTGATCTGGAATACAAGATACTTCTAATACACAGCTTGTCCTGGTGGGGCAGGGATGTCTAGATACCTTTAGGTGGTTGGGAAAGGGAGGAATAGGGGCAGATTTTAAAAGGAAGAGGGATATTGAAAGGAATATGTGAATTTAAGAACATATTGAAGGAAAAATTTATTAACACGGTAAATTTCTGGAGCACCTGGTTGGCTTAGTGGTTGAGCGTCTATCTGCCTTTGGCTCAGGTTGTGATCCCAGGGTCCTGGGATTGAGTCCGCATCAGGCTCCCCGCAGGGAACCTGCTTCTCCCTCTGCCTATGTCTCTCCCTCTCTGTGTCTCTTACCAATAAATAAATAAAATCTTTTAAAAAAACAATAAATTTTGATTTGCATATGGCCTGAATTGATACGAAAGAATGTTATGAATGCTTCAAATCCAGAAATGCTTTAGTAGAATCCAGAATGAGGTATTGAAATATTTTCAATTTGAGGTAGAATGCTTTCCTTGAAATAATTTATACTCAAACTTGATTAAGCTGAACAGTGTTTGTTCAGGAAGCTACTTGGTGGTGAGACTTAAGGGAGGAGAGATCTGGGATACCCTAGTTATAGTTGTTTAGAAAATCATATTCTAAAAAACAGAGCCATTAAGTTTAGCCAAGTGATCAGTAATTATTTGAAACAAACATTGTCTATATATACTGTACTTAGAAAATGATATTTGGCACATAATAAATGCTCAAAAATTTTTTTGAAAGAGTGAAAATAACAAGTCAACTTCAGATGTGTATTTGGTATGCACATGTGTGCATTTGTATGTGAATACAAACTTAAGTTTGAAAACATCGAGAGATTAAAGAGGAATGTAAATTATATACTATATTTCTTTATAAATCTTGGGTTCTGGAAATATTGAATAATAATTTTATTTTTAGCTACCTATATTTATATATCTAAAATCTTAAAAAAAATTAATCTTTTCAGATGTTATAATCAGACAAAAAAATAACCTTCATAGATAAAAAGATACCAAAACATTTTTCCAAAGAAGAAAAATGGCCAAAAGTGACATGAAAAGATGCTTAGCATTGCTACTCATCAGAGAAACACAGATCAACACCACAATGAGATATTACCTCACATCTGTAGGAGTGGCTAGAATTAAAAAGACAAAAGATAACAAGTATTAGCAAGGATGTGGAGAAAAAGGAACCCTCATGCACTATTGGTGGGAATGCAAAGTGGTGCAGCCACTGTGGAAAACACCAATTTGAAAATGAAAACACCAATTTAATGAAAACACCAATTTGAAAAGATATATGCACCCCTATATTTATTGCAGCATTATTAACAATAGCCAGGATATGGAAGCAACCCAAGTATCATACTATCCATAGATGAGTGGGTAAAGAGGTAGGTATATATACACAATGGACAATTACTCAGCCATAAAAGAAGAGTACGCTCTTGTCAATTAGAACAACATGGATCGATCTAAAAGATAAAATTTATGCTAAGTGAAATAAGTCAGACAGAGAAAGATAAGTACCATATGATTTCATTCGTAGGTGGAAATTAAGAAAACAAATGAACAGAAAAAAGAGACAAAAAATCCAGACTCTTAAATATAAAGAGCAATCTGATGGTTGCCAGACAGGAAGTGGGGGTGGGGGGTGGGGGGATGGGTAGAATAGATAAAAGGGATTAAGATTACACTTATCATGGCGAGCACTAAGTATATAGAATTATTGAATCATTATATTGTACACCCAAAACTAATATGGCATTGTATGTTAATTTTACTTTAGTTTTTTAAAGTCTTCAAAAAAATTTTACCAAACAGAATGCTAGAGGACAAACCCAGAGGTTAGATGATTACTTCTGGGTTACTTGGGGGACAACCAAAGCACAGTGAAGTGCACCTGAATGAAGGAAGCTATGACAAAAAATGTAGCATTTGGTTTAGTTGAATTGTTGGGCTGATTTCGCAACGATTCTAATGGGAGCACTGTGGTCTTTTCTGTATGTGTGTATACTTAGGTGAAGCTAAGTAATGAATGAGTAAAAATGACATCCTGTTTCGGCTGCAGATATGTAACTGTCAGTAATCTAGCCATTGCATAGGAATTTATGAGCAAATTCTGAGTGTACATCTTTTTTATTGTGTACATAATTTTAATATCAACATCAATATTATAAACTGGGTAATAATAGAGTATGGGAAACTTGGTGAGGCATAAGCATATGTTAATCAGTTTATACTTCATGAGAGGTCACATATTGATTATAAACAAATCTTGATATCTTTAATGTGTGTTAATGGAAGAATTACATTTGGAAATTCTGGGAGGGTGGTATAAAATATAAATTAACAGTGTGACAATATGGCATTTAGCTACCCTTGGATTTCATTTTTTTGTTGTTGTTACCTATATCTATAACCTTGATTAGCCAAGATAGTCTACCCACATTTCTCTCTTATGGGATATTTAATTTTTTTTTCATGGCTAAGTCTGACTTAATTAACATTTTGCCTTTCTATTTGTAGAAATAGATGTCCATTTGAGTCTCTAAACATAATCTCTGGTCTCTGAACATAGCCAAGTTACAGTTATAGTTATTTGCTAACTGCTCCAGTGGGTTCTTTTGTCCTTTTATTGAATTAGGAGTTCCAACTATATTAATACTTAGGGCTTTAGTGTTTCACAGAAAGTTATTCCTTTGTATATTTTGTCCTACATGAGCAAGTTGTCCTGGAATTAGAAATTATAACTGTTTGATTAAACAACTCCTGGGATGTCACAAAATTTTATGGCTTCTACTCTGAATAAAAACAAAGGTGAGTTCTCATTTGGGCAGCAAATATACTAAGGTTGAATGCTACAGAGAAGGAGAAAAAAAAGCAAAGGTGAAAAGCATTCAATGTGAGCAAAATGTTTTACAGTAAATTTAAGATCATTAAATCTTTCTCTAATGCCTTTATTTAAATGATAAAAATCATATTAGGCCTTGAAATAATATACTTTGAAAGGCAAAAAGCGAAAGCACTTAAGCCATCATTTTTAAAGACTTTCTTGGAAAGTAAGTATTCTATAAAAACACACTATGTGTATTTTAAAAACGTTAAAATATACATTTCAGTTAAAGTAGATAGTAGTATTATTGCAATGATATCATACTAAATTATTTTTATTCTATATTCTGTAAGTGTTAAAGAAAATTTCCAGAAAATCTTAACATATGTATAGAGGGACTCCTGGGTGGTTCAGTGGTTGAACATTTGCCTTCAGCTCAGGTTGTGATCCCAAGGTCCTGGGATTGAGTCCTGCATCAGGCTCCCTGTGGGAATGAAGGTTCTCCCTCTGCCTATGTCTCTGCCTCTCTCTGTGTGTCTCTCATGAATAAATAAATAAAATCTTAAAATATATATATATATACACACATATATATATATATAGTCCATGTTTCAAACATAGACTTCTCATTCCAGAAGACCAGATTTATTGATTTAAAAATAATTTTGAATCCAAAAGAATATGATCAGTATTGCCTAAAAAAATTAAAATGCACCTTTTTTGTGATTATGATCTGCAAGTTTTTGCTTTAATATTTTCTGAAAGTATAAAGTATCAAGATTCTCATTTTTGCAAAACTGGAGTCTTGATGACAGGACAAATAAAACCTTCCTGGTCTGCCACCTTCTTCTTCTGTGCTATTCTTGGGTGGAGGCTAAGATAGCATACCTTCTTTGCAAGAAAGTTTTTTTTTTCTCTCTCTCTCTCTCTCTCTTTTGACCAGAAGCAGGAACTGTCAGCTCACATGTAATGAAAACTATCCGTGCATGATTTCTAGCCCAATTTGGCAAACTCCAAGGGTCCTTTGAAAGGTAGCTGACATTTCTGATGATTACCTAAATTGAATTGAACCTTTGAATGTTGTCATTTTAAAGCATGTAAGAATCAGTCTAAAGAGGAAAGAGTTATAGCCAGATAATACAATTTCTGTTGATGTGGAAGAAACCATTTAGTCTTCCAATTTGAAAGCACAAATGCATTTGCCATGCATTTTTAGAAAATTTATCATGATATACTCTTACTGAAGTAACCTTACCAATCTTTGTTAGTATAATGATAGACATAGAGAGACCAAACACTTTTTGTAGAAGGCACAATTTATTTAAACATGATAGTGATGATTCGTCCTACAAGTGTATTTTAACTATGGAAAAAATTATCTATCTATCTATCTATCTATCTATCTATCTATCTATCTATCAATCATCTATCTATCATCTATCTATCTATCTATCTATCTATCTATCTATCTATCTCTGTGAAATTTGAGATTTATAGTTCTTCAACTATATTGGACCATTTGTAGTGACTAATGAGCAAGTCCCAAAATATAGAGGCTCACTGTAGGGCATTCTCAACGCATGCTTCTTATATTCTTTTACTGTAGAGGGTATTTTGCTTTGTAACATGGAAATTGCACACCACTTGCTCTTATCCTCAACTATGTCATCCAAAATCTGCCCCTACCTCTGCCACTCTCATCGTTCTCCCAGTTTTCTAGATGTGCTGTGACAATTATGAAGCCACAGTGGAAATAGCCCCTCCTCTGCGAAGTCTTTCCTAGCTTCTCCAACTTTCTGACTTCCAAGAAGTGTACCAGTGTGCTTCCCCTGAAGCCATTGGGGTCTGTTTATACATGGATAGACATTCAAAGGAGAAAAAGCATTCCTCAAGAGTAACTATTTTATAAACCTAAGAGCCAGTATAGAAAGAACATTCTGAGGTAATTAATGCGGGGTGGGAGCCGTGATAGTTGTTACACCTAAACTGGAAGTTTAGTTCTTCCTGACTAGAAGAATAGCTCCTAGAATAAACTTATTAGTAATGTGACACTGGTTTAAGATCTAATTTGTAGCTACATATATTCTTAATAGGGACAGAAACTGTTGAAGATAAACTGGAATAGTCCTTTGCAGTTTGGATTACTTTTTTAACATAGTAAGAATGATACAGCCAGCACATTAACCCTTTGGCCCATTTTGTGTAGATAGAGAAGATATTTACAATCCCATCCTGGAGAAATTAGCATTTAATCTTTGAACAGCAGGGGGTTATCTCCATACAGAGAATCTTCAATTTTCAGTATGCAATTTCTTCATTTTCTCTGGAAGGACACCTGGAAGAATTAAACATAGTTCTCAAATATCAAATTGTGTGTCCTTAAAAGCCTGAGGGAAAGCAGAAGGACATTTTTGACAAGTCATTTTTTTTACTTTGATGAAAAGTTGTCTGTCGTTTTTATTTTGGTTTTATAACAAATTGACCCCTTGTAATGAAGTTTATGTAGGTAGTCATTTTATAATAAGAGTTAGAGGTGACATATAATTATTTTTGATAGCAGTGCTTTTTAGTAGCAGGGTGTGTGTGCCCCGTGTGTGTGGCATTGCCCTAGACATATAACGGGATGATACAACATGGAGATATAACAGGATGATACAATGTGGAGACAGAAGGGTAACTTTTTCATTAAAGCAGAAAAGTTAACTAATTTTCCAGTTCCTAAATCCTGGAGATGAGACCATGTAGACACTTAAAATTGTTGGCTCACGGTACTTATATTAGTTTTCTATTGCTAATATATTATTACAAACTTCATGGCTTGAAGTTTTTCTCATTCTGTAGGTCAGAAATCTGCTATTGGTCTCACCAGACTAAAATCAAAATGTCAGTAGAGCTGAATTTCTTCTCAGGGCTCTAAGGGAGAACCTTTTTCCTGCTTATCTAGTTGTTGGCAGCATTCTATTCCTTTGATTTCCTGCTCACTTGCTGGCTGTCAGCAGATGGCTGTCCCCAGGTTATAGATATTATCACATTGTCTCATGGCCCCCTTCCTCCGTTTTCAAAACCAATGGGTGATAGAATCCTCATATTGTATTTTTCTAACACAACCATGAAAAATTCTCCACTTTTAAGGATCCGTGTGCTTACATTGAGCCCACCAGGATGATCCATAATAATCTCTACATCTCCTAGTCCATAATCTTAATCACATCTGCAATGTAACATTAACATATACACAGGTTCTGGGTTTAAGACGTGGACATATTTGGGAGACACTTTTTCTATCTACCACAACGCTGAAGAAAATAATCTTAATGGTTCTCAGTTGCCAGAAATTATTTAGCATTAGAAATTACCAGGAGAATATCAGGTTGGGTTGAATTGGGCTAATGAAAAGCATTGAGTAAAAACTTAGTTTTGTAAGTGCTAAAGCCCAAGTCTTTTGACTTCCTATGGTTTTTCTACAGAACCACTGTATTATATCCTCTGACATTCTTAGCTATTTTAAGACATATGTAGTGGAGAATTTCTTCACAGGGCTATCTGCTTTTAAATCTCAGTCTTGACTTACTTGCTAGTGTGATCTTGGGGAAATCGTGTAACCTTTCAGGGCCTAGTTTTGCTTAGGCAAAATAGAAATACTAATAGCAATCTATTTCAGGGTCTTAGAAATGTCAATATGTTAACATATTTTTCAATTAAAATTATTAGTGCCTAGACTGTTTAAGAGTTATGTATAATTATTGCAGAACCATACATTGCTACTAAGTACCCCCAATGTTCTTTACTTAATAAATCTTTTTCTAATATATCATTTGCTCCATCTGAAACTGGACCTAATGTCTTTCCTTTCTTTTTTTAATTGATGGCCAGTTAGATGGGTATCGTGAGAAATTGTCTTAAAGTTGACAACATATTTCCTATTTCTCAGGAAAAGGTTACTTTGACCTAAGAGGACAGCATTTCTCTTTGTTTTTGGAAAAAAAAAAAAAATCTCACTGGCCTTTTTTCTTCCAGCAAAAGTTTAAAGTCAAAATAGTCTTCTGAGATAAGATTGTCAGGATTTTGAGGAACAATTTTTTTCTACTTTAAAGAAAATGCATATGTTTGTTTTAAATTATAGATATAGGTGCATACTAGAAATAATATTTCCTGTTAGGAAATAAAAAGACTGCTTTTCCAGAACTCTGCCTGAATAGGAAACCAGGATTTGGGAAAAGAAAACCATGGTGAGGGATGCCTGGGTAGCTCAGCTATTGAGCCTCTCTCTGCCTTTGGCTCAGAGCTTGATCCCGGGGTCCGGGATCAAGTCCCACATCAGGCTCCTGCAGAGAGCCTTTTTCTCCTGCCTGTGTCTCTGCCTCCTCTCTCTCTCTCTCTCTGTCTGTCTCTCATGAATAAATAAATAAACTCTTTCTTAAGAAAAGAAAACCATGGTAAAGTGCCTGTGACTTGAAGGGAACAAGATGGGCATGAGGAATGGATAGCCTTCTGTGCATCCTTGTGGCAGACTGGGAGTAAGGAATTGGCCAAGAGGCATCGCCTGTATATCTTGGGGACATTCATTTCTAGAGTATAATTTTAATCTTTGCTTATGGTGTGAAATTCCCCAAAGCCTACAGAAATGTCTCATTATGTACTCTGGTTTTCTTTTATCTGTGCTCTGGGAGTTAAAGTCATGCCTGTGCCAGTGTTTGTTAGTAGTTTGTAAAGAGGAAATTAGTTGGTGTGTAGCCCAAGTGAAGACAGAATAGTATGTAGACAGAGCAGGGGATTGGATTGGGCTTCTGGCAAGGGGACAGTTAACATTCAGCACTGATTTACCATCCATGCATATATCCCACAGAAATTCCCAAAACTAGGGGACAAATAGGGCATGGTTAGTGAAAGGTGAGGATGGGCTTGGATGACTGCCGGATGGGTCTTGTAGGAAAGAAGTCTTCTAACAACTTAGGACATCCGAATTACATTAAGAAAAAACTCTTATAGATACGATAGGAATGCAGTTGATAGGGATGTTTTTATTTTGTGAGCATGACTCTAATACTGACTACTTGGTCAGCAGCACGTGAGTAGGGAGGGTGGGGCAGCAGGGGGCTCTGGTGTGGACAGAGAAGCTGCACTGGCTGTAGAAAACTTTAAGTCCACAATGAAACCAATGAAATGTTGAAGAAAAGAAAAAGACTCTCAGATAAGTGAGAGTTTATAATATTGAAGATTATTGTGTTTAAGAAAGCTAACACCTTCCTTTTTTATTGATCCATTAACATGTCATAGATTAATAGTCATCTTAAGCATTTCAGACACATCTTTTTGATAAATTATCTAGCAAAATATTTTGTTTGAAATTTCAGTGAATCACAGCAATATGACAAAGTGTCATTTCAAAGAATATTGTATTAAAATAATCTAATAGTTTAAATAATGTCATTTTACAGGCAGTAATTTAGAGACAAAGTTTCCATAGTTTGTAAGATGCCACATAAAATATATGAGTTAAAAAAAAAACTATAATCTATTTCTAAATGTCTTTGGCTATCATTTGTTGATTACAGTATTGCTAATAAATGCCATCTCATCATTGTGATGGTTACTATTATTTCTGTAATGAATTTGGTTGTGAAAAAGATTATTTTGTTTTCAAAATTAAGAGGGTCATTGAGTGTCTTGGTGCCAGACATAATAGTTGGAATGGGACTGTAATAGGAAGAACATAAATTGTATTTTATGTTCTACATTGAATGTCTTCACATCACACTAGAAAACTTAGTTTCTGTTTTTTTTTTTTTTTTTTTTTTTTTGAGAATGGTTTAAAATGCCATCGCTCTTTCTTAGGGAACCACTTCATTGCACATGAGATAAAAAGGTTCTCTTCTTATGGCACCTCCAGGACTTTACCTCTCTAAGAACAACTCCAGGGTTCTGACCTCTACCACACAGACTGAATCAGGTCATGGGCACAAGCAAAGGGACTCCAACATGTATAGAGAACAGCATTTACTAAGGTTGATTCTAAGGAGCACAACCATGCTAAATATGGTTGCATTCATCCAAAAAAGGGTTCATTTGGAATACTGGATTGAATATATTATAGACTTTTCTTTACTGCAAGTATTCTTAGCTTCTTCAATGCACTAGTATATATAGTAAAACTATTAAGAGAAAGTAAAATATAAAGTGTATAGTGTTTTTTTTTTATATTTATTGATTCATGAGAGACACAGAGAGAGAGACAGAGACACAGGCAGAGGGAGAAGCAGGCTCCCTGTGGGGAGCCTGATGTGGGATGTGATCCCAGGACCCAGCGAACATGACCTGAGCCAAAAACAGATGCTCAACCACTGAGCCACCCAGGTGCCCCTTAAGCGTATAGTGTTTCTCAAAGTTACTTCATCAGGGTTGAGTGGTGGGTCAGTTGATTCAGCATCAGACTTGATTTTTGGCTCAGGTCATGATCTCAGGGTCCTGGGATGCATGGGGCTCTCCACTTAGCAGGGAGTCTGCTTGTTCCTCTCCCTCTACCCCTCCCCTTGCTTCCACTCTCCCTTTCTCTGAAATAAGTAAATCTTAAAAAAATAATTGATTATATTGATTATTTTATTATATTACTTGATTATATATTATTAGAAGATTTCGTGGCATATTTTTTTTTTATTACTGAGAACTCCCTTAGGTGAAATGTCGTGGATAGGATTAGCAAAGGAACACACATGGAACAGAGCAGCAGCAAAGTTTAGAGGCTGGCAATGACAAAAGTGGAAATCAGACTAACAGAAAAATGGGATATCCTATACAGGATCCAGGTAGCCTAAAGAGAGGGCCAGTGTCCTTAACAATAAGAGAGTTTAATAAGTGATGTACATGCAGCACAGGGATAGATGTATGGAGCAGAGTGATGAAAACATGATTAATGAAGGACTTAATACTCCTGATTTAAGATTGATTGATTGATTGACTTAGGTTCCTCTTGGACAGGAGCCAATCTCAATGGAGCAAGGATAAACCTCGCCTTTGTTTAAAGGCCAGTGCACTGAATTTTATGCTAATTTTTATCATAACATCTTATAAAATATTTTGTGGTAGATTCTTCAAGGTTTAGGGCTCAAAGAGTTGGAGTATGTGGAGGTAAGATCAATAGCTCTTGGTAAGCCAATCTTTATAACAGGACTCCTAAAATCTTACTCTACTCTTTGATGACCTGTTGCACTTTAATAGTCCTGAATGCAATGTGGCCAAGGAGATGACATCTGAGAGCAATGGATCTTGACTTTTCTTGGAGAACTTATTATAAAAACATGTTCTTAGACTGCAGATTTAGAGAGTCTGACCCAGTAGGTCAGCAGTGGAACCTAGGACTCTCAATTTTCGGTGAGCTGTCTAGATGATTCTGGGGTAGAAGGTCCAGGGACCACTCTGAGAAAAATATTCTTAGACCTTTGTGGTAGTCGAAATATCCCTCCTTTAGCTGGGGGAATATCAAACAGGATACTTGTATTATTTAAATCAAAGGAATTCAGATATATTAAGATTCCAGTCAGGTCAAGTATTTAGCAGCCTTTCTCAGAAAGGAAATTATCTTCAATTTGGAGAATAAGATTAGATTAATTCAAGTTTTATGGAGGTTGAGTGCTGTTTTGACTAGAGGGCAGCACTGTCTAAAAGCATGAGGTAAGATCATCTTCCCAAAAGAGCTCCGAAGCAAGAGCAACAAGAACAACAATAAATCAAAGACAGGTTTATTTAAATCTTGGCCTCCA
Source organism: Canis lupus dingo (assembly GCF_003254725.2). Lineage (NCBI taxonomy): Eukaryota > Metazoa > Chordata > Mammalia > Carnivora > Canidae > Canis > Canis lupus. The sequence continues at coordinate 59,636,167 of NC_064254.1, forward strand.
GTCAATGTTGTTGTCATTGACACTCTAGGCTGTTTTGGTTCACACTTATTCAGTTGTTTCCAAAATATTTCCTTCTGTCATTCCAGTGTTCTTAATTTGTCAGAGGATTTCTTTCTGGGTCATGGTTTTATCACCTTGAAACTCTTTGAACTTCATCGATTCATTGAATCTAAACTGACCCATTATTAAGCTCATTCCATTTACCTCAGAGAAGCACAGTTTAGTTTATGAATTTATAAGATTTGATACTGTATTCTTAATATGCTTCCATTTTATTAATTTTGTTTTAAACATAAAGTAAAACAATATGTGGTTAGTGCCACTTTTATAAGTTTATTAGTATTGATTAGTAGCATTACTATTGTTAATAACATTTTAATAAGTTGAATAGCTCTGAAAATGACCAATACTCAATAGGGAGCTCTTTGCTGTAGCTTGCACTGTATTTTTACTTCACAATTAGTAATCAGCTGCTGTGTAAATCAAATAATTTTGAGTTAGCAAAAACATGTTTCTTTGTTACTTTAAAATATTAATATTTATAAAATAAAAACTGTCTCTCTACTTAAACCTGTCATGTAGCGTATATTTTGTTTCATTTATCCACTTTTCAAGACATAAATAACTCTCTTGTGAAGTCAGCCTTTCTTTGAGCAAAGGAGGTATCAGCTATTTCAGGCAACAACAAAAGCTCTGGTGTATTTTGAAAGGGTTAATATGTTTTCATAAGGTTTAGCTGCAGATGATAAAGGGGAACTTTAGAAATGTTTGCGGTGGACTATTTAATAAAAGGCATTATTAGAAACATTTACTTCTTCACTGATTAGATTTCAAAGGATGGTGAAATTTAAAGGTGTTCATTTATTGCTTTCAAATAACTTATAAAAATAATTTCCTTTCTTCTGAGATTTAAGTACCTACTAATATACATAAATAGTGGTTGTATCAGTTGATACAAGAAAATGAAATGTCTATTCAGTCATTTCTGGTTTGGCAAGTTGCATATTACAAGATACATTTCATATTCTTTTCCAGCAACATAAATATGAATTTATCGTATAATTTAAAGCCATTTTCTATTGTAAAATTTTAAATGAATTGGAAATTTGTTGAAATTGAATTGTTTCTGGATGAGAGAAAGTACTTTGAATGGGGAATACATATAAATAATTGAAAAGTGTGTAAGAGAAAAGCCAAGAATTCATTTGCATTTTTGAATAAAGCCAAACTTTCATTTAATTATACAGTAGTGGGCCTTAAATATATATTTTTAGTCAAGTCTGTAAAACTGCCAGATGCTAAAGTAACATAGATAGGCCAATTATGGATTGTGTTTTATTAACATAATCAGAGATTTTATAAAAGATAAAAAGCTTTCAAGGTTTGGATCAGGAACAGAGGTTTTCAATGCCTCTGTATAGCTTGGTAAAAATGCACATGATGCAGATGCAGAGTAGGGCAAGCAAGTCTTTCATTCCTATTTTTACCAGTTGAAGAAACTTGGGCTCTAGCTCCCAATACCCAATATTGCCCTTTGGGTATATTTCCCCAGGGGAAAATCCTGATAGGACACTGGTAAGGAAATATTTTTTACACCCTGAATGATAATATTTAAAGATACTTAGCTACTCCATCCCCACCTTCCTGTATTATCCATGTTCAGCAAAATCTAAAACAATATATATACATCATGCTACGTTTTAGCTAATGTACTGAATACACATATGAAATCAGTGAAAAGTAATCTAGAATATACGTCGTATATAAGCATTCAGTATGTGCTGCTCCCATAGTTATTTCTCATTTTTTTTCTTAGATTCCTCCTATCAGTCCAGTTTCACTTTCTATTCCTCTACTAAAATTTAACTTGACTTGAAAATATTCAGTGTTTGAATTTCTGTCTATATTGGGGGACTAGATTAAATAGAAACCCGAGTTCCAATTCCAGTTAACTCGTGTGTCTTTTTATAGGATGCTTTCACTTTGGGAAGGACCAAGAGCTTCAGTTGTTATCTATGTGAACTGCAATGGAAAATTCTGGCAGAGTTTAGTTCAATAATTTTTTAAAAAGTTGAAATGTTCTCAAAAAATAACTTGCAAAGGATGAGTGCCTTCCTCTTGCAGTTTTAGTTTGCTTTTGAAACAGCTACAAGAACCCATTCCCTTTGGAAACAGGTCCTGGGACACATTTCCCTGTACAACTATCCTTACTGGATCCTTATATAACTTACCAGGAAATAGAGGAAGTAGAGATTTTCTGGAACCTTAATAATCTAATTAACCACAGAAATCCAAATCCAATTATGAGAGAAGCTTCATCAATTTTTATAAGGTGTCATATTATAACAGCTCTGTGTTTTCTCACCCAATCCTTCTCTCTACCCCTTCCTCACAACATAAGTAACTCACATTCATTTTGTTGGACAGCAGTGAGTGTGGACCCATGAGGGAGGAATGAGTAGCCTAGAGGACTACTACAGTTCCGGTGGAGCTGTTGAGATGACAAAAACTGGAAATATCTAAATAGTATTTGGGGGGGAAACGGGCATGATTTTTTGGAGTGACACAGGGGTTGGGGGTATAGTGCGCTTCTAGACATCTCTTCTTTCCTTTTCTTCAGGACTTGGCTTCTTCAGGATGTAGAGGAGCAAGAGACAGAAGGATAAGCACTATCTACTTACATCATTCCTGTTGTAGGTCTTTGTGTTAGTAGTCAGAGGCTACCAGGCTAACATTATCTGGATGCTGATGCCTGAGGTGGCTGGTGTGGGCACAAGCAAGTTCTTTAGAGGCCCTTCCCACTAGATAGGCCCCTGACAAGAAAGGATTGACTTGACTCCTGCCATTCCACTATATCACTGTCACAGCTAGCTTAGCAGCTTGGTTCTGGGTTCTCCTTACTGGTGTATAGTTCTCTTAGAGTATCCCCAAAATGACTCGAATATGGTTCTTCTCTCCCCATCTGAAGCACACTCTTACATTCTTGCATAGCAGTTGGTGGAGTGCGAGCTGCTTCGCTGTAGCCCCTCTGTCTTTGCTCTGCCATCTTTTTCTGTTCCTCTTTTACTTTGCATGGCAGCAATCAGGAAGCTTGTTTTCCAAGCCAATCTCTAAATGAGGAGCTAATTTCCAGTCTCCCCTTCTTGGAGACTTCAGTTTTTAGATGTCATGCTATGCCTCCCTCACACATAAATAAGCTCTTAGCCTAGAGAATAGATTTTTCCTTCTTTCCCATAGAAGCCCTCTTACTCTGTTGATTCTGAACATCCTCTCTCTTCTTCCCAGGAGGTCTCCTTTTTTGTCCTGGGGTGGCAGAAGGGAAGGGAGGATGTTCTGTCTTGGACCTCCAGCACTGCATGAAGGTCTTTGTCTTCAGAGACTTCCATGAGTCTTTGCCCTTGGTCTGTGAGCTTAGTCACCCATTGCTGAGAAACAGGAAATTCCCTGTATCCTACATATTGGTATTAGACTATACAAGGAAAGTAGCAAGAAAACAACCTAACAGATTCTTAGCTAACATTTGACAGTTAATAGCCAATATTCTGCATCTTTTGTCTATCAGATATCTTACATATGTGAAAACATTTAGTGGATTGCATGATCTACGGTACTATCATGATATTTGAAACATCAGTACACATTGGGGAAGAAATTATTAAGGTGAATATAATAACTCAAACCTAAATGCTACCTTTGATATATTCATTTTGTGTTATTATGCAAAGTGATAACCATGGTTACATCAGTCCCATATTTTCACTTTCTTCCCTTAATATGCAGTTAGCACTCCTAGTTGGCACACACATTGGGAAGGGTTCTGGACTAGACACCTGAAAAACTTGAGCTCATATCTAGCCTCCTCTGGATAACTACATTGTTGTGACTTGAGATAGTCCCTTATCTTCTTTGGACTTTAATATTTAGGAGCCTTGTGTATAAGACTTTGGTAGGTTATCTCTTATATTATGCCTAATTCTAATCCTAATTCATTAGAAAATGCTATTGAGTCAGTGATTTAATGTGTTTGCTCAATTTTTGTCAAGTGTCACCTGATTTTACTATGTTCCCAGTAACCTGATATTCCATAATTATTTGGTATCTGTAACTTTTACATGACCCCGTTAAGGTAAATCTTTAGATATTTTGGCTTACTTAATTTGATTACTGCCATATAACAATTTAGAGACAAAGTAATGAACGTATCTTACAGCTAAACAGCTGAGTCATAAAATGACTTTAAACATTATAAGTAGTATTTAACATGAAACTGAGGTGCTTTAATTTTTGTGCAGGATCTCTTTTTAAAATTAAGCTTGATATTGATGTTTTAGTCTTATATTTATTTGAAAAATGTGATATATTTCTTTGAAATATTTAGTTTATAATAAAATGTTTTAAACTAAAAAAAAAAAAAAAAGAAATCTAGCTTCCTAATCCATTACCTGGATGGTTTAAAGATCACTAAACCTTTAAGCATGCATATGTAACCAAACCATAAGCATATCAGCAAGTTGGTATTGAGAAAAATTATTTTTCCCTTAGTGTGCTTCTCTTTCATTAATGACACAATTTATATTTATAAATATAAGTTCCATATAAGTCAAGGTGTCCATAAATTAATTTTCTTCAATAAAGAATGTTTTTTCTATTGTCATGCCACATTTGAAATATAGTTCTCTTAAGATAGTTGGATGTTGGATTTATATTTTTAAGTAGTTTTGTTCTTATTTAGCATAGATTATTTAGTTAGAACATTTGTTTGCCATAGAGCAATAATCTTTCTAAAAAACATGACTTCATAAATTATTATATTTTTAAGTGGCATATCATTGAAGGTATCTGGGTTTCTCATAAGTTTTCTCTTTTGGGATAGCTTACCTTTTGGAGATTTTGGCACCAAAAATACTGCCTTTTCAAAGACATCTTTTCTTTTGTGCCTTATTTTTTGTTTGAATTTGTTTTCTCTATGGAGATATAATACTATTTAGAACCAGTGATACTGAAGATTACCTTCTGTTTTGGTATTTTTCAAAATATCAAAGGTTATATGACTTCAATATTTAATATAGAGTCCTAAGAGACACACATTTTCAATACTGAATATATGCATTTAAAATAAATACGTCCACGACATATTTACAGAAATATGAAAGTGCCGGGTTTTTTCCCTTACTTTTAAAATCAAGAACGCCTCTTATGCCTTGACAGATAAAATGTACAGCCTAAAGATCATTCAAAATTCATGAAGTTTGTGCAGACTGAAATTTATTTTAAGTGTGTGAATAAGAAACAATTTCCATTCCAGGTTCTTTTTGAGAAGGCACAATACATAATTACAATTAGCTGATTGGCAGCTATTCCTTCCAGTGATTTAAAATCATTATGCAGTTTGTTGCACTGTCCGCTTTCAAAGTTCTTTGATTGCTAATTTTAAAGAATGATATTCATTTCAAAATGAGAGAAATGTTATATATTCAGAATTGGAAAGCAACAAATCGTATTCATTTTCAATTTTTTAGTTTAACAGAAACTTTAGAATAGATGTGAGCAAGGAAGAAAAAGAGGTTTAATAACTAAAATTGAGACTATCTCTAATTGATCATATCTTGCTGTGTTTATTCAGCCCATTTCAAGGAAATGCGCTCATTTCTGTAGGATTTTTTTAAATAATACATTTTTTTTTTTTATTTCTGAGACTTCCGCCCTATAGTAAGAGAATTTTTTTTTTAAGTTTTAGGCAGAAAATAAAATTGACTTTTTGTTTTTGTTTTTGTCTCATTAAAGGCCCTTATGTTTAATTCAGAATCTGATATGCTACTTTAAGAAAGTGTATTAAATAATTTATTTCAGCTTTGAAGTTTCATTCATTCATTGCTTCTTTTGGGAATTTTAAGGCTTTCAGGACAGGTGGCACCCAGTTTTTCTTTGTATGTTTCTATATTCACAACCTAGATTTTGTGAACAATTAGAATGTTAATCTTTGTTATTGAACAATATAGATAGCAGTCATGTAAAAAGATTTAGTTGGACTTAATTTACAGTGCTAGTGATTTGTGCTTTATTCGGTCTGACACTATTTATTAGAAAGCAAATACTTTCTCCCAGCCAATAAAATAGGAATTGAAGCTAAACTAAACATTTTCAGAGACTAGTTCAAAGACTAGTTCTAGGAGACTATACATCCCACCTTTGAAATACTTTGTATTTTTGTTCCAGAACCAAATAATAACTAAATCAATTGGTTGTATTACTAGTCATGGGTCTGTTTTTGCCCATATTTTCAACATACTGGATGCCCTTAGGTTTGTAGCACATTTTATTTATCTGCTCTGTCATAAAGTAAAACACTTACGTTCATAGCTTTGAGGAATAGATATGATGATCGATCACAAAATGGAAAACACAAAAAATGAGCAGCAGATGTTGCTTTTTCTCATTTTGCCTTGTTTTACATATCACAAATTAAACTCATATAAAATATTGTAGGAATATTGAACAGTACATACTCTCATTGTTAGATAGCTAACAAAACAATACAAAACAAGCAAGCCCTTGTTTTGCCCAGCTTTTTTTAATTTAATGCCTCTTCTCCCCTACATTGTCCTACTAATGAATCCTATGGGATACTTTCAGAGAAATGGTGTAGAGTGGATTTGGGGTCAGGGGGTAATGAAAAAATAGCAAAACTTTCCTTCACTGGGTCAGAGAGCTTTGATCATTTGGGACTGAATCAAACATTATTATTGGTCTGTTCATTTAAAATAATTGAATTGAGTAAATAATTTAAAAAGCTTGAGATAAAGACTTTAATATTTATTTAGAGGAAAGGTCCTAATCATTTGGTTTGAAGGTTTAAAATTGCAAGAGCATTATATCTTAAGTCACATAGAACATTAGATGCTATGCTTATTTGAAGAGGGACGAGAAAACCGGAATATGGGAAAATCTTTAGCATGTATATCTTATCTAATGTCTTATTTTTTAATATAATAAATATCCTGAAGATTTATTTGGTCAATTAAAATGTTTGGCTTATTATGAAAAGTTCAGACTTAAATATTATGCTTTGCATTTTTGCTGCAGATTTTTCTACTAATATATTTTAAAAGCATTATGCTCTAAAAATCTTATTTCTATGATAATCATATTCCAAGACCCTTACCCTCTATTTCATAGTCCTATTAAGCTGTTACATGTATCACTGTTATATCTAAGTCAGTGAAATAAATTAGGATTCCATAGGAGAAAAATAGAAGAGTGGCATGTCTTCTTCACTTTGTGCTTTCACTACCCAAATTGCACTGTGCATATTGGAAATTATATAATTTTTATAGGCAATGTAAGTATTTGATTATGTATGATAGACACTGTTTAAAGGAAAGCTCACATTACAAAAAAAGAAGCTCACATTATACTGTTTACCGCAATATCTACAATTATAAATTTTCAGGAAATCTAAAATGTGAATCTTTACATCAGTGATTTCTACTCTTGTAACAGACAGATTTTTCTTCTTCTGATAGTCCCATGCAAGCAAACACTTGAATGCTTCATTACATGGATCATTTGTGCTTCCTAGATAACCAGAAGGTGTAACACTTGCGTTGATCAATTATAGGAGACTTCCCTTGAGGCCTTAGAAAAAGAATTCTTGAAAGAAATTCTTATCTGCTTTGCTTGACTCTCTTTGATGACTGATAACACATCTAAAGGCTAATGTGTGTTAGAAGCTGACACACATTTAGGAAAGGTGTATTGTGCCCTAGAGATCTGATGCTTTCCTTCACTGCCTAGAATTCTATCATCCTCTTGTGTCTAGTGAATTTAGAAAAGCCAAGTTAGTGGGCAAACACATAACTGAATTTGTTATATATTTTTAAAAATATTTTTTATTCATTTTAAAGAGAGAGAGACTGTGTGTGAGAGCAAAGGAGATCATTAGTGGGGGGATGCTCAGAGGGAAAGGGAAAAGCAGACTCCCTGATGAGCAGAATGCCTGCTGCTGGTCTAGATCTCCTGAGTCCAGGATCATGACTTAAGCCGAAGGCAGATGCTTAACCAACTGAGCCACCCAGGTGCCCCTGAATTTGTCCTACTTTTTAACATCACAAATATTGTATTTGTCAGAGTCTATCAAAATGATATATTAAAATTGCATGTGAAATATGTTATGGAGAATGTAGTTAAAAGAAATTATTTTGTCTAAAAGTTGTATAGTAGACTTTAAACTTTAATTAGTTTAAAAGTTGGATCGAATTTTTAAAATGTATAAGTTATGAATAGCTGTTTTATCACTTGAATGTTTTTCTCTTTAATGAGAACTTTATTTCTGTTTTTGGTTGATTTACTTTGTTTCCATTGGATTTTGTGTTGCATTTTTTTTTTTGAAGAGTTTAGGATATACTACAATTCTTCTCTCTTCCCATAGCAAAAGGGGGCAAAGAGTTGCATAAAGCTTTCAATAATCTTCTGTTGATGTATGGCACTATTTGGTAGATATAAAATGTCTTAATGATATTAAGATTTATATAGCCTTGGAATTTAAATGATAAAAAGGCAATATTTATATGGATGAGTGGAACCTAAGGTAAAGATAGATGGGAATGGAAATCATTAGTATCTATATAAATAGACTAAAATTTTGTAACCAGCACAGATTAAGAGTAAAAGAGTAGCTGAATGTTACAGGAGCATATAAAAGACAGTAATTCTGGATGTAGAGTGACATATACAGAAAAGAATCAGGAAAATGCCATATTTGATCTGCTTAATCAGAGAAATTCTGTGCAAGGACAAAATGTATACAAGCATATCATAAGATGAAACATTTCTATTTTCTCTGTTGTAAGACATTGAAAAATATTAAGAGGGTTATTGCATCTTTTTATTCCATCCAAGCAAATATATAACTAACTTTTAGAAAACACAGTACAATTAATTTGAACATAACTGTTAATGGATTCAGCCATTATGTGTTCTCAAGTGCAGATTAAACTATTAGAGAATAAGTAGCTATTTATTTATCTTCATCCATCTTGCATTTGAAATATCTCAGTTACAAAAGTGTTTGTTTGTCTCCACATCAATCTTCTGTTATTTTTGCTTTTATTTCTGTTCAGTTTGGTGGGATAAGAAGTGAAGAAATGCAAATATTCTCAGGAGAGGTAGTCAACTCTTTAAGGGAAGTTAACTGGTAGGAACTTTGCAATGGACAACTAGCTGAGACAAGCTGGTGGACAGTGTACATTGTAATAATTAAGGAAAAACACTCTGGAGTCCATAATATTTGGTTTACATCTTGATTATATGACCTTAGTTTTTTAATCCATAAGATATGAATGATTAATGATTATGGTATCTACCTTTTGGGATTGTTGGGACAATCACAGAGATAAGACATATAAAAAAGCTTAGCATATGAAAGAATTCACTGAATCTTATATATATAATAATTATACTTTGGTAGGGGAAAGAGGAGGTGAAATTTTAGAGTGGTCGTTTTTAAAATACTCCTTGGGCTCCTCAAGAGAATGTTTAATTTTTTATTGTTCATTTTAATTATCTATAAAAAATAGTTTTGCCTTATGTGGTTAACCACTGAAATTACCAGATGTTAAGCAGCTATTATCTCATTTGCATCATATTCAAACCAAATAATGCAAACCAAGGATCCACAATTAAGTATAAAGGATTACAGGAAGACAAAGAGGCAGGACCTTAGATCATCATGCAAGGTTCAGTAGGATAGCCAACCTAGAAGAAATTACCCCATGATCAAATATCAAGCAATATATCACAGCAAAGCAGGAAACTATAGTGTTATTTTGTAAATTTTAAAACTCCATATGGACTAAAGTAACAAAGATTCTATCTAGTTCGTGTATATGTATAAGAAACTTTATAAAATAAGATGAGGAGCCATGAAAATCCATGTTCTCTAAAGAAGATGCACACAGGGCAGCTTGAGTGGCTCAGTGGTTTAGCGTCACCTTCAGCCCAGGGCGTGATCCTGGAGTCCTGGGATCGAGTCCCACATCCAGCTCCCTGCATGGAGCCTGCTTCTTCTTCTGCCTGTGTCTCTGCCTCTCTCTCTCTCTCTCTGTCTCTATGAATAAATAAATAACATCTTTAAAAAAAAAAGATTCATACAGTTTTTAAGTTTGAGACACACCTGAAGAGCTTAGAACATATACTGAAGGGAACAGTTTAGGGTGGTGTGCCCAGAGCTATGATTAAGTATCAGTCATCATTGGGCTCTGGGTTGATAGAAAGAGATAGTAGGTCTATATCAGCGAGAAAGTGGCAAGAGCATTGCAAGCATAGTGAGGAGTACTGAAAGGCAAATGTTTCATATTTCAGAATTTACTTATAACCAACCTTTTTTCAGAGCTAAGCCCACCAAACAGTTCGACAGATTATATTTCTCATTCATTATGATCTCCCTTCCTTTGTAGCTGTTCTTTGATTGGGTGGCTAATGATGAAACATGGGACTTGGGGCAGGATTTAAACATGTTGGCTACTTTTCAGTCCATTCTATTGGCAGGCTGTGGACCTTAACCATATGGTAAGGCAGGGCACTTATATTCATTCTAGAGGTTTATTCATATCTGCCTGCTGCAAGAAATTAGCACTGTTCACACTTGTTTAGCCTTAATAAAAATCTTTTTAGCTGAAGCACAGGGATAAGGTCACCATCTGCCACATAGAAATGCCAATATTAAATGAGCAACAGGAGGAAGGTGTCTTTCATTCTTAGGGACTTTTAGAAAGAACTTCAACTAGATTAAGTACTAATTGATTCCTCTCTTCACCAGTTTAGACCATAATTTACATTTTATATTGTCAACCACACTATAACAGCTGTGGAATCTATCAGTGAATCATGCTTGCCATTCCTAGAAATAGCACTACAGGTAACTTTTAAAAATATGAGTGTCTTTGAAATCAGATATCTACTGTTTGTGTCAGACACTGCTTGAAACTTAAACTGAGGCAACTGAGTGAGCATCTGGATTTTTTTGTCACAAAGTTTAGGTAGATTATGGACTAAGAACTATCTTTACGAAAAAGTAAATTTTTAAATGGAGATGTGTAATATTAATGGGATTTCTATGATTAATATAACTTCTTTGGAAATTAAGAAAGTTAATACATATAGTTCTTAAACCCAAATTTTCATGAGTGGGTTGTTTTGAATCCTTGAAAATTATTAGATACCTCAAAAATCAGATTCTATCACCAGAATTTAATTATGAAATGATATTAAAGGTATCTACATGACACTGTTAAATCTACATATCCTGTATATTATAGTGAATGTTCATTTTGTTCAGAATGTTCTGTAAACAATTCACAATTAATAATGGCTGGATGAATGATTTAAAAATGGTTTAAAATCAGAATTCTGAGATTTAAAAAAACATGCATTATATGCAAAGGAATGAATACATTTTATCTGTGTTTTTATAACATCTGCTTTAAAAGGTAGTGTTAAAAATTGAAGCCTGAGGGCATTTGGGTGGCTCAGTCAATTAAGCTTCTGCATTTGGCTCAGGTCCTGATCCCAGGGTCCTGGGATCCAGCCCTGCATCAGGCTCCCTGGTGGGCAGGGAGCCTAATTTTCCTTCTGCCTGCTGCTCCCCTTGCTTGTGCTCTCTGTTTCTCCCTCTCACTCCCTGTCAAATAAATAAACAAAATCCTTATAAAAAATTGAAGCCTAGATCTAAGTTAATGAATGTAACATACATTTTCCTTCATTCCACCACTTTTACCTGGTTTCATTGTAGGTAGCCTTTTGGACGTTACTTATAGCAGTATATTTTCAGTTTTCAAACATATTTGGGCATTTTAATTGAAATAGATTCTGACGTTCATACCTACAAAATCAGCAGACTTTTTTAGTTCAGAGAAAAATGAGACACAACAGGCATGTGAATACCAAACACACAAACATAAACAAACAAAAAGAATTTGTAATCACGAACACAGAAGTTGATAGTAACTTGTCTTCATTTTATTTTGGTTTTAAAAAATTGGTCTTACGGAGTTATAGAAATTAAAGAGAAAATGTCTAGACAGATGCAAGCTCTCATTTGTATTGCTATGGTCGCTAATCTCATTTCTTTGGCTATTTTTTTAACCTTTGTTTCCTAGCAGTCTGTACCAGTTATTCTAACTGTATTAGCAGTGATGATTAGAGGATCTGTTTCAAAGGTGCTCTATGAATAGTTATATTGCGTAAGTGTTACCTTCTCAGTGAGGGAGAATTTTGCCCTTGTATCTTAAGATTGACCTGACTTTGACATAGTTGAAAAACCAGCCAATTCATTTATCATTATGGCTATTTACCATGTGTGTTTGTACAGAGGCCTGCACGAAGATTAGAAGACAAAAAGTTTGAAGTCCACCAGACAGTGCTTTGATTTGTTAAAAAATGAAATTCAACTGAGTAAATTTGAAGATCTAATTGACTTTATTAAGCAATTTATGAATTGGGCAGCATCCCATCTAAGCAAATAGAGGGGAATTTTTAGCAGTTGCACAAAAAATGAAAGTTTTTTATAGGAAGGAGGGTGGGGCAATAAGTTATTAACAAAAGAAAAGAAAGGATTGTTCTAGGCAAAATCAACTTTCCTTAGAGGGAAGGGCAGGGGATCTTATTAGGTGAATTTCCTCTTCTTCCTTTAGGGAATGGAGAGAGTGCCTGTGATGGATTACCTCATTGGTGCTGACCAGAAAATTCTAGGTTGATTCGTTTAAATTGCAGTTAAGTCTTGGTTTGCTGTCACAGCAGCAAGTGACTCTACTGTGGACCTGTGGCTTTCTTTTTAACAGATTTTTAAAAATTAGTTGAAAAATTAATGCTTGTATATTTGAGTTTTCTAAAACTTTTTACTGTTGAAATTATTGTTTTCAACATATTTTTTCTTTGGCTAACTTTAATTTTCTTACCTTTCAGAACAATATAGATTATTAACATGAATATGTAAGTTACCCATTTAATGAAGTGGGTTCTATTATTGGTATTTGTACACACTAAATGTCAAATGTCATCACTTAAATGTCCTTTTAATCTTTACCTTTAGACCCTGAAAATGCTTTACTTTGTGAATGAAAGTGAATGAAACCAAATATTTTTCATTCAGAATTTCTCTTAATTTTTTGGTTATTTTATTTGGACTATACCTTTAGATATTCTGAATTGTTTTACTGGAAAATATTCCAATTTTATGCAAAAATTTTTATGCAATTTTTTATGCAAAATCATAGCATATTCAATAGGGAGGATTATGGGACTTACCAAGTTTATAAATCTGCAAAGCAACACAGATATCAGCAGAAAATGCAAAAACACATCAGTCTTAGCTTCCCCTACCATGGACCAGGCAAGTCCAATCCCTTTCCCTCCCAGGGTTTCTGTAAATTTATAAAGACTTGTGATCGTGGGGAAAGGTTGTGTGGTTAAGTTTATCTTGCCAAAATAATTTCTGCTTATTCTGGGGGAGCTTTTTTTTCTGCAAAATATCACTTCACAGAAGAGACCAAGTCTCTGTCAACATCCACAAAACCACCAGGGAAACCAATCATTCTTAAGAGAGGTAAACCTTGCTGATAATTTTAGGAGAGCAAAATTGGGGGGCAGAGTCTATCATATCAATGCAGATGACTTTAAATTGGAACTTAAGTAAAACTAGCTATTAATATATCTCTCAGGTTTGTATTTGGCCCCGATTTCATAGCATTTCACTGGCTCCCCTTTCCTCTTCCTCTCATCATTCTAATTTTCTATTTCACCAGGAGAAAAACAAATACCATTTTTGTACTATAAAAGGAAATACTACTTTTCTACTTCTTACAAAGCCTCACTATTGCTTTGTTGCCTTGCTTCCACCTCTGCAAAAGTATTCTTTTCTATAGTCTGGTATGGCATTTTTTCTAGACAAAGAAAGTTTCAGTTCTAATGGAAATTTTGTGCTAACTTTTAAGAAAGCACTTTATTTATTTATGTTTTACTTTGTTAGTAAGAGATGGTTAAAACAACTGGAGTTCATGCAAAGTGCTCTTATTAGTGGTCCCTACTTTTGCTTTTCCCTCAGTCATTTTATTAGTCTTGAAAATATTAGCCTATTCAAAAAATGTAGGAGTGTTCTGTAATTACAGATATTGGCAAAAAAAATGGAATTAATTATTGAGAGCTTGAAAGCAGTAAAAAGCATGAGTGAGCATTAAGTAAGTATGAAATGAAAGGAAAACAGACCATGAATAGTGTGTTGACAAAGAGGAATGACATAGCCAAACATAAAATGGTTGTCTACGAAAATATACTTTGGGAGGGCATCTGGCTGGCTCTGTTGGTAGAAAATCTGACTCATGATCTTGAAGTTATAAGTTCGAGCCCCACATTAGGTATAGATATTACTTAAAAATAAAGAATCTTGAAAGAAAGGAGAGAGAAAGAAAGAAAGAAAAGGTATATGGGGAATCAGAAAAAAAAGCCTATTTTTAAACCCAAGAATACTTTTGATGTCAAAATAACTTCATGCCTTATTCATTTTATTCTAAAGTTCATGTATTTGAAAATTAAACTTAGTGACACATTGATTTTCTTTAATGTAGCCAAGGAAATATACTTTTATTTTTCAAAGACTCTTTATATTTGGAGTTAGAAGCTAATAGAATAAATTGAAACCTTTTTTTTTTTTTTTTTAAGAAAAAGAGTATATAGGCTGTTTTTGCATTTGGAATCAATGAATGCAGCCATTTTAGCCAGTATACTCTGAACAGATCTCAAAAGAATCTTCATGTTTTGCTACTGTTAGAGTCATAATTATCAATTAACAAGTAATTCCCATCCCACATGTAGCAGCTTGGAGTGTATCCTTGAAGTTAAGGAACTTTATCTCTCTGTTGGTAAAACTAAACTTTCGAAGGCATTACTTAATTCTTCATAGAAGACAATATTTACAAAACAGTGCTTTGTTATAATTTATGTACAAATTATTTGCTATTCAGTTAAAATGTATGCTTATTGTACCAATTGCAAGGGCAATTCCAGATTATTTTTGAGTATAAAAGACAATATTTTCAGATCAATACAATTTTATTTTATTCCTTTGAATTACAAGTAATAGAGATTAACCTAAAAAGTGTTTCTAAAGCATTATGCCATTTAAAAGTACTTGGTTTTGGATTTAATAGGTGAGTCAGTACAGACATAGGTCATTGATTGTTACATACACCAGTGCAGCCAAAGTACTAATATATTTATTCCCCTCAGTAACTTTTCTCCCTTAGATTCATTCATGTAACAAACACTTATTGAGCACCTTCTATTGTTAGGTCTATGCTACGCACTGGAAAAATAAAATCAGTCGTGCTCTCTCAATGATTTTCCAACTTTATCAACAGGCAAGATAGGGATTGTTGGTGATATATTTTGGATTAAAATATGCTGCCCTGATTAAATGGGGTACAAAAGATGGAGATCGACAACAGATTGGACAGTTCTACAGGCTTTCCAAAGCAAGTGATACCAGCTGGACATTAAAGGATGTGTCATTATGAGTGCAACAGCTGAGAAAGGCATTTTCATGAAGCGAGGTCATTGTGAGACAGACGGCATGGGACACAACCCTGCACTGCCAGGGATATCAAGTAATTCAGTTTTTCTATGAAAAAAAGGTATATGGGAAGCCAGAGCTGAAGATGGGGTTATAGAGATAAGCAAGAATGAAATCAGGAAAGGCTTTATGATTTAAACTAAGGGCTACGAATGACAGCATAAGAATAATGGAAAATCTTTGAAGTCTTTTGAGCAAAAGAATGGTATCAGATTTGTATTTTAGGAAGTTCATTCTGAAAGTAATGGGAATGTAAGAGGTGAGGGGTTGGGGAGTGAAGCTGGGGAGTTTAGGTAGATTTGAAATACAGAAGCAAAGTGAGAAACCTGTTAAGAGACTATTTTAGAGTAATCTGGGTAAGAAATTAGAAGTCTGGACAAAGCAGTAGGAGTAGGAATGGAGAAAAAGTGATGACTAGACAGTTGACTCCATATGATCTAGGGACCAAGTGGAAGTGTGATAAATGATGAGAAAGGACTTTAAAATCATCCCCTTCATTAACTACAACTTGTATAAGTCTTTCTTCAATGTCCATCAGAAGATGTGTTTGCTTGATATTTTAACAAATTGTACAATTTAAAACCAAAAATAATTTTGTATTTGATAATTTTAATAAGAACTTATTTGCATCCAGTGTGTAATTATATATATATTAGCTGTGTAATATAAAGATGTTTGAATGAAAATGGGCTTACAAATGAATCATAGCAGTCTTATTCCCTTTATTATGTATTTTTCAAAATCAGTAATTATCATTTTTCAATTTCTTTTTAAAAAATAGATCTTAAAATGTTACAGAATTCATAGTGGGGGTTCAATTTTTTGTGGAGTTCTACTTTCTGATACCTGTCCTCCTTAGGGTTTTCATTGTGACAAAGGCTGTGCTGGGGAAAGGGCCATATTGTAACTTACAGTGATTTTTACTACCAAAAAATATTTATTAAATAAGCAACTTCTACTTCTTTCAGATCTTCTGTAGTATGATTTACTGAGTAGTGGGTGCAGAAATGCTACTTCTGACTCTCTTAAGTCTGTGTTAGTGTAAATACTTTCTTGCTTATCCAGATAGTGTCACCTTTAAACAATGATGTTTAAAAATGTCATCCTTGCTGGGGCACCTGGGTGGCTCAGTTGGTTAAACATTTACCTTCAGCTCAGGTCATGCTCCTGGGGTCCTGGGATGGAGCCCTACTTTGTCTCCCTGCTCAGTGGGGAGCCTGTTTCTCCATATTCCTCTTCCCTTCCCCTGTGGTCATGCATGCTCACTCTCTCCCCCACCTTTCGAATGAATAAATCTTTAAAAAAATGTCACCTTTGGGGTGCCTGGGTGGCTATCAGTTAAGCATCCAACTCTTATTTCTGCTCAGGTCATGACCTCAGGATGGTGAGATCGCCCTGCATCAAGCTTCACACTCAGCAAGGAGTCTGCTTGAGATTCTGTCCCTCTCCCTTTGCCCCACCCCGCCCAGTCTCTCACACACTCTCTCTCTAAAATAAATAAATCTTTAACATTAAAAAAAAAAGAGTCACCCTAAATAACATAATTTCTATGACTGTTTATTGCTGTGTCAACTTTTGTTGGTTTACTGTTCCTATCTCCTCAACCGAAGAGTTATTTAAAATAGGAAATTAATATGAAAATTTTGCCAACACATTATTTAGATTACAATGAGAAATACTGGGTAGCCATGTAGATTTTTTTCAGATACAGGGATATGTGTCAGCATTAGCTTATAACCTGAGTTTGTTTATTTTCTTATAACTTTGCAATCAACCTTATTTTCATTGACACCAGATTTTCTGTGAGTCTGCTGATTGCCTAAGACAACAAAGAACAAAATAAGAATTTGAGCAGAGAAGATATTAATCCCAATTGCTTGGCTCTTTTGATAGCACATATGAATTATTCACCATCCATATTTAATAGCATATGTTATACTCCTTAATACATCTATAACCATCCATTTCCAGAGGGAAAACTGTCCTGCTGCTTGTGGTTGTTTAGTTTTTCAAGGAAAGCTGAAGAGAGCTATTGAATATTTCCCCAAAGACCTACTATAGCCTAAATCTTACTACTTTAGCATATTATCCTTTATTCATTGTGTTTTCTGAAAAGATTTCCTGGGGAATCCTATCAGATTTTTTAAAAAAATTAAAAACATTCTATTTTGAAAGTTTTCTAATTGATTCTTATACTCTTGGATATTAAAATTTTATATATATTTATATAGGTAAGTTCATATTTATATCTTTGAAATAAGGAAATGATATCTGATTAGATAATATTAAGATGGTATTCAATGAGAAGTTGTCAGAGAGGGAGAAAAAACATGAGAAACTCTTAACTATAGGAAACAAACTGAAGATGCTTGGAGGTGAGGTGGGGGGGGATGGGATAATTAGATGACTACCATAAAGGAGGGCACATGATATGATGAGCACTGGGTGTTATATGCAACTAAGAAATTATTGAACACTACATGTGAGACTAATGACATACTATATGTTGGCTAATTGAACTTAAAAAAAAAGATGATATTCAAGCAGTTGTATTAAAGGAGCAGTGAAACCTCAATAATAATAATAATTATTAATTAGGGTTATTGGGATTTTTCTCAAACAGCAGAGAAGTTTGTGTCAAAGTGTATTTCTTTAACCTAGAAAATGTACTGGTTTTTTTTTTTTCTAAATTATTTCTGTTATATTTCAATCCTTAAATAGATTATACATTTTTAGACAAGTATGAAATTATAGGTACAGAATTTAGGAGTTCAAAATGCTTCTGTTATTGACAAATAACTTAATCACTGGAAACATTTATCACTTTTATTGGCATAGCTGACAGACAGCAGACTGCTGCTGTCTTGCAGGAATCAGGCTGCAGAAGCATGTCATAATTCAATTGAAACACATTTCTCCTAACAGGAAAACTAAATAGCATCAAATACCCTTGACTTTACATAGTGTGATGACAACAACCTTGACTAAACACAGATCATTTGCTATAGCAAAAAAGAATCGGTCTAAATATCTGTATACTAAATCCTTAGTTCCAATTATGTAAACTAGTTATAGTTTTAGAATCATTTATTTTGATGGTACCTTAGCAATGAGATAATTTGGTTTCTTCATGTTATAGATGAAACCATTTGAGTCCCTTAGAGGTTAAATGAGTTTCCTAAGATCAAGCAGCTGGTTAGTGACTGAGTAGAGATATAATGCAGATTCATGATCTCAGCCCAGTACAGTATTCTTTATGCATTGCATTATACTTAATTATTTTTAGGCATACTAAACTAATTGAATGATTAGCAATTTTTCTTTAGCCTTTAAAATATGTATCTTTTTCTTTTATGGGAACTTTATGTAACTTTAAAAACTTCTAAATTATCAGGTGCAAAATACACTAGTGAGATTTTTTTGGAAACTCGCTGTATGATATTTACATGAAATATGGTGATAACTTTGTATGTTAGTCATTTTGTTATAGTCATTAATTCTGAAAAGTAATTCTTATGGAACTTAGAGAAGGATTTGTACCATAAATATTAGTAGATTTGATTATAACAGTCAGGGAGGTTTTATAGGGATAGGGGCAATTATATTGAAATATACTTAGATGATAAAACATGAATATAAAATGAAAGTATTTAATATGAATATTTGTTTTAGAAAAATAACACAATTACAGCTACATTTCTGCATAATAGGCAAAGAAAAGCTATAGTTCTTTTGAACTATGATATGTGATCCAAAGGAGCTTTATATTTTCCATGTATGCTGCCATTTTTCTGGTTGGTAGAAAATGTAATTAGCAGGCACAGTTTTGCTATTTTATACTTAATAAAATAGCTTTACTTTTTTGGGGGGCCAAGACTGGTGATATGTGTATAAAGCACTGTAATATAAAATCCATAGATTTCTATTTATGCTGTTTTATGATTACATGAAATTCAATCCTTCAGCCTTTTAGTAATGCCGTTGATGAGTTTTGGTGGATCTCAATTTTGTGTCAAGGTTTTCCCTGGGAAAGATGTTGCCTGGGGAAAACCATGCCATAGTATTTTAGTGTCCTTCTCCCTAAAATTGTTAACAGGTAAAATTCAGGTAAAAGTAAAAAAAAAGAAATAAAATGGAAACAGCTTTGAAGTGAAAGGACAAGTGTTGTGACCAAGGGAAAATTTTTGTTTGAGTGAGTATGGGAGCCAAAGTCTGTGGATCATTACTCAGTAGTGACAGAGTGTTTATGAGGCTCACTTCCTTGTGGGGTGTCCATGGTATTACTATCAAAGGAGCATAATGGAAATGCAATTTGACAAAGTGGCAGGTAAGTGAGCAGATTGTGGAAACCCACCAAATTAAAGGGTCTTCACTCTAAGCTATAGATGAGAGAAAGTCACTAACGCAGGTTAGGCAGGAATCTTCATGAGGTGGTTTGCAGAATATACTTTCATGCTTACTTTTAGTGTTGGAGCCCCCTTGACCAACCTTGAGTGGGTGAGAAAGGCCTCAAAAATCCATTCCATCATATCTATTTCCACGAATTGGCAGTGGTAATTCAGAGCCAGTGTTTCATGGAAATTAGTACTAGTCATAGCATCATATGTTATACTCCTTAATACATCTATAACTATCCATTTCCAGAGGGAAAACTGTCCTGCTGCTTGTGTTTGTTTAGGTTTTCAAGGAAAGCTGAAGAGGGCATTGAATATTTCCCCAAAGACCTACTACAGCCTGAATATTGCTACTTTAGCATATTATCCTCCTTTGTGTTTTCTGAAAAGATTTCTGAAAAGAAAGGTCAAAGCCACTGACCATTCTAGGATTTAGTCTGCTTCTGACCAACATGATAAATGTGCAGATGTCTCCCCTCCTTTCAAGCCTCACTTCTTCATTTATAAACTGGAGGTAGGGCAGCCCAGGTGGCTCAGCGGTTTAGCACCACCTTCAGCCCAGGGCGTGATCCTGGAGACCTGGGATCGAGTCCCATGTCGGGCTCCCTGTGTGGAGCCTGTTTCTCCCTCTGCCTGTGTCTCTGCCTCTCTCTCTCTCTCTGTGTCTCTCATGAATAAATAAAATTAAAAAAAAAATAAACTGGAGGTAGTAATAACAGTCCTACCTCAATCATAGCATTTTTACGAAGATAAAATGGGATGATTTTATGAATGGAGATTGTCATTATTTTTCACTTGATGGGAACACTGTTCTTTTATAGTCTTTTGACAAACAGCTTTGACAGCCATCTTATAAGATATATATAAGATATATAGCCATCTTATATCTTATAAGCCATCTTATAAGATATATGGTGATAAGATAAATCACCAACATGGAAAACACATATACAATGTGACTTAACACATAATAGCAGACATAATATGACTTATGTATAGGAACAATATCATGTGGCTTACACATAACTGACCCTGCATTGTTTTTATCGGTCATTTGTTCAGTCAACAAATATTTATTGATACTATATGATAATTATACTATATAGTGCTTTAGGTGTTGGGATACAGAATTAAATAAAAAATACAAAAAAATAGTTTCATGGAGCTTGACTTTTGGTAGGGAAATAGCAAAATTATGTAGAACTTTTTAGGATTATATAGGAAATGACAGATTAAAATTAAATAAGTGTTATTTCATTAGTCAGTAGAAGAGATACTACCCATTAGAAGGAAAATCTGTATTATTATTTTTTTAAGATTTATTTATTTTAGAAATAGAGTGTGAGTGGAGAAGGGGTAGAGGCAGAGAAGCAGACTCCCCACTGAATGGGGAGTCCTTGCTGGGTCTCAATCTCACGACCTTGAAGATCAGGACCTGAGATCATGCATGACCTTGGGCAAAATCAAGACTCTGATGCTTAACTGACTAAGCCACTCAGGCGCCCCAAATCTATTATTTTTTAACTGTCAAGAAATGTACAGCCACTCTAATCTCTCTAAGATTAAAAAATACAAAGTCTACTTCTTTTGATTTTTGATGAAAATGGATAGCAAGCATAAAGATACAAGTTCTCATCTTTGCCTTTTTATTTAGACTGTATTTGAAAACTGAATATAAGAAAGCTCTAAATAGATAAAAGTCTTAAAATTTTTGGTGCTTCTAATGATATTTTTACAACATCTTTTACTTCCCTTATAAATAATCTCCTGCCCTGTATTTAACCAAGTTATTCTGACCTGTTTAACTTTTATGGAAAAATGTAAAGACTGTTTAAGAATAGCTTAAAAGTCCTTTCCATCAGAAGTATAACTTCCAAAGTCTATTATCCTCAGATTAATCTCTTGACATGCTATGTGGGTAGAGGATATGAAAGAGGTCATGGATTATGATTTTTAGAAAACCTTTGATTGCATTCTGTGGGAGACTTGTTTTTATCAACAGAATTAAACAGTGCCTGTTGTTAAAGTATGAAAACATTAAAGGTTCTCACAAATGGTAGAGGTGGATTTGGTGTGCGGTTAATCTGAGAGGTTGTTGAAGTAATTTTCATTTGGGGGGCTTGTTCCAAATATAAATTATTTTATATATTGGTGGTGTATGTCTCTATTTGTTTTTTGGGAAACCTGAATTCCAAGTTAGCTTTATCATATGTGATTTAGAAGCTATTTTTCTTCTTTGAGCTTGTGTTTCCTCATCTAAAATAAAGTGGCCAGATAAATGATGTCTGAATTCTTTGTTTAGGTTCTTACATTTCCACATACAAACAGGTGTTTTCGTTTGTTGATTTGCCTTATTATCCTTCTGCTTAATTTTAAAAAGTAATTTTCCTGTTTTCCATTCCTGATAATAGGTAGATGTATTCTTGCTACAGGGGATGAATTTATATTTATAGAAAATATGTAAATATAATTATTGAAGTTTCCTTTATAATGCTGAAAGTTACAGGAAGAACTGGCAGGTTATAGGAAAAAGAAGCTGAATAGTATTTTGAAAGGTGATTATTTTTCAGAAAATAGTTAAAATAGTTTTATCTAAAGTAATGATAGAGTTGAACATCTATATCTTAATTAGAATTCTAATACTTTTGCTCTTTGAACACTGTGACTTCTGGATTTAATTTTTGAACATAAACCTACTTATAGAATGCTCCTATTCATCTATGGTTCCAGATGTTGCCAAAATGCATAAATACTCAGGGAAGTATGTGCCATATTTGTGTAAGGAGGTGACACACAATTAGCTTTTATTTCAGAAGTAAAAATCACCATGACTGTCATCCTAGATAAACAGTATTTTCCATTAAGTGACTGTCACCAGAGAGCCATGAAAAGTGGAAGTGGGGTATTTTATGTTCCATGGGAACTCTCCAAGAAGAGCCAAGGAAATACCTGGAAGCCAGTTGATTATTTAAAAATAAACCCATTTATTTAAAACACAGGTAAAGTCCAATTGGCATTTTTGTTTCCCCAACACTGATTTATTCAATTTTTTTCCTTGAGAAAATGGTGGTATTTTGAAGCCCATGTGTAAGAATTTGATTTGTGGAATTGCCATTTTGCCTATTATGGTGCCATAGTATTTGATTTTCATGGCAAACTTATCAGTTTATTTTCTTTTGTAATCGAACAGTGGAAGTCAAAGAAATCTTAGAGGCTGTTCAATTGACTAGCCAGGTTTCTCTAGGTAAGTGGTGCTCTTCCACAGATTTTTTTTTTCTAAGTGTGTGATATGATTTTAGAGGATTCCAGATAAGCCCAAGTATCCATCAGTACTTCTCTGATAGGTATAATGGAATATTAAATCCCACTCTTAGCGAATTTGTTCTCTAAATGATGGTGGTTCTAGGAGTATATTTTATCAATTTTAAAAATATGATGTCTTTTCTTCTGAAAGACAGATCCAGGTTCAGTATTACAATATAGTTATTAGGAAAAGGAAAGTGTTAATATGGTGGTGGTATTCTTAAATAACTATAGTTGTTAGCTGAATGTGAATGTGACTACTCTGAATAAGAGTATGCTCAGCAACATGCTAGTCCTATGAGGAGATGGAGCAGTAGCAGTGGTCTTTATCTACAAGGACCTTTTACTCTACATGGAAGAATGAAACATAGATGTTTACAGAGATAACTATAGGTATTGAATAGATAGAATTTACTACATGCTGGGTGCTATGCTAAAATCTTTCTTGGGTCATCTCATTAAGTAATCAAAAGAGTCCTATGAAGTGGTACTACTGATATTTCTATTTTGTAATTCTTAAGACAAACATAGAAAAGTTAAGAAACATCTCCAAAGTCATAGGGCCTATATGCACATTGCAGAGAGAGTCAAAATCTAGGAAATCAGACTATAGTCTGTGTTTTAACCTGAATTCATCAAGGTCTATAGTCTAGAAAAGAACTTTTGTAGGAATTCAGAGATGGCAGTGACAGTTAGGAAGAGATCATGGAGAGAAGGGATTTTAGCTGTGTTCAGAAATGTGTCTTGTATTAGCTCAGGCTGCCATAACAAAATGCCATAAAATGGGTGGCTTAAAAAAAAAAGACATTTATTGTTTATAGTTCTTGAGACTGGAAAGGCCCAAATCAAGGTTAGAATGGTTTTAGGTTGGTCCCCAGACACATGGCAAAAGCAAACACAAACCTACTCTGGAAGAATGCACTTTAATTTGTTAATATTTGACTTATGAATGAAAATGCTTTCATTATAAAAAAATTCAAACATATAAATATGAAAAGAGTAGTACAATAATCATTCATATGCCCATAACTGAGATTCAACAGTTGCCAGTATTTTGCCAAATTTGCTTTATATTGGTCTTATGTCTCTGTCTCTGCCTTTCCATTTCTATTTCACGTTGAACCATTTGAATATAAGTTGCAGATATCATGATACTTTACCCATAAATATTTCAGCATATATCTCCAAAAAATACTCTTTCATACCACACTACTATTATCTTCATCACACCTAAGATAATTAGTAATAGTTCTTTAATATCTCATACATAATCTATATTCAGATTTCCATGAATGATGCTAAATCATCTCTTATAGTCATTATTTTCCCTAACTGGGATTCTATCATACATTAACTAGTTTACACACACAATTAATACACACCCACACATGCATACACAAATTATGTATGTGTACTATATATATTTTATACACAGACACACATACATATATGCCTGTAGTAATTGTAAGTTCTAAATGCTCATAAGTTTACAGTTTTTGGCAAAAATTCTATTATGTACTTCCATTTCATCTCATCAGAAGCTGTAAGAAATTAGGATGTTGCACTTTTAGTGAGGCTAACTAAAGTTGATCGCTTGGATAAGGTGGAGATTACCAGATGGCCTTGTAAATATGATTATTTTTGTTTCCTTTGCCATTAGCAAATTATCCTTAGGGTGATGCTTTGTCTCTAGTTGAATATCATGTTTCCAAATAACTCTGTACCTATTAGTTTCAATATCCTATAATGATACAAGCCAAATCAGTTACGTTATTGAGAGTTGATATTCATCAGCTGATATTTAATACTTATTAGCTGATGTTCTGCTGTAATGATGAATTTTCCTTCATTAACTGGAATGAACCAAAGTTCATCATAAAAGGTAAAGGATTTTTTTTTTCCTCTTCAAGTGCCAATTCTCAGAGATATGGGCATAATAGTCACCTCTAATAAGGGCAAATAAATGTCTCTCCTCCTTCCTTTTTTTTCTCTCCTGAGCATCACTATAGGTTCATTTAAAAGAATATTCCATGAGTTATAATAAACTACAGATATTGACTGTTCTTTCAAAGGTCACATTGCCCTACACTGTCTCCTCTAGCTTGTTGACACACCCTCATTTGATTTTGAGGGCTTCTTTCTCAAGCATAAGAAGTCTTAGGCTGTACTTGTATTTACCCTACCCCATACTTGGAATTGGGCACTTATCCAGGTAACCTCCAGAGTTTAATGACAGACAGTTCCCTTGGATAACTTTACCAGGAACATGGACTCTCTCTCTCTCTCTCTGACTCTCTCTCTCTCTCTCTCCCTGTCTCTCTCTCTCTCTCTCTCTCTCTCACACACACACACAATAAATAATAGTATTAGTAACAACAAAGTATATGGTGAGATAAGTATCACTGGAGACAGGACAGAAAATAAATTCTAGAATCTGATTTTCAAAGACTATGAATATTATAATTATCATATTCAGAAAAATACATATAACTACATTGACAGGAATAAAAAAGAGATCAATGGCTTATTAAAGGAACAACAACAAAAAGACTATCAAAAATAACATATATATTTAAAATACATTAGATGGCATTAGTAGTAAATTAGACATAGCTAAGACAATTAGTAAACCCAAAGATCTGCAGAATATTCATAGTGCAGATGAGAAAGAAAAAAGTCTTAGATACAGCCTATATAGGAAGAAGGCATAATATACATTTAATCAGGGTACTAGAAGGTGAGATTAGAGAGAATAGAAGAAAGGCAATCATCAGGTAATGTCTAAGAGGTTCCCAGAAATATTAAAGACATGAATCCTCAGATTAGGGAAATCCAACAAATCAAAAGAGAAATTCATACCTAAACACATTACAGTGAAACTTCATAATGTCAAGAATAGGCAGAAAAGTCTTAGGAGCAACCAGACAAAAAATACAGATTACCTAAAAAGAACAAAATTAGACTGACAGCTAACTTCTGAATAGAAACAATGGGAACCAAAAGTTTGTGAAGTAATATCAGATTTCTGAGAATTTTATACTCAGTAATATTATTTTTCAAAAACATGGGCAAAATAAAAACATACTCAGACCACAAAAGATGAGAAATGTTTGCTATTCAATACATCTTTACTAAATGAAGTTTTAATGAATATAATTAGGAAAAAGAAAAAAGAGCCTTAAGGTGAAGTCCGGGTTAGAAAAAGAAGTGTCAAAGAAAATGATCAATATATGTATGAATAAAACAATCATGGGTTGTATAAAATTAAGCTGATGTCTAATTTGTAAAGTTATAAACAAGAGCTAAAATACTAGACAAAAGTAGCACGTAGATCTGAAGGATGGTGACTGGAATTAAAGCAGTCTATTATCTTTGCATTCTTTTGGATAAGTTAGATAATGTTAAGTTAATGTGTATACTATAATTTTTAGAGTGACCATAAAAAGAATAGATCTAAGGTTTTGGGGAAAATGAACAGAGTAAACCTAGAATGGTAAGTGTAAGTCCAGGCAAGGAGCTTGAGCAGGTTGCAGTTCTTGCTTGTATAAGAACATATTCTTTAAAATTTTTACATTAGGAGTGGTGAAGAAGATGATGGAAGAGTAGGAGGACCTAGGCTTGTCCATCCCATGAATACAACTAGATAACTCTCAAATCATCCTAAATATTCCAGAAATTGACTTGAGAACTGACAGAACAAAGTCCACAACTAAAGGAGAGAAGAGGTCATATTGAAGAAGGTAGAAAGTGTGGAGACATGGTGTAGGGGAGAAATGGGTCCTAGTTGCTGTGGAGGGAAGGAGGCTGTGGTTGTGAAGAAGGGAAGAGAGAGTGGAGCACAGAGGGAAACAAACAAGGAGAACATTTCCCCGTAGCCATTGGCTTAGAAAATGAGAGGGGCTGAATTTCATGAGTTCTTGCAACCAATGATGCTTAAAGCCTGGAGTTATAAAGATTTTATTTATTTATTAGAGAGGGAGAGAGTGAGCAAGCGAGCAAAATTGAGGGGAGAGGTAGAAGCTGGCTTCCAGCTGAGCAGGGAGCCTGATGCAGGGTTCTATTCCAGGACCCTGGGCCATGTTCCAAGCCAAAGGCAGATTGTTAAGTGACTGAGCCACCCAGGTACTCCTTAAAGTTGGAGTTTTAAAGGTCAGCAGGAAAAAAAAATAAAGGTCAGCAGGCTTGGCTGGGATAGAGCCCAGAGGGCACTGGACTGTTCCTGGAGGGAAGGCAGGTGAACAGGCAAGACAGTGTGGAAATAGCAATCTGAAGAGTGCCTAGGTCACACAGTGGGAAGACTATTTGCTCTTCTCAGAGCATGCCCCTGAGAGGCAGCATGAATAGAAATGTCTGGGAACAAAGAAGCTGGCTGGCGCCATTTCCCTCCCATACTACCCCCATGAACTTAGGTGGAACTACCTTTCTCAGTCATCCTTACCTCAGTTCTAGTGTGGCAGGCCACTTCCACAGAAGACCAGCTCAAGCACTGCCATTGGAGTTTTGCAAAGCCTCAGTTCTTGTGGAGGTGGTGACAGATCTCATTTCACAAGCAGGCCAAATCACACCTAATTAAAACTCACCATATTTAGACCAGGGATTGAACACTTCCCACAGCAGGCAAGTGGAAGCTCTGCAGATGGACTGGCCTGAAGGATAGAGCAGCCAGAGCACAGTAGCAGAGCAGATGCAACATGCACTGGAAGCACTCTCAGAAGCACCAGGCCCTGGGCACTACAGGACCTCTTTTGCAAAAGGCCATTACTTTCAGAAGCAGGAGACATAACTGAATTTTATAACAAGAGAAGGCAGCAGAGGAATTTTTTTAAAAAGATTTTATTTATTTATTCATGAGAGTAGAGAGAGAGAGAGAGAGAGAGGCAGAGACACAGGCAGAGGAAGAAGCAGGATCCATGCAGGGAGCCTGACACGGGATTCGATCCCGGTCTCCAGGATCATGCCCTGGGCTGAAGGCAGCGCTAAGCCACTGAGCCACCCAGGCTGCCCCCTCCCTTTTTTAAAGATTTTATTAAGACAGAGGAATTTATCCCAAATGAAAAAAACAGGCTAAGTCCACAGAGATCTAAGCAAAACAGATGAAAGTAACACACCTGCTGGAAAATTTAAAGCAATAATTATAAGGATGCTCATCAGGCTTGAGAAATGAATAGAAGACAGACATTGTCATAGAGATAAAAGAGTTAAAGAAGAATCAATCAGAGATGAAGAGTGTAATAAACAAGATTAGAAACATGCTTGATATGATGAACAGCAGCCTAGAAGAAACAGAGGAATGACTTAATGACCTAGAAGACAAAGTAATGGAAAGCAATGAAGCTGAGCAAAAGAGAGAACAAAGAATCATGTAACATGAAAATAGACTTAGGGAATTCAGTGACTCCATCAAACATAACATTCATATAGAAGTCCCAGAAGAAGAAGAGAGAAAAGCAGGCATAATATTTATTTGAAGAAATAACTGCTGAAAACTTCCTAATGTAGGGAAGGAAACAAACATCCAGATCCAGGAGATAGGGAACTCCCATCAAATCAATGAAAGAACTCACACCAAGAAATATTGTAATTAAATGTGCAAAATATAGTGAAAAAGAAAAAGGTCTTTAAAGCAGCAAGACAAAAGAAGTCTTTAACTTACAAGGGAAAACCAAAAGGATAGCAGAAGATTTTTCAACAGAAACTTGGAACCCAGAAGGGAGTGGCATGTTATATTCAAAGTGCTGAATGGGAAAAATCTGTAGCCAAAATACTCTATCCAGAAAGGCTATCATTCAGAATGGAAGGAGAGATAAATAGTTCCCCAGACAAACAAAAATTAAAGGAGTTTGTGACCACTAAGCCAGCTTGCAAGAAAAATTTAAGGGGACTATTTGTGTGGAAAAGAGAGACTAAAAATGACAATATAAAGGCAGTAAACATAAAAGCAATAAAAATGAGTACTTTTGTAAATAAATCAGTCAAGGAACTAACAAAAAAGTTATAAAATATAATAGCATATACCTATAATGTGGAGAGGAGAGGAGAAAATGGATTCAAACTTGAACAACCATCAACTTATTATAGACTGCTATTTACTGAAGAGGTTATATAAAACCTAATAGTAATCATATTTCAAAACCACTAGTAAACATGCAAAGAATAAAAAGAAAGAAATCCACATATATCACTAAAGGAAATCAGCAAAACATGAAAGACAGAAAGACAAGAAAGGATTAGAGAAAATTCCCAGAAGTAACTACAAAACAAGTGATAAGATGGCAATAAATACATATCTGTCAGTAATTACTGTGAATGTAAATGGACTAAATGTTCCAATCAGAAGACGTAAGGTATCAGAATGTATTAAAAAAATACCCATCTATCTACTGACTACAGGAGACTCATTTAAAAAAATATTTATTTACTTATTTATTCATGAGAAACACAGAAAGAAAGAGAGAGAGAGGCAGACACATAGGCAGAGGGAGAAGCAGGCTCTTTGCAGGAACCTGATGAGGGACTTGGTCCCAGATCCCAGGATCATGACCTGAGCTGAAGGCTCAACTGATGAGCCACCCAGGTGTCCCTAGGAGACTCATTTTAGACCTAAAGTTACCTGAAAGTGAGGGTATGGAGAAACTTTTATTGTGCAAATGGTTGTCAAAAGAAAGCCAGAAGAGCAATAGTCATATCAGAAGAAAAAATAGACTTTATTTTTTTCAAAGATTTTATTTATCTATGAGAGACACACAGAGAGAGGCAGAGACATAGTAGAGTGAGAAGCAGGCTCCCTACAGGAAGCTTGATAGGGGATTCGATCCCAGGACCTGGAATCATGACCTGAGCAGAAGGCAGTCACTCAACCACTGAGCCACCCAGGCGCCCCCCAAATAGATTTTAAAACAAAGTCTGTAACAGAAGACAAAGAAGAGCACTACATAATAATAAAAGAGACAATCCAACAAGAAGATGTAACAATTGTGACCATGCACCAACATGGGAGCACACACATATATGAAGCAGTTAATAAAAAACCTAAAGGAACTAATCAATAATAATACAATAATAGTCCCCTATTATATATGGACTTTAATACTCCATTTACATCAGTGGAGTATTCCAAGATACTTAGGATAAACCTAACCAAAGAGGTGAAAGAACTGTACCCTGAAAACTATAAAACACTGATGAA
The DNA here is from genome assembly GCF_003254725.2 of Canis lupus dingo. NCBI lineage: Eukaryota > Metazoa > Chordata > Mammalia > Carnivora > Canidae > Canis > Canis lupus. The sequence goes on from NC_064254.1 coordinate 59,666,672, forward strand.
AGTAACTGAAGATGACACAAAGAAATGGAAAGACATTCCTTTTTCATGGATTGGAAGAACAAATATTGTTAAAATGTCTGTACTTTCAGAGCAATCCAAGAATCCCCAATTATATGGTCAATTAATCTTTGACAAAGCAGGGAAGAATATACAATGGGAAAAAGACTTTATCTTCAACAAACGGTATTGGGAAAATTGGATAGCAACATGCAAACGAATGAATCTGGACCACTTTCTTACAGCATCCACAAAAACAAACTCAAAATGGATGAAAGGCTTAAATGTATGCCTGAAACCATCAAAATCCTAGAAGATCACATAGGCAGTAACTTCTTTGACATTGGTCATAGCAATTTTTTTTCTATATATGTCTCCTGAAGCAAGGAAAACAAAAGCAAAAATAAACTATTAGGACTACATCAAAATAAAAAGCTTCTGCATGGTGATGGAAACAATCAATAAAACTAATAGGCAACCTATGGAGTGGGGGAAGATATTTGTAGATGACATATCTGATAAAGGGTTCATACCCAAAATATATAAAGAACCTATACAGCTCAACACCCCCCAAAAGAATAACCCTATTAAAAATGGGCAGAAGACACGAATAGAATTTTTCCAAAGAAGACATCCAGATGGCCAACAGACACCTCAATCTTTGAAAAGATACTCAATATTATTTATCATCAGAGAAGTGCAAATCAAAACAACAATGAGATATCATCTCTTACCTGTCAGAATGGCTAAAATCAACACAAGAAACAACAGGTGTTGGCAAGGATGTGGAGAAAGGGGGAACCCTCTTGTACTGTTGGTGGGAATTCAAACTGTACAGCCACTCTGGAAAACAGTATGGAGGTTCCTCAAAAAGTTAAAAATAGAACCACCTTACAATGCAGCAATCATACTAGGCATTTACCTGAAGAATACAAATATACTAATTCAGAGGGATACATGCACTCTAATGCTTATAGAAGCATTATCTTCAAGAGCCAAATTATGGAAATAGCCTAAGTATCCATCAATTGATGAATGGATAAATATGTGAAAAAAAAAAAGATGTGGCATATATGGTGGCATATTACTCAGCCATAAAAAAGAATGAAATCTTGCCATTTGCAAAGACATGAATAGAGCTAGAGCATATTATGCAAAGCAAAATGAGTCAGAGAAAGACAGATACCATATGATTTTATTCACATGTGGACAAAATGAACAAGCAAAGGGGGAAAAAGGGAGACAGAATGAGAGAGAGAGAGAGAGAGGAAACAGTCTCTTAACTATAGAAAACTGATGGTTACCAAAGAGGAGGTTGGGGGGATAGGTGATGGGAGCTAAGGAGTGTACTTGTGATGAACACAGTGATGTATGGAAGTATTGAATCACTATATTGTACACCTGAAACTAATATTACATTGTATGTTGACTAACTGGAATTTAAATTTAAAAAATTAAAAAAATTAAAGATGATGGAAAATTTAAAAAAAATTAACAATTATTATTTTACTAATTTTACTGTTTATAAAACAAGTAACTCTTATAAAGATTTTAGAATACTGAATTATATAGTTCACAGTAAATATACTTCCTAGTACATTTAAAAACTAATATTTAAACCTTATATATATATATATACAGATATAATAAAGAAAATTATCTGTAATTCCTTCACTTAGAGATTGCCAATATTTTGATGCACCCTCTTCAGCCTTTTGTCTATTTTATCTGCTGTTTTATCTACAATATATAAACTTACATTAATATACTTGTATATGCTACATACTATATGATCTATTATCTATGTTTCTATACTATCTACCTACCTATGTAACAATTTATCTAAATTCCCACTTATTGTGTCATTCAGCCTTTAACATACAGGTAAGATCAGATTGGTTTCCATGCATTATAGGAGAATTCATTGATTTCTCCAAAATGTTTGCATTAGGCACATAGACATTTCTGATTATTTTTTATGACAATATCTTAATGTGCTATTATCTAAATAAATTGTTTGTAATATTTTGAAGGCTTCTGATTCACATTGCCAGATACTATAAAGGTCATATCAATTCATATGTCAAACAGAGTATATGAGAATATAATATACATTTCACTTACTAATATTGGGTTCTATTATACAAATGTGTGTATATATATACATATATGATATCAAATCAGACCTTCTTAATAAATATTTACACCGATTTTATTTTTTTCCAAAATTATATACTAAGAGGGGAAAAAAATGAGAAATCAAAGATGTGTGCTGGTATTTTGTGTATTTGGAGTTGTCTAAGGAGAAGAATAAAAAAGCCAAAAGCCTGCATGATAAAAAATAACCAACCTGAAAATAAAGCTCCTTTTTTAGGAGCAGTGATGTGACATAATGCCTGTGATTCAGTTTGGAAGTATGCCCATAACTCCCATTAGTAATAATGAAAGTTAATGACGTGCCTTATGGGATCAGACAATGGTCTTCAATATTTGTAACTACTTGCTGGGGTAGAAGCTATTCTGTATTGTCAGTGGGTGTCAGTTTGTAATTACAAATTGCACAAACACTATGCATGGTATGTATTTTGCCAACAAGGATTAACTTGGCATCTAGAAAAATGCTTCATTTTCAGCGCCCAAGAAAAACAAAATCTGTGCCTTTTAAAGTAACAAGGTTTGGTGAATAACTAAGCACTCATGAAATATAATTTATTGCTTTCACATTTAATGAAGGAGAGCGTGTTTTTGCATTTTTTGAAGTTTAAGTGATCATTTACTAATGTTAGCCCCAAATAATGAGTTACAGTGAGCTTTCAATTAAAAAAACAAATCTGTAGTTCTCCGGAGCTTGAAGGTCACTTGTATTTTAGGCCCATATTAATTTTCTTAGTTTAGCTGATAACATAAGGATTTGAAGAGAGACTGATCAAATAAGCCTTTGAAACAGCTTTGATCTTGGTTTGAGAAATAGCTTTGTTTCTTGATGCTCCTGGTTTTGTTTGGTAAAAGGGACTAAACAGACTAAAAAGTTTTTAAAGCAAAAAAAAAAAATACATAATTTTCATGAAACTAAATAGATTTAATGTACTCTCAGCTCATCTGCCCTTCTCATTCACTGTTCCAGCCACTCCGGTCTTTCCAAACACATTACATTCCTTTCTGCCTCGAGGTTTTCATACCTGCTGTTTTCTTCCTGATGTGTTCTCTTTTAGTCACTCTGATTCTCCAATGAGTTTGCTTCTTTGAGTAAACCAACTTAAGAAAGCTGTTTCCTGTTCTCTCTCTTCACATTGTTTTCTTCCTTTATAGCCTTACCACACCCTGAGATTCTGTAGTCATCTTCCCTTTTGCTTATTCAACCCATACCTCCTGCCATTAGATGATAAGCTCCACAGTGTCAGAGATCATGTCAAATTTTTTAACATCTGATTCCAATGCCTGCCATAGTATCAGTCACATAGTAATGTTCAATAAATATTTTGTTAACTTCGTGTAAAATGAATAAGTAAATGAATGAATCATAAATATGTACAGTTTGGGGGTTGAATCTATTCATTTTTTATTAAGCTTTGTTGAAATATGATATTTTGCACCTTTGGTTTTCACATTTTAAAATGAGGTAATAACATTTTTGTTCCACCAGATGGGAGTATGAAGTTAAAAAGAGTTCTGAATCTATCATTGCTTATTTTTTTTTATGTACTTAATATCATAAAATGTCATACTTAGTACAAAAGATTTATCCTTATCTTAAAAGTCCCATATGTTCACATTTAGCTAATTTAATAAAGTTAACTTTATATTCTGCATTTTAAAAATGTTATGACATTTTACTTTAAAATAAGAAATAGAAATTTATGGTTAAAATGTTCTAAATTATACTAATTAAATATTCCGATTTAAATGTTAAACATTCATTATTTTTATAAACTCATTTTTTATTAACACTGCTATAAGTACTGTAAAGATGGGATGTGTTTACAAAAGATATGCAATGATAAAGTTTGCTTTAGAAAAAGTTGATAAGGGCAGCCCTGGTGGCCCAGGGGTTTAGTGCCGCCTTCAGCCCAGGGCCTGATCCTGGAGTCCCAGGATAGAGTCCCACGTCAGGCTCCCTGGATGGAGCCTGCTTCTCCCTCTGCCTGTGTCTCTGCCTCTTTCTCTCTTTCTGTCTCTCATGAATGAATAAATAAAATCTTAAAAAAAAAAAAGTTGAGGGGGATCCCTGGGTGGCTCAGTGGTTTAGCGCCTGCCTTTGGCCCAGGGAGCGATCCTGGAGTCCCGGGAGCCTGCTTCTCCCTCTGCCTGTGCCTCTGCCTCTCTCTCTCTCTGTCTATCATGAATAAATAAAAAAAATATTTTTTACAAAAGTTGATAATATAGCACTGCTGTTTCACGTACTAAATAAAAATATCTTGGTCAATTTAAAATATTCTACTTTCTTTAGCAAACTTTATGCTTTCTATTGATATTTGAGTACATTTTATAGCAGTCATAATGTAAAAGACTATTTTAGAATATTCAGTTAATTCTGTAGCAGATTAAGCTTGAGATTCTATTGAGTTGTCAAAGTGGCAATGATATTTAAGTACATTTTAATGTACTTTGATTTTGTGATTCCTTTAAATCCCTGCTTTATTTTTATGTTTTTCTGTTTATTTCTCTTTTTTAATTGACATGTAGTTGACATACAATATTATATTAGTCTCAGGTATATAACTTAGTGATTTGACATTTATATACATTATGAAATGATCACCATGGTAAATCTGGTTACCATCTGTCACCATACAAAGTTATTACAAATATTGTTGACTATATTCCCTATGCTGTACTTTTTATCTCTCTGACTTAACTTTATAACTAGAAGTTTGTACCTCTTAATCCCCTTTATCTATTTGTCCTTCTTTCACCTCCCTTTGCTCTGACAATCACCGATTTATTCTCTGTATTTATGAGTTTCTTTGTTTTATTTTGTATTTTAGATTCCACATAAGTGAAATTTTATGGTATGTGTCTTTTTCTGACCTATTTCACTTAGCATAAGACCTTCTGAGTCCATCTATGATGTCACAAATGGCAAGACTATTCTTTTATGGCTGAGTAACTTTCAATGAGATATATATATATAGTTATATAATCTTTTTTATCCATTTGTCTATCGATGGATACTTAAGTTGCTTCTCTGTCTTGGCTACTGTAAATAATTCTGCAATGAACATAGGAGTGCATATCTTTTTGAATTAGCATTTTTGTTTCATTTGGATAAGTATCTAGTACTGGAATTGTTGGACCATATGGTAGTTCTATTTTTAATTTTTAAAGGAATCTCTATGCTGTTTTCCATAGTGGCTGCACAAATTTACACCCCCATCAAGAATGAACGAGGGTTTCCTTTTCTCCATATTCTCACCAATATGTATTTCTTGTCTTTTTGAATAAAATCATTAATTTTGCATAAATATATATTTGCAATATTTGACAGTTCCTTTTTATGTCACTAAAATTTGTATTTTCAAATTGGACTATTTTCTTCCTACTTGTAGGTTTTATAGGTATAGTATGGGTGTATACTTTATTCTAGGAGTGTTTTAGGGTAACAATTAATTGTATTGCAAAACCTGTGACTGTCTTGGCACTTAGTGCTCAGTGAATATTTGTTTACTTCTTTAATTAATTGATTAAGGAACAAGGTGAACTGATAATTTCCTTTAAGTAGTAGGGAAAGACCAGATTGAGTATTCTAGGTTTTAGAATTGCACAGATAATCTCTATTTTATGTAACATTTATTTATTATATAATATATAATTTTTCACTCTTTCATTCTCAAGAACACTGTTGGAAGAAAATGTCATCCTCACTTATGAATATAGGAACCTGAAACACTGTGAAGTGAAATAATTTGACCTAAGAATTAATTAAATAATGGTAGATTCTAGATCAAAGTCCTTAAAGTAAATTCTATCCTTTATCAAACTGTCAATATTGGTTATCTGTATATGCATAGAAACAGTTGTGATTTTTTTCCCAAGCAAATCTTTGCATAGTTATTTTTTATCTGCATAGTGAATTTTAAAAAATCAGATGAGTCTAGGAATTCTAAATTCTCAACTAAGTGTAGATCTATCACTATAATGATAAGCCAGAATTTATGACTCACATATATTTGGGATTTACTTTAGGAATAAGACAGTTTTTTTTTTTTAAATCTAGTTTGTGTTTTAAATCCTTCTTTGTATTGCTGAGATTTGGAGTGATCAGTAAGTTTTCTAGACAACGATACTGTCTCTGAAATAAATAAATATTTTTTTGAAATAAAAGTGAAATAAATTTGTTGGTACGGACAATTGACTAATTTTTAGATTAAGGTGACTTTACAGAAAACTACTTTTGGTGAATAGTTTTCAACCTGATGATGGGCTTTAATATACTTGATGACTTTTCCTATTGCATGAATTTAAACAGGTAAACTAGATGTTAGGAAAAGTGTGAATTTGCTTTTCTTGATAGTACTCTTGTCCTACGTGATTGATGGAAAGTAATCACAAAAGCACATCTCTAAAAGACTAAAATTATTGTTTGAAAACTGTTATTTCTCAAAGACTTAATCATATTTATTAGCAGTTCATGATAGTGGTAATTACTCATTCTGCATCTCTAATCTATGCGTATACTGGACAATGTCTACTACCAAAACCAAAACTAGGTGTAGATCACAAATCAGCTCTTCAGTAATCAGGTTGAATATATCTGTAAGCTGACTATATCTGCCTTTCAGTGTTTTAAGGTAGAATAATATATGTCAAATGTTTAGATCACTGTCTAGTGTGGTACTTGATAAATGCTAGTTATTGTCATCAATACTTTACAAGCTCTGATAACTTTCTTCTAGATTCTTTTATCAAAAAAAAATGGAGAATTCCACTTAACATAATTATAATGTTACCTTTTCAAAATTAATGACAGGAATGTTTTCTCATATTAAAGACCAACTCTCTTGACAATTATATAAGTACAGATTTAGAGGTAAACAAAGCTTTCAGAACATATTCAGAGTCATAAAAAGCATCTTGAATAAAATAAGGATCTAGGAAAAACTCTCAAGCACTTAAATCTGTATTTCAGCATTAATGTGATTCTACATAAATATATTTGAGAATTTTTTTATTACATTATATATGGAGGACTACTTTTCTAAACATCTGTTCTTAAACAATTTTTAAAACTAACTGAGGAGGCTGAGAACTGAAGATAGTTTCCTTTTTTTTCCTAGAATAAGCCATTAATTAAAAATTCAAAGACCAGTTAATATTATGCACATAATATAAAGTTTGAAATCATTACACTAAGCAGTGATTTTTATCAAATTACTTATACCAATTATCTTGCTTTATAATTTTAGATGGCTTAATTGCTGCATAGATATTTCAGTAGCAAAAGATGTCACATTTATCTACTCAATGACCAGACTTCATTGTGTCTAGACATATTCTGATGGGCTTTACATTCATATTGACAAGTGAGGCAATTATGAATCAGCATATCCTGTAGATACTACATCTGGCTTACCTATTTGTATTTTTTCTAAAGCAGCAAAGTCTGTAGAAAGAACTGAAGTAATCTCATTTGAAACCTGGCTCTAATGCTTACTAACAGTTTGACCTTGGGAAAGTTCCTTAGCATCTTTGAATTTTAGTTTCCTCATCTGTACTATTGTGATAATAATTAATATAATAATAAAGTATTACTTATTGGTTAAAAACTATACCTATAGGGTATACCTATATACCTATAGGGCAATTTGGCATTACCTATTAAACATTAAAAAATACATCTACTCCTTTTGGCTTATTAATATCATTTCCTGGAGTATAATCTACAGAAATGTATTGGTGCAAATAACCATGTAACAAGGATGTTCATTACAACATTATAATAGCTAACTTTGGAAACACTTAAATATCCATTATTAGGGAGGGGTAAATTAATTGTGGGATAGTCATGCAGCACAAAAAAGAATAGACTGAAATAAAAAGATCTCTTAAATGAAATGAGTGAAAAATAAATCACAAGTTATGGAAAGTATAACATATTTATGCAAAAATGTAACAATGAAAATAATTAATATGTAACTATATATTATATATGATTGATTAACTCAATATGTAGTTTTTCTGTACCATTATAATTACTTTGAAGAACACTAATATATACAATTAGTGACAGTGGCTTCTTTTGTGGGGAGACTGCTAGGAAGCTGGTTGTTGGAAGCTGGTGAATGCATTCATTCATATATAATGTGTGAATTGAAACACTAAAGGTAAAATAAATAATCATAATTTTTAATGGGGTAATGCCTTCTTACCATTGTTATTAATCCCCTTGCCATCATTGTAGTTCAAGATTTTCATTATCTTACTAGATAGATTCCCACTCAAAGTGGGAAGGACAGATACTCTAGACTGTAAATAAATTCTGTGTAGGACGTTAGGGCTTTTTCAAGCTACATTTCCCATGTCCTTCCCTATTTGTTGCCTGCCCTTCCTATAGCTGGGGATGACTGCTCCAGTGAGATGTGATTGACAGGAGGACTTGTGTGTGCTGTAGGTGATACTGCTTACAGAGGAGAAGAGGGCTTGAGAAAAATTAAAACCCATCACTCAAGGAAAAACAAAGGGAAAAGAGCCCCAAAAAATACTAAGGAAGGAGTCAATAAAAGGATAGGAAAAGCCAAGGGATTGGAGCCTGGAAAAGACAACTTTCAGAAGGAAAGGAGAATCAAAACCTGTAGAGAAATCACGTTAAAGACTGTAGAGAAATCAAATAGGTTGGGTAATGAAAAAGTTTGGTTTTTTTAGCACAGAGTATTCATCGTTGACCATGGTGAGAACAGTTTCAGTGAAGGTGCAGGGAGGGGTGTTAGTATCCAGTCCAAAGTAAATTGATAAGTAGGAGATGAGAGCACAGATATAGTAGACTATTCTTTTTCAAAACATTTAACTATGAATGGTAGGAAAGAGGGAGGGAAAAATAAGTAGAAGCTCTTTGATCTCCTAAACCTTACTGAGTTTTTGAAGGAAAAAAAAAAAAAAACTATGTCACTTATCCAAAATCATCATTTTTGGTAGACATCCCAACAGCAAATGATTAGCTGAAAAACAAATTACTTCCATTCCCTAGGCATACATTTTGTAACTAGTTTTCGTTGGAAGGTCCCCCCAAAAGTTAAATTATTCTAATTTCTACATTTTTCATGATACTTTGCTGAGGTTTTTGATGGTCAAAGGAAGTGTTTAGTACTCTTACAAATTTTATTGTATCCATGTTTTATGATATAAGTTTTGGAATGTTCCTCCTCATTCTTTCTATGGCTTGAACAAAACTCCTCATGTGCTTTGATACTCTCCTGTGTTTTTAATTAGTAAAATTTTGGTCTTGCTATGGCTTTCTTTTAATCAAACTCTATGTTTCCTCATATTCTAGGTTAGATTTAGAAGCAGACAAGATGGTGCAAAGGAGGGTGTGGGAGGAGGAAGGGAAAAGATAGGCTTATCTAAAAATGCTCTGTGGAGGTTATCAGGAAGGTACAAACCATGGAGAAAGCAACTTGTAGTTCATAGTTTAACTTAGGCATTTCTTATGAATATAAAAAGTTTAGAAGCAGGTATGTCTAAATAGTATTCCTTTTATAGATAAACTGAGGCTATGTATCTATATCATAGATATAATTGGAAAACAGGTAATATTTAATTACATATTTACCTTTGGTTCCACTCAAGTAATTGCACTAATCCATTGAATACATCAAATATTGCATGGCATTTTATATAGTTTCCTGAAATATAGATAAAATTTATTTAAAATGTTGTGCTTTACAAGGGATCATTTGTCATCAGTAGTGTTCTCAGGTACAAAGATACTAATGTTACCAGGTCAGTAAGCTACATTTTGATTTTTTTCTGATTTAAGACATGACTATAAGAATATGGAAACTATAGAAAATTAAGAAAAAACCCAGTATACCATAATTCAGATTTTGCCACATAAAAGCTTTAGTAATTTTTTTCTTTCAGATTTTTTTCATTTGAAATATCTTTAAAATAAATTTTTTATTTATGTTGGTAATACACAGGATAAGAACAACAATATAAATTATACTAGGTTGGTTATTACACCCAGGACTAGGAGTTGACAGCTTGTATTTATCAATATAATCTTTAAACGGCTATTATATAAAATACTCTGTTTTACTGATTATTGCATTCATTGTAAATTATTTTAATTTTTTGTGGTTTGTGAGATTATGCATAAAGAAATAAGGCAAAATCTTATTCAAGCAAGAAATCACCTATTAGTTTTGTAGCCCAGACTACTCCTTATGTGAGCTGTGTATTTCCCACATACCATTAGAAATTTGCATGGAAAAATGTGTTCCTAGACACAATCATGGTGAGTTGTAGAGAATGAGAAATGGTTAGTTTTTGCAATTCAAATGTCATATTTGTTGTCAGTATTTTTTGAAATTAGTGTACTAGGCAAATAATTTTTGTTTGTTTTAGGGAAAAGCCTTGGTAAAATAAAGCTCTGGTGTTGTTTAAAAAAATATTATGTTTATTTAGTCTTTAGTGTTTTGATGTCTTAGATTGCCAAAGATTGAATTGTTCTTATTTTCCACATTGTTCAGTTAACATACATTTCCATGTTTCATTTCCTTTATGAGTTTTCAGTTGTGCTGCTTTCACATCTTCTAGGACATGGCACGTTTTGTGCTAAGAGAAGTTCATTTATTGCTTACTTTGAAAATGTTGCTCAAGCTGATGTCCTTTGCCAATGACTTGTGGATGTTTTCCTATATTAATCAGCTGCTGTAATCTGGCACTTCCTTATAGAAAAGTGAAGAGTGTTTCCACACTGTTTCTCAGGCTTGCTGACTCTGCCCTTCAATGCTTCAGTTCTCTGTGACTTCGGTAATTATTAGCAGGAACACTAACCTAAAAATGTGATTGATCCTATGTACTGGGCATAGAAAATGAGATAATGGCACTAGAATAATGCCATTCATATTACATAGACATTTCCTTAGTGGATGCATATGAGTCTTCTCAGTTTATTGGTCTAGTCTCACAAAGTCCCAATTGTATTAGCTAATGTACCAATTTAAGTTGAGAAGTAAGGGAAAAGAACAAAGTCAACCCTCAATTCTCTCTAAGATAAGAACCTAAAGCAGAGCAGATTTGCACAGTCTCTTGTACAAACAACTACTTAAAAAACAAAAAGCAGAACATTTTATTTTTTGTCTGAAAAGTAGAACCGAAGGAATGACAATCTCTAATCATTCCCTTGATAACATTTTTTAAACATTAAAATATATTAAAAGTAAAATTTAAGAAGGCACATAAAAGTTTTAAATCAAGACAGAACATACTGAATAGGCTAACAAATTGCAAATTAATAATCAAAATATAAACTTTTTTGAGTACTTACTATGTATTAGGTATCATTATAGTGTTTTGCATAAATTAACCAATTTAATGATTATCATTCAATGAAATGTGTGCTGTAATTATTCTCATTCTTGAGATGAGGACAATAATGTATACAGGGATTCATTACCTTCTCCACAGACGCAGGGCTGTGAATTATGAGACTGGCGACCAAGCCCAGGCAGCTAACCTTAGCATCCACAGACAGAACATCCCAACTGAGCACTCTCATTAGGAACATTCTTCTTGGGATTTAGGACTCATTTTAAGTGTGATTTCCTTCTAAATGAGAATAAATAATCTAAATATTTCCTTTAAAATTTTTTTTTATTTCATATGAAATTTAAATATGCCTATCCTTTCTATTGCCTTAATCCTTCAACATAATATAGAAGTATGGGGAATGTGTGTTGTATGGTTGAATGACTCCAAACATATTTATTTGAAATGGTTTTAGAAATAGTACAAATATGGATATTTCCAAATACATGATCTTAGTACTGAAATTTTCAATTTTCACTTAGGTATTTGTCTTTAACTATACTAGATGAATACATAGTTTTAAAAAGATCAGAGTCCATGAAAATGCAATTATAATAATCATTTGGTAGTGTTTTCATTTTCATTTTCATTTCTTGACTGGGTAGACCAGTGATTAATAAAGATCAATAGAGCTTTTCTTTCTAATTTAGAAAGCAGCTGCCAATACTGTTAGCTCCTGATGTTATTTTAAAAGACTAAAAGTTTTATAAATTCAAAGTTCTTCAAATTGTATACCTACAAAAAAAATTGTACACCTACGTGCATATTTTTTGAGAGCAATGAATTAGGGAAAGACATAAGGGACATTTTGCAAAAATTAGTCTAATACAAAGTGCATTTGGGGTTTTCATACCAAATAAACCATTATACTGATTTGAGATTTATCTAAATCAGGTCGGAAATCCTTCACTGATGAAAATCTTCTGTTCTTAGTACTATTAGAGTGATGTTCTCTTGAATTATTCAGACTATTCTCTATGGAAAACAGGAAAAATAACCATGTGACTTCCCACAAAGCATAAAAGAGTTAGGACCACCATGTTCATGTGAATTCTTTTGTATATGTAATTAAACACAACTGGTAGAGTCAAATGTCTTAGTTTTCATGGGCTTTGCAAATTTGATAAACTTTTTTAGGAATCTTGAAGTCATACACTGAGTCCTAGAACCTTATTCAGAAATTCACATTCTTTACATGTATAATTACTATTAATTTGGAAAGTCTGTACTTTAAAACTACACATAATAGGTACTTTAATTAGAGAGCACTTTATTTTAATAAATTATGCTCCTCCAAAGAGCAGAAGAGTTAATTTGTTCTAGAGAGATAATTTGTTATTGCTTTAGAGACGTATCTATTTGTTGCATATGTGCTTACACATATCAATGATATACATTTATGCATATATTAGAAATATTTCCTACTACTACAGGTTTTCATCAGAATTTTAAGAACTTAGGTTTAGGGAAAAAAATCCAAAAACTTTAAAGTTAACAATGAAGATGTATATATTTGCACAATGAGATGTTATTGGACATAAGTATGAACAGATTATAGCTAAAATAATTATAAAATCATAATGTAGAATGAAAAATACAAGTTGCAAAGGACTACTATATAGTCCATTTTTACAAAGCTCAACTAGAATAAAGAAATTAAGCTATGCAATACTTAGCAATACACAAATATATGTTGAAACTATTTTTAAAAGGAGACAAGAAGAATGGTGTGAAAATCAGGATAATGCCCTAGTGAGAAGACAAGGGGATGAGTTTGGGGAGAAGGCAATGGTAATAAATTCTAAAGTTTAACTTAATGATGAGATCACAAGTGTTAGTTTTAGCATCATGGGTTGTAACTTACATAAAAATACATTATTTTGAATTTACCATATATTACAATAATAGAAAAAGGTGGAAGATGATAGTTAATTTTCTGTTCATCATTATACATGCCTTTAAAGAAACTAGTGAAGTGGGAAATTTAGGCAACTAAGTAGTTGCTATGTCCACATGGAATCAAATAATAAGCTTACTGATATATATATTATAATATGTTATATATAATATATTATAATATATATATTTGGATAGGACTAAATCATCCTGTTGAAAGTTTCATATTTTGCTTGACTATTTAGTTTTCATTTCAATAGGAGGATCACTTTAGAGCAAATTAAAGCATATAGGAGAAAATGAAATTTAACAAATATTTATTGAGTTCTCACAAAATCTGTTAGATGGCATGCTGGGTGCAGCTCAAATCACAGAAAGAGTAAGATTAATTTCTGCTCTTCAGGATCTTAAAGTTCAATGCAGACAAGAGACCGTAATTCCAGTTAGTACAAATTTTGAAAACAAAATGTTAAGTAAATTCAAATGAAGGAAGTACTTGAGACTAATCCAACCTTTAATAAGAAAATGGAATAAAGCAAAGCTTTATAACACAGTTTATATAGAAAAAACATGAGACTTCTAAATTTTGTCACTCTTACTTTGCATTGATTATTTAATAAGCTTGTATACTGGGGTGCCTGGGTGGCTCAGTTGGTTAAACACCTGCCCTCTGCTCAGGTAACGATCCGGGAGTCCTAGGATCAAGCCCTGTATCAGGCTACTTGCTTGACAGGGAGTCTACTTCTCCCTCTGACCCTCTCCCTCTTCGTGCTGTCTCCCTCTCAAATAAATAAATAAATAAATAAATAAATAAATAAATAAATAAAATCTTTTAAAAATATGCTTATATATTCCCATCCTCAGGAGTTGCCTCTTCAAGATATCAACATAAAAAGCCAAAATGTCTCAATTCCATTAAATAATTGTGATGTAACTTATTTCAAAGGTATATTTATACCAGAGACTCTTAGCCTGGATGGCATTATAATTTATTTTTATTTAGTAAGTCCTGTAACTTCTCTTGGAATCAGTTTGTATGTTGAAAAGAGCATCAAGTTTCAGAGAGACTTTGAATTCCATCTGATATTTTCTGTCTATATGATTTTAGGTAAATTATTTAACTTCTTCAAGCCTCAATTTCTTCACCTATAAAGTGCATTTGGTAATACCTGCCAGACAGAGCTGTGAGGATGAAATTTTATAATGTATACAAAGCACCTAACCAACCTGACCACAGTGGCTGTTATTTGTTTATATCTATCGTAGTACCTGATAAGATTTAAGGTCTCTTAAAGATCAAGCCTTCAGTACATGTAAATTGGATTTTTTAGAACGCTGAACTATTAATTCCCTAGTTCTCGAAGGTTGTATGTGTTGAGTGACTGAATATATAAATGAGTTAACCATTAAAAGCTAGAGGTCGAGGATGTTTGATGACTACTAATTCAGCTAACAGCAAATATCTTTTTAAACACAAATGAGCAGTTATCTTCCTGCCCTGAACTGAAAGCTTTGGAAGAAGTTATGGAGAAGCTCAGACTAGCTTGTCTCTAGCCTGAGTTGGAATGTGCACAGAGAAGGAAGAAGGAATGATCCAGGTATAGAATGAAGAATCTGGGAACCTCTCTCCATCTGCTTCTGAAATAGATATTAACCTTGGCTTTGTTATTTAGTTTGAAGTTCTGCCCATAAATTCCAAAATATCAAGAGTATTTATAATCAAATAGAAAGCAAACACATGCATTCCAAAGGATATTTGTATTATTTGCAGTTTGGTATTTTCTCCTCTATTGCTTTGCTCTCTTAGCATGAATCATTGAAGTTGATTGTTGAAATGTCACTAGTAAGTGCACAGCCCAGTGCAAAGAATGCAGTTTACATTTCAATCTCTTGCATCTATTCTGTTCAACCTTCTTTCCTAGAAAGAACCAAACATTCATGAGGTATTGTAAATACACAGTGAAAAATAAATAAATAAATATGCAGTGTTTTGCTACTTATTTAGAAATATATGTAAATCTCTTCCAGACATATGTTAATTATAATTAAATTTTCTATCATATATTTTTATAAATATAGAAATACACATTTAACTCCTTTTAAATAAATGGCTATCTCAGTTTTTAAAGAGGTATTGGTAAACTTATTTCAATGACATTGAAGTGGGATTTCACTTATTTTTTCTTAAATAAAATCAATACCCATAACATAGTAATTAGAAGCTTGGAAGGTTAGGGGCTTCTGGGTGGCTGAGTTGGTCATGATCTGACCGTCATGATCTCAGAGTCCTGAGAATCGAGTCCCTCATGAGACTCTAAGCTCGGTGTGGAGTCTGCTTAAGATTCCCTCTGCCTTTGCCCCTACCCCCGCCACACTCCTCCAGCCCCTGCTCTCTCTCTCTCTCTCTCTCTCTCTCAAAAAAAAAAAAAAAGAAGAAGAAGCTTGTAAGGGGTTGAGTCTTAGTAAACAAAAAATTGGAAGGTTTTGATTCTAATAAGCACCTATTCAAGAAGTTTAGCTTTTCTTTTTTTTTTTTTTTTTGGTAGGGAGGATGAAGGTGAGAGGTAAAGGTATTCAAAATGAATTCATCATGTACTTTTTATTTTTTTTTCCAGTTAAACAATAGTATTAATTCCAATTAGATAGGTACATCTTAGTTTTTGACAATGGTTTGCTTCTTTAACAGCAAAATTATTTCAGAAGTGCTCAGGCAGACTTAGAAATCATCATAGGTCATCTGGAAAGCAAGCATCTAAAGATTTTAAAGGAACAGTAATGGGAGGCAAACTAGGATTTCAGTTAAACAAAGTGAATCTGCAGTTATCCTGAACTTAGCCAAATGTGCACACTTACATATCCTGAGGAGTGGTTTAAATCTTTGCTCTTTGAACCAGTTTTCTAGGAGTGAGAGGAGATTCAGATCACCACTAAGTAGTAGAACATACAAATATGGGACAGTTTTTTCCTGTTCTCTGGTACATCTTAGCTAAATTTAGAAAATTGTAGTAAATATATTTCTTTGTAAAAGAAACACGGTTAGCTCTGGAATTGCTATTCTGGTTTACAGGATTCCTTTGAGTTTCAAAGTTTCATTTTTAATTGTTATTTTTCTGTAGATCATTTATTTACCTTGGCCTGGAGAACATGACATAAATGACATTTAGATATCACCAAGCAAATTCATGACCTGTGGACTTGTGCATGTATAATAGAAAAAAAATGTGTATTGAAATGAAATTTCAATGTATTTATCAGGATGTTGGTCACATTAACATATGGCATTAAGCATTTCCTACTTGAGGAAATGTGTATATACATCTAAGCTTCTTACAATTAAGAGGAAGGAATATTTAGTTCAGCTCTAGATTCCAAATAGGATTATGATAGTTAAGTTGCCTAGAAGTACAATTAATATTAGTTTCATAGTCTGCTAACTTACTGTTCAGTGTGCTTCTAGGACTAGCAGCATTGACATTTTCTTGGTTGTTGGAAATGCAGATTCTCTGGCTCTAACCCAGTTTTACTGAACCAGAATCTACATTTTAATAAGATCCTAAGGTAATTTGTATGTGTAATGAACATTGAGAAACACTGGTCTAGTAGGTACTAAGAGGGCTTGTGGCCCAAAATTGTTACTAAGTCAACATGTGAACATTGTATAAATGATGAAAGTATAATATTAGCATTAAAAAAATCTACATTTATAGGTTCTATTGTTTATAAACTGAAAAATTACATAAGATGGGCAATATGAGCAAACTTTAAAAATTGATAGTGTGTAATAAAAATGGATTCATTTATGCAAAATTGAATACTGGTAAAATTTGAAAAGACAGACTATGGACTATATGAAAATCAATAATAAATGATTTATTAGTCATTCAATAATAATTCCAGATATGAAAACCAAAACTTTAGCATGATACCTCTTTGTCTTAGTATATTTTAGCCAAAATTGAAAGGTAAAGCTTTAACCTATTGATGAAGCAATGTATGTGAGGAGAGATGGAAAGACTTGCTGCAACAATTAAAATTGTATCATTTCATCTAATTATATCAATAAGGAAATGAGAAAAATAGGTTGGTTGTATATGGAACTAAAAAAAACTGTGCACATAAATGAAGATGCGAACATAACTAATATTTGTGGCATGTTAACCCTTCTGTGGTTTATACAATCCCTGGCATTGCAGAGAGTGCTTTTTTTCAGGTTTAACAGGGAATACTGTTAAGCATTATGCCATGGGAGGAGACTTGTGGCTTATCTGGAAAGATGAAGGGTGGGGTGGGGAGTATTCTTGGGTTTTAAGTGGTGGTAATGTTGCTGCACAGGGGCAATCCCCTCATCCTCAAGGTCTTCTTGAGTTGCCTTTGTTCTCCTATTTGCAACAAAAGAGAATATTGTGTCTTTTTGTTGAGTCTCACAGTCTTTTTGTGTAGCTAGGTAAGAACATGGTCTGAGAGTTGGGGAGGAGTAGATCTTTAAACCAAACAAAAAATAGGGTTGCTATTTCCAAAGGGTGCAATGCACTGCAGGCAGGAAATTGACAAAAAATATCCAGTAGAGCAGGATTCGTGAAAATAGAACAAAATCACTGGCTAAAAGATGATATATTCTTTTTATAATAGAAATCATGTTAGAGACCTTATCAAATCAGCTATAACACCAAGTGATTACAGGAAACTTGCAGGACTTTTTTTCTTAAGATTTTATTTATTTGTTCATGAGAGACACACACCGAGAGGCAGAGACACAGGCAGAGGGAGAAGCAGGCTCCATGCAGGGAGCCTGACGGGGGACTCCATCCCAGGACTCTATCCCAGGTCTCCACGGTCACACCCCAGGCAGAAGGCAGTGCTAAACCACTGGGTCACCGTGGTCCCTGCAGGACTTTTTATGAACACCCAGTTACCTGGGCTTTAGGAAAGTTGCAATGGCACCAAGTAAATATCTTATGGGACTGGGAATACTCATTATAATTACCTTACAACAAAGGGAGTACTTTAAGAATATATTTATCATCAGAAACTCTCTATTCCAATAACAGATTATTATAATTTAATTCACCAGTGGGCCCTATGCATTCATGCACTCTAATCGGGAAAGTACTGTTTAAAGATTTACATGTCTTGGCTTCTTCACCCTTAACTAACAAGCTTCATGGGCCCTGTTCCCTTATTTGTTAAGGGAGGCTTTTGAGGAAGATCTTTAATATCCCTCCCAATTATGTAGAATACTGTGATCGGATTGTTCTGAGTGGCATAAATAAAATGAATATTAAGTACAGCAAAATCCTTTATATTGAGTTAATTATTAATGTGATTATTATTTAATGTTTATTTTAAATTTATATGTAAAATGTACAGTTGTACATTACTCAATGTATCATGCACTTTGGATCCTAAGAAGTTTATAAAACACATAAACTTTCTAATATTTTAAATTTATTATTAGAGAGGTAGAAAAATATAAAACAGGTTATTATCTCAAGATTTCTCTCCTAAAACATTAGCAAAATGCAAATAGAAAGTAGCAGTGCTCATTTCTGAGACTGATTTTAATCATGGTTATATGTAAAACAATCTTGAGATTTTCAATCTTAGTTATTATTTGTTTATATGTTAGTTAAAAATGACCAGTTTAGAAAATGTACTGAATCATTTATGAAACTACTTCTGATCATTGATTGGAATTGTATCATAATTCCTGATATTTTGAACACATAGAACACAGAGAGGTACATACTACTTTTTGCTTGGACAATACAGTGCAACTAGATAACTACCCCAAGAAAGAAGTTTATACAAAGTTGGGCCCTAAATGTGTCATTTGTGAAAGCCATGGTTTCTAAAAATTTTTTGTTTAGGGGTGATTCAGTTGGTTAAGTGTCTGCCTTCTGCTCAGATCATGATCCCAGGTTCCCTGCTCAGTGGGGGATCTGCTTCTCCCTCTGCCCCTCCACCCTGTTTGTGTTCTCTCATTATCTCTCTCTCTCTCTTTCTCTCTTTCTCTCTTAAATGAATAAATAAAATCTTTAAAAAAATAAGAATATTTTTGTTTAATATGTTAATTTGTAAAAATGCATGCTTACAATATCTTTAAAGATATACTTCTATTTATGAATTATGTATACATATCCTATGTTATATGTATTGCAAAATATGCAAGGTAGAAGTTTAAAAGGATAAGATAATGATGAAATAAATGATATTCTAAAAAATTATTTACTTTCATTCATGGTAGAAACATTTTTGTTCTGGCTAAAATGTAGAAATTATTTTGCAAGGTAAAGCAATTGGTTTTGAATCATTATTTTTATTAAATTGGTTTAACCTGTGGTGCCTGAGTGGTTCAATCAATTAAGTATCTGACCTGTGATTTTGGCTCAGGTCACGATTTCATGGGTTGTAAAATCGAGCTATGTAGCAGACTGTGCTCAGTAGGGAGTCTGCTTGGGATTCTCTCCCTCTGCTCCTCCCCTTGCTCTTTCTGTCTCTCAAATAAATAAGTAAACCTTTAAAAAAATAAAAATAAATAAATTAACACTTCAACTTACAGGAATTGAAAGTCTGGTTCTAAAGTTTAGTTTATTGATTTTAATTGCTATTATAACTAAAAAATGATTCCCCACAAAATTATACAGCTCCAAATGTAGAAAGCAAATTGTCAGCCAAAAGTTATAAGTTTTATTGAAATTCAGTTGATGAATTTCTATCATTTGAAGTCAACCAGATACTCTAATAAACTAATCACAAGGTGTTAGGCTTACACATTTTTAACAGATGGGTTTAAAATTCTGTAAAACATTTTTCATAATGAAAATATTTGTAAACATCAACTCTGACCATATTCTCTTCATAGTATTTACATTTTTTAAATAAACTACTTTTTCATTTTGACATAATATTATCAGCAAAACTTGTGTGACATAAGTGTCATTTATGGTCACCCCCATCTCAATACAAAGTATTATAAAGATTCATTATGTTCTCTATGTTTTAAAAGACTTCTTTTCAAACAATTAAGTACTTTTTTTTTTTTTTAAGAGAGAGGGAGAAGGAGGGAGGGACAGAGAGAGAGAGGAGGGAAAAGGAGAGATAATCTTAAGCAGGCTCCATACCCAGAGTGGAGCCCAATGCAGGGCTGTATCTCCCAACCCTGAATCATGACCTGAGCTAAGATCAAGAGTCTGATGGTTAGCCAAGTGAACCACCCAGGTGCCACTCAAATAACTAACTACTTGTACAACATCTTGTCACACTTGGAAAATGTGGCTTCAAATTCTTTATCATAATATTTTGCCTATGAATAATGTAAACAATGACTTTCATGTATGGTAATATATCTTTGATTTTTTATTCTAGTCCAAGTTATAACCTATCATTTGTTATACAGCCTTTCCATTAATTATTATTTTTAAGGAACTCATTTAATGTTAAAGTTATAAATTATCTAATGCAACTTTCCCTTAATGGTTAATAATAAAAAGTAGGACATGCTTTATTTAATTAAAACAATCCATTACCCCAATCTGAGACATGTTAGAGACACTTGTGTTTGAGTCAGGTGTGTAGCGATCCTGTCACTTAAAAAAAAATAAAAGTAATGATGATGGAATAAAGGTCTTTTACAGTGGGACAAATGTATGATGGTAAACTATGTCCCTAACAAAAGGTATGCAGTATGGAAATGTAAAAAGTAATGATCACATAATGTTTTCAGTTTTTTTTTAAGAATAAAGTAAGTCAACTCTTGTCTAGATTCATAGAAACATTGAAATTCTGAAATGATATATACATCATTTTTGAAGACATCTCCAAATCTTTAGTTCCTGAAAAAGGTAACAGAGAATGTTTTCTTAATGGTATAGTGATCCCGTATAGTTCAAATAACCTCAAAGGAGACTGCCTGTATTTTATATACTGTTCATTTACATGCACATAGCTATAATAAAATATAGACTTTCTTAGATTCAGTTTGAAATTTGGCTGCCTTCCCAGCAAAAGGCAAGTATATAAAAACTGAATATCCTCATCTGTTAAACAAGTTGACTCTTTAGTCCTATATATATAGTATATTGATAGTATATTGATAACATGACATCTTTTTACTCCGTTTGGTAAATTTCCAAGCAGAAAAACAATCTGTGTTTTTACTCTGGTAGTTAACAGTAGTTAGTCTTGTGTTCCAAGTTAGACTTCCCTTATGGAACAAATTGGCCAAGTTTTAGGTCACTATATAAGCATTGGTTAGTTGCTTTCTTTCTGGAACGCATGTTCTGTCCCCTGCCCTTTCTTATTGAGTAAGTTAAATTAAGGTGCTTATCTTCATCATTTTTACTTTTCATTTAACAAATCTCTAAGTTTTATAGGACATGTTAAAATACTAAATGGGAGACTTTGTGGGAGGATATGAAAATATGGAGGAGAACCAGCATTTTAGAGGAAGGGAGGAAGGTTTAAAACCAGGCGACTCTGAGTTTGAAACTCAATCTTACTACCTGCTAACTGTGAAACTTTAGGCAAGTTGCTTACCTTCTGTGAATCTCAGTTTGCATCTCAGAGAAGGGAGGTTAAGTTTAAGACTACATTAAAATGTAGTATATGAAAAGGAGTCCTCATAGTAAATAAGACTTTTACTTTTACTAAAATATTAAATATGGTCTTTATTTTGATTAGGGAGTCCAAGCATCCCAAAAAGGTCTCCAAATGTAATATATTTTACTTTAAAACAGGTTGCATGATGTTTTATTCAAGCAACAGTGAAGTGGGAAAACAGTTTTGACTTTTAAACCTCAATTTTAATTACTATAAATTGTTGCCTTCTGAGAAGATATTGAGTATTTAAAATCAACAGTTGTAAGTGCCTTTCTGTTCCTCAAACAATATTTGGTTACTTAATAAAGAATCACATTAATAGGCTGAAGTTATCTTAAGAGATATGTGTACAGAGAGAGCAAATATTGGTTCTAATAGTTATAGTGCATATTAACTGTTTTTGTTTTATACTTCTCATAGTTAGGAATTGACTCTCTGGTGTCACCATATGATTATGTGATTATTGTAAGCTGCAGCCTTTTCAACCTAAAGGTAATCTTTAGCCACGGAAAAATATATTTTTTTGTTCCTCACAAAAAAACGCCATTTTGAATGTTTTAGATTCCGAATGTTTTTGAGTTATTAAGATTGCAAGATGAAGTGTTTATTGGAGTGTGTCTTGTTAAGACAAATATGCTGGTGATAAAGCTTTTTAAAAAGTGCTATAGCTAGTATTTGTTTAAATGTAGTTAGAGAGAATACAGTCACTGTTAATGTACTGCAGAATTTAATGACACTTCTGTGTATAATAAGCACAAAGTAGTTTCATTAGTTAAAAAGATGGAAATGGGTTTGGGTCCTACTTACTTAGGAGCATTATTTTTTCAGTCTGTTTGAACTTCAAGCATATATAACTTTCTTTTGTTAAACATGTAATTTGTCAGCTAATCAGCAAAGATTTATTTCACACCTTTTCTGTGGTGGATGTTGCGGTAGTTATGTAGAATACAGAGATTGTAAGACAAGGTAAGTAGCTTCACTTCACATTGGAAAGATAATAAACTGTCTACCTGAAACAGATAACAATATTTGCTGATATACGAGTAAGTGACATGCAGTATTTCCCAAAGTATCTATGAAACATTATTTCTTTGAAATGCTCTGAGAAAAATATTCTATAGCTAAATGTGTTTGGGAAATGTGGTCTGATATATATTTCTTTTAGAGATTTACAGTACACTCTAGCATATTAAAGAGTCTGAGAAGGCCTGCAATAATGATGCCAGTAAAAATTATTTGGACAAGAAATTTTCCAGGCTTATTCTATGTCCTGAGTATCTCCCATTGAATGAATCCACTTTTAGAAATGCTCCTTAATTTAAAATCTAATTAATCCAACTGAGCATCCTTTTAAAGATGTAAAAGCTTCCTTTCTATGATAAAATGCTGATCTAATAATAGTGTCACTTTTTAAAAAATGCATTATTGAGGGCAGTGGAAATTGTCACAACTTTTCAGGAGGAAAGTTTGGCAAAACATGCAAAAATATAAAAAATATAAATGCTCTTTGGCTTAGAAATCATACTCCAAGAAATTTACCCGTGTTCAAAAGCTTTTAATGGCTAAGGCTTGCCTCTGAACTAAGGGTAATCTCATCAGCATGCCATGCAATATCCTCTGCAACATTTCCCAGTACACCTTGGGATATACAATATGTGTTGCTGAGATGAAAAACAGAGACAGATTTATGGAGGTCTGAAAGGTTGGGAAAAGATTCATGGAGCAGGTGGGACTTCAATCAGCCTCAGTGGATGGGCAATATTTTGATGAGAGAAGAGACATCATACTACACTTGATACTCCAAATTCTAAATCCAGAATGAACCGTTGGTACATTGTGGAGTTAATTAAAGACTAATACACACACACATGCACACATTTTTGGGTTAGTTTTGCTGTTATGTCAGGCAGTGTTCTAGGCACTTTATTGTATCTCTCTTAGTCTGCAAAACCATTCCATGATATGAATATTCTTCTTTTTTCTCTTTTGTGGACATAAAGAGACTGAGATTTCATGTTATCTTCATGGGTTATACTGCTAGTGAATATTGGAGATTCATAACCCCATCTCAGAGCCACTTTGTTATCTTGTTGTAAGAGGATCCTCTAATTAAGTGCTCAAGTTATAAAATATCTTCTCTATTTCATTCTTGAGGAGAGTGTGATTTCTTCCTTATCATACAGAAACCCCCATTCTTTGATTGATTTATTGATGAGATACAAAAATAGAAGAGATTATGTGTTACTTGAGTTGTAATTGTGCATATCCAAAAAAAAAAGTGTCAAACTGTTCATGTAAATTCTAAACCTCTCTTGCTCTGAAATGAAACCAGTCAGGTTGCTTATTTGGGCTTTTATATTTGACTCTCTTAAGGAATTTTTTAAATTCTAATTTCTGTAGAATACATATGTGACAGTTTTGATGAGTTGCTTAGTTTTTTTTTTTCTTTTAGTACAAACAGCCAGAATAAGATGGAAGTTTGGTTTTTAAATGAGCTAATTTATGCACTATCCAAAGCAGAATGCATGAGAAATGTATCTACCTGCAAATACTGACTGGAAGACATAGATTGCCTCAAAAAATTACACGGAACCTATGGGGATTCCAAAAGTATTTAAATTTTTGAATGTCTGATTTATTTATAAAGTGTTGATAATGAGAATCATGATTAGAATACTAAAGTAATGAGAATTCTTAAAGTTATTATTTTCTACATTATTATAAATAGAAGAGAAATATTTTCCATGTCATAAAATTGTAAGCTGCTATTTTATGTTTAATATTATAGATATTGAATGGTCAAGGACAAGAAGAAAAAAACACTTAAGGAAGAGACTACATTCAAAACACTGATCATTTTATACTTCTAATATTTTCAGATCTTATGAGTGAAAAGACCAGGGACTTTTTGTTAATCTGATATTCAGTTTCATTTGGCACTTTGTTTGCAATTCTATGTATGTGTAAAGAGTATGTGATAGTGAACAACATGAATGAGAGTTATAAAAATACAAAAAAACAAGCGATCACATAGACAGTAAACAACAACCTCCTAAATATTCTCAATGTCTATACCGTGCAATGAGAAATGACATAATTATAGTACAATGAAGCAGAGCAATATCTTGAGGTTTGAGACAAAAAAATTAGTTTTGTTAATGATTATCTTCATAGAAAATATATCCAATTATATTAAAGTATTCAGAATTACTAGTTATATATGCATTGACATACCATGTTTTTACATATGCAGGAAATTCAGTTTTTTTAAAAAAAATCCCCCAAATTAAAAGAAAGTTTATTAAATAAAAGAAACAAAATTATAATGTTTGACTATGCTAGTTTTTCATTACTCATATAATTATACATCTGTTTTTTCAGAAAAAAATAAGATTTCTAGATTAAAAGGTTTACAAGAAATTTCTATAATTAGTTTTTCCAAAGAAATGAAAGTATAAAAATTACTATTTCAAAGATAAATGCCAATTTCAGTGTTTAGCAACTAAAATTGCCATATCCTGTCTGAGAAAAGAAAACTATCATATATGCTAAACTCCATCCAATTTTAATAGATTTTGAGTTATGTTTTATAGCAAGCCAGTTCTGGGATTTATTAAGCAAGGGGAATTTGAAAAAGAAAACCAGAGCTGGGAGCATCACAATGCCGCATTTCAAGTTGTACTACAAAGCTGTGATCATCAAGACCGTATGGTACTGGCATAAAAACAGACACATAGATCAATGGAACAGGATAGAGAACCCGAAATGGGCCCTCAACCCTATGGTCAACTAATACTCGACAAAGCAGGAAAGACTATCCACTGGAAAAAGGACAGTCTCTTTAATAAATGGTGCTGGGAAAGGCATGTGCAGAAGAATGAAACTAGACCATTCTCTTACACCATACACAAAGATAAACT
Organism: Canis lupus dingo; assembly: GCF_003254725.2. Taxonomy (NCBI): domain Eukaryota; kingdom Metazoa; phylum Chordata; class Mammalia; order Carnivora; family Canidae; genus Canis; species Canis lupus. Next base: position 59,692,609 of record NC_064254.1, read on the forward strand.
CAAAATGGATGAAAGATCTAAATGTGAGACAAGAATCCATCAAAATCCTAGAGGAGATCACAGGCAATACCCTTTTTGAACTAGGCCACAGCAACTTCTTGCAGGATATATCTATGAAGGGAAGGGAAACAAAAGCAAAAATGAACTATTGGGAATTAATCAAGATAAAAAGCTTGTGCATGGCAAAAGAAACAGTCAACAAAGCTAGAAGACAACCTACAGAATGGGAGAAGATATTTGCAAATGACATATCAGATAAAGGGCTAGTATCCAAGATCTATAAAGAACTTATTAAACTCAACAGCCAAGAAACCAACAATCCAATCATGAAATGGGCAAAAGACATGAACAGAAATTTCACTGAAGACCTACACATGGCCAACAAGCACATGAGAAAATGTTCTGCATCACTTGCCATCAGGGAAATGCAAATCAAAACCACAATGAGATACCACCTCACCCCAGTGAGAATGGTGAAAAGTAACAGGACAGGAAATAACAAATGTTGGAGAGAATGTGGAGAAAGGGGAACCCTCTTGCACTGTTGGTGGGAATGTGAACTGGTACAGCCACTGTGGAAAACCGTGTGGAGGTTCCTCAAAAAGTTAAAAATAGAACTACCATATGACCCAGCAATTGCACTACTGGGGATTTACCCTAAAGATACAGATGCAGTGGAAAACCAAGACACCTGCACCCCGATGTTTCTAGCAGCAATGTCCACAATAGCCAAACTGTGGAAGGAGCCTCGGTGTCCATCGAAAGATGAGTGGATAAAGAAGATGTGGTCTATGCCTACAATGGACTATTACTCAGCCATTAGAAACGACAAATACCCACCATTTGCTTTGATGTGGATGGAACTGGGAGGTATTATGCTGAGTGAAGTAAGTCAATTGGAGAAGGGCAAACATTATATGGTCTCACTTATATGGGGAATATAAAAATAGTGGAAGGGGTTATAGGGGAAAGGAGAGAAAATGAGTGGAAAAAATCAGAGACAGTGACAAAACATGAGAGACTCCTAACTCTGGGAAATGAACAAGGGGTAGTGGAAGGGGAGGTGGGCAGGGGGATGGGGTGACTGGGTGATGGGCACTGAGGGGGGCACTTGATGGGATGAGCACTGGGTGTTATACTATATGTTGGGAAATAGAACTCCAATAAAAAGTATACATAAAAAATGTATTGAGACAAATCATTAATTTTACTAGCAAATCAATACATAACAAGCTTTTTTTTTCTGTATGTTTTTAGAAGTATTATTTATGGAATCATTCATTACAGGGGTTGGCCACTTAAAGCATCTTCATATAGACTTTTATTTGTGGTTTATTGTTGTTGTCGTTGTTGTTACCGTCTTTCTGTTCTCAAATTTTATATTGCATTAATTGACAGCACAAAACTGTTTTCCAAAATGATTGAAATTTTTGATCTTTGATTGTTCAAAATACACTTTTGCCCAAGGTTAAAAGACTGGTAAAAAATTAGTAATGTATTAATCAGAAATTGAATAAAATTATTTTGTTTCATAATAAGATGCAATGAAATAAAGTAACAGTAGTTTTAATTTAGAATTATTATTGTTACAAGGGATAAATATCTAGTTTTCATAATAGTAAATCAGAATTATTTTGAAATAAATTGTAATGTGGAGGAAAATACTCCCTCTTTCTCCTTTTTTCTGGTGTATGCATTTCATAGAGAACATAGGAAATATCCAAATATAAAGAATTCAATTTTATTTTAATCCACATACAAAAAAAAGAAAGTTTAGCTTTCTGGAAAAATGCATTGTTTGGATTTCTTGAATTTCAATCAAAATTAAGAGTTTTAAAGTAGGACGCAGTATTGGTTTATATTTAATGAAGTTTCAATGACTATTTTGAGTGTTTGTTTTCGTGACTATTTTGAAAGTATTATGGAGATAGTGTCTCCTTAGAAAATACATTACTCTAGATTAGATATGTACCTCACATCTCCTTAGAAGTTATTAGAATTTTAGTGCTAAATGACCACTTTCAACAATTTCCTTAGAAACTAATCACTTAGATTCTTTTGCAGCAATTGAAACCATAAAGTTAATTTTAGTATATTTCTCAAAAGCACCTGTTATCTCTAATGTCAGGGCTTGCCCCACCTGATTTTTTTTTTTCCTTGAAACCAGGTTTTTTTTCCTTTTCCTGCCCATTTCATTTACTTAATCACTGTTCATCCTTTTGGTCTCTGTGTATTAGTCCAGATGGGCTAAGTTATGCATTATGAGAAAAGACCAAATCTCAGTGGTTTAAAATAACATATTATTTCTCACTCACACAAATCTGTTAGAGATGGAGGTGGCTGTTATGTCCTTTGTTTGGTGTGTTTTATCTGATAACATGTAATTCTGTGAGAGGATGAATATGGAGGAAGAGAGCATGAAAATCACGCAACAGTTTTTAAGTACTTCTTTCTGAAAGTATAATTTGCCTACATATATTGGAAAGAGAATGCTGGTAGGCATTAGTAATGTCTCAGGTTAAATAAAACATTTGTGTTTGTTTTCTTGAAAACTGACCTCTCTCCTGATCTCCAGAAACTCTCTTAATGCCTTGTTCTTTCCTTTCATAATCACTATTTTTTTAAACCTAGACTGTAAGGTCCATGACTTCTGGAACTACATCTATTTTTGCTTACAATTTCATTCACAACAACTGACATACAATAAGCAGCCAAATATACATATTTTGAATTAATGAATAAGAATACTGTGATTACGTTGGATCTATGTTGATTGCTCTTGGCTCTCATGGTTTCATGTACGATGTTGCGTACATAGTATGCAACAAGTGAATTCTTTCTTAAATGGATGAATCAGTTGATGATTTAGTACATATTATGTACTTGAAACTATTTGAAGAAATCTGTCTTAGGGGATGATTACATTGCAGGGTGCATAGGAGAAAACTTTTGGCAGCCAGAAATTAGTTTTTCATATTTCTATCAACTTACTTCCTCACTCAATTAACAAAACACTTTTTACAGATGTATTAAGAGAAACACTGTAGTAGGAACTTGATAGAGGGAATTTGGGAAAAGAATGAATGAAGCACAATCTCTGACTTCAAAGAGTTGACCATCTACTGAGGATAAGATGTACATATAATTGTGACTGTTGCAGAAAGCAGTATAGCATAAAGTATAAGAGCTGGGCAGTGGGATCCCTGGGTGGCTTAGCGGTTTGGCGCCTGCCTTTGGCCCAGGGCGCGATCCTGGAGACCTGGGATCGAATCCCACATCAGGCTCCCGGTGCATGGAGCCTGCTTCTCCCTCTGCCTGTGTCTCTGCCTCTCTCTCTCTCTCTCTGTGACTATCATAAATAAATAAAAAAATTAAAAAAAAAAAAAAGAGCTGGGCAGTAATTCTTAGATCAACTGTTGTAAACAGCTCCAAACCAGGAATATCAGGGAGAGTTTTGTGGAGAAAGTGGCATTGGATTTGGGTCTTAAATTCTTGAACAGTTGAGAAAGCCAGAAGGTCATTTCAAACTGAGTGGAAAAGGACCTTCTATTATATGCACATTGATTAAGTAGTTGTGATAAACATTGGTAGTGCTAATCAACTATTCTCAGTTATTTTCTGTTTGTAAAACCGAAGACAATGTTTTTGGGTTTTTTTAGAGATTTTATTTAATCATGAGAGACAGAAAGAGAGAGAGAGAGAGAGAGAGAGAGGCAGAGATACAGGCAGAGGGAGAAGCAGGGTCCTTGTAGGGATCCTTCCAGTGATCCTGGGTCTCCAAGATCATGCCCTGGGCTGAAGGTTGCGCTAAACCGCTGAGCCACTGGGGCTGCCCTCAAGACAATGTTTCTTAACTCTTTTAATGTTAGGCAGGCCCACAGGCTAATTGAAGTCAATGGACTGTAATGGAAAGTGGTATTTGTTATTTCTGGTCCAAATTCCTAAAGAGGCAGTTCTTGATTTTTCTATACTTCCTGTATCTTCAATAGATTTGAAGTTTTAGGTTGAGATAGTGTCATAAAATGGTAGAGTATTCAGTACTTACTAACATGGATCAGAATTCTCTTGTCAACGTCTGTTGGACATATAGCATGAACAAAAAATAAACATTTGTTTTTTAAAACCATTGACATTTGGATTTGATGTGTATGTATGTGTATATACACACATACGTATATATATATATATATATATATATATATATATATACAGACACAGATATTTAAGTTTCTATGATAGTTGGTATTAGAAAATTAAGATAGCAATCAATTTTATCAATAGGAGTGTGGCTGGTACCTTACGTTCATCTCTCTCTGTCAACTTCAAATCTAAGATTATAGGGTTTGATAAATAGGATACATAGAAAAAGCCTAAGGCCCACATAGTATAATTCCTAAATGCAGACAGTAGTGAACAGTAGACTTCCAGTTGTTTGGCTAACATTTGATCACCTCACATCATATTTTATAAATTTATTCTTCATTACATTACTGGGAAACTTAAGAGTTGCGGGTTCTTAAGGGCAGTATAAAAAATTTAGCTCTCCAAGGGCACCTGGGTGCTCAATTCTTTGGGCATCCAACTCTTGATTTCAACTCAGGTCATGATCTTAGGGTTGTGAGATTGAGCCTTATATAGGGTCTGCACCAGGCATGGATCCTGCTTAAGACTCTCTCACTCTCCTCTGTCCCTACCCTTCTCTCTTTCCGAAAAAAAAAAAAAAAAAAAAAATAGCTCACCAGCTAGAATGGGTTTTTTTGTTTGTTTGTTTGTTTGTTTATTTGCTTTGTCCACATCATGAGAAGTGTGTAACTTCACAGGCTTTCAAAAACTGAAAAGACACTGAAATGTGTCTTGACAGAAAGCTGATGAGAAGTTAGGTTATTTAAAGAAAGCTATGCATACATGTTAATTTTAACCCAAGAAGAACACAAGTTAATTTTTTAAAATATTTTATTTGGGGGTGCCTGAGTAGCTCAGTCAGTTAAGCAACTGCCTTTTGCTCGGGTCATGATCCCCTGCTTTGCAGGGAGTCTGCTTCTCTCCCTCTCCCTCTGCTCCCCACCTCGGTCATGTTGTCTCTCAAATAAATAAATAAATAAATAAATAAATAAATAAATAAATAAAATCTTTTTTAAAAATTTAAAAAATAAAAGATTTTATTTATTTATTTGAGAGAGAGAGATCACAAGCATGAATGGGCAGGAGGGGCAGAGAGAGGGAGAAGCAGGCTCCCCACTGAGCAGGGGATCATGACCTGAGCCTAAGGCAATCACTTAACTGACTGAGCCACCCAGATGCCCCAATTTGATTGTTTTTGATAGCGTTATTTACTTTTTGTCTCTTCCATACTCAATCATGCAAAAATGATAGTTTATGTTGAGGGTGGATCTATATTATCAATAGGCTGAATATTCATTCTGGAGGTAAGTCTACTGTTAATGGTCAGCTCCAGGAGTTAAGTCAGCCACATGAATTACTGATTCTGTGGTTTCAATATTCTATGAATTATGATAGCGTATAGATTCATGTTAATGACAAAGAATTAGAACTGCTTCAGCTTTTGGAAGATTGAGTCCTACTACTAGATATGTAGGAAACAGTAAAAATAAGGAAAAACATATTTTTTTGAAGACTTTATTTGAGAGAGAGCAGGAGAGCACAAGTAGCAGGAGCCACAGAGAGAGGGGAGAAGCAGGCTCCCCACAGAGTAGGGAGCCTGATGAGGGGCTTGATGTGGGATCATGACCTGACCAACTAAGCCACTGAGGCACCTCAGAAAAACACATCTGATACAGAAAGCTATAGGAGCTTGGTTAATAATTTTCCTCTTTTTAGAGATCTGACCTTGAAAGAACCAATTTCTGATTTTCAGAGAAGAGCAAGCTGTGAAATCATTCATATTCTTTTGTATTCTGGTTTTAATTTCCTATGCTTTAGGATAAGTCAAAATTCCCTGTTGTCCAGAACCCACTTAATAAAAACTAGGAAGTTTACTGTGAATTTCAGACATGACCTGAGTGAGCAACTTTATGAAAATAATATGCATGTGTAATTACACTGTCAGTTCTGTTATATGAGAAGAATGATCAACTTTGCATATTAATGAGGCACAGTTTCCTACTTTCCTCCTCTGAGTATCAGTGCTATTTTCAGGACCATATAATGTGACAAATAAAAAGAGAGGAAAACAAACAGCACCAGTGTGATATAATAAAGAATGAAATGGGAGTGAAGTACAGGAAGGCACACTGAGACCATAGAGTTAGTGTGCATAAACTGAAAAAGCCAAAGAAGTCTAGAAAAGTAGCAGAAGTAGTAGTAGTAGTAGTAGTAGAATAAATTCCCTAGATGTGTACAAAGACCAGCTATTTTCTCTTGGACCCTCTCTGTCTAGTCTCTGCAGATAGCTCACTTTGTGTTATTCTCTACAGTCATACTTCACTTCAGAAAAGAGAGCTTTCATCACTGTGATCATTATTAGTATTCTTAATAGGGTAATAATTTGTTTTAATTTTCACCCTTACAATGCAATTCATGATTTAGTAAATATATGATACTTTTAAAAACTGATACTTATTAACAGATCTAAAGAAGTAGAAAATTGAATGGAGAGTTGTTAGAATCTTTAATAATTAGGGTAGCTATATAAAACTATATGAAATTGCTTATTCTTAAATATTAAAACAAAGAAAATAAACACAAATCAATGTGTTTCAGTTTATTTGCTGAGATACTTGTTGGATAATTGAAAAATACTCAGGTAACTGTTATATTACATTCCCTCACCTTAGATATGGAAGATTGAATAATGGCTGATATATTAACTAGTACCAATTTTCTAATTCCAGATGTGTAGTTGGATAAAGTCATTTTTCTCTAGATGGGTGGGGCTTTATATAGGGGACATAGATTCAGAGTTCAGTGCTGCCTGCAGCTTTTCATGACACCTAGAGAGGAAGATCACTAGTCAGAGAGGAAAGTAATTTCTCATCCCTGCACACAGATTTTAGTACAAACAAATGGTGTAGAGGAGGTAAATGGAATGACCATGGGGTCTTAAGAAAACCGAGTTTTCCTGGGGTTCAAGGAAGGCAATCTTAGTAGATTCCAGTGGGTACACTCCAGTGTTACAGTCTTGACCTGTCTCCAGTAGCCTCAAGCTGGCCCAGAATGAAGCCTTTAGATTCTTTCTGTTGGGCCCAACAGAATGTGGCCTCTATTTTTCAGAGTATATAGATCAAAGGCACCAATTATCCACTTCCATCAAGATGGCAGGTGGCCTAAGTCTCCCTCCCATCATCTCCCCCAAACAAAAACAATCTGCTGGTCCTTTTAGGAAAGTTAACTATTAACCTATCACACACTTACACACAGAGTACTGCCATCCAAATTAAAACTGCTATATTATGATCAAACTCTATTAGTTAATTTTAGATTAGAGGCCCATAGGCTTTATCTCCTTCAGGAACAAAAGAACCTTTACGAAATGGTATTTGCTTAAGAATCCCTTAAAGCTCAGCAAATGAGGATGGCCTCAGGGACCTCTTATCAAGACAGATATCTTATGGTAATAACATAGTTGGAATTAAAATTTGGAAGAAAAATTGGCTAAAAAAGTCAATTTCCAATTAAAAAGTCACCTTGTAGGTACCAGAAGGGTTGTTTTTCTCAGAGCATGTCAACCACTTTCGGATTTTGTGATTTTGATGAAGGCCAGTCTTGCCTGCTTTTCTATCACTTTGAGGGTAACAACAAGCTATGCACAGATGTATTCCTGGTACCCTTCAGGTCACGTTAAGAGTAGATGCCAGCAGTGGCCATCTTACCAGTTCATTTAAAGGAATGACATCTCCTACTTTAGAGGCACAGTCTAGTATGCATACTTCAGTAAAATTCTGTAAAAACATATTCAAAAATAAGTGCTCTTTCCTTATCCATCCACTCTTCTGGAAGGAAATTTTGGCAAGTGATGACTAGTGGTGATTATGTGTTTAATCCTTCCCTGTAGCATAAGACTTTGTGATAAAAAGAAGTCCCTCAAATGGTTAATTCTTTTCAAGAGCAGGTTAATTCAAAATGTTTTCCAACAAAGCACAGAGGAATGGCATGGAGTTGGTAGGTGGATCGGCTATGGTGTCAGACTATAGGATGTGCATCCCAACTCTACCACATAGTGTGATAGGTAACTCTGGGCAAGTTATTGAACCCACCTTTACTCAGTTTCTTCAACTATAATATGTGGTAATCATAGGGTTCCTGCAAGGGAGAACTAAATGAGTTAATTCATATAGAGTGCTGAGAAAACTGCCTGGTACCCAGTTAGTTCCTAGCAAATATTAACTATGATAATACTAATAGGTACATTTGAAATCTATGGGGCCATTGATTTTTGAAATTAAGAATATTTCAGATTTTAGATGTTGTCTATACATTATGTAATACCCATTTTAGGGTCTGAGACAGAAACTCTTTTTTTTTTAATTAATTTATTTATTTGAAAGAGAAACCATGTGTGCACATGCATGTGAGTGGGGGGAGGGCCAGAGGGAGAGAATCTTCAAGCAGAACCCATGAGATCTTGACCTGAGCCAAACCAAGAGTTTGACATTTAATGGACTGAGCCACCCAATGACCCCTAAGGCAGAAACTCTTAATCAAACACTTTGATATTTCTGCAGTCAAATCTAGAAAATACACTATATGGGATGACTAAAAATTATAAAGAACCTTAGTTAGTTCAGGTAAGCTTTTGCTGCCAAACAAATTACTGACAAAACAAAACAAAAATCCTTTTTTTGTTAGAGATTTTTCAATTTTTAAATTTGTATAAGGAATTGCAAACCTCCATTATATTTTCTTATGTCCCTAAGGCCAACTGGACTCTACAATAGGATGGCAAGAATCCTTGAAATGATGGTGCAGATCCATTCTCTGTGGCTGTCAAAGTATTGCTGACCCAGGCCTTCCTATAGAGCAGGCCGGCTTTATCTGAGTGTCCTATTAGGACTGAACAGACATCACACATGAAATCAAATGATTCCTTACTAAAATCGCTCTTCTTAATTTTCAGAAAACATGTTTTCATAATTTGGTCTTGCTTCACTGCAGAAATTTTTTCTGTAAAAGACATTCAGGGCTGCCTCCAGCTAGATGTCTTGTCCACAGAAGTATCTACCTTTGGATCATCCTATTTTCTTTCAGAAAGCTCCAGGGCGCTACTGATGTCCAGAGGCAGGAGCTTTACCTCAAAGGTTCCGATGATCCCACGTTTCTCTGTTTGCTATCAGTAGGCAAAAGTGATGCCTGTGTGGATGAGTTTTCATTGAAAAGTTGATTTGAAGTTATAGATAAGAAAATACCAAACCATCTACCTAATTATGTATGTCCAGAAATCATAATTCATTTTGTATGTTTCCTCCATTCTGTATTTTCACTACATGATGGTGCTACAAATTTATGGCATTGCTTTTTATTTTTATTTTTTGTTTACTTTTATTTACCTCCTGGCATTTGGGGGGGTATGAAATTTAAGATAAGATGAAGATAGGCCTTTTTATATAACTTAACTGTCCCTGAGAAAAGTTAATTTGCTAAAACATGAGGTTGAGTGATGCTAAGAATGGATATCTTTTCTTAAGGACAAAATCCATGTCTTTCATGCCATCTGATTCACGGTCCAAAGGACTGTTAGGATGAATTTCTTTCTTATCAATGAAAAGCTGGAGTGCCTACAAGTTCTATGTCTGCAAAATTGAATTTGCATTATTTTCATTTACCTTGTTTCTTTATAGATTTTGAAATTCTTTTGGGGTATACTGATAATGGGAAAACTCAAAATATAGTTCATACAATTTATCTCGTGTTTTTTAGCTTCCTTACAGTATAACACTATCAGTGAATTAATTTTGTAGAATTTTGTTTGACATTTAGAAAAATGATGTCTAAATGAATGCCTTCCCACCCAGTAATTCCATTATAGTCTCCAAGGTCACCACTCATTAATTGCTTTTCTAATTGCTTTATGAGAAATTGCTATTTGATAGGTTTTTCTCCTTTTTCTTTCTAAAGTCATTGATAGTTGCTAATTTGCTTACTAGATAATTTAGGATAAGTTATATAATTTATTTGAGCATTTGCAAATAATTTCAACATGGTAAATTCTGAATTGCCCTTGTGATTCAATGTTCTCTGTTGTTCTATTTTTGACATTCATTAATTCAACCATTTATTCCACAAACAAGTTCTGAATGTCTATGATGAGCAAGGCATTAATCCAAATACTGTGGAATTTATTAAGGGGTTGTTGTCCTAAAGGAGCTTATATTCTACTAGGGAAAAAAAGAAAAAAAAAAAGAATTCAAGGTTGAAGTGATAAAAGCAGAGAAGTGGGAAAAGTCCTATGGGAATTCAGAAGGATGGAGAGGACTTATTGCTGAGCATTTAAAAATGATTTAATGGAGGAAATTGCTTTAAGTAGTATATTAAAGGATAAATAAAATTCCTTTTTTATTAAAAAATGATTTAAATATTACCTTTTTTGTTGATCAAGTGAAGAATAGCTAGGTAGATAATGGTACACTTCTAAAATTAGGTTGATATTAGAAATATTTTTTTTTTTTTTTTTTTTTTTTTTTTTTTTTTTTTTGATATTAGAAATATTAAACAACCAGTACAATGTGTACACTGACAATTCAGAATAGATATGTGACTTTTCGGAATGGGCAGATGGCAGCCTATGTACTATACTGGTACACACCGGCTGAATATGAATGTTAACTATAAAATAGAAATAAAATATAAATATAAAAAAACTATAAATAATGGCACAAAACTACATTTCTTTACGTGGAACATTTTTAAAAAGCAAGTTAAACAGCAACATGTATAATATCTATTTGTTATAAAATTAAATACATGTAAAGAATTGTCTGAAAAGATGTTCAGCATAAGTTGAATAGAATTTCAAAGGAGTTTTACCTATTTCTTTGTATTTTTCTATTTTCTTTAAATTACTTATAATGACTATGAGTCAGTTTTCCAAAAGAAATCAAGTAATTTAAAAATTATGTCAAAAGTCATTGTGAACAATGTTTTAACTGTTAGTTGTAAATTAATGAAGGACATGACAATTGTAAGGAAATTATAGCTATGCTTGTGTATTCATGAAAATGATGCAATTTGGCAGGAGCAGAAAGTAGATGAGAAAAAGATGGATGAAATAAAGTTGGAAAATTGTTAGAAAATCCTGGAAAACCTTAAAAAATACACATTTGACCTTATGTGATCGGCAAATGCAAATGGGGGCAATTGAAGTTTTTTCAGCTGATGAGTGATTACTAAAACTACCCTCAGATAGAAATTGTTTTAGACATTATCCTTAGAAGAGATCTTCGATGACCAAGACTGGAATTAGGGGGAATTTTTAGGAGGTTAATTCAGTAATCTGCAAGAGAGACAGAGAGGACATGGAATTTGACAGTGGCAGTAGAGAAAGGTAGATAACAATTTTTTTTTTTTTTTGTAGGGAAAATAAATGGAACTTACACATTGTCAGGGTAAAGAAAGCAAAGGAGAGGGAGGAGCCACTGACTACTATTAGTGGTGTTAGCCTAAATAAACCAGTTATAATAGACTTACAGGTTTATAAGAAAAATTCAGAGAAATCAGAGAATATTAGATTTATAAGGGACCATTTATCTTTTTCCTCTCATTGTATGTAGAAAAATGAGAGGGAGGATAGATGACTCATCAAGTTTTACAATTAAATATTGAGTTAAAATACATTGTGCTTGAAATATGATAGAATATTCCATTGAGACATCTGATAAACCTATTAGAAATAGAGTCAAGAGCTCTGTCAAGCCCCATCTTATCCTTTAGTCAAAATTAATAATTCTTCTGTGGTCCCATAGAATTATACATACTTCTAGTATAGTATTTACTAAATTGTATTTCATTTTTTCATATTATTTGTCTCTACTGATACCTTAGGAAGGAAAGGACCATACCTTATTCATTTAAAAAATATGCAATGCTTAGTCCAGTGCTGGTACTATAGGCACTCAAAATTGTTTAAATGAATAAATAAGGAAGGTGGCAAGGAACATACAGATTTAAGAGTCTTCCTAGAAGTTGTAATAAATCTACAGGAGTGAAAGTCCTCAAGGGAGACTATATAACTACCAAAGAGCTTCCCCCCATTGATGTCATTCACCTACATAGGTATAGGTGTAAGTATAAAAATACATTACCTCTTTGCTGTAGGCTTCCAAATATATATTTAAAGCTCTAATCACTGTCCCACATTACAGATAAGCCAATATCCTGAACCATTTCCTTAAAATCAAGGATTCTAACATTGAATGAATCATGGCTCTCTCCATTTGGTCTGTTTCTCCTCTTTAAGTCTTATTTTGATTAATTGTGTAACTATCTAGTGTATCAGAACTCTAGGAGTTGAGATTATCTCATGTGCGAAATCTGATTGTTGTTCTATTAAATTTACTTCCTGAGCATCTCACATATGTATGCCCTGCTCTGCCCCCTGTTTTCTGCCACTGCTTCTCATGATAACACTTCTCATAATTGTTCAACTGGGGACATTGCAATAACCTACCAACTTGTCTTCCTTGGCTCTATTTTTACTGTGTCCTCAAGCCCCCACCATTAGAGAACAGAATTACCTTCATATAACACAAATATAATTTTATTTATTTCTTTAAAAATGCTGCAGTGGCTCTCAATTGCTCAGGTTAGAAGTCACATGAGTGGGTGTGACAGGGTGCCTGCTGTGTTTTGGACTACCTCTAATTTCATTGCTATCCTTTACTCACTGCTCCAGCCATACTGACCTAATCACAGCTCTTTAAACACTACATGTCATTCTGTGCCTTGTTAATTAGCTCTTTGGAATGCCCCTTTTTTTCTACTTTGAGGAATTCATGTTCATCTTTTAGGAACAAACTCAATTACCACCTCATTTGAATAGCATTCTCTGACTTCTGATAGAATTGACTACTCCTTCTGTTGTGCCCAGAATATATCTTATGCCATGCATAGTTTCTATTACACATTATTGCATTTACATGCCTATAAGACAGGGATTTACACTAAGAATTCTAAGAGAGTAGAGACTGTCTTTGCCATCTTCTAGTTCAGCACCAGATGTAGTACCTGGCAGATAGTAAACACCAAATAAATATAAATAAACCTCTGCATAGAAGGACACTGATGACTAAGAAAAGATTATTCTTTCTTTTTAAGTTAGATTCTTATTTGTGGTCTTACTATAACACTTTCAGGAGACATAAGAATAAGGATAGATTTCAGAAATTCAAGGAATTAGAGATGAAGAATTAGATTCAATGAATGTGGTTAAAAAAAATGTATGGAATCTCAACGGTGTATCAGAGACCCAAGAGATCTTGTATGGGAAGAGACCTAAAGAAGAGTATGGGCTATTGAAAAGGAATCGATGCAAACAAAAGATTTTAGTTTTAAGAGTATGGTTCTTTATGAAGAAGAGAGGATCTATATGAGGTCCTCTATGAAGAAGAGGGGATGAAGGTGAATAGGGAGAGGACTTTGTCTTATGCATCTTTTTATATTCAATGTTTTTCACATAGGATTATTCAATATGTTTAGATTATTCAATATGTTTACATAGAACTTTAGGAAAGGAGTAAGGGTAGATATGAGGAAAAGAAGAAAGGATGGAAAAGATGTAGAGAAAAGATGTTGAAAGTGGATGAGTTGAGTAATATTTAAGACAAAATAAACAATTAGGTCTGGCTTATCTCAAACTTTTCCATTTAATTGTCAACATAGGTCTTTCCTCATTCTTGTCTTCTATCACACTTACTATCCATAACCACATTGGGAAGCTAACTTGAGGCCAGGGTGTAGAAGGTTTTAATGCCATGGTAAGCACTTCAACTTTGGTCCTTTATGCAAAAGGAAGCTTTTCTATGCCTAGTGTGCTTTTGGAAGTGGTGTTTAGTGTGATTAAGTTTACCTGCCTAGCAGAGGTGAAAAAGTCTCCAAAAAGAGCAATTATGAGGCTAATACAAGTATCCAAGCAGAAATAACAATGTAGGGATTAATTTATCAGTGAGAACAAAAAGGAACATCGATGTGAAGTGTATCAGAGAAAACTTGGCAGAAATTGCAGATCAGTTGGTTTGGGGGTTAGAGAAGAGGTTGAGACAAGTCTGGGAGAAGGAGAGAATGGCATTTTTTGTACCTTGTTATACTCTCTTTGGAACAACTTTTATTCTACTCTTAAAGGTATGCTTGTGCTTTTGAAAGGATTTTTAGTCTGTTCAGAGAAGGCCAGCCTATTTGAAGATTTTAAGGGTCTTTAAAAATAGCTGAAATGCCTTGGAAGGCTATCACACCATGCATGTTGACAATGGTGTTAGACCATTTGTGTTGATAGGGCAATGAGAGACAATGAGAATTGTGCTCTCTTTTGACTATGAGTTCCTGGCTACAAGAGTTCAGTGATTTTACTACATGACAGCTGTTGAACCACTTATTTTCATTATGAAGGAAATTAAACATCTGCCCTCATAGTTAATCACAGTCCACAACTATCCAGTTGTTGCTGCTACTGGAACTTATTTATCATAGTTTTATAGCATTTCTACACTTATTTTACATTTGTCCTTTCCTAGTTATGAAGTTCTGATTTTTAATATCATAGATTTTCTTTTCTTTCATACCTTCTTGGTTCATTGCCATTAAGAAAAAAGTTTTTACGGATTCAATAAGCAATCCTTACTCAGCTATTAGAAATGACAAATACCCACCATTTGCTTCAACGTGGATGGAACTGGAGGGTATTATGCTGAGTGAAGTAAGTCAGTCGGAGAAGGACAAACATTATATGTTCTCATTCATTTGGGGAATATAAATAATAGTGAAAGGGAAAATAAGGGAAGGGAGAAGAAATGTGTGGGAAATATCAGAAAGGGAGACAGAACGTAAAGACTGCTAACTCTGGGAAACGAACTAGGGGTGGTAGAAGGGGAGGAGGGCGGGGGGTGGGAGTGAATGGGTGACGGGCACTGGGGGTTATTCTGTATGTTAGTAAATTGAACACCAATAAAAAATAAATTAAAAAAAAAACAAAAAAACAAAAGCAGTACCTGCAGACCACGAAAATAAAAACACTTTTCTAGGTTATCTAAAAAAACTGATGATGGTAAGCTAATCAGAAGCAAAAGCTGTTATATAATTCAAGTTTTAGCTTTCTAAATAAAATATAATTTACACAATTTTGCAGTATTTCAGGTCTTAGGAAAATAATCTGAGTTGAGAGATCCTCACAACTTTGTGTCTCCTGTTATTAATGACTGACATAAACTTTGTTTGATATTGGTTGATTAGACAGTGTTATGGAAGGGCACTACTGAATGCTTTTAGTTTCTGCTAAAAGTCTCAGCCAGTTTGTGGTGTTCACACATTTGAGAAAGGAATTATTGTTTTAAGATATGTTGTATCTGGATATACTATTTTGTTTTCTTACCCCCCAAATATTAAATCTACACGCTAATACTATAGTGAGTGTTTTTGAAGGCAGCCCAAATTATGTGAATCATGTGTGAAAGGTATCTGTATTTTATGCTGGTCTTACTTTTATGTAAGATGAACTCAATGCAATTGGGGGAAATTTAAAAATTTGTTTTTAAATATTTATTCATGAAACACACACACAGAGAAAGGAAGATACATAGGCAGAGGGAAAAGCAGGCTCTAGGTAGGGAGCCAGATGTGGGACTTGATCCTGAGACGGCGGATCATGTCCTGAGCCAGGGGCAGGTGCTCAACTGCTGAGCCACCCAGGCGTCCCGGGGGGAAATTTTTGTAAACATTATCACAGATAGATGACTTTATGTATAAAGATCTACTTAATAGTTTTAGTTATTATAAAGGCTATTTTCGATAATGTTTGAGGAACATAGTCTTTCTTTGTTTATAATTCCTTTAAAGAATATTATCCTACAAAACCATAAAAATGGTAACTTATATCTTTGAGCTACTAAATAATTATCCTAATAGCACTGAAAACAAAATGAAACTTGCCAATTAAAACTTCAAAATCCTAGTGTTTTTCTCTGAGAAAGAATAAAAGATTGCCATCATAGTGATTTTTCTCAAGGCTTTTTTTTTTTCCCTTATTCTAAACCAGCAGATTTATAAGCCATGTACTTGAACAGCAAAACCATTTGCCATTTGGTAGAATTGGCTGACATTTCATTTTTTCTGGGCAGATTGTGGATTAGTTTGACATTATTTTGCTGGGTTCTGAGCTACATCATTAACATATTGCTTATGACTAAAAGCAAAGTAGTTTCATTTTGTGACATAATACTCCACATTTTCTACAAGTAGTAAAAAGTATGATTTCTCTGAAAATAACTAGGTATTGCTCCAGTCTTATAAAAAAAAAAAACAGAGTTCTATTAATGTAACGAAATGTATCACTAAAATGGTATGTCAGAGGGGAATGAAAACTCCCATAAAGGCATGATGTGTTTACTGTTGATATCTCTAAATCTTGGCTAGGAATGAGAAACATTCATGAAATATTGGGCTTAAACTGAGATCACATCAGTATGGTAGCAATATCGCACTTGTCAACTAACGGAATGTAACTGCCTGGTTGTACCACATGAAAATGAAAATTCACTTCTTGATCTAAGTTATAATTCTTTTCCAGTCCATGTCCGATAACTTTTTGTTTTTAATGTAAAGAAAATAAGAGTCAGGCAACTCTACCACAAGATGGCTTTGTTTGGAAAATCAAGGGAATAACAAACTACTGATCATTTTTTAATTGAAGTGGTGATTAAATCATTACCAGTGCTGTTATTTGAGTTCATAACATATTTGCTCACATCCCATCTTTCCTTCATTGAGTTAGCTCTAGTCTATAAAATAAATGAGGCCACATTGTGCACTTGTTGGCTCCTCTTCTATTTAAAAAGCAACTGTAATATTATCCTTGGAGATGATATGGATGAGCTATGTTGAACAATTCACTTGCTGTGATTTTTCCCTTTTCTTTCATAATGCTGACATATTTCATGAAGACAGAACATCTTGTTGCTACAAAATCCTGCTTTTACTGACAGTAAGCACCTAAATGAAGTATTGTGCAAATGTTTTGGTCACAACACATTTTGGGGTTAAGCAAAGCATCAAGCCAATTAGCAAGCGATGCTTCTAAAATAAAGTGTATAGACTGCTAGCAGATTCTAATGCATTATCTTTGTCTAGTTGCATTAATGGATTTAATTTTTCCTAGTCTCATGATAGAAAAATCTTTAGGGACAAACCATAATTTTATGGTCATCTAAGATAATTATTGTACTAATTAACTATTATTAATTCCATTTCCCATTTGTTTCATTGACATTTTGAAAAGATAAAGGATATTGTTTTTCTGAACTTGTTTTTAAACTCTCCACTCTTTTTGGTACTGAAAGGTGTTCAGGAATGATGCGCATTGCTCCAACATACTCTATTCATGTTGTACATTGGAGATGACCTGGTTTTTGCAATAACTTAGATAGAACGCTATCAAGCCAGGAAAAAAAATGCATTCTGTTTTTAAGAATGATCATAGGCATATCAGGTACATCTTTTCATTCTAGCATGTCCATCTTCTTCTAATTCACCCTTTAGGTTAGGTTTTATTCAAAGACAATATGAACATTCAGTTTTTTCCAGGTACAGAATCCAGCAGGGTGGGAGTGGGGATGAGCATCACTCAAACAAGTAAGAAAAGGACTTAGAAAAGACATTTACAGGAATTACATCCCTTTGATTCTAATTATCTCCATATTATTATTTTGATTTTGATTTATGTTATGCTTTTAGATATAACATGACTTTACTCTGGATCCAGAATTGCCTTTTATATTTTTGGATAGAAATTTATCAACCAGTTTGGGTTATAATCAGATTATTATTATTATCAATATCAAAATTTTCCTTAGTGAAAATTTGTTCATACACATTTCAGACTCTTCCAATGGGTAATAACTTTTAGTTAAAAGACCAGATTTATCCTAGTTTAGCCAATACCACATTATTACAATCTAAATAAGCTTAATATTGTCAATTTTTATCTTCATAATAAGTAGCAAAAAGATAAAAATTCTAACTACATGGCTTTTGAAATGAGTGATATGCTGTTGATCTGTTGTAGAAGTGGATCAAAATACGTTGAGACATTCTAGCTCCTTTAGGTCCCTGAACTTATATTTAATATATTATTCATAGAACTTGAAATGATATTTTAGTAGCAGTTAAAGTACTTCTGAAACCAATCCACTTATTCCCAGGGAACACTTTTGGCTCTCTGTTCGATTCCTTGTTATTTATAATTCATATTAAATATGAAACATTCTTTTCAATAAAGACTAAAAAGGAATTTAAAATATATTTTATTTTCATTTTGTTGACAAATCAAGAGATAATCTTATTTTGTTTAATGAATATTGGTTCCAGCCAGAGTAAGCCTATTGCTCTTTCCTCCAAAGCCAGTTGATAAAAACTAATTAGCATTTTAATCAATTGTTTTATGTTACAAAATGAGAGTGGCAGTTGTTTTGTTTTGATTGGTTTTGGTTTGTTTTTGTTTTTAAGCAAATCAGGGAGACAATATTTCAGGGAGTGACAGAGGCTTCTAGAAAGCAATGACTTTTTAGTGATTTCTTTATCTGTGTTCTAGTATTTGTGTCCAGATGGGCCTCTGTGCCACAGAGAGAAGGTGATCATCTTGGCAAGGTGGAATGGCTTGAGAGGCTTTCAATTTGTCCTGTAAACTTAGAAAAACTATTAATTTGCTGCTTAATTAAAGAAACATGCATGGAGTCATTAGTTGACCTCCACAAATAATCAATGTCATAGTTGGAGAGGGAACAAAAGACTCCTCTTTTCAAGCACATTGTTTTACATATGCCCCTGCCATTGAACAAAAACAATTCAGTAATGCTAGAGGGAATATCTTAGTGTGAGCAGTCATCTCTTAGCACATGCCTGTCACACTAAGATTTTCCTAAAACCAACTACATAGCATTATTTGCTTAAAGAAGACTGAAATATAATGGAGATGAAATATTCAAGATTAGACTAACTGTAATGGAAACTGCAGTAAAGGGAGCTACTTATTACCATAGAAACAAGAAGTGTGCCCCAGAACTGTTAAAACTAGTAAAAATTTTACTAAAGTTGCAGGATACAAAATTAATATACAAATGTCTGTTGCATTTCTATACACTAATAACAAATTATCAGAGAAATCGAGAAAACAATTCCATTTGCAATTGTAGCAAAAAGAATAAAATACCTAAGAATAAATTTAAGCAAGAGGGTGAAAGACCCATACACTAAAAACTTGAAGATATTGAGGAAAGAAATTGATGATACAAGTAAGTTGAAAGATATATTGTGCTCATGGATTATAAAAATTAATATTGTTAAGATGTCCACACTACTCAAAGTGATCTACAGATTCAATGCAATCTCTATCAAAATTCCAATGACACTTTTCATAGAGCTAGAACAAAGAATTTTGGAATTTGTGTGGACCACCAAAGACCCTGAATAGTCATAAGCAATCTTGAGAGAAAATAATATAGCTGGAGATCTCTTGCTACCTGATTTCAAACTATACTATGAGGCTATAGTAATCAAAACAGTATAGTATTGACAAAAACAGACACATTAAAAAAAAAAAAAAACAGACACATTGATCAATGCAACAGAATAGAAAGCCTAGGAATAATCCCATTCATATATCATCAGTTAAGTTGCAACAAAGGAGGAAAGAATATACAATGGGGAAAGGACAGTCATTTCTATGAATGGTGTTGGGAAAACTGGGCAGCTACATTTAAAAAAATGAAACTGGACCGTTACCATATACCACAGGCACAAAAGAAACTCAAAATAGATTAAAGACTTGAATGTAAGATCTGAAACCATAAAACTCCTAGAAGAAAGCATAAATAGTATACTACTTGACATCGATCTTAGTGATGTTTTTTTGGATCTGATTCCAAAGGCAAGGGAAACAAAAGCAAAAATAGACTACATAAAAAGCTCCTGCACGGTGAAGGAAACCATCGACAAAACAAAAAGGAAACCTACTAAATTAAGATATTTGCAAATCACATATCTGATAAGGACTTAATATCCAAATACAACTCAATAATAACAAAAATCCCACAGATAATCCAATTAAAAATGGGCACAGGATCTAAATAGACATATTTTTCCAAAGAAGGCATAGAAATGGCCAACAGACACATGAAAAGATAACCAACATCACTAATTATCAGGGAATTGCAAATCAAAATCACAATAAAATACCTTACATATGTCAGAATGACTATTAAAGACAAGAAATAAATGACTAAAAAACAAGAAATAACAAATGTTGGACAGGATGTGGAAAATAGGGAACAACCCTTGTGCACTTTTGATGAGAACATGAATTGTGTAGTCACTATGGAAAACAGTATGGAGATTTCCTCAAAAAAAATAAATAAAAAATAGAGCTACCATATGATCTAGCAATTCTATTACTAGGCTTCTATCTGAAGAAAATGAAAACACTAATTTGAAAAGGTATACATAGCAGGATATTAATTGCAACATTAATTATAATAGCTAAAATATGCAAGTAATTCAAGTGTCCATCAATGGATGAATGCATAAGGAAGATGTATATGTATGCAGTGGAATATATATGCAGTGAAATACTACTCAGCCATAAAAAAGGAAATCTTACCATTTGCAACCATATTGATGGACCTTGAAGATATTATGCTAAGTGAAGTAACTCAGATGGAGAATAACAAATACCATATTATTGCATATATATGTAATATATATATAAATCTAAAAAAACAAACTAGCAAGACAACAAACAAAACAAAGCCCAGACTCTGATACAGAGAGCAGATGGGTGATTGCCAGAGGGGAAGGAGGTTGAGGTTGAGTAAAAGGGATTAAGACATACAAACTTTCATTTATAGAATAGTAGGTCATGGGGAGATAATGTACAGCCTGGGGTTTATAGTTAACAGTCTATTTAACTTTCTAAGATGACAGATGGTAACCCGATTTGTTGTGGTAGCCATGTCACAGTGTATACAAATGTTGTACACCTGAAACTAATAAAATATTATATGTCAATTATATTCAATTTTTAAAAGATGTATGCACATCAACAACATTTGAAATCAGTATGACTCTTGATAACAACACATTATAACCCATTATCTTTTGTTTACAGAATAATTTTGGTTTATATGCTTTCACTATAAAGTATACCAGTGGGAAGTATTTGTGGGACCAGTACTATCTCAAGATGCTATGATGTTCAATGGGATTATTCAGAATATATTCTATACTAAGAGTATAGAATGAATTAATCTAGGATTAGTAATAACAACTAGACTCCCAGGCATACAAATGGATTGTAGAGTAAAAAAAATCACACTGATTCTGTGTTTTTATTGTGGCATTGTCTATCTGACAATGCTAGAGAGTGTTATCTCCCCAACCTAATTCTTCATATAATTAAAATTGCCATTTTAAGTATTAGTGATTTTTTTAAAGTTTTTATCACCCACAATAGAAAATTTTATTTTATGTAGTATATTCTTAACTTTTTTATATATAATACATTAAGAAAATTTTAAATTTTCCTTGACAGTCTAGGCTTATAATTAGGACTATCAATTATAGTATTTTGCTGTGATCATACATATCCTCAGTAACTTTTGTTTATTTAGCCCTGCTTCTATTCACCCCAGATGAACAGCAACATAATATGGTTTGTCAGGGATCCCTGGGTGGCTCAGTGGTTTAGCACCTGCATTCGGCCCAGGACATGATCCTCGAGTGCCTGGATCGAGTCCCAGGATCAAGTCCCACATCGGCTCCCTACATGGAGCCTGCTTCTCCCTCTGCCTATATCTCTGCCTTTTTCTCAGTGTCTCTCACGAATAAATATATACAATCTTAAAAAATAATAATATAGTTTGTCCTGCCTACCAGCTATAATTTCACTGGTGTTAGTGCTTCTTCTTCATATTATTCATTCAATTATGATTTTTTATCTATGTGCGTAGGTTAAAAATGTCTACAGAACAAGAACAAACAGGATGAGTAAACATATGAGACTTTTCGTATGATTAAAATGAGGTATCTTTGTGAATGTTTTATGAAATTCATTTCTGCTGCCCAGAGATGTGTTTTATCAACATGTAATTCTGGCCAAATTTCATGTGATTGCAATGTTGGATGGATAACTTAATGATAACTGGAATTATTATTATATTTAGAAATTATTAGATAAAGTACTGCACAAATGAAAAATCTATCATGTAGGGGAAAAAAAGATTTTCAAGGTTCATCTAGCAAATCAATTAAATAATATTGAATCAATCAACAAATAATCATTACTTAGAGTCAGAGATTGAACTGTCACTTCATACTATTGGTTAGATAATGATTAACACAGACTCTTGAAATAAAAAATTAGCAATTCTGAAGGGTAATTTACTTCTGATACAGAGAGTAAATCTAACGTTTCTGGTTTTATTTACATTTTTATGAAGATTGAGGGTCACTTGGGTTACTCAATCAGTTAAGACTCTGGCTCTTGCTTTCAGCTCAGGTTATGATCTCAGGTTCCCAGGATGGAGCCCTGCATCTGGCTCTGTGCTCAGCAAGGAGTCAGTGTAAGGATTCTCTCTCTCTTTCTCTTTCTCTCCTTCTGCCCCTTCCCCAACTCATGTTCACGTGCTCTCTCTCTGTCTCTCAAATAAATAAATAAATCTTAAAAAAAAAAAAAGATCATAACATACCAGGTTGTATGTAACAACCATGCATAGCAAAGACACACAAATATTTGCTGAAATAGGCTCTAAAGAAAATATATCTCTAATGGGCACGTATAATAAATATAAATTTCTGTAAACTTAACTCCAAATTCCAGGACACTAGTCAAGCTATCATGGAAATGGTGGAAAGGAAATTATCTGATTATTTGCAGGCTTTTCTTTTAAAATCTTTAGGTGATTAAAACCAAAAATTAAAATTTTGAAATGACTAATTTATTATCTCAGGTTAATTACTATATGTTTTAAAGTTATTTTTGGGATGTCTGTAACAGAGTCATCTGCTTAGAAGGGGTAGTAGTAAGTAACAATCTCCATTTCTTTGTGTGGGTTTTTAATGAAAATGCCCTTGCTTTCTTTGCTAATATGACATCTCTCGATTACATTTATTTTTTTGTCTCATACATTATATTTTAGATGAGTAAGTCATAAAGAAACCCAATTTTCAATGGCCAGAGTCATGTCTGCACAAGAAAAATATTTTTTACTTGTAGGTTTTCTTATACCTTAAACAACCAGTAATTCTGTCTTACAGTTCTGATTTTTCAAAAGGTGACAGGAACTTTATTTAAAGAAAAGAAGTTAATTTCCATGACTCAGTTTCTTTAAGGTAAAATGATGGGATTTTAGCTACGTGATCCCTAAAGTTTTTGCCAACTCTAAGATTCATCGAATCATATTAAAGATTGGAGGATGAGTGTGTGTCCATTGATATTTGGCCTTTGGATCTGATCTACCTGCCAGGAAATAATTATTTTCTTGGCAGCTTGTCATGAAAGGTCAGAGCTTCTTGGCATTCTTTTCACCTGATCTTTTAATATTCACTCAAGCATGGCTGTTTTTCTGTGGTCAAATTTGTGGCCTGTGAAGACGTACATTCTTTTGCGATTCCATATTCTATTATTTTGATTCTATTCTGACAATTTATATTGAAACATAGAAGAAGCCTGGTTGATGGTGCAAGTGTCAATTTAAGTTTAGACCTTTGTGGGAAATGGCAAAGAATCTAATGTTCATTGAAAAGTTATGATGAAAATTTAAGAGGGACAAACTTTAGCTAAATGTCAGGTTTTTCTAACAACTAGAATCAGCCCAAAAGGAAACTAAATGCCTTGTGCAGTGTGAGTTTCCTATCAATGGGTGTATTCAAAGAGCAGTTGTATAGTTATACCATGGAGATTTTTAAAACCAGTGACTGGTTGACCTTGTCTCAAGGTTTATTCTCATTTTAAGTTTCCATGAGTGCCAAATAAAATATAATTATATTGATTTTGGAAATTTGCTTGAGTAAGGATTCCATGAAGAATTAGACTCAGAACATCTGTCTTTCTCGGCTAATGCATAGGAAGGAAGTCCTGATATTTTACAGTGATATATTAGAGCCATTAAACCTGGATTTCAACCGCAATCTGATTAGTATATGCAAGAAAAAGAGAAAAGGAGATACTTTGGAGGATATTCATAGTTTGCAGAATTGAATGAACAATTGAAATCAAGCTTTGGACAAAGATGGGAGCCCTAAATCTCTCCAGTGGAATTTGTGGACTATGGGAGTTAATGACTCAGTTTCAACCCTTCTATCCCTGTGTGTCTGTGTTCAGTATACAAATTTCTAAGAAAACTGATGGACCTGCATCAAGTATTGATACTCCTGTGGCCAAAGCAGGGGGTGTGAAAGGAGGTTGGTAGGAGAGGAGCTCCAACGTACTGTGACCGCCAGCCCCACCAGAACCAAGGTCCAGGAAGAATATTGGTTGAGAGTAGTACTTTGAAGAAGAGCTGGATTATGAATTGCCCAAAGTAAGGTTATCAAAAGATTGGAATGGAGATGATGAGAGGTGCTGGGAGATAAAACAGTTTGTAATTTTGCAT
The DNA here is from genome assembly GCF_003254725.2 of Canis lupus dingo. Classification (NCBI taxonomy): domain Eukaryota; kingdom Metazoa; phylum Chordata; class Mammalia; order Carnivora; family Canidae; genus Canis; species Canis lupus. The sequence goes on from NC_064254.1 coordinate 59,717,409, forward strand.
TTTATTTGTCTCCCCAGTGGTCTCTAATCTCAAAGATATATCTTGCTTGCTGTTAAATATGCAGCCTGTACAGCAGTCATTGGCACATAAGCTTTAGTATAGCAAATTTCCAATGATCAAACAAATGAGTAAATAACTAAAATAAATTTAAGTGGTATAATTTAGAAGTTTACTGGACCACCTTCAGTAGATATAAAGAATACAATTTAGCAAACTGTTGACCCAATGACTCCTCAGAAACTATTAAAATACATGCCCACCACTGGGTAGTGAAAGAGATACAAGCTTTCATCTTTTTCTTCTTTTTCCTTTCATTTACATATCCCGTCTTTCCCTTCTCCTTTGTTCCTTTCTTTCTTGATTTCTTCTAATATGTATTAATTATAGAGTTATAGGTCATAAAGACAATGTAAAATCTTTCCTTTATTTTGAAAATGTAATTATATACAATGGTTTTGAATGTTAGCTCTTCTGTTTGTATTCTCATAATAGTTGAACACAGCAGATGGACTGTAAGACTCTTTGCCAAAAAGTCTTGGATCCTAAGGTGTTTTTACTGTTTCCTGTGTTTCTAAGGAAACTGTAATAATCAAGTCTCTCATCTTTTTAAGCTTGAAGAAATCCAGTTTAAAAGTAGACCTAATCATAGTTTATAATGAGCTCTAAGAAATTTTTCATATAAATTTGAAGAAAAAAAAGAATCATAAGAGAATCCCAAATGCTGTTGAGGCTAAAATTGTTGTTGAAATCAGAAAATAGCTATCTTTAAAAATTGCATAGATATCATGTTCATGGTATCCATGTTTGAATAAATATCACCAGCTAGTCAGGGTTCTTTGCATTTTACAGGCACATAATCTATATAAATGCTTCCATATCAGTAACAAATATACCTGAAGAATAGTCACCATACCAAGAAGATTGTGTTTGATGCACAGAATCTAGAAAAAGTGGTAGCATCTTCCTTTATTTATTTTATTTTTTTAGCATCTTCCTTTAAAAGGAATTTCTTTCTGTCAGCAAATGTACATAAAAGATAGTAGCTTGTACTATTTCAAGCATTATGCATAAATTCAAAGCATTTACAAGTCAGCAATTTTTAGGCCCTACTTAGAAGTAGCTGTTTGGAAAGATCATGAGGCATTTTAGCTTTTTTACAGTTATATTATTATATAATAACTCTAAGACTATAAATGACCTCACAGCTCAAGCAGGAAATTAACTAAACTATGAAACATTAATGTTTCCACATAAAATGAAAATTCAGTGATAGTAAGAATGCTACATTAGGTAATGATGGCCCATTCTACTTTTAGAATGTCACCAGTGGCTATTTGCTTTAAAGGCTGTCATGTGTTTAGATTACCACTGATTTATTCCAAACCCATTGTTATCAGGGTATGTAAGAAAAGGCAAATGTCATTGGGACGATACCTTCTGTTATGGGGAACCTCCCTATGTGTTAAGCTGCACAAGAAAAAAAAATGTCCTTTAGGGAAAGTCGGATTATCTTCTGTCTGTACATTTGGAATATATTCTTAGGAACAGGTAAACTCAAAGCCATTTAAAAAACAAGCAACAAACAAACAAAAGGACAGACCCTGAAATGATAGATTTTCTGCTCACCTGGAATAGATCAATTTTGCAAGCACATAGAAGAACATCTAATGCAGGCAAAAATCAATTGACTCCACGAGGAACACTTCTTGTTGGATTAATCTAATTTCCTTCTGTGCCAGTGTGACAGACTTAGTAGATCCATCTGAAGTCAAAGTCTCAATGTAACTTGACTTTGTGAGGCTTTTCTTCTATTCTGAACCATATCCCAGTTAACTACCTGGGAAATGTAAACCTTTCTACCAATACACAAAGGGTGGGCCATAGTTTTTTGGCCTGTGAGGATGTTTCAAATACACTCTAGCAGAATTAAAACCCAGTATGTTTCTGCATGATCTGAACAGCACCATGATAAAAAATAATAATAATAAAGAGAGAAAGAACACCTAACAGTTATTTAGCACTTACTATGTGCCAGGCATTATTCTATAGTTTTTATATGTGTTAACTCCTTTATTCCAAATGAACAGCCTTAGGTATTGCTTAAAGACATGGACTTCTGAACTTGGGTTCAAACACAGCATTATCACTTAGCTCTGTGACCTCTTGCAAGTTACTCAACCTCTCTGTGCCTAGATTTCTTCATGTATAAAACAAGGATAATAATCCTTAGCCCTTAGAGTTTTTTATGAGAAATGAGTTGTTGTTTATAAAATATTTTAAACTTGGCTGGCCCTCAGCCAATACTACAAACACTTTGTGAGATAACTAAAATGTAATGCAAACAATAAATTGTCAATTACAGGATAACACTTACTAAGGAATTGGCCAAAATATTGCTTTTAATGATGATTTTCACACAATGCCCAGTGATAGAAAATGATTGAGAAAGCAAAGTGTAATAAAGCAGAAGAAGTGCTGGGATCTCAGTGGGACACTGGTTGGGCATATATCAAGAACACAGACGTATAATTACTTAAAATAAATAGACAGTAGATTGTGTTGATGGAAGAGTGTCAAAAACAGCACTGACACTGAGTTTAGTGCTTTCACCTCTTTTCAATAATTGTAACCATTAGTTTTTCTCTTCCTTTTATCCTCTCCCTCCCCTTCTTCCTTTCTTTTATCTTTTGTTTAAAAAAAATGGAGAAAAAAGGATATTACCCAGGGAAAAAAACAATAGTGATGTTCTTATTATTGAAAAACATGCTGGAGAAATCTAAGAATTTAGAGTAATAGATTATAGAATATATTTTATTCTAAACAAGATTAAGGCATCATTGTCACATGTTATCATTTCAGAGAAGCAAGGTGGGCTGTGCTTTTTGCTCTGAAACTCTGTGATGGCTATGTTCTCTTATTGAACTGGGCCTTTGGGGCATCAAAAATGAAAACCAGACCCTGTTCCTATCTTGAAAGTGTGTATGACTCAGTGTGCTGTACCCTATAAGACCTGTGCCTTTGTGGTGAATCCTGTATAAATCATCACTACAGTGTTTCTCACTATTCTCTCTCCTTTCAATGATTATTTTATTTTGGATTCCATACCTGTGATATTCCTTCCTCTTTTTATGCTACCTCAACATTTTTTTCAAGTCCACTAACCTTCTTTGAGTGCCTCCTCAGTCCATGCTCTGTGCTTTCACACAATTTAATCCTCCAAATAGCTTTTTGATACAATTATCATTCCGTTCGTTTTTCAGTTGAGGAAATTGAAATTCAGAAAAGTTAACTTGCTTAAAGTCATCCAACCAGATAGTGGTGGAGCTGAAATTCTAACTCTGGTTTTCTTACTCTACAATCTGCAGATTTCTTCTGAGCCTCGTGTTGAGGTGTACTCAAGGGGTAAATATGGAAAAGTGCCTCCAAATATTGTTTGTGTTTTGTAGAATATAGACCACCCTCGATTTTCTGTTTCTTCAAGTAATGTATTCAAAGCTAAACCAACATTTATTTCTTCATCCTTGCCATTCTTTCCTCTTTTCCTTCTAAAGTTTCTCTTCTCTTTAACCTTTTAAGCACACCTTCTGATCGTTTCTTAATTTCAGGTTGTGTCCATGACTTAATACTTCTCTGGGAATACTTAGTTATGTTACTGGGGAGATGCTCACAGGAGATTGACCTTTTTTCCTGACTCTTTCAGCAATTAAGTGCTTGTCTGATCTTCTGCCTCCTGGTATAGAGAAGGTTCCAGTACACCACCTCCCTAATATTTCTTTCTCACAAAACAAAGCCTAGCAGTGCTTCTTACCTTTTGTCTCCTAGAGCCCAGTAGGCTGTGTGCATATTTTCAGTTTGAGTAGCTTCATTATGTGGCTTATTTTAAGAGCAAATTTCTTGGAAGTTTACTGTTTTCTTTTTTCAAATGTTATGAATATTTTGCATTTCCCTCTGTCTTACAGAGGTTATTGTTGAAATATAAAGATAGGATATTCTTGGGACACCTGAGGAGGATCAGTTAAACTTCTGCCTTAGGCTTGGGTCAGGGTCTCAGGGTCCTGGAATCGAGTCCCACATCAGGCTTCTGGCTCAGGGGGGAGTCTCTCCCCTTACCCCCCCCCTCGTTCTCTCTCTCTCTTTCTCTTTCACTTGCTCTACTCTCTCTCTCAAATAAATAAAATCTAAAACAACAACAACAACAACAACAACAACAACAAAACAGGGTACTCCTCAAATCTTCAAGGAAATATACCTCACCAGATTAGTGTACCATGTTTTTCCTGTGGATTTATTTATCCCAACACAAAGCTACATGTTCTAGGGGGTAGAAGTACCCCACTCAGAAATGCCAACCTCAAGAAGAGCTATGTTTTATCTCAGAACCTGCACAATTATATTATGGAAGCCTTTCGGAGAGCACATGACAGTGTATAATTATAAAATACATAAGTATGCCTATTTGTGTTTCATAGATACTTGGCTTGGTTTGGGAGGATATAAAAAGATAGACTATGAATTTGTTAAATAAGCCAATATAGTGCCAATATGTATACTCTTCTTTCATAAAAGCAACATTTTTCCTGGCTAAGATTTTAATTTTGAGTTAATTTGAGATACTAGAGCCATAATTATATCACTCACTTCTTAAGCAACAAACCTTTAAGAGCCTTTCTCATAGAGATTTCCTAAAGATTTATTTAGATTTTATAATTAGTTTTCCTTTTTATAGTTAGCCCTATTACATGTCTGAATTTTTCACTCCTTTACCTCTTCCTTCCTATTTCTATGAGATCAGAATTCTTGCTTCTCTGGGCTGCCATTTAATTCTCAATATGATTTTCCACAGAGATCCCTTTAGCTTTCTCATTCCCCTGCAATGGTGCCCTATCCTTCTCTCCCAAGCAGTGGAGTGGAGTACACTCTCTATCCTAATGATTTTAAATGTATAATATGTCCTTTTCATGGTTTTTCACTTTTGGATTGCAGGCTCTCAAAGGGAATGAATGATTTTTGTTCACTTATGCTACAGATAAGTGATATAAGCTGTGTTGACAAATAATGAACATAAGAAAAATCTTTTCTGAGTTAAGCAACTTTATTGTTAAAATGGGAATAAAACATACAGAAATTCCCTCAAAAATTATTTCAGAAATCTGCTTACTTTAAAACATTGCAGAACAATCACCTCTAAGGATTAATCTGATGCCCTTGGAAATGTTTGAAATTTTATGTTAGCATTTTGTTAAATAATTTTCCACATTTCTAACAATTTGTCTGAGTTTTTCTATTAAGTGTTAAGGCTCTTGAAAGATCTTCTCCTTCATATACTGAGGGACATTGTAGTAGAGCAGTTAAGAGCAAACATCAGAGACAAATTGAAGGTATTAAATCCTGGTTTCACCACCTATCAGCTATGAGACCTTGAGAAAATTATTTAATCTTTCTGTGCCCTAGTTTCAGATCAGAGGATAATAACAATTCTTGTACACAGGATTGTTGTGTGGGTTACATTTGTGATACACATTAAAGAATATAGAACAGTGCCTGACATATTGCAAGTGTGCATATTAGTTAATATTGTGCTATGATACTATTTTATTATCTCCTGAGTTAAACTACTAATAATGCCCTAAAACTCTAGTGTCCCTTTCATGCCCTGTGGCTTTTCTATTTTCCTATAACTGTCATCTATTTTTGCTTCTCTAGCTCATGTCTCATTATGAAATAGATGTCTGCCATCTGTAGTATTGTATTTCCTGTTTTCCCCTGCAACATGTGAAATCAGTGAAAGCAGCTAAATATTCTAACTATCCTCTCTGAATTGCATTTATTAGTCTGCTGCATGGTGTTATGTGCATTGCCAATTAGTAATTTCTTTCATCAGCATCAGCATCATCACCATCATTGATTATGATGATGATCTCGTTATATCTAACATTTACTGAGTACTTAGGACCTAAGGAACTAGTCCAAGTGCTTTACATTTATTGAATAATTTAATCTTAAAAAAATCACAAAAAGTATGTAATAGTGTCCTCACTTACAGATTTGGAAATATGGAAGGAGTGTAGTTACTCTTCTTGTTTCTGTCTTACCTTTGCACTGACTCTGAGAGCCATTATAGCTGAAACATTCCCTTATAGATGATCCACTGTCTCTTCCCTACTGAAGATGACACAAGACCATTAAATGGATGATGCTATGTTCATCATTTCCCGCATGACAACTTTGAAGATTATTTTAGGAGATTAAGTCTCCAATACTTGAACACAGGGATTAGTCTGATTGGATTTGGCAGATACTAAGCATGTACAACATAAATTGTGACATAGAATGAGAATGAGTTGCTGTGTGGGTTTGTGACTTATGCCTCTTGGAACGATAAAATGGAGGAGGTCTAACAATAATAAATTGGAAAAAAAAAAAGTCTTCTACTATTGCTCTGTGGTAGATGGGGCCAGCCTAGTGGGGTGGGAGGAGAAGGCTTGGCACTTCACAGAGACAGATGCTTGAATGGATTTTGCAGGTGGTTTTATGCTCATTCATGGTGGGCTCATTGGCAGATCTTTCCCTTGGCTCTTTTAGCTCAATCTCCGCTTGAGATGACGCTGTGTATCTCTGCTGGTGATATACATACAATGACCTTGCCAATATTTGACCAGTTCACATTAGGATATATTTTTATTTTCATCTGATTTCAGTGCGGCAGGTGTTTTTCTTTTAATTTAAATTTTCAGAAAGCCATGTTATGGATAAAATTTCCTTGATTGCTATTATGGTTCTGCCATTAAAATGCAGGTTAAGAATAGGTTAAGAATATCTGCTCTTGTTGACTTATTTTAAAAATCTCATACGCAATATCTTAGGCTGAAATAATGAGAGCCGACACTTGCTGTGTAGTCAGAGTGTCAGTGTTTCAGCAGCTTTACCTAGATTGTAGCTTTTATCTCCAAAATGATCCAATGAGAAGGGAACTATAATTATCCCCATCTTATCCATGAGGAAAACAAAATATGGAGGGGTTAAACCTGAGACTGCTCAGGAGGTAGCTGAGTAGGACACTATACCCAGGCTTCTGTTTCTGAAACCCATGTTCTTAACCTGACACCACCCCCTTTTGGACAGCTATCCTTAGGCAGGGGGCTTCATTGCACAGACTTTTCGTGTAGCTGTCGATCACAAAATGAGCTAAAAGCTCTTTCACAGAGACATACAAAATTATAACTTGAAGTTGTTTTTCTGTGTTTTCTGCTTTTTACCAGCTTGAGAATAGGAGACCTAAGTTTTTATTTTAATTAGTAACATTGAAATACATTAAATAGAATCTGTGGCAGCAGCTGTGTATTCTCACTTTGACTTGAAAACTACATTCATTGATATCTTTTTAGTCTTTGGAAAGAAATCTATTGTCCATTATAGCTGCTACTGCTCTGAACCCTTTAGATAATTGTCCATGCAAGAGTCTGTTCTCTCTTCTTTGGGAAAATAACAATGGCATACTGTACTTCACAGGTGCAAAAACGAAATGATTTGCTCCATCATTTAGTTTGCTTAATTTACAGCTTTTTATGTTTAATTATGTCTATTGTTCATAGATTGGATATTGAGGATCCAACAAAGATGATATTTTGAATCAGTTTTGTAATGTCATTGAGTAGGTCTTACACTGCAGGATACTTAAATCTTTTCTCCAATTGCGACAGTTTGGATATCCTCAGGGGTTCTGAGCTGTCTTCAATTATGCCAGCTGTCTGAATGTGGAATGTAAAACTACTATTACAGTGGGGAATTAAATATTATTTGGCCCGATTTTACCTTTCTAGTCAAAAGTGAATAGCATGTGCCTGCATATGCAGTGAAAGTAGACAGATGTAGCACGTGCAAATATGCTGTGGGTACAATTTCCCTTTCAAAGCATTTATGATTTGGAGAGAACACCCATCTGCCACTAATAAGTTGAGTAACCTTGGGTACATTCCTTTACCTTTCTGGGTTTCTCTTTCCCTAACTGTAAAATAAAAAGGTTATTATAAATCTTTTGGAAGCCATTTGGGATAGAATCATGAATGTTTTGTGACCTTGAGAATTTTATTATTCTTACCTCTGTGCTGCTTCTGCGCCAACAACCTGAAGAAGCCTCAGGTCAGCACCCACTTATGGCACACCTCTTGATTCTACAGTTGCCCTGAGAATGGACATCTATAGACAAGTCACTGTGATCTCAAACCTCCTCCTACCTTGTTACCTTTAGAGAAGCATGATTCCTGAAAGCTTGTCCAGAAAAAATTCAGAATGAAATCTATAAGATGGGATTTTTTTTTTAAGATTTTATTTTTACTTATGAGAGAGAGAGAGAGAGAGAGAGAAGAGAATGCACACAGACAGGAGCAGAGGGACAAGCAGACTCTCCACTGAGTGTGGAACCCCATGCCACATGGGACTCGATCCCAGGACCCTGAGATCATGACCTGAGCCAAAGTTAGGTGCTTAGCCAACTGAGCCACCCAGGTGCCTCTGGGATTTTTCTTTTTGAGGCTGGGGCACAATAAGCTTCCAGCCAACTCTACAAGGTGTTTTTCTTATTTGGAATTGTTTCATACAGCATTTATAAGAAGGTGGCTAGGTGCTATTCCTGGCTGTGAAGCATTGAGAGGTGAAGGTCACTTTTTTGAGCCCATAAAGACTGTTCATCTTTGAATTCCATCTTAGGTTATATATAATTTTTGTTTATTTATTTGACAGAGAAGGAGCACAAGCAGGGGGAGTGGCAGGCAGAGGGAGAGGGAGAAGCAGGCTCTGCGGGGAGCCCGATGGGGGCTGGATCCCAGAACCCTGGGATCATGACCTAAACTGAAGGCAGACGCTTAACTGACTGAGCCACCCAGGTGTCCTATGCATAATTTATTCTATTATTCATTTTTATCACTATCTATAGGCACGGAGACCTAGGGAATAGGGTTAAAGAAAAAACAAATAGAGTAAGAAGACACTGTGGGATTTTTTTTTTAAAGATTTTATTTATTTAGAGAGAAGAAAAGAGAGAGGGCATGAGCAGGGTGAGGAGCAAAAGGAGAAGCAGGCTCTGTGCTGAGCAGGGAGCCCAATGTGGGGCTTGAGGTGGACTTCAATCCCAGGACTCTGGGACCATGACCCAAGCCAAAGGTAGATGCTTAACCAACTGAGCCACCCGTTGCCCCCTGTGGGACATTTATGCTCAGAAGTCTATATCTATTTTCAGTTAGTTACTGGATATGTCTGTATCTGGAAATAGCTGAATCCCAATTATATTCATTCATTCATTGAAAAACAAGAATTTTTGGTGCACCTAGCATATGTCAGACATTTTTCTAGACCTTAGGAACACAGATGTGAATAAGACAGATAAAACCTTTGATATTGTTAAGCTTTTATATGCCAAGAAGAGTCATCTCTGAGATAGGAACTTTCACCCAAGTATCATCTTTATACCCACTTATGTAATTCTCCCCTTCAGTGGTTAGAATTTTCTCTTGTCACCACAGCCAGATAGTACGAGGAACCAGTGAAGTATTAGTATAATAGACTTTGTGATTGTGTACTATGATTATATCATGGCCTCTCACTTTCTCATCTGTGGCAAGGACTATGAGATGGGAAGATTGGCATAAAGCTTCAGCATCAAGTACAGTGATGACCTAAGGTTACCAGTTAATCATAAATAAGAAACGTTGGGTAGGGCAGCCCGGGTGGCTCAGCGATTTAGCCCTGCCTTCAGCCTAGGGCCTGATCCTGGAGACCTGGGATCGAGTCCCATGTTGGGCTCCCTGCATTGAGACTGCTTCTCCCTCTGCCTGTGTCTCTGCCTCTCTCTCTCTCTCTCTGTATCTCATGAATAAATAAAATCTTTTTTTAAAAAATGGGGTGGGGGGAAATGTTGGGTAAATTTGAATTTGGTCTATCATCAGATTTGGTCATGGTGGGGAGTGATTACAAGAAAGGGAAGCGTGTGTGGTTTTCTTGTAGTGCCATTTCTGGGGGGGTAGGAGAGAAGGACTATCCATCTACTGGTATTTTAGGAAAGACAAGACCTTGGAAGTGGGAGTAAATTTATAGGCATAATGTGCAATTCACATATTCCTGTCACTTGGCAGTTGAGGAAATTTGAACTGAAAGATTTCAAATGAATTATCAGAATTATACAGGAAAGTTACTCAGAAATTTTTGGTGCTGAAAGGTTGAGGTGGTGACTTTAACATTCTCTACTTTCTGGTTTTAAGAGGGTGGTCCTGAGTTTCTATCCAGAGGATCTCTATTCCTTGCTTTTTTTTTTTTTCCTGAAAATACATTATGTCTCATACTACACAGCCTCCTATTTATGCTTTAGCTGGATTTTTTTTAGTAAAACTTATGAATTCTCTCCCATCCCTACATTATCTCCTCATTTTCAGGGAGGCCATCAATAAAAAAGTTAGAGAGGATAATCATTAGAAGTTCTTGAAGAGTGGTCCCTACCCATCCAAAATTTGGCCCTTCTCCTTTTTGGCATTATATATGGGTAGGAAATCTCAGTGTGTTCATTAGCTTCCCTAGCCTTTGGGATAGTTCACTGCACACAATGTGGCTCTAATCATGATGCTCTGCCCAGCACAGATGTGTCTAACCTGCTGTCTGTACACCTGAGAATTGGAAAGGTAATGTGCTCAGCATTCTATTATAAACTTATTTCTCTAGGCACATTGAAAGCCACTAATGAAAAAGCCTCTCTTGCCACCTGAGGCTTCCTTTTACTCTTCTATTCGTGTTCAGAGATGATCAATAGGAAATACTCTCCAAACACTCTGAAGTTGAAACTATTGGACTCTGATAAGTTTGGGCAGTTCTGCACAACAGCATGCTCTTTAACTCCCACTTGTAATCATATTGGAAATGTACGTGATCGAATTACTCATCCTTCAATTCTGTCCCTGTGAATATTTCATCCTCACTCATCACTCACTCACCAATCCAGGCCAGTTCACTGTCAGGCACTGAGAGGGAAATATAAAATGTCTCCCAGGAGCCTATATTTTTGGAAAGGAGACAGAAAAAAACATTTGGCATAAAATATCATGAACACCATTATAGAGTTATACACAGAGTACCAAAAGCATTATATAAGATAACAATAGGCATTCAAAGTGATTGTCCTTTGTCATTCAGAAGTAATAAAATGTTTTCAAGATTCTAGATGAAAAGATTGGAATTTATCAAATTAATCATAAAAAGAGTGAATTTAAAATGTGTTAATTAAAGGGATATGTTTTAGTTCTGGAAACTGCCATTATTTAAAATATTTTATTTTCTAGAAATTTCTGATTAGTAAAGACTTTTTTTTTGTACCTTGCTATAACCTCAGCATTTACAGCAGTTCCTAGTACAAGCTAACTAAATACCTAATGAATAAGTAAATTATCCTTAAATGAAAAAAATATCTCCATCAGAATTTTATTACAGATTCATACCAGAAATGACCACAGGGAGATTAAAGTCAAGGGCTTACCTGTGCAGAGAATTAATAAGACCAAAGTCAAAGTTTCCTCCCTTGTATGAGCAAGTTGAATTGTGTCAGGGAAGGCAGCAGGGAAAGATATTTGGGGACTCAGCTGAAACAACCAGGTTCTGCAGCCCATAGATAAAATTTTAGAGAATTGGAAGGAGCCCCAGTAGTCAAAGTAATAGGAATATGGACTAAAATAGAAAAGCGCCAGAATATGCCTTAAACCTTTATGAGGAGACATCTTAAGTCCCAGTGCTCAGTCCATGCTTCCCTGACTATCCAACCTTCCAGGAAAACTGCCTACTGACAGGTATAGCTGTCTCGGTGGACTGGTATCGTTGGGGCCACTTTCCTGTCCATACCTGGTGAGATCTGGATAGGCTCCTGATCCCATGGGCAGCTAACCCATTCTTCCATGCCTGAGCTGGTATCAGCACTTGAGGTGTGTCTAACTATGTAAGCAGGGGCTAAAACCACTGGTGGGGGAATGGAATTAGGAAAGTTGTGGGTAAGGTTATGAGGGAGTAGAAGTCAGAATGAAAAGAGCAGAGTTATACAGGATGAAAGGAGACCCCAAATGAAAGAGACACCAGTCAGCCCCAGAGAGATAAGAGAGACAGGTTGCCAAGTCACCTGAAGACTTTTTATTCCCTGTACCCATGTCCTTAGAATTCACCGCCCCATGATCCTGGGACGCTTAGACACCCACACACAAGATTTGTCCTTTGCAATCCATCCACAGGCTGATTAAAATATTCACAAGTGCTGATTTGTTGCTGTTGGAATATTAGGTGCAATTAATCAAGAGAATTGTGTGGGTCAGAATGTTTCCATCATTATATTTGGAAGAAAATTCAAATCTCTTCTAACTGCTCCCATATCTACCCCTGTTTGGGTTAGATGACCTTCCAGAGCTATGCATCACACTCTGTATATATCACTATCACAGCAATCAATATAGCTTTGAACTGTGCTCTTAATGGGACTCATATATTCTCCACTAGAGGGTGGGCTCCTGGGAGTAAGGTTGTGACTTACTTATTTTTCCGATTTTAGTGCCCATCATAAGTGCCACAAAAATGCCCATCACTGAGTATGTTTTTGACCTATGTCTGCTAAAAAAAAAAAAATCTTTACCTGTATGTAGAAAAGATAAACTGTGTTGTTAAATACACTAATTTAAATTTTGAATCTTGGGCACCTGGGTGGCTCAGTGGTTGAGCATCTGCCTTTGGGCTTGGGTTGTGATCCCTGCTGAGTAGGGAGCCTGCTTCTCCCTCTGTCTCTCTCTTTGTGTCTCTCATGAAGAAATAAATAAAATCCTCCAAAAAAATTTAAAGAAATAATAAATTCTGAATCTTTTCCCAAATCAAACATATTTATATGTAACTACTCAAAAGTGAATGGATAATATGTGATAGAGTTACAGTGTAACTGGCTAATCTTATAACTGGATAGAAAAAACAAGAAAAGGATATAACAGTGAATTGCAATTCAATTTAATTTCTATATCATTCCTGATCATCTTTTCATACTGATAGTTGAAATATTATTGAAATAATTCCAATACTGAATACAGAAAGTATGCTGTTTACATGCCTTTTACTGAATATTCATTAGTTTTGAGAGTTTCCTTCCACACTAGGGCTTGATATTTGGGTTTTAGTGCTTTTGTTGTGACAATGCTTTTTATGCTGGTGACTCGAAACAAAAGTCATGTTAGTCTTCAAAATAAATGAGGTTTTCACACAATGATTGGGTATTTAGAGGTGTGCTGTACTCTAGTAAAACTAGTTTCCAGTCACCTCTCTGTTGTAATTATAGGGTCCTAGGAAAGGTTAGTGGTACACAGTCCCTTATGGCAAGCAGCATGCATTTGATGGCTCTCTTGATTTTTAGAAAACAACTGGCGGTAGTTTTTGCTCTTCTTTTCAATGTCAAGTTTGACGTGTTTGCATTATGAGACATGTAGGTATTTTAGAGTAACTTCTATATCCAGAGGTATTTGGACTTCAAAATTAGTTAAGAGAAAGACACATCCATAATTGAACATTTTTATCCAAAATTTTAAGTAATTGTCTTTCTGTTGGGTACATTCTTTCACTTACAAGAAACATTTATAATATGCATTTATTTAATCCACGATTATAATATTTTGTAAAACTTTTGAATATAAATTGGTTCAGTAACTTTTACTTTTTAAATTATATTTTCATGTATGTGGAAACATTTTTAAATACTTGGTCATTTAGACTGCATTATTTGATTTAATATTTTACCTATTTCTGTTGAGGTAAGTACAAATATAAACATTGGTAATGAATGGAGAATTTTTTTTAAAGTCTTTTATATGAGTAATAAATATCTAGCTAACCATTGGGACACTATATATTAATATAAGAAAGAAAACCAAAATAAATTAATTAGTAATGAAGGAGAAGGAGGACAATAGGAACAATATTATGGATGGAGTATTAAACACTGAAGTTTTCAGTAATTGATTACACTATTTAATGTTAGCATTTAATCAGAAGGTGCTGGAACAAGTACATTTTTATTTTTAATGATATGTATATTGCAGATGTATCTCCAAATTGCAAATGTCTATATATCTCCATAAATGCTAATCATAAGGACATGACACTTTTGAAAGTTATCCAAAGGTCTTTTTTCTATAAAACATTACAATAGTAAAAGTTTCATCTCCTCATTTAGTATTCTTACTTTAATTAGCAGATTTAGCTAATATAATAGATTTTTTAAAGTTGATTTGTGAAGAAATACTACTATCACTCTGTGATATATAGGTAATATTTTAAGATTGTTTCACAAATTTAACAGCTCTTCCTTCATATGCATTTGCTGTTTTTTTTTTTTTAATTCAAGTATAGAAGAAATATGTCAGAAGGAAAATGATTGAACTATAGGAAACCATCACAATAGCTGCTATTCACTGAGAGCTTATCCTGTGCCAGGCACCTTATTAAATGGTTTATGTGCAGCAGGTTGTTTTATCTTCACAACAGACCTGTGAGATTGATGCTATTATCCCCAATGGACAAAAGAGGTAACAGGTGTGGGCAGTGTAAGCCTCTTGCCAAGATCACTTAGCTGGTAAATGGTGGATTGAGTATTTAAACAGGTCTGTTTAATGCCAAACCTCAGGCTCTTAATACTATATTTTATGATATTTTAAAATACTATATTTTAGGAACCTGCTTCATGATGATATTTTGAAGAAGAAAAACAATAAAATGAATGTGTGGTACTTTTCAGAAGATTAGAATAAGAAACTTTTAAGTATCACTAGAATTTGAAAGAAAGTTCTGTAGAATTTTGAAATTATTTTCACGTAAGCTTTAGGCTAGAAGCACTTAAATTTTTAAAATCTTTGTTCTGTATATTTAAGATTTTCTGGAGGAGATAGTTTTAAATTTTAGATTTTCTAGAGGAGATAGTTTTAAATTCTTGAAAAATTAGCTTTGGAGTTAATACAGTCTAAGATAGTAAACTTATGTATATAGTATAACATGACATGCCCTGTTAATTATTTTTCTAGATTCCCACTGACCTCAAATTTCTTGACTTAATGTTTTTAGACAATTTAAGTATCATGAAAATTAAAGGTGATATTCCTGATTCTCAGGCAGACTAAGATCCTTAAGTATTTTCTGCTGCAAAGTCAAAGTTAAAATTCATCTAGTTTTGGTGCTAAGAACAATTAAAAATATACGTGTAAGTAATGGTTTCTAACCAGTTCATGACTTAGAGAACTCTCTAATAACTGAGGTGTTTTGTTAACCAGATACCTATTTATTATGTGTATCTGATATATTAAGGTTTATTGAGTTGCTACTTAACTATGGGACTTTAAATATCTAGCATCAGTTCAATGAAGTGGGTTTTTTCTGTTTGCTTGTTTCTTTTTGTTATATAGTCATGTGGCCTTCCTTAATTCCATACCCATTGTTTTTTTCATATTCCCATTCCTAACTCCTGTTCATGAAGATGACAACAGAATCATCACCACCTATTCACAGAAACCACCCAATAAGTAATGAAGATTCGTAATATTGCTCATCTACAACAGAAAACTTCTAGTGTGACACTTCCTTTTTTTTTTTTTTTTTTGCCTTCCAATCACAGAGGATGGACAGTTCCTCCTCACTTTCAAGCTACCTGCATACCCGGCATCTCTTCTTTTCATCTTTCTCTACACCAAACCAGTACTCCTGTTATTTGGTTTCTTAAATATCTACTTCCAGCTTATAAAGTCACTCAACAGTTCCTTCTCCTTAAATTCCTTCCTTCATCATTGCTTCCCCCTCAAGTTTACTCTCTAAGCTCTTAACTGCCCTTTAGCAACAAAGTGTAGCGAAAGTGATCTACAGTTTTCCTATCTAATTACCACCCACTCCTTCCTTAATCCTTTATTATCTGGCTTCTACTCACAGCACTGCAGTAAAATCATTCTTACAAAGGTCATCACTTTCCTCTAAATAGCCAAATCCAACTTCCTATGCTCTGTGCTCATTCTGCTCAACCACTTAGAAGCCTACATGTAGCCTTCCTATCCATCCAAGCCTTCCATATTTGATAAACGTTCCTTCAGTGCCCATTATGTTCAGGGCCTTGGGTTTCAAAGATGGTTAAGGCCCATGCATGCCCACCTGAAGCTCCCATTGAAATGGGAGTGACTGATGCAAAAACAGTTACCACTTAGGGGGATGACAGCTCTCATGCACCTGTTTGTCAAGTAAGACATTGTGGGGCCAAGATGGGAAAATTCCACAGAAGAAGTGGCATCTGAAAGGATTGGTGGGTAGGAATTCCAGGCAGATTAAAAGGGTCAAGGCAACATGGAGTTGAGAACCAGCACAGTATGTTTTGGAAATAGAGTGTGTTTCAAGCTTATAATGCCTGAGGATGAGATGTAAGTGAGTATAATGGGAATTGGAAACAGTTCAGGGCCAGATCACAGATTTGATATTTTTTCCCATTGCCCCTGTTCCTTCCATTTAATTCTTTTTTCCTTGGTTGACTCCCATTTTTTTCAGGCTAACCCTCAAAAATTGTTTTCCGTGATATGGCACCATTCTGCACCCAGTCCAGGTGATGATATCTATTTCATGTCTTCAACCATTACATTGGGCACACAGAAATATTAGATATTAGAAAATATTAGTGTAAAATGAGGTCAAAATAAAGGTAGTTGAAGGTCAAAATAAAGGTAGTTGAAGTCCTCTTCCAAGAGCAAGAGTTTAGGAATCAGGGAAGCCTGGAATAGTCTTAAGAAAGAGAGTGTTAGGTAAGAATGAGAGAATTGGGCACAGTCTATGAACAAAGCAAGGATTCTGGAAGGTTTTTCCAACTTGCCACTGCTTCATATCAGAGAAATAAGTTTGCTTATTTGGTGTACTGTTAGAAAAGATGCTTAAAAATTGTTACTTTAGTGTAGAGGTATAGTGCTCACAGCCCAATATCTCCAATGGTGCCAACAATAGATAGTTTGTGGGATAGCATAGCTCACCTACATCAGACAAGTATTGAGAGACTGGCATATATTCCTCCAATATTCTATGTTTATTTTACTTTATTAGTCCAATGTGAACTTTATCTATAACATATTTCTTTAACTTGCAGTTTATACTGTTTGTTGATGAGTTGGATTTTATAAATTAACAAATTTATGAACAAGTTAGTACTTATTTTGTTTGTAGTAAAAATATCTTTCAGGGTTTTAGAGTCACTAAAAAAATTCCATTTGACTATAGTTATTAATAAGTATTTGGAGGCTTAAAATTAAAGGTCACATGTTATTGTTTCCAGTGCAAGAATAGCATTTCCATGATATTGACAACTTGGTTTGAGTATCATTTGGACACATACTGTATGTAGATAATTGGAAACTGGGTATTAAGAACAAAAAAAAATCTTAGGGGAAATTAAAACCCAGATAAACTTTTAAAACTGAACACTGTGATTATTGACAAATAATTTGGAAGACATTATGTAACTCTAATATAAGCCATTCAAGCATCTCTAAATTCTGTAAAATAACTAGATGACCTCTGTAGTAGTAAACTTATTTATTTTCTCAAAGGGAAAAAAAAGGTAACTCTTAAATGGAAAAAATAGACCATGAAATCTCACTATTTGTAAAAGTTTATTTTAAGTCAGGTTGTTATTGCTAACAGTCCAAAACTTAACATTTCTATTCATTTCTTATCAGTGTGCTAGCAATTTGAAGATAGGACTTTTTGTGAAAAAAAAAATAGAATGGTTATTTGGTTGCTGTTCAGCAATGCTTTTTAAGAGAAAGTACTGTTCTAAAGATGCAGTGTATTATTTTTTAACTAAAAATGGTAAAGATATTTGCAAAAATATCTACCATAGTTAATGTTCTGAATAATGTAGACTTGGGAACATAAATGTTAAATAATAATGTCTATACTACAGGGAATGGGAAATAAATGTAGACTTTAGTTGTATATATACCATTATCATTCATTTAAGACCTCAGTAATGGGTCAGTCATTGGGCTAGGTGATGAAAGAACTGAGACAGCAACCATGGAGTCTAGAAACATGGACCCTGATATAATTTCAATGAAGTTTAGAGTATTTCTTTTGCCAAAGAACATAAAAGCTCTAAGGAGGCTATTTGTATGTTTGAGATAACTAGGCCTAGGGTGAAGGTCAAGGAAAGCTCATTTAAAAGATGCAACATCTCAGCTGGTATGTTTGTATGAATAGTTTGTGATGGAATCAAATGAATTCCATCCAAATGAAAGGACTTTAGAGGAACTCTAAATGGCTAGTGTGGCTGGAAAGTAAAGTGTTAGGAGGTGAGAATGAATATGTAAGCAAGGGGTAGACAGAGACTCTTGTGCTTTCTGCTAAATAATTAAACCCTTATTTTGAAAACTCTAGGGAGTCATTAAATGCTGAAAAAAACAAAATATCACAAATATATATCTTAGAAATTTCATGTGGGCAGCATTAAGAAGGATATAGAAAGGGCAGTAAGATGGTTTAGACAGAGCAGTTGGGAAGCCAGTAGTATACAGACAAATAATAATGAGAACATAGACTATGAGAGCAAGGATGGAAATGCAAAATAAAAGATGTATATACAAATATACAGATGGAAAGAAACATCTCCTGTACTTGGGTACTGGAAGTGAGATAAGTAGGGATGAGGGAAAATCAGAGGAATTGAACTTAGATATTTGGGGCTTATATGTGGGTCATGCTGATGCTTTATAATGCAAAAAATTAGAAGAAAATTATTTTGAACAAAAGTGAGACTTCAGTTTTAGGTTCAAGTAGCCTTCAACATTCCTGTGGCATGCCAGATAGAGATATACAGTGGACAGGTAAATATTAACAGTGTTTAAAAAAAACACAAAATTTGGGGTGCCTGAGTGGTTCAGTCCATTAGTGTGTGTTTTTGGCTTAAGTCATGATCTCAGAGTCCTGGGATGGAGCTCTGCATTACCTCCTTGATTGGTGGGGAGCCTGCTTCTCCACTCTCCCTCTGCCTGCTGCTCCTCCTGCTTGTGCTCTCTCTCTCTCTGTCAAATAAATAAACAGAAATCTTAAAAAAAAAAAAAAAACTCAATTGAGTAAATTTGAAGATCTTATTGTCTTTATTAAATAATTCATAAATTGGGCAGTATGCCATCTAGCAAATAGAGGGAGAGGCTTAAGGAATTGTGTAAATGGAAGGTTTTATAGGAAGGAGGGTAAGACAAGAAACTTATAAGAAAAAAAAAAAAAAGGTTTGTTCTAGACATGGCCACTTTCCTTTAGAAGGAAGCCAAAGGAGTCTTATCATGCAGATCACCTCATCTTTCTTTGGAGGATAAAGAACACCATGTGACAGACTCATTGGAATATTTTTGCCCACCAGAATATTTCTGACTGACCAGGTGAGACTACATTTCTAGGGGAGGTTGAAACTTCAATTAGATTACATATTAAGCCCTGGTTTAGTGACTTGGGGCCTTAACCTAAGCAATGCCATTTTATGTCTATCCTTTTTTTTTTTTTAAGGATCAGAGCATGTTAGAGTTATTTGAGCTAGAGAAAAAAGATCTGAGAATCATCCTTGTAAAGGAACAATCAATCCGATGACTTTCGATTAGTCTAAATTAGTTGCAATACGGAAAGAGGTCAAGAAATGTTCTTGAACCATACGGACTGGATTCAAATCTCAAATTCTTCAGCTACTAACTGTGTAACATTAGAAAGTCAATTTACCTTTTAATATCTAAATTTTTTCATCAGTAAAATAGATATGGTATAATAAAAACTTGTGAAAATTGAAGAGATAATATCTATACTATACTTACAAAAGTAGTATAAAATACTCAAAAAGTATTAGCTCGTTCTTAACGAGAGTGTGCAGGAGAGGAAAGCTGGGGTTGTAACCTTAAGAATATCTTCTCTTCAAAGAATGAGAAGAGAAATACTATGCCAAAAATACTGTTCTCAGAGCAAAGGCCAGACAAATGGGAAAAACCATGGAGCACAAGGAAGAAGATAATTTCAAAAATAAGAAAATTATTAAGAAGGCTAAAGGATTTGGAAAATTCAGTATTATAAGTGTATAGTATTTCTACCAGATTTGGCAACTAGAGGTCATCAGTGATTTTTTGGAAATAAAATTATTTTATTGGAAGGTGAAGACTAGAAACTAGAGTACAGTATGTTGGGGAATGGATTCAAAGGGAAAGAGTAAGGATGATTTTCAACTATTGCCTGATTCATTACTTCAACATACATTTGTTGTAAACTTATGATGTTCAGAACATTGTGTCTGGGATACAGCCATGAGGATAATCTAGTCCCTGCAGGCTGGAGCTTTTAGTCTGGCAGGAATGAAAGTCATTAAATAACTGCTTGCCCATTTAATTTCAATTATAAATTTAATGTTGAGAATGGGTACCCTGGGACCTGATCTAGTCTTAGGGGTGAGGAATGCCTACCTTGAAGAAAACTTTAAGAGCTGAGCACTAAAAGGAAGATACGAATTGGAATTAACTCTATAAAGAAACAAGGGGAGAGAATGCCAGACAGAAAAAAATAGCTTGTACGGTGGTTTTAAGAGAAGGAGCGTGGTTTATTTGAGGAACTGGAAGTAAGCCTGGGAGCTGAAACAATGAGCATGAAGAGGGAGTGGTATGAATCAGGGACAGCGTAGGTCAGATTATACAGAATATGATTGACCCAATGCCAAGAAATTGGTTTTCTATCCCAAGATCAGTGAGGTGCCAATGAAGGGTTTAAACAATAGATCATAATGCATTTTGAAATGATGATTCTGTTGCATTTTGTAGACAATATTCTAAGGAGGAAGGATAAATGTGAGGAAGCCAGTTTAGAGGCAATTAAAGTGTTCCAGGTGAGGAATGATGGTAGATTGTACTTGGGTGGTGGTGGAAGAACTGGGGAGAAGTTGAGGGATTCAGGGAACATTTTAGGACACAGAATCCATAAGGCTTGGTGATTTCCTAAGTAAGAGTAACTAGGGACAAGAGGTGTTAAGGATGACTCCCAGGTTTCTCACCAGCACAACCAGTCAAGTGTTGAAAGTGGACCAGACTTTCAGAAGAAGATGATGAATTCAGTTTCTAACAGAGTTTGAGGTGCCTCTGTGATACACAAGTTGCATAGACAGTTTGGCATACTGGTTTGGTAACCCTTCAGTTGTGAACCTGTGGATGTTGATTAGATTGCCTGTGTGTAAAGGACAGATGAAGACTCTACAACTAAACCTTGAGAACCTGTGGCATTGGTTATTTTGGGGGAGATGTTGCAGTGAGTGAGGATAGAGGTATAAGGTAAATGTGATATGATAGTATTTTCCTTCAACAACATATGCCACCGTACAGTCAAGAAAGAGACCTAGAAACTATCCAATGACTAGCAGCATGGTAGACATTAGTGATAATAGTGAAGATGAGTTTGAAGTACAGGGAAAAAAGAAATTAGACTGGAATGTATCTGAGGGGGATTGTTAGAAGAAATTTGGCTGTGAAAGAAAGGAATGAGAAATGAAGTGGTAGTTCTAGAAGGATGAATGGTGGGTCAAGAGAGTAATTTTTTGTAAAGATATATTGTGCATGTAATGTTTTCTTTTGTTAATTATCTTCACTGTCGTTGAACGAAGTTTCACTGGAAGGGGTTAACCTTACCTTGAAGTGAATGGAGATCATTCCCATGAGCCTGGCAGCAGTGCAGAAGGCAATACCATAGCTTTGTGCCTGCTCTTATTCTAACTTCAGCTCAGTGTAGATCTGTGGAAAAGGCGAAAATCTAATGCATTCTCTCATGTTCCTTACAAGACAGCTTTCAGAAATATCCACAAACTAAAATGATTTAGATCTGCTATAAGTCCCCCAGAAAAACATTTATGGAGGCTATTATTCTGATTTTTATTTGATGCATAGTGCCTTCTTCTCTAGCATGAGAGCTCTAGCATCGTGGAGCAAACATCATACGACTTGAGTAGTTAGCAGCTGTTTGATTTGGGGCAAGTTTGTTCTCTGAGCCCATTTTCTCATCTGTCAAGTGGGAATGATCATACCCGTCTTTCAGGGTTGGTTTAGTGATGAAATGAAATAATATATGTAAAATGTCACAGCGACTGGCAGATACTAAATAAATGATATTTTTCATCTTGTTTTTAAGACAATGCTTTTTGTAGCATACCATTTAATTTCCTTTTCATTGGTTTGAATTAAAATATCTGTCTGTGGTCTCTGTGTACTTTTCTTTTTGATTCTGTGTAATGATGACTAAAACAAACAAGGAAACAAAAACTAGTAGAAACAAGAAAAGGTGAGTGAAGCTTTATGAACTGCCAGAGTTATAATGAAATAGAGGCTACATCTTCTCTTATGGCAAATTCTCCAAGAATATATTTGTTTATTTATTCATCTATTTATTTATGAGAGACACAGAGAGAGGCAGAGACATGGGCAGAAGGAGAAGCAGGCTCCATGCAGGGAGCCTGATATGGGACTCGATCCCGGGTCTCCAGGATTATACCCTGGGCTAAAGGCGGCGTTAAACTGCTGGGCCACCAGGGCTGCCCAAGAATAAATTTCCTAGAGAGCAGCTCCTACCAGATCTCTGAGACTTACATCAATTTTCATCCTTGGTCCTTTCCTCTTTCTCAAACAAAACCATATCCCTAATTTTCATCTATTTATGTACAATATATATACTTTTAAACCCTATAAACTAGACAATATCAATTTAGGCATGAAGCATAGGATAGTGCACTAGTAAGCAGGGCATCTCTTATTAATTGTATTTTTTGGTTCCATTAAGTATCTTAAAATGTCAATGACAAATCATTGCTGATTTTTAAAAGCTTAAAATACACATCCTGAGAGAAGAAAATATAATTTGTTTTTGATGGACATGATAATTTTATTTATAAATGAATAGAAGAGCGTATTTCCAACAAACATTTTGATAGTTCTGTTTAGATTTGTTGAAACATTGTGGTGTTCTATATTGTAACATGTAGAGCATTAGTTTTAATAATTCAACTTCAGTTGGATGCTTTCCAATGCTTTACTTAGGTACTTACATTTTTAGAAAAAGCATTGTTTTTTTAAAACCTTTCTTCCCCACATAATTTTCTCCCATACAGTCTTTTCATTTTAAAATTAAGAAGAAAGATGAAAGATCTAAATTTCTAAAGGTAAAAAAAGATTTTCTAAATTATAAAAATATAAGGCATTAAAGAATTTTCAATAAAATTTTAAAATTAGAATTTTAAAATAATAGGATTATTCTGTATTTGTATGATAGTTAAGGTTTAGAATACCTTTTTACCTACATTATCTAAACACTCCATAAACTCTGTTAGAATGACTTGGACAGCTATTATTTTTGACTTTCTGATTTTAACACATTTTAGTTTTCCATTATTTCCTTTTATCATCAGCACAAAGCATAAGCTTTAACAATTAAAAAAAAAGTACAACCAACAATACAAAACTTGTAATGCAGGAGATGTGCTATTCAGTTTTTCTATTTTTATATGCTATTTATGAATATTTAATACAATAATAATATTTATATTACTCTAAATTACTTCATTATATGTACCCTAGCTATATCTATCTAATATTATCATTATATATATCCAAATATGTACACTTCTTGAACATATATATCCTGGATCCCTTCCAGCCTAAACACAAAGTAAGATACATTTATTATATATCCAAATTATTAAAGCTCTCCCCTCAGTGGGCTAATTAAATCCCCTTGAGTCACCCCTAAGATCTTTTTGAGAGGTTTCTTTCTAGTTTTCTGTTCATGTGTCCTCAATGTAGGTACTTCGATATCTTTCTTGTCTAGTTACAACAATGCTGACTCCAATGTCAGTTACCCCCAGATGATTGCTTTTCTGGTATGTTTAACTCTCTCTCATTAGTGACCCCTGATGGAAGCTGCCAACTAGGCGGAGTGGGCGTGTCTTCCTTCTTGGACACTTCAAAAATTTGCATAATGCTTTCCCACTTCTTCACAACAAAACTAAAACTAAAGTCACAGCCTTTAGATAACAGAGCCTTTAAGATAACATAATAAAGAATAACTGGATATAACATCAGCTGTTACCTGGGAATGGTTTTTCTTAGGGTCCAGATGCCCCTACTTGACCTCAAGTTTCTTCACTGTGCCCCTTTGTTTAGTTTCTAGCTAGCCTCCCTTGACAGGAGTCAGCTTTCCCCTTGATTTCAATAGTTCTCAAACATCTACTTGCCTTGGAGAATTGGCCAAACTGTCACCCCATTTATTACCAGCCATTGGGAAAAGATTAGATAGGCCCTTTGCCCTATCTAAATCCATCACTTTGCTTATCTGGATTGCCTTCTCCCTCTGATGGATCCTTTCGGGGGAATTTCCCAGTTCATAGCTTGTTTAGTATGTGATCTGTTATCATGGCTCGAGCACTATAATCTTGGTTCCAAATAACATTTTTCAAACTCGATTATTCAGTGTTAAGTAATACATGCATGGGAAAATAGCATTCTGATCCATGTTTTACTTTACCCCACACTTCATTCCATTCATTCTGTAGGGGAAGGAGAATATCAGGACTGTACTTTCCCTCCTGCAGTTGTTTATCTCCATTCCTAATACTCTCCTACTAATGCTTGATATTCTCTCTATAATGTTTCAGGCAGGAAGCTTCCTAGATCTAGATTTTTAAGATTTAGGAGGAATTTATCTAATATAATTTATGGAGGCTAGATTATTCCAAAAGATATATCAATTACATTACTAAACAGAACACTTTCGAGATCAGTCTGAAGTATCAACATTTGATTTACCTCACTGTATTTAGGCCTTCCCCAAAAGGACTATATATGAATATCAGAATAAAAAATAGGGCTTCTAGAGTGTTCTCTCAGACAGCAAAGGATTAGTTGGCTCTCAGTGTTTTTCTGCCAGTCTCCATCCTAGAAGGCAGAGAGTAACTCTTGCACAAACTTTTCCCAACATTTATAAAGAAAGTGTTAGTTTCAGCCTTTACCAGTCAGCACAATTTATTTCTTTTATAATTCCAAATTTTTTGGCTCTGGAGAGTTTCTAAGTGTGTGTGTGTGTGTGTGTGTGTGTGTGTACATATATATTTTTTTTCCTTTGGAATATTCAATTCACTTGAGTGACAAACATGAAAATGGTGATGTAAATTTAATCATGCCACCTCTTTCTATAGTGAGCAAATCATTTAATAAAGTGTATTGAAGGCATAAAATGTAATGAAAGAAACTTCTAAAAGGAATTCCATGCCAGGGAAAAAATGTTTATTATTTTATTTGAGGGATTATATTTAATCGATTTGTAACTATCAGAAAGCAAACACAAGTGTCTTGTCTCTTTAAAAATAAGTCAAGTTTTGTAACTATTTGTAATACATATCATAATCATCCAATATATATTTGGAAATACTAAATTTCATCTGATGGTAGAATGATTATTGGATTAAACTTTATTAAGAGCAATATTCACCTTTTGAGGGAATAATATTGCATACTATTTGGAATTGTAGTTAATACTGCAGATACTTCTCATATGTCTTTTGCAACCACTTGTTTGTTTTTACATAAGAGTATCTACCTTTGTGCTACTTTCTCCCTCACCAGGTGTATCATTTGCCTTATACATTTGAAAGAATTTTTATTTCCAAATGTTTAAAAGAGAAAAGTATGCCTTAAGATTCTTTTAATATCACATAATTTTTTATTTAAAGAAATTGGAAACTGAATTTTTAATGAAAGTCAAACTAGAAAAAACAAACAAAAACTTTACTAAGTTATCTTTCTACAATATATTGTTTCGACCAAAAAATGAAAGAATTTTAATTATCTTTGGCATAACCAAAAGATCTTTTGTTGCTTTTTTCCTCTGCTCGTATCTGCCACTTCAAAATCAGGCTATTTATCTATCAATGAAAATAAATAGCCCAAGAAAAAAAATTATTATATGTTTGTGAACATGTATATATGTCTATTATATAAAAATTTCCTTAGTAGACTTTTAAAAAACTGTAGTTTTGTGATTTATAATGTCTTGTAAATTTGAAGGGCAGAAATCGTTTTACCTATGAATGTATATTTCATTGCATTTTCTGAGTGAGCATGGTGCCCTGTGCATAGTAGTAGGCACCCTATTTGTTGATAATAATAGTGGTGAGTTCTGTTCAGTCTACACCTCCCTTATACCTAGATTCTTGATCATTCATATTCTATCTTATTTCAAGCTTCATTAAAGTTCATAAGTACAACTCTATCATGTCACTGCCTTTCTCTAAAGACTCTGGAGCTCTTCCTTGTTTTCTAAATTTATGTTAAATCTCAACTCTGGTGTTATTTTTTTATTGCTTAGTTGTTTTCTATTTCCCCCCTTGTTATACACATTTTCTTCATCAGCCTCATAGTCTGGGCAAATTGAATAACCTGTTTCATGATCTAATTCTCTGGAATCATTTTAAGTCCACCTCTACAGCTGCCATCTTCAGGGAGTGTCTGATTTTTTTTAAGTAGCATTCAAACCATACGACTTCAATCCCTCCGGAACTGTAAATATATTTGTTTTGTGGCATTTATCACAATTTAGAAACACAACAGGTGTTTGAGTTGGCTACCCATTTGGAATGAAAATCTTATTCAACAGAGTTGCAATTCTACCTCTTAGAATGGTACCCAGAAATATTTTGTGGAAGAGCATGGTAAGTTCTTGCCATAGCGTCCACCTATTATGCACACCATTCTAAATCCATTATTAACTCACCAATTATGTATTTACTCTCTTTCTGAATTTGTGTCTACAGTTGTCACTGTTCTTTATTTTTCAAAATGATTTTTCTTAGTGGGATTCAGTTAATTGCAATGATAAGGTAATATATAAAATGAATAGAAGAAAACTAATCCAACATTTTAAAGTATGTTCTTACTTACAGATGGAGAAAACAAAGGCAAATAGTTACCTGTGAGAATCTGTATGTCTTAAAGGTTTGAACTTTAATATTCTTGTTACTGAAAATTGCAAAGGAATCTAGAGAGAACTTTTTAGAATATATATTATCTTAGCCAACCAAAAAAGGAATACTTTTGTATCTAAGTATCATTTACTTATCAAATTAATAAAACTATACCTACATGTTAATCTTTCATTTTTCAGACTATTGAATACTACTTTTAAATCTGTTTTTCATATATCTGTGTTGTATTGTGAGATATGCTGCTGCTCAACATTCTAAAGTGAGTTTAGCGGAAACAAGGGCTAATGTCAAGGTTATCTAAATCCTTTGTGGATTTTTTGCACACTAAACATACTTACAGTCCTGACTACCATTTCTGTTAGATTTATTTAATTGCAAAAATTGTAAAGAATTTATGACTTAGAAGTGCAGATGTAATCAAATCTCACATTTTAAAAAGCTTTTAACTTTTCACTGAAAAATTATAAGCCAGATCTTTCTCCCTTTATGGCATTGATGTAAGATATAGGAGGATGAGACAGGGGTCAAAGATTTCTATTAGCTCTAAAGATTAGGAGTTTTACTGTTCCTTTAAGTCTGTTAGCTTTTTCTTTCCCTTCCTTGCTTCATTCTTTTCTTCCTTCCATTCATTTTCTTAACAAACATTTACATCTCTTCACCTCTGACCCAGGAAAAGAGATAGGTCCAATGAAAATCCAGATCATCTTTTCCCTCCCTCTACTATAGATAATATATAATAATGTGAAATAGTTTCTTTGAAGGAAGACTTTCTCATGAGTATGAGAATCCAGAAGTAGTTTATTTATTTAAAAAGTAGTTTATTTACTTAAATTTTTTTTCTCTTTATAAGAGGGGAAAAGTAGCTCATCAGATTGCAGATGAACTGAATTTAATGCCTTTAAATTACTGCAAATTCCAGTGGTACCTAACTTATAGCTCCTTGAATATATGAAGCATAATGATAGTTCTATGCTGTTCTATAGATTCTATGCTCAATATAAAGCTTTTAAAAAAGCATAATTACTAAAAGTCATTCTGTAGTACAGTGTCCAGTATTATTTATACTTGTTAGTTTTTATTGCCTACAGGGCTAGGTTTAAACCAAATATGTAAATATGTGAGGCTATATTTGCTATTGGGCAACTCCTAACATTATTTTTTTGTCTCTAGGCCGTCTATCCTATATCTCACCCCTACATAGACTTTGTTTTTAACTTATTTACTAAGAAATACTGATTGCAGTAATAAATCCTGGTTTGAGCCCATCCTTGTTTATCTGACTTTCTTTTCTTCATGTTCTTTGTTAAACAGTCTTCTCTAAAACATAGGCTATACCTGTTCCCCTTATTACAGAGAAATGTTAGTGTTGCATATCTTTGTATGGAGATGCTTACTAAACGTAGTTGGAGGTATAAATTATGCTACATTCTCAGAGGATTTTAGTCTTCTGAGAATCTTTAATGTGCAATGCAAATATCAACCATAAATTTTTTCTACAACTTTGTGACCACTCACTCCTTAAAGATATTAAAATTTGCCTTCAGGAAATTTTTGTTTAGGTGACTTCTTTCAATTATTTAAAATTCTTTCTAAAGATTTGTTTGTTTTCTACTCTGATACAAGCTCATTCATTCACATGTTTAAGTCTACAAAAAACAGTACAGCATAAAAATACATTATTCTATAGCAACAAAAGTCCTTATCAACTGTATTCCTTATTGAAATGAAAATCAACTTACCTGGAATCCTGTGTTTCAACGGACTCTTACAGAGCTGGAGTAGGAGGTAATTACAAAGACAAGGACCCTCTGTGGAAAAGGCCTTGTATCAAAAGCCTGAACATTCACATATTTTCCTGGCTATGAGTGTTTACCCATTAAGAAGCTTCTGAAATTTGAAAGGAAAACATTTTCTGTATGAAATCCATAGCTTTGTTATTTCTGAGCCTTTTGTAATAGATATACCATGCATGAACTTTAGTCTCTCAATATAGCTCTAATTTTTCTTTAAAAAATCTACTTTTGGACATTAGTAGAAATTATTAAAGAAAAATATTGAAGTCATTTAAATTATATAAGGGAAAAATAAAACTAAGCAAAATAAAGCTCATAATGTGATGAGCTTTATTTTTTTTAAAGTTACACTCAAGTTATTATTATAAATAAAGCTTTTAAAAATATTTAAGTACATATTAAACTTTATGATTCAAATGGAATTACATTGCAATCAAAATTTATTTTATGGATACTACTTTGAAATATATACAGCAGGTAATCTTAGTAAATTAATAAAATACAAATGGTATAGAACTGAGTGGCTTAACTTTATTGCTGATTTCTTATAAATATATTTAGTTTATTTATATACACTAGTCTATATTATATTTATTATAGAAGATATATAGTGATATACAGCCACATTGATCTAATATTTATATGTATGTTTTTACTATTATCCTATATATGTTACCCAAAAGTGATAGTCCAGGGAGTTCTTTATATCTCTGTTATATATTGATATTTATATCCAAAGAATCATCAAATACTTATGCATTAAAACACATGCACTAATTGGTTGTGTAAAAAAACAAAAAAAAAAAAAACAAAAACTGGTATTAGAGTAAATCAAGGATACAGCCAACTGTATCCTTGCAGAAGAAATAATGCTAGAAAGATGAGTAAATCCTAGTTAGTTAAAGGTGTAATCCCTTAAGCCTGGATAGATTTATTTTAAATACCATTGCTTGAAATCTTTTTGAATTACTTTCTTTTTTGCCTTCTTAAGTAAATACTACTTTAAGCTTGATGCAGACATGTCTTATCAAATCAGAGTAATCTTCATGAACTTTGTTTATGGTGAATCACTAAAGTTTCAGCTACAGATAGTGATACAGATGGAATATAACATGGGGATATATGTATCTGATGCCCAAAACTTGCAGAAAAAGCTTACTCATATTCATCCTTTGTCATTGAAAATAGTGTAGTGGTTCAAAGCACAGTCTTTGGAAACACATTGGCTCAAGCTTAATCCTAGACCTTCCACTTCTACCATCTGTTGTGTTTTGGGAAAGGTTATCCAACCTCTGCAAAATTTAGTTTTCTGAATGGTGAACATAGGGTAGTGATATCAACATCATAAACTAAGAATAAGGAATAAACAAAATGATCAGCGTAAGTCACTTATACTCATCCACTGGCAATGTAATACTCAACAAATTGTGATGATGTTCTACAAGCATCCTATAGTGGCAACAACGTGAAAATTAGGGAAGGACAAGTCAGGATAAATGAAGGTGGAAAATTATACTTAGGTGTTTAAAGGTCTGTTAGCCTTCTCTATATCTGGTTTTCTTATTTTATGATGCCAGACTATATATTGTTGCTTACTTCTAATAGTGATTCTCAACACTGTTACTCTATTAATATTTTATACCTATTTTTATGCTTTCTGTTCCATTCTAGATTTATTCATTTTTTTAGAAGATACTTTTTCAAAAAAGATTGATTAATTTGAGAGAGAGGGAAAAAAAAGTAAGAGAGCATACACAGAGGGAGAGGGTGAGAGAAAAGCAAACTCCCTCTGAGCAGGGAGCCCTCAGATGAGGAGCTGGATACTAGGACTCTGAAATCCTGTCTGAGCTGAAGGCAGACACTTAACTGACTGAGCCACCCAGGCACCTAGAAGTTGCCTTTTTAAAACAATGAAAAAGTGAGTCTTATCAGCCAATGAAGGACAGTTTAACTTTCTATTCAGCAAACAACTCACCATACTTAGTAGCACACTCTTTCTTTTTTTTCTTTTTTTTTTTTTTTTTAGCACACTCTTTCTAGCTACTTTTTTTCCCCCTCTATGGTGCTTTTATTTTATTTATATTACTTTTTCCTCTAAAAGTTTGTACTCTTAGATGAATATCACCTCTATTCTCCCACACTCCAGACCCTGGTAAACACCATTCTAGTCTCTGTATAAGTTTTACTTTTTTAGACTCCACCTATCAATGATATCAAACAGTATTTGTCTTTGTTTGACTTAACTTCACTTAGCATAATATTCTCCAGGTCCATCCATATTTTTGTAAGTGGCAAGATTTCCTTCTTTCTTATGACTAAGAAAGGTGTGTGTGTGTGTGTGTGTGTATTTCACAACTTCTTTATTTATCCATAGAAGAATGAAGAATACTTAGCTGGTTACCATACTTTAGTTATTGTGAATAATGCTGTGATGAACAGAAGGGTGGAGGTATCTCTTTGAGATCCTGTTTTCACTTCCTTTGGGTATATACCCAGAAGTGGGATTACTGGATGATATAGTAGCTCAATGTTTAATTTTTTGAGGAAACTTCATAAACCGTTTTTTATAGTGACTGCACCAATTTACATTTCTACCATAGTGTACATACCAACCCTGGTTATTGCTTGTGTTTTTGATAACAGCCATTCTAACAGGTTTGAGGTGATATCTTATTGTGGTTTTGATTTGCATTTCCTTGATGGTTAGTAATGAGCAAATTTTTATGTATCTCTGGGGCATGTGTATGTCTTCTTAGAAAAAATGCAGAGGGTTGGGATAACTGGGTGATGGGCACTGAGGAGGGCACTTGATGGAATGAGCACTGGGTGTTATACTATATGTTGGCAATTCAAACTTCAATAAAAACAAATGAAAAAAAATCTATTTGATTCATCTGACCATTCTAAAATATGATATATTTTTTCTGTTGTGTTGTATGAGTTATTTACATATTTTGGATGTTAACCTTTTGTCAAATATATGATTTGCATATATTTTCTCCCATTTCATAAGTTACCTTTTCATTTTGTTGATGATTTTCTTTACTGTGCAGAAGCTTTTTAATTTGATGAGTCCCACTTGTTTATTTTTGTTATTGTTGCCTTTGCTTTTGGTGTCAAAATCAAAAATCATTAATTAGACTGATGTCAAGGAGGTTTCCTCCTTTGTTTTATTGTTTTGCATGTGGCTATTCAGTTTTCTCAGCTCCATTTTTGAAGAAGCTATCCTTTCCCCATTATGTGTTCTTAGTTCCTTCATTATAAATTATTTGACTAGATATGTATGGGTTTATTTTTATTCTGTTCCATTAATCTATGTTTCTGTTTTTATACCAATATCATACTGTTTTGGCTACTGTAACTTCATAATCAATTGTGAAATCAAGAGGTATAATGCCTCCAGCTTTGTTCTTCTCATGATTGCTTTGACTATTTAGGATCCTTTGTAGTTCAATACAAACTTTAGGACTTTTAAAAAGTTTCTGTGAAAAATCCCATTGGAATTTTGATAGGGATGCATTGAATCTATAGATCATTTTAGGTAATGTGGACATTTTATCAATATTAATTCTCCATTCCTTTCCAAACGGAATATATTTTCATTTTATTTGTGTCTTTCTCAATTTCTTTCATAAATGTCTTAATAGTTTGCAAATATATAGGTCTTTTACCTATATATTCAACATCCTTTTATGATAAAAACTCTCAATAAAGTGGGTATACAGGAGATACACCTCAACATAATAAAGGCCATATATGACAAGCCCACATCTAACATTATACTCAGTGGTGAAAAGCTGAAAGCTTTTCCTCTAAGATCATGAATAAGGCAAGAATTCTCACATTCACTACTCTTTTTCAACGGTCTTATTCCCCTCTATACTCACTTTATTGAGAGTTTTTATCATGAAAGGATGTTGAATTTTGTCACTCTTTCTGCATCTATTGAGATAATTATATGATTTTTATCATTCATTTCGTTTATAAGGTGTATCACATTGATTGATTTGCAGATGTTGAACCATCTTTGCATAAATTCCACTTGACCATGGTGTATGACCCTTTTAGTTTTAATTTACTGTTGAATTTGGTTTGCTTATATTTTGTTAAGGACTTTTGCATCTATGTTCATCAGGGATATTGGCCTGTAATTTTCTTTTCTGATAGTGGATTTGTCTGATTTTGGTATCAGTTTATTGCTAGCCTTATAGTTATAGTATAGTTTGGAAATTTTTTCTCTTCTGTTCTTTGGAAAAGTTTGAGAAATATTGGTATTTATTCTTCTTTATTTGGTAGAATTCAGTAGGGAAGCCTTCTTATCTTGGATTTTTCTTTGTTGGGAGGTTTTGATTACTGACTCAATCTCCTTACTAATAATTAGTCTGTCAGTATTTTCTACCTTTTTATGATTCAGTCTTGGTAGGTTGTATGTGTCTAGGAATTTATCCATTTTTCTAGGTTGTCCAATTTGTTGATATGTAATTGTTTACAATAGCTTCTTATGATCCTTTGTATGTTATCAGTTATAATATCTTCATCTGATTTTATTTTATTTTAAAGATAGTGTTTATTTATTCATGAGAGACAGAGAGAGAGAGAGAGAAAGAGAGAGAGAGAGGCAGAGACACAGGCAGAGGGAGAAGCAGGCTCCATGCAGGGAGCCCGATGTGGAACTTGATCCTGGGTCTCCAGGATCACAACCTGGGCTGAAGGCAACACTAAACCGCTGAGCCACCAGGGCTGCCCTTCATCTGATTTTATATATTCAAGTTCTCTCTCTTTTTTCCTGATTAGTGTAGCTAATGGTTTATCTCTGGTGATTTTATTTTTCTTATGTTTAATTCTGAAAGAGTATATTTCTTCCCCTGTCTCATACCAACACTCTTCCCTATTACCACAAGTATTTCTGAGTTTGAGATCATTCTAATATATAAGGATTTTCTGTAGCCAATATTTACCTTAAATTTTCATAATACAACATGGCATAAACATTTTTAATATTTTTCCTAAACTACAGCTGAATTAGTTTTATGATTAAAAAGATAGAAATATATAGAAGTAGAACATTTTGCCATCAAAATGAGACCAAGGTTACTTGTTTTATTTTTTACTTAGAGGTTAAAATCTATTATAGATATAGGTCTTCTTTACAGTCACTCAAACATAAATGGACGTAGAGATTCTCTAAATATCATTCAAAATTTACTACAAGATGTTGTCTGTCTCAAAGAAGCATCTGTATTATTTTCTAGTAAAGACACTTTATACTTGTAATTGCCCTCAGTTTCTGTCTTTAGAATAATATTAAGTTAGATAATTGGTGTGTGGTAATGGTGATGTTCTGGTAGGTCATGCTGGAAGGGTGTATGAAGACATTAAAATTCGTTCTTATCCTTTTCTGTAGAATATTTTCACATTATAGAGTTTACTCTGATGAGTTCAGGGGTGGTGGAATTTCTGTTCCGAATAGTCCAGGAGTAGATCTTCACCTTAAATAGCAAGGAAGCAGCATGTTTATGGGGACAAAGGCAGACCAAGGGGCAGCCTGGGTGGCTCATCGGTTTAGCGCCACCTTCAGCCCAGGGCTGATCCTGGAGACCTGGGATTGAGTCCCACATTGGGCTCCCTGCAATGGAGACTGGTTCTCCCTCTGCCTGTCTCTCTCTCTCTCTCTCTCTCTCTGTTTCTGTCTCTCATGAATAAATAAATAAAATCTTTAAAAAAAAGGCAGTCTAAGGAAACAAAGCTAATTGTTCAACAACACAGCCCTAGTATTCACTTTATTCAGTGATCCCTATTTTTTATTCCTTCTAGAGGATTTCTATCATCTTCACTCCTATGTGAACAAGTTGCAGACTTAGTTTCATTTATTTCTAAATCTCTGGGGCTGGCACAGTGCCTGGCACATTGTGCCATAATCTGTAATAATCTTATTGTAGATCTATTTTGCCAAATGTGACTTCTACATGTTATCTACTTGTTTTTTGAGGGCTGTTCATTTTTTATAGGCCACCTAAAATCTTTCTGTCAGATATGCTCAAGTAACACATAAACACATGTTTGCAATCAGTATTTATCAAATTTAAGTTGGAAATTAGGAAATACAAAACATTAAGGAGTGGTTTCTCCCCCCTTTTTTGGTAGAGTTTAAAAGGTGATTCTAGAGGAGATATTCTTAAATTTATAAAAATATTGTGCAATAATATTTTTTTGCAATAATATTAAATGCTAAGTAGAATCTAACCCCCACCTCGTTCCCCCCAAGAAAGTTTATGTAACTTACATGCAGTTTCCAACATGGTGTCTACTTCTTGGTAATGAACCCCAAGTTTTAGTTTATACCATGAAAGATTTTAGTCTTGATTTCACTTTTTATGGTGATCATGTACAAAAACGTATCATGGTACATTAAATGGAAGGAAATATTATTTTTGAGGATAAATTATAGGTGTTACACAAACCATTTGTTAAAAAATAAGGGGTAATAAAAAGTAACTGCAGATTTAGAAATAACGAAGATGAGTTTCAATTCCAGTTGAGACAATTGTGGTGTGAACAAGCTGTTAAAATATATTTCTGAAGAACTGGAATGTAATATAGTAACTTACTTACTTTTTTAAGGAGGAAAGAGAGATATATAAGTGAAGAGTTCCATACCCAATTTTTGGACAATAAAATTATGCCATGGTTGAAAAATGAAAAATTGGAAAGTGGTCAGTTAGCTTTAAGTGTTTCACTGAATTTTTAACATATCAATCATTACTTTGTCATTTATTTAAATTCAATTAGCCAACATTAGTTTCAGATGTAGTGTTCAATAATTTATCAGTTGTGTATAACACCCAGTGCTTATCATATCACTAATCATTTTTAAACCTTCGTCTCCATATCTTAGGACT
This sequence comes from Canis lupus dingo, assembly GCF_003254725.2. Taxonomy (NCBI): domain Eukaryota; kingdom Metazoa; phylum Chordata; class Mammalia; order Carnivora; family Canidae; genus Canis; species Canis lupus. Next base: position 59,753,150 of record NC_064254.1, read on the forward strand.
ACTTGCATCATAGATATGCAGGACTTAGGATCCCTGGGTGGCGCAGCAGTTTAGCGCCTGCCTTTGGCCCAGGGCGCGATCCTGGGGACCCGGGATTGAATCCCACATTGGGCTCCTGGTGCATGGAGCCTGCTTCTCCCTCTGCCTATGTCTCTGCCCCCTCTCTGTGTGACTATCATAAAAAAAAAAAAAAAAAAAAGATATGCAGGACTTTTTAAAAAGACAAAGCAAAGCAGACTGCTGGTATTATGTGTCATAACACCTCATTTACTAGATCTTTCAATGGAGAAAAATGCGAAACTGGAATACTGAGTTTAAGACTACATTTCATTTTTTTAAATCTAGGATGTACAATTTTAGATAATTGTACTAAATTAGTATCTTTTTTCAAAACTCAGCTATTAGCTAATGTCAGACCTCTAGATAGGTAATTTAAGATAGTATTTATCTTTAATAAACAACTCCTATATTCATTTTTTGAGAAATAATGCTCTTTATTATATACTGGGGAAAATTAGGTTGAAATAAACACCTCTGTAATATTATGAAAAGTTGACTTTTCAAAAGCAAATATGTTGCACCTAATATTATTTAATATTATATATTTTATTCATATTTTAGAATAATTCTACTACTTCTTGCTTGCAATATATGTCAGTTTATTTTCATTATCTTCAAAGATAAGAGATGGAATACAATGAGACTGTCCCCAAGCCTCAACTAATTTCTCCTATTATATAGATGGTAACATTGCAATAGCATTGTAGTAGGTAATGTTACATTAATTCAATATTATAAGGAATATACTTTTCTTTCTTTCTTTCTTTCTTTCTTTCTTTCTTTCTTTCTTTCTTTCTTTCTTTCTTTCTTTCTTTCTTTCTTTCTTTCTTTCTTTCTTTCTTTGTTGGTAGACCAGACTTTTAATTAAATACAGGAGCAAAAATTAAGACTTTTTTTTCTGATAAAATGACTCAAATAAAATTTAAGAAAGAAATAAATGTATCAACAGTATAAAGTGTAAATAATTGTATTCCAACTCCATAAGTTTTTGTGATTTCTATTTAGTAGTTTTGAGACATTTGGGGGCAACCATTTCACATCTTTTATTTTGTTGGTAATCTGAAAGAAAACATACCTGAATATGTTATTGTCCATCATTGTCTTCTTCTTTTTGCATATGGATCATTTGTGTTTAGTTCAACAATGATTTCACATGGAAAATATAAATGGCATTCTGTTGCTTAATTCCATTAATTGAATATAATTCTGAGGCTCTCTCAAGGATATGGAATTTCATTTTTGTTCTTACTGAAGCCATTAAACTAGCTTTATAAGCTTCACATAGTAAGGTAGGAGATTAATTCATGGGCTTTTGCAGCTGGTCACGTTTTGCATTATATTGTCTTAAATGAACATCTGTAGCCTCATCTGCATGTCCTCTCATTATCATTTCCATTCCATGGCCTCACCTGGGATTAAATATTTCTTTTCTGTGCGACCTATGTGAGAATTTCTACCTCCTCTACTTTCAATCTAGAGATTTTTCTAGAAAAGGTAATTAGTAAACAGTTGTCATTCGGCTGAACAGTCCGCATTTTTTAATCTAAAGTTTGTGTCTTTAATAGGACAAATTATGGTATAATAAGCGTAGGTGGTTCTTTGAGTCTATCAAATTTTCACACATGCACTGCAAGATGCTTAGCTACCACCAGTAAGGAATAAGAAAACATGTCTCTAAGCACTTGGAGTGTCAGCAGGCATTGGCAGGGGTTACCAGGGAGTCACTAATTCTAGGGAGCACTTCAACCCATGCTTCTTACTCTTAACTTTTTGAGCCTGAAGGAACTTTTGCAATCTGCAGGAGTCTTTAGTCACTATTATAATCATGGTGGTATTTATTATGTTTGCATGCAGTGATAATTGTTAAACTATCTAAAGCTGATATTTCTCTAGGAACAGTATGAATTATAAAATTTTAAAAATCATCCTTTTTTCTCCTTATATTTGCCCACAGGAAATTGTTTTTTTTGGGGAGGGAGGGTAAATATGTTCTACCGCTGTGTGTGTGTGTGTGTGTGTGTGCATAGAAAATCGATATATTTATTAAGATTTTTATCAAATATCCAGGGTTATACACATTGGGCAAATAATGTCACATTATGTAGCAGAATGAATTTTTATGTTGACTTCCAATGCTAAGTTAATCTCTTCCGCTATTTCCTAGCAGGCACAAACATATCTAGGTATCTATTTAATAAAAATCACATTGACGTATTATTTCCACATGCAAACGAGGGGACTTGCTACAAGATAAAGGATACCCAAACTTCAAATTTTTGACTACTGGCTCATCTGTCTTAAGTGTATGCTTTTTTTATCTCAGAGTTGTGTTGTCACTAGTACTAGAGAGTTATTTCAGAGGTGGAAAAAAAGCCCTTCTGATACATAAATAAAGCTACATTCTATAAATATATTATGAACGCATTGTGTTTTTGTATCTGACAATCTAATCAACTTGGTTTTGGAAGCAAATAATGAGATTTCAACTCTACTTGAGAAAGGTCTTCACAGTTGTGTTTGGGTGTTAGAAGTTAAATGTTTTAAAGGTGTCATTAGAAATTAAGTAATTGTTTAGATCTGGTTTGCTTTTTTTGACAGCTGGGTTATAGTTGGTTACATATGGGTAAAAAAAATCAACATCAGGCTAAATGTAACTTCACACCTGACACAGGAGTTCTTAAAGGAAACTAATTAATTGGCCATTTTGCACTGTAAAGAAATGACTTTAATTATATTGATGTATTTGGTTTCATAGGTCAGAAATATGTCATTTAAAAAATCTATATAAATGATACTTAATAACATAATAATAGTATTGCCTGAATGCTCTTAAATGATGTCTCTGAGCACAGAATTTTTATGAAAACAATCACCAAATCATGAATATTAATCAGAAAGTATTCAAAGTAATCCACATATTTACAAAAACTATAATTTTTCCTTTAAATAAGAAAAAAATCCACAACTGAACCTCAAAGTAGAACACATATAATAACTTGATGAGCCTGTAACTAAACCTACATGTTAAAATTTTAAACCACAAAATAAAACCAAATGTTTTATAAAAACACTTATTAAAACAGAAGCATTGGCTGTTTCATGTAAATATAAATAAATATATTCATCTTAAATCATATTGTAAATTAAAAACATAGGTCAGTGCAACTAATCAGAAGAATGTATGACTTACAAACTTATCTTCCTTAGTGTGATAAAGTAGCTAATAAGGCATTATTTAGATCTCTCATTACTTTGACTTTGTCTTAAGATAAGTCAATGTAGGGACACCTGGGTGGCTCAGCGGTTGAGCGTCTGCCTTTGGCTCAGGGCGTGGTCCCGGGGACCTGGGATAGGGTCCCACAGTGGGCTTTGTGAATGGAACTTACTTCTCCCTCTGCCTGTGTCTCTGCCTTTCTCTCTGTGTGTCTTTCATGAATAAATAAATAAAATCTTAAAAAAAAAAGATAAGTCAATGTAATATCTAATCCCTTCTAGTGAAACAGCCTTGAGAGAGAAGAGCCACATGAAAGCCACCCAGACACCCCCATGAAATGGTCTGCTAATCTGATGAGTAGACAAAAAGCTCCTGTGTAGGGGTGGAGATTGGAGAGGGAAAAGTAGAGTAGAGACACTTATAAAAGATATGAGTTTTGATCACAAACGCTTGCTGAAGCTGACACATCCATGCAATGTGGATAAATGACACCCTAAAACCCAAGCGTGCACTTCAGGTGCTCCCTAAGACTAGGGCCTGTGAGTTTTCATACAACGGGAAGCATCAATATCCCAATAGCCATTGGCTATATTTCATTTCTTTTTTTTTTTTTTTTTTAGATTGCTTTTATTTTTTTTTATTTTTAAATTTTTATTTATTTATGATAGTCACAGAGAGAGAGAGAGAGAGGCAGAGACACAGGCAGAGGGAGAAGCAGGCTCCATGCACTGGGAGCCCGATGTGGGATTCGATTCCGGGTCTCCAGGATCGCGCCCTGGGCCGAAGGCAGGCGCCAAACCGCTGCGCCACCTAGGGATCCCCTATATTTCATTTCTAACAGTGTTTTTCACTAAGGCTGGGGATACACTCCACTCGTTTATTTCCTTACAACACTAAATGGTCTCCTTTTAAAATAAATATTTTATGTATTAATTTGAGAGAGAAAGTGAGCACAAGTCAGGGGTGAGGTGGTGGGTGGGCGTGTGTAGGGGAGAGGAAGGGGGAGAGGGAGAAGCAGACTTCCTGCTGAACAGCAAGCCTGACTCAGGGCTGGATCCCAGGACCCTGGGATCACAACCTGAGGCGAAGGTAAATGCTTAGCTGATTGAGCCACCCAGACACCCCCATGAAATGGTCTCCTTTTGCTCTTTTCTTGGCTTATATGAAATTGCACCTAATTTAGAAGAAACAAGCTAAAGTACTTGGGGGAACTGAAAGATGTCCTGTATGCATTACTGAAAGCATCCCAGGGACCATTCTGCAGCACCAGGTTAAATGTGAACTCTATGTATTTCTATATTGTTGACTGAAATGGGAAGATCCGAATAGTATTGGCACTGAACTAGTTCATTTTGTTTGAGTCTCTGCTCTATTACAAAACACAACAAGCCAGAAAGCAACCAGCCCGGATTAGTTTGTGTGCTGGTGCCAAAAGAGCTAATCAGAGTCCAGCATATGGGGCATTTGAACAAGGAAATGGGTGTTAAGTATCTGGTCTGTGTTTGGACTGTTTCTGAAGCATGTGGGTTTTGCTTGGTAATCTTAGAAGTAGCCGGGAGGGGATAGAACAGCTGTGGCCACTCTACCTGTAAGTGGTCTAAATTACTCCCTTGGCCTTCCCACCTTGCCCACGTGAAAATTCCACTTTGGCTTCGTGGATGCGTTCCCAACCTGCCTGAGAGCTGTTTGAGGAAAGCTTACTTCTAGATTTAGGAGTGAAATTGTTGCTGATACACTACATTCAAATTCAGTGAAAACTTACGGATATCTATGCCTTGGGCAACTTGCAGATTATATTCATGGAGATGTAAAATAAAACAGTGGTTAAGAACAGTTCTGCAGCCAGATCCCACAGGTTTGAATTACAGCTCCTGTCATTTTCTAGTGAAGAAAATGCAGTTAGACTGCAGGCATCTCCGTTCTATGTACTTCGTTTTCCTCACCTGTAAAATGGGAAGTTTATCAGTAGTATGACGCGTGCTGTTGAATGAATGATCACATGTCTCTACATTTTGGAAAGCCCCAGGACTCTCCGTTCTTAAGCTTTTTCATTTCTTTCTCTACATTCTTTTCTCAGGTGATTTTATCTAATCCTTGGAACTTTAAATACTGTTTATAATCTGATAATTCCCAAATGTGTGTCGCAATGTTTGGCTCTCTTCTGAAATGTACTAAACTCCTGATTTTATCCCCCCTTCCAAAAAAAAAAAAACGTGTTTTTTTTTGTTTGTTTGGGGTTTTTTTGCAATTTTCCCGGAGTCAGCAAATGGCAACTCCATTCCTGCCAGTTGCACCGGCCAACACATTTGGAAATCATTTTCAAATCTTCTTTTTTCCCTTACACTGCATGTGATCTGTCAGCCAAATCTGTCAACTGTCTACCTTTAAATTATACCCAGAATCTGAGCACTTCTCCCCATTTCTACTGCTACTTTCCTGGTCTAAACCACATCATCTCTCACCTTGATTGTTAACAGGAGCCTCCCACTAGTATCTATTTTTGGCTCCATTTAGTTTCTTTTAAATGCAACAAAGTGATCCTTGTGAGTAAAATCATAGCACTCATCTGCTGGGAAAAACCAAACCCACTCATTACCACCACTTCTAAGGCCCTACCTGAGCCCAACCTTTACCCTGACCTCAGCTCTTACTACATTCTTTTTCCCTCCTTCGCCCCCTTGATCTCCTTGCTCCTTTTTGGACATGTCAGGCATGCTTCTGCCTGTGAGTGTTTGCACTTTCCTATTTCCTCCATCTAGAGTGCTCTTCCTTCAGATAGAGCTCCCTCTAACTCCCTCCATCAGGTCTGTTCACAAATGTCACCTTCTCAGCAGTTACCTGGCCACTCTATTAAAATTACCACTTAACTCCTAGCACTCTGAATTTTCTTCCCTGCCTTATTTTTCTCCATAACAATAACCACCACTCTCATACTATATACTTACCTGGCTATTTACTACAGTAGAATGTAAGTTCCAAGAGAGTAGGGGTTTTTTCTCTTTTATTCACTGCTGTATCCAGGGTTTACAGGAGTGCCTGGTATGCATTAGGTACGTAATACATACTTTTTGTCTGTTTGAATTAATTTATTCTGTAAGGATTTACTGAGAACTGAATATATAGCATTGGATTAGGTAATGCTTAAGATAAAGAGGGAATTAAAAATTCTCCATGCCTCCAAGGAAATTAAAATATGTTAGGAAATAAAGTACACAAATATCTGCAGTATAAGAGAATATAAGTGGCATAAAAATTAGAAGTAAATGCTGAGGGAAATAAGGTGGGCTTCTTTGAGAAATTGGCCTTTAAGAATGGACCCTGAATATATAATAGGATTTCAACTAAGAGAGATGAGGTGAGAATTGGAGGATTGCTGAAATAGAAGGAATAGTGAAGCAGGAGAGCTAGGTTCTTGTCTCATGGAGTCAAAGAATGAGTTTTGTGGACAAAGAGTGAATAAAGCGATAGAAGTGCATTAAGTAAAGATATAGAGAAAGCTCTTGGAAGCGAGAGGGGTCCCGACAGGGTTGCCACTGAAGGTTTTTTAGGTTGCCCTTTTATTGAAAATTTGCCCAGGGAGCTTGTGGCCTTGAGATTCTTGTGCAGTCTTGGTTTGAGCAAGAGCTATCGATAACACTCTTAATGACTTCTTTGTGGTCTCATCATTTTCTCTAATTGCACCGTAGCCGCCAAAGAAAAATACACCAAAGTAGTAGTGATGCAAACACTACTACTAACATCCAGGGCTAGGTGGTCTGGTTTATTCCCTTATCTCTGGTTTTCTTATATCTCAGTATTTTGGGGACTTTGTTTTGTGAGCCTGATTCCATGGCTCGTTATCTTTCTCTCCCTGCCTAGCCCTGTCTCTTACTCAATAGGAAGGAAATCGGGGGCAAGGCCGAGGACTAGCCGGAGGTGTATTATTGCAGCCCTTACCCCTGGGAAAGGAGGAGGGAGTCAAAAGGTTGTGGAATAGAAGATGGGCTTGGTTGAGCTCATAATATTTTTTGTAGGGTTTTTTCTGGCTGTGGAAAAACTCAGGCTGGTAAGCATTTCTCTGTTTAAAGTCCTACAAAAAAAAAAAAAAAAGAAAGTCCAACAAAGCAATTTGAAATAACTCATTCTTCTTACCCAACTTCTAAATGCTCTTTTTCTTACCAAGCTTAATATAATTGAGGGAAATGTCGGGGTTCTGGCTTAAGGTTGCACCCGACATTTGGATCATGTTCAAAGCCTTATTAACATTGTACCTAAAATGATAGGCCATTTTGCCTCACTTACTTGCCAAAATAGTCATTTCTAAGTTAAGGAAATTTTGAGATAGTCTTACAACATTCTTATTGCATTTCATTTTAGATTGTAAGCTCGATGGTAGGGACGCTATATTGTTAAAGATGTTTTTATATAGCAACCATTGCAGTATACTCTTGGTGCTTAATAAATGTTCATAACTATTAAGAACAAAAAAAATGGGAAGGAAATCTATATAGAAATGGAAAAGGTAGGTTATGCAGAGAGAATAGTGTCCATTTCAGTTTGAGAAGAGTATGGATTATATGCATAAAGGGAGTGGAAGATGTTGGTTATGTATGATGGATACGCCACATATATTTCCTAACAAATGGAAGCTTCTGTTCACTCATTCCTTAATCAAGGGAAACTATTTGGTTTTCATGTTACTCATCCCCTAGTCTAACCTTTCCTTTCATTGTCCATAGCCAATGAAATCAGTATTGGGCAGAGGCCCATGAATTGCCTGGTATGGAAAGCCCTGTTCTTTAAAACAGTAGAGATATCTCAGGTGAATTCACGTTTTGTCTCTTGGGAACTTGAATGATGAAATAAGGAAACTATCAGGCAAGAGCCATGGAAACATAACAGAAAGGTCATCAAGCAGAAAGACCATGAGGAAACATTAGTAAGCAAAGATGGTGGATATTTATAAATATAAAGAAGCTCAGATGAAGCAATGTTCACTGAATGTTTGAGAAGAAGCTAATTGAGGTGAGAAAATAATACACAGAATAAAGAGTAGCCTTGCTAGTAGAAGGATAACTAGTCAAAACATACTCTAAGAGAAGCCAGGACTTAGTGAAAACATAACCCATGTTAATGGAGATGACTTAGAGTCAAGAATATGCACAAACTCCTGGTCTTAACTGATTTGGAGCAGAAAAATGAGGACTACACAGATCCTGAATAATTTAAAATTTATTTTCTTTGATTGCATTGAGAGTCTCCTTTCTTATTAGCATTGTAGCTATATCATATATCCTCATCATTTAAGATTGCCTGAGTAAATTGCTCATACTTGCAACTCAGCATTTGTCCTCTTGTCATTAGCTTCTTCTGGCCTATGATGTGACAGATGAAGTGGGCTTGCTAGATATATTTCAAAGATCTTTATAGAAATGAAAAATATCTATGATTTTTTTCCTATTGGATGTTTACTTGTGTGTTTTCCATGTTGAATGGTATTCTCATAAAGTAGCCCATTGTTATATTTTGACAGCTGGAGGCAGAAAAAGCTAGTTTGGTGAAAACTTATGCAACTGGCTTTTTCCCCCTCCTTTCATTTCATTTGGTGCTTTTGTTTGAAGTTGTATGTCTTGTCCATGAAAGATGCTACTATCCTGGAAAGATGGGAATTTAATTGCTCTCATCAAACATGCTGCCTAATAAATTGCTTACTCTGGCAGAGAAAATTAGAAGTAGCTTTAATATGAGCAAAAGTCTTTTTAATATGGCAGATTTTATATGATATAGATGTATATAACTAGATTTCTTTATATCACATGCCATCTGTCATAGAGTATTGGCATGATGGCTGCAGTTGATGTTATTATGTGCATAAATACAATGATAAATGGATCATGTTTTGCATGCATGTACTATTTTCCAAATTTTCTCTTAAAGAAAAAAATTTTAAATATTGTGATATTTTGACATAAATTTGTATTTATGTGGTAGAAAGATATTTTAATTCTACTTCATTTGTAATACTTACTTTTGCTTTCCTGTACCTAGTGATGCAAAGCAGGTCACTTCAAAGCAATATTAAAATAAATTGAAATTTCTCCTCTCAGTTGTTTTCCCCATCTACTCAAACATAATTCAAACTATTTTCTCCATTAGTAGAATTTATTTATTTTCCTCTAGTAGAAGGTTTTATTCTGTAAGGCCTCACATACTTCTCAAGTTTTTAAGTAAAAACGGTCTAGTTTAATGTAATTTCACAGAACTATTTTTTTTTAAAGATTTTATTTTTTTATGATAATCACAGAGAGAGAGAGAGAGAGAGGCAGAGACACAGGCAGAGGGAGAAGCAGGCTCCATGCACCGGGAGCCCGACGTGGGACTCAATCCCGGGTCTCCAGGATCGCGCCCTGGGCCAAAGGCAGGCGCCAAACCGCTGCGCCACCCAGGGATTCCCTATTTTTTTTTTCAAAAGGGTACTATTGAAGTTTTCTACTTTGCTCTACATTGGGAAATATTTTCTTAGCATTAGGAGAGGAGAGAGTAGCAACACTAACATTTTTAAAATTCCATAGGTAATCTAGGTATAGGAAAACTGCTTGAACAAAATCTGGAGAAACAAAGTCAAAGAGAGGAGTCATTTGTCTTTGACAAATGAATCAGCATCAAAGTTATCGCTAGCTGCTTCTACACTTTCCTGTTGCTTAAGTTTTTATAATATTTTTAAAGAAAATAGAAAAAATTGATATGAACATAATCATCTAATGTTATAGCAATGTTACCTAGAAGACAGAAAGAACTGACATAATGGATCATATAATAAGACCTTCACAAGCATCGGGTACAATATTTATAAACACATGCATACTTATGACAGAAGTTGCAAAAACGCAAGATTATGGGATGTGGCATTCAGTTACATGCTGAAATTCCAATAGATGGAGATGTTACTACAAGAAGAGGATTATTATCAGTAAGCCAGCATTTTTTGTTTTCCTGAGCTGTGAATAAGTATCTTTTTTTCATTTGAAAAGTGAGGTAGAGGAATCCTCCAAGTAAGCATAATACTTATTACTTCTCAGCTATGTAAATAATTGAACAAGTTTTTTTTTTTTTTAATTTATTTTATTTTGGGTGGCTCAGTGGTTAAAGCATCTGCCTTCAGCAGATGTCTCTGCTGTCTGTGTCTCTGTCTCTGCCTCTTTCTCTGTGTCTCTCATGAGTATATAAAGAAAATCATTAAAAAAATAAAATAAAAAATATTTTTAAAGATTTTATTTTTTATTCATGAGAGACACTAAGAGGCAGAGGCATAGGCAGAGGGAGAAGCAGGCTCCATGCAGGGAGCCCGATGTGAGACTCGATCCTGGGACTCCAGGATCATGCCCTGAGCCGAAGACAGAGTTGCTTGTGAGCCCTCCAGGCGTGCCTTGAACAAGTTTATAGTAATTTGCTGAAAATCCTTAGTCATGATTATCATCTAAGAAATTGAGATTTTTCAAAAGTAATTAGCATTAATAAATTCCTAAAATCTTTGAATCTCAAAATTTATGCAATAATTGTTATTGCATTTTCAAAATAACTTGCTGATTCTGGGACTAAGTGTTTAAATTCCACAGCAGTTTTTTATAAAATTAATTTTAGAATGTCAAAATTATGTGTATGTATTTATAGATGTATGTAAATACGTATGTGTATATGTTGAATGTGTAGTGATGTGAGTCTGCTATTCTGTTATGATAGAATGACTTCATGTATTTATTGATGTTATCATTTAATCATTCAATAGTGTCTACAGTGTCCCAGGTACTGTGCTATTATGATGAGCAATTTGCATATTCTAATCTTAACCAACTCATACTCTAAAGGAGGTACAATGCAAGAGAGAAATACAAGATAATGAGGTAAAAATTATATAGTGTATATATATATAGGGTAGTATCCCATTTGCAGTAAGAATACACGTGGGTGATTTTTGATAATAGGGAACTAATGAAATGGTTTCTCAGGCAGAGAATATAAATGACCAGATCCAGTTATATGGTGGACCAAACTAACATCAACTTTTGCCTCCACAAACAAAAACTGATAACTTTTACACGAAAAGAAAAAGTCTTTTTTTTTTTTTAATTAAAAAAATAAAATTAAGGGGAGAAAAGAGAGCATTTAAAACCAAAGCGGTAACAATGCAAGTTGCTGTAATAACGCAGTGTAGGGTTTTAGGGTTGGGGTTTGGAGTATTAATCCTGAAGCTAGGCTCTTATACCTAGGCACTTGGGCTTTAATTCCAATGTTTCCAGAATAGGAAGTGATAGGTTAGAACAGAACATGAATTTGAAGCTGAAGTCTCTGCATAAAGCTATAAGCTATAATCTGAAAGGGCTGAATCTTCCATGGAATGGGAACTAAAATCTCTACCTACAGTATCACAGAAAAAAGTAGAAGGCATGCTACCTGGGGCTGTGAATGGAAAACAAAAGAAAGAAGGAAGGAAGGAAAAGGGATGAAGGAAGGAAAGAAAGATGGAAGAAAGGAAGGAGAAAGGAATTCAGGGAAGGTAAGAAGGGAGGGAGGAAGGAAAAGAAAAAAAGGAAAGGAGGAAGGAAGAAGAAAAAAAAATATGTTTTTTTCAGCCTGGGTGGCTCAGCGGTTTAGTGCCACCTTCAGCCCAGGGTGTGATCCTGGAGCCTCAGGATCGAGTCCCACGTCAGGCTCCCTGCATGGAGCCTGCTTTTCCCTCTACCTGTGTGTGTGTCTCTTTCTGTGCCTTCCATGAGTAAATAAATAAAGTCTTTAAAAAAAAAAAAAAAGAAAAGAAATCAAAATTCAAAACTTGTTCCATGTAAGTATGGTATACAAATTTCATTCTTTTCATAGTACAGGGATCTCATAGTAAACACTGTAACATAAAAATTGTTATTAGAACAGTGAAATCCTTTGGACAGAATAAAATGCAAATGCAAAACTGCTCTGAAGGAATACTTCCAAACCAGCTATACAGAGAGTCCCATAGAGAAAAACAGTTCCCACTCAGGATGAGCCCTACTCCCAGCTCACACCATAGCAAAAGCCATCACATCGAGTGAGAGAAATCACAACAAATAGGAGGGGCGGAATCCCTGAGAACTTGATATAATAAAACAATCTGGAAAAAGACCATGACATATGAATATAAGCTCAATGAGGACAAGAACCTGTCTGTTATATTCACTGTGCTGAGGATAATTCTAGAATTTGTTGAATGGACTAATATATTTAAAACAGAATTTCAAAGGGAAATAGAATTTGTAAAAAAAAAAAAAAAAAGAAAGAAAAAGAAAAGAAAAGAAAAAGAAAAAAGAAAAGAAAAAAAAGAAAAAAGAGAAAAGGAGCATCTGGATGGCCCAGTCAGTTGAGCATCCAACTCTTGATTTTGGCTCAGGTCATGACCTCTAGGTCATGAAATTGAGGTCTGTCATGCTCCTAGCTCAATGGGGATTCTGCTTGAGATTGTACCTCCCTGGCCACCCTCTCCCAACTCCCATATGTGTGTATGTATGTGCCCACTCACACATGCCCTCTCTCTCTCTCTCTTAAATAAATAAATAAATAAATAAATAAATAAATAAATAAATACCTTAACGAAAAAAAAAATAGACAAGACAGAAAATGAATAAGCAAAATTGGAAAAAAAAAACCCTAAGCATTCTAGAAATGAAAATTATAGATACTAAAATTTAAAAACGTAAGGTTAGGGTTATAGGAAAATTTAAAGATAATTAAATTTCTCTTTAAATATCCCAGCTCAAGAAAAAAGATCTGAGAGCAATTCCTCAAATGTGGCACAAGTGAAGAAAAGATAGAAAATATGTGAACAAAGTAAAGATATGGAGAATAAAATGACAGAATTTACCCACCTATGCATCCAAAATAGGATTTCCAAAAGGAGCTGAGAAAATGAGGAAGAAGCAATATTTAAGGAACTAATTATTGAGAAATTTCCAGAATTAATATATTAACCTTCCCATTGAAAACCAGTGTTTTGAGCACATAGAAGGCAATGTATAAATATTACAAACAAATGAATTTTAACTGCTTGAACAACAGATTTTCAAAGCAATATTGGGGACTAGAAAACAAGAGAACAGTATCTTCAAAGGGCTGAGAAGAAATAATTGTCAGACTAGAATCCTAAATTAGATTTGCTAAATTGGTGGTGAAAACGGAGGTTAAAATGAAGACATTTTCGGGAAAACAAATACTGCAGAGGTTTCTATGCACAGACACTCACTGAACTACTAAAAATGTACTTAGCGAGGGAGAAACTGAAACCAGGTGGAAAAAAAAAATGCAAGACATTATGAGCAACGATGAGCAAAGAATTAGTGAGCATATAGGTAAATATTAATAATTAGCAGTTCTAAAAATAACTTTGGGGCAGCTAAAATGAACATGGAAATAAATACAAGAGTATTGTCAGGAAAGTTCTGTACCCAAGCCTTCTCAGGTCTTTGTGTTAGGGAGGAGAGTAGAAATCTCATTAACGTTCTGTTTTGTTAGGATAAAATATGAGTACAACTTAAAATAGAAAGGTAATCATAACATAAATGCATCCAACTTTGAAGCTAATAGATGAACAATAGGGGGATTAAAAACCGAAAAGATCACTGATAAGTAAAAAGGTATAAAAAGTATAAAATAAAAGCAAAAAATACAGTGTAAGCACCCATAGTTATATATGTAAATACCTGAAAGCCAAGGAAAGCAAGTCACACTGGGAGCTACAAGTAGTTCAAAGTGGCTGAAGAGGAGACAAGCTGGGGTGTGCAGGGGGAAAAGAATTTTCCCAGGTATCCTAGATCAGAACTGGTTCACTGGAAGCCCCCCTCTGGGCTGCCTTTAGGGTTCCCTGGAGCACTGCGGCCTGGAGCTGGTCCACAGGGAGCTACCTGGTGGGTGGCATGGGCTGGGGTCAGTCTATAACTGCTGGGATGCTGCAGAAAGTCTCCAGGAGTTCAGTGGAGAAACTCCCTAAGGGCCAGCATGACAGGCTTCTCACCTACCTAACCCCGAAAGCTAAGAGGAAGACTCACACCAGAACTAGAAAGGGAAGCCCTTTCCTCTGCTGTAACTTAAACTGCCCTCCAGTGTCCTCTGTTGACAAAAGCCAACATTGAGTCATCTGACAAAGGAGAAATGTCTATAGGGTCCAGCCCCAGTATGTCAAAACAGGGAAAAAGAAGGGCAGATTTATTTATTTATTTTTAAAAGTTGGCCTGGGAAAATGTTTTGGCCATCCAGTAAGCTCCTATTCAACCCTTCCTTTTTTTTTTTTTTTAAGATTTTATTTATTCATGAGAGACAGAGAGAGAAAGAGAGGCAGAGAGAGAAAGAGAGGCAGAGATATAGGCAGAGGGAGAAGCAGGCTCCCCACAAGGAGCCCGTGCTGGACTCGATTCCAGATCCTGGGATCAGGACCTGAGCCGAAGGCAGCCACTCAACTGCTGAGCCATCCAGGTGTCCCTCAAACCCTTCCCAACAAATTCTGAGTATCACCTTTATGGGAAGGGGATGGAAAAACTTAAAATTTGGCCCTTTCCTAGGTTTCCCTTGTTAACTCTAGAGATAGAACTTTCTAAATATGCTATTCTGTTATTTTTAAAGAATTGTTGCACCCCTTTTAGGCATTAACTACTTCTTACTAGTTAATAATCCTTCATACTAAATTTTCCCCTGTTTAAATTATCAGTGCAGTTAGTGTCTCTTCACTGGACCCTGAGTAAACCATGAATTACAGAAGTTGATTGGAAAGCAGAAACTTTCCTAAGTGGAGAAATAAAACACTATCCTTTTGTAGGAAACAAAGAGGATGATCTGACATCTGTTAAAATAATGGTGCCTTCACATGACATTTTTGCTGACTTTCATTTTAGAAAAAAAATTGTACTTTCAGAATTCTTTATTAGGTTCTGTATCTGACTTTTAGATGTGGCAAGGATTTCAGAAGCTGTGGTTGATCTTTTTTGGTCCAGCTAAGATGTCTGTGTGTGTGTGTGTGTGTGTGTGTGTGTGTGTGTGTGTGTTTTAATTCTTCCACATGAGTCTACAAAAGTGTTCCTCCCTGTAACTTAGATTTTCTGTAATACAACTTAGTACTTCTCTCTCTGCTTTTATATTCTTCTAATGCTAGTCATCCTTTGCAGTACAGCACATGCTATGGGGCCACCAGTCTTTCTACACTTCTCTTGCAAATCATCTTCTACTCCTTTATGTGCTGATTCCAATCTTAAGATCCATCTCAAATTCAACTTATTTAAAGATTTTGGTTTTGTTATTTTCCTCATGACTACAACCAAACATTAAATATTCGTTTCTTGAAATTCTGTAAAATTTTGCACTTTACTCATAGGAAAATTTTTTTCCTCCTCTCCTTCTCTTAATATTTTTTCTTTGGGCAGCCCCAGTGGCTCAGAGGTTTAGCGCCACCTTCAGCCCAGGGCGTGATCCTGGAGACCTGGGATCAAGTCCCACATCAGGCACCCTGCATGGAGCCTGCTTCTCCCTCTGCCTGTGTCTCTGCCCCCCTCTCTCTCTCTATGTCTCTCATAAATAAATACATGAAATTTAAAATATATATATATTTTTTTTGATGTACTTTAGAAAATGTTTTACAACTGATTTTTATAAGAAGGATGTGCAATAGATACTTGTCAAAATACGAGAAAGAGATTAACAGTGAAGCATGAAGGTGAGAATGACTATAAGCTATGAACATGATAAGTTACCTTAGTTGAACATTAAATTTAGCTAAGAGTTCCTGGTTGGGGAATGAAAAAGGCAATATGGTGAGTTATGTGTTCATTTGTGTTTATTTCATATTTTTGGTCAGAGGTGGGATTCCTTGGGAAGGAGACTGAAATGTATATTTGTAGGCAGCAAATTCTGTGGAAAAAAATGAGAGAGAAGTGGGGTTGGGCAAAGAGAGAAATTTGGCTGCACAGGAGTCACAAGAAGGACTCAGCTGACCCCTCAGAGGTGCTGTGAGACTGAGGTGGCCTTCAGAGTCATCCCAAGTTGGGGAGAGGCTCTGGGACCTTGTTTGCTGGCATTGATGAGTTCTTGGATGATATGCCCTGAGAACATGTGCATTGGGTAGGGACTCTTCAGCAGAGACTACTCCTGGGAAGGCCAGCAGACAACCTTCCTGGCAAAGAGGGGAATAAATCTTTCAGTCCTGAAAAGGGATCTGGGAGGCACAGGACAGAATTGATAATATATTATATTTTTGCTTTTCATAGATTTGAACTGTATCATCTCTCTTTAGTAGGAAAGAGTGAGCTTTGCAAAATTGTCTATCAGCAAATTTGGGTATACATGACCTGGGGGGTGTGGTATGGAGGGAAGATTAAAATATGGTTTCAGGTTTTAATTGCAATTCGTGTCTGACTGGAAGACCGCCCCCCCCCCAAAAAAAAAGTTAAAAAAGGGAAACTGTATAAATGAAAAGGAAATATAAGTAAAGTTTGATGCAACAGCAGAACAGATACCACAAGGAATTATATTACATGATTAATTGCCAAATGAGCCACTTTAAATCTATGCTGGAACAAATAAAAATAAATTAACAAATTATTGATATAGGTAATAGTTGTTGCAAGAGTTTAGTGGGAGTGGAAAGTAAGGAAAACTGAGTGTTGGTAATAAGGCAAAAATGTTTCCAGAGAAGGAATTTAGACTATTTCTTCATAGATTCTTGGAGTGTCTGAAGGTGTTGACAAAAGGATCCTGAAAATTTAGGACTTGGTCTGGGAGTGGTAGCAATGGATTAGAACAAGAAGAGATGGAAGGAAAGCCAAGAACTGATAGACAATTTCTAGAGTCTAGGTGAGGTGGAAGCAAGCAGCTTCCTCTATAAAGATATCCATAACTCTCTGCTCCATGCCAGTTCCTCCCTCTCACATCTGCCACAGGCCTCACTGCTTTACACAGTTTGGTATTTGATAATTTGCTATCATGTAGTCAGCATAAAAATAATAACTAAGAGTTGTATAATGATTAATATTTTATAGAGCACTTTCACTGCTCATCTGAGTCTTCCAAGCATACAGTGAGCTGGGCAGGACAGGATTTTTTATCATCATTTTTAGGTATGAAAGCAAAAGCCTAGCTGCATAATGTTATTATTCCCTTCATTATAACTTCTTCAAGCTACTGAGTTCATTTCTGTCCTTACAGAACCTAGAATAGTGCCTTGAATATGAAAAGCAGTCAACAAATTTTAGTGGGATGAGTGGGAGCTTATATTTGAGCTCAATCTCATAAAATTAGGTGTTATATATTATGCTGCCAACAGATGACTCCAAGTAATATTAAAGTTGACTTTTTCATGTTTTACTCTGAATGAGCAAGATTTAGTTTTTGAATAGATGACAGCTTCATATGTTACTGTAGGTGTAATATCATACTTGGGGAACCTTTGTCTAATGCTATTGAAAAATGTTACAGAATTTTCAGATAGAATAGTTACAAATATTTCTCTAAAACAAATATACCCCCAGTGAAAAATGTATGTATATTTGGATATTCTAACATAACTTGAACCAAATCACAGGAAAAAAAATATGGAAGAGTGAAATTATTGAGTGTTGAGTGTTGCATAATGCATTAGTTTCACAATTTTCAATAATCGGTAATTTTCTTAATTCAATAAGTCATTATTGTTTAAAAGATACCTTGAAAAGGAAAAGATTCCATAATAATTTAGTATATGATAGAAACAGCATTAAAATGTGGAAACAAATACTGGAATGAACTCTAATGTTCCAGTTTTACTAGTAATTTTTTTTTTTAACAATGGAGAAGTCGAAGGGGGCTTAAATAGTTTATCTCTGAATTTTCTTTCAGATATTAAATATGTTTATTCCATTGTTGTCTAGTAATTAATGTATAACTGTTACTGGAGACATAAAGGAAAATAAAAAAGATATTTGTGCTCCTGGATCTTATATACCACTATCATGTATTTGACAGATTGTCGTATCACAACTTGAAGTAGATAGAGCTTGTACCACACAAAAAGCACATTTATTTCAAAGAAAGCAGAACTAAAAAAAAAGAAAAAATTGGCCTGAGTTTGGAAAGTGTAGCCCATGTTTGAGGAAAAGTTAGTAATGTATTTTACTTGAGTACTAGTGGAATTTTTAGTTTCAGAAACAGTGAGAAAAGAGTTTCAATAAAGATATGACAAAATCCAATTCCAAAGAGATCTTAAGGAGGAAGAAAACAAAAAATGGATTATCAGTTGGTCCTTGGTGACTTCCAAGTAAAATTCAATAGAGTAGCACAGCAGAACTAGATTGAAGGAATTTATGGTGTGTGTGGGTGGTAATAAAGTAAAGGCAGTGACATATGGGTAATGTTTAGAGAAATATTTGTAGCTTAAAAACATGAGTAAAGATAGATAGGGTGGTGAATTACAGGGAATAAGGATCGGAGGAATGTTTTTATGTCGATTTTAAGGGAGAATAGAGAATATTAGTAGACAAGCACATGGATATAAGTTTGCAATAGAATGAAGTCTGGAAGCTATTGGTGCAGGGCAGAGTTGGGTAGTTAAGCTTGGGGGAAGAGGGAGGGAAGTGTAGACGCAGAGAAATTTAAATTTGAATATTCAGACTTTCCAAAATTCTGAAAAGCTTGGACTACTTACTTTAAAGAACGTGGTGGGGAGGCAAAAACATGAAAACAAAAGGGAGGGCAGCCCGGGTGGCTCAGCAGTTTAGCGCCTGCCTTAGGCCCAGGGCATGATCCTGGAGATCCGAGATCGAGTCTCATGTTGGGCTCCCTGCATGGAGCCTGCTTCTCCTCTGCCTGTGTCTCTGCCTCTCTCTGTGTCTCTCATGAATAAATAAATAAAATCTTAAAAAAAAAAAAAAAACACGAAATGGAAAAAGAAAGGAAGCTCAAGAGAGTGAGGAGATAAGCCACAGACTGAGAGGAAATATTTGCAAAAGACACACCTCATAAAGGACTGTCATCTAAAATAGTAAAAGAACTCTTAAAACTTAATAAAAAAATAACTTGATTAAAAAAGAGGCCAGAGACCTTACTGGACATCTCACCAAAGAAAATTTTCTTGCATACAAGAAAATATGCAGATGTCAAGTATGAAGAGTTCTTTCACATAATATATTATCAGAGAAATGCAAATGAAAACAATGAGATATCATAGCATACTGATTTGAATGGCCAAAATCCAGAACACTGACAACACCAAATCCTGGTGAGGATGTGAAACAATGGGAACTTAAAGTCATTGCTGGTGGGCATGCCAAAGGTACAGCCACTTTGAAAACCAGTTTGATAGTTTCTTATAGCACTAAACATACTCTTGATACATAACCCAGCAATCACACTCCCTGGTATTTACCCAAAGAAGTTGAGAATTTGTGTCTACTCAAAAACTTGCATGTGGATAATTATAGCAGATTTATTCATAATTGTCACAACTTGGAAGCAACCAAGTTGTCCTTTGATAGGTGAATAGATAAATAAACCATGGTACATCTAGATAATGAAATTAGTGTTAAAAAGAAACGACCTTTCAAGCCATGAAAATACATGGAGGAGACTCGAATGTCCATTATTAAATGACAGAAGCCAATCTCAAAAGGCTACATACAGTTTCATTTCAATTATAGGACATTCTGGAAAGGGCAAAACTATGACAGCAAATCACTGATTGCCAGGAGTGGGGGCAGGACAGATAAGGAGGTGGAACACAGAGGATTTTTAGAGCAGTGAAAATACTCTATATGATACTGTAATGATGGATTTATGTCATTACACATTTGTCCAAACCCTTATTCAACCAAAAGTGAATACTAATGTAAACAATGGAATTTTAGTGATTTTGATGTGCCAATGCAGGCTTATCAATTATAAGAAAATGTACCACTCCGGTAAGGGATGTTCATAATGGGAGAGGCTATGCAAGGGTAGAGACAGGGGATATGGTAAATATGTGCATCTTCCTTTCAGTTTTGCCGTGAACCTAAAACTGTCCAAAAGTAGTTTTTACATATAATGACAAAATAATAATAATAGGCACTCAATAAATGAATGTTCTTTAAAAATTAAAAAAAAAAAAACTAGAAGGAAAGGGGACAGGGAAAAGAGAGAGGAGAAGAAAGGTGGGAGACTCGAGGGGCAGGCAGTGCAAGGCAGGAAGTCGGGAGATTGGGACGGGGAGGATCCAGGTCAAGGTAAACAAACTTTTTCTGTAAAGAGCCAGAGAGTATATATTTTAGAATTTGAGTGCCATGAATTCTGCTGCCATTATCTCACTCTACTTTGTAGCACAAAAGCAGTCTTAGACAATATGTAAGCTGGTGGATGGTATTTTGTTCCAATAAAACTTCATTTATAAAAATAGGTGGCTGGTCAGGTTTGACCTAAGGGACTAGTTGTTGATGCGGGATCTCGATGATGTCAGAATCTTTTTGGTTATTATGGCTTTATGACTTTCCAAAATGTAAGAATAGGCATTATGTACACACACACAGAGACATATGCTTATGCATATATGGCATAAATATTTGTACGTATGTGTGTATATATTATGAAAATATATATATTTTCATAATATATAGACACATAATATATACACACACATACATACATTTTCATAGTATATACACACATATCAGAAGTCATTTAAAATCTCTAACTTCTTGGGTAGCCCGGGTGGCTCAACAGTTTAGTGCCACCTTCGGCCCAGGGTGTGATCCTGGGGACCCAGGGTCGAGTCCTGCGTTGGGCTCCCTGCATGGAGCCTATTTCTCCCTCTGCCTGTGTCTCTGCCTCTCTCTCTCTCTCTCTCTCTTTCTCTGTGTCTCTCATGAATGAATGGATAAAATCTTAAAAAAAAAATCTCTAACTTCTTGAATTTCAGTAAGATCAGCCTGTCACAGACCCAATTTTTGTGGGCCTTATATTCTCTTGGGCATGTCTGGTTTTGATTTTTTTCTTTCTACCAATATTTTTCTCTGTGTTTTACACCCTTCTCTACCTCTGCCCCAGGGTTAGCCTAAATGTGACTTACAACTTCTTATTCTGTCTCCCCACACCTCAACTCCAAACCACAAGTACAAGAATGTTGTATGGAACACTACATTTCTCTTATTAAAGGTATGTGGGTCTCTAAGTGTCATCACGTCATGAATTACGTAGCAAACAACTTCAAACTTTACATTGATTTTAGACATTCATATTCTTACAAGGCCTTCTAGTCATCATGCCACCAGGGGATTCTCAGGTCAGTGGTCAAATGACCCACACAGAATTGCTTTTATTCTGATATTTATGTTTCTTCCTGTGTCCTTTTCTTTTTCCCACTTCCAGGCAAAATAACTGAATGAATAGTCGGTCACAGAGAGATATTCAGTTATCTTTTTTTTATTATTTTCATTTCTACCAACATCCTTCTTTTAGAAATTCACCTTTTTACCTAGAGGCCTAATTTATTCTAAGCAATATCAGGGTTTTCTTTTTTTTACTCTTTTTATGTCAGTTTTACAAGTTTTTAGGGTCTGGATTGCTAGATCATCTTATTTATGTTATTCTGTGTTATTACAATTCTGTGTGGTTGGTATTATTTTTTCTATTTAAAGAGATGACAGAATTAAGGAGGGTCAAGAGATACAGTCAAAATGAAGAGCAAAGGCAGGCTCTTTAGGAGTGAGTGAGGGGATTTATAATTTGTTGTCTTTGGGAGGTGGGCTTGATAATATTCTAGGTTAAGATGAGAAATAATTAATAACACCTTCTACCCCCTTCCGGTAAAAGTAATCACAGAAACTCTTGAATAGAGTCAGTTTTTTAACTGCATGGGGAGATAGGGACAATAATTAAGGCTCTTCTTGAGCTCAGGAGATATTCCTTTAATAAAAGTGCTGGTGATCCCTGAGATAGTATAGCTAAAGTGAATAACTTCTTTAAAAAAAAAATGTCTTTATGTAAGTTTGAACAAATCCTATCTGTACTTTGGTGTTGGTTTCAGGATATGTAAAAGAGACAGTGGTTGGGTCGCCATCATTTAAGCTGGCCAGTAGTAAATATTGAATGAGAATATAAGCTTGTTGGGCAGCCCCGGTGGTTCAGTGGGTTAGCACCGCCTTCAGCCCAGGGTGTGGTCCTGGAGACCTGGGAATCGAGTCCCACAGTGGGCTCCCTGCATGGAGCCTGCTTCTCCCTCTGCCTGTGTCTCTGCCTCTGTGTGTATGTGTGTGTGTGTGTGTGTGTGTGTGTGTGTGTGTGTGTGTGTGATGGATAAATAAATAAAATCTTAAAAAAAAAAACAGTATTAAAAAAAACCAAAAGAATATAAGCTTGTTGGAATGTAATCAGATGAGCATAGGATTTTTCATGCAGTGGTCTATTCCCTGGCACTAAATAGATCCTGCATCCTAGTTTGTTGAATTAATTAATTTAGTACATCCTCAGTTCTAAAATAATTATGAGTTAATGGTATCTATTTTTTTTTAGAAGTGTCAAGAAACATTCTAAGTTAGCTTCCAGACTCAGAGTGAGTTGGGTTCCTGCATGACTTCGGTGCATGTCCTGTTTTATGTTACCCTGGCATCAGTAAGGATTTTCTCTGTTTTTAGCATGAATTGTTAAAGAGCTTTTCGAGAGAGCATTGAAGTAAAACTAAGATGTCACTGGGGCTACTTGACCCTTTCCAGTCCTTTGAGGATTCTGTGGCAGGGGTGGCTTTGGCATTTTACCCAGTCGCCTATGGCTGTAGTTGCTTTCTCTGAATTCTTTAATCTCTTGTCAGCACTTGCAGCCATTTCCGTATCCCCCAAAATATGGAACAAAGTCTCTACTCCTTGATTTCCCTAAATACCGTCCACCCAAAGACATGAAGTAGAACAGAATTTACTGAGTGGTTGTATGGTTCAATATGTGTAGTAACTTTTAAATTCAGTTGAGTATTAAGTCTACCTAGTTTTTTTGGTTTTTTTTTTTTGTTGTTTTTTTTTTAATTTATTTTTTATTGGTGTTCAATTTACTAACATACAGAAGGTCTACCTAGTTTTAAACGTTTTTTGGACAGTGCTTTTTTTTTTCCCCTCCCACAATTGCACTTCCTGTCTCCTGTTTATATGACATCAACCTGGCTTATTGCCACCTCTACAACTTTCCTAGTTCACTTGTCCTTGCTTCAACCCTTTTTACTCCAGGACAGTGTGTCTTTCCTTTGTCTCAACATCTCGGGGCAACAAAGTTCAGTGTGTAAGTTAAGTGTGTGAGCTCTGGACTGAGACTTCATTGGTACTTACCCTCTTAAGCTTTTTTTATTAGGTGGCCCTAGGAAATTTACTCTTCTGTGTCCTGGAAATTTCATTTTTATGTGTTTTTGAAGGAATGCAATGAATTGATAAATGTAGAGCACTTAGAAAAGCATAATATGATAGAAAGTTCTCATTAAATATTGGTTATTAATATTATCTTGCTTCAAGGATTCTCTTCTTAAAAGAAAAAAAAGAAAGAAAACAAAACATTTTAAAAAGTACCCTATCATTGTTTCACTAAACAGAGATAAATATGCTCATCACAAGGAATTCAACAGTTGATATTAAGGTAAAACTATTTCCTCCCTGCTAAAGGAAACAGGTTGTAGTCTTTACTCTAAAACTAGAAGCCATCATACTCTCATTTTGCTCAGTTGTTTTTCTTTCCACCTGTGGAAAGTGATCATCATACTTTTATTTTTTTATGGTGAGTTGATATTTTTTAGATGTGCTATGGTATAATTTTATAGCCTCACTTTTGTAAAAATGCAAGTTCTAGGATTTTAGTGATAACTGAATAGAATAATAAGTATTGTCTGGTCAGACAATACTTCTTATACAGAAATTATTTCATGCTTTTTCTCATTTAAAAAATTGAATAATACAGATTCTCAGAGGGGGAGATTCAATGGATAATAGATTTTTTTAGAGATGGAGTATAACTTAATATAATACAGTGTATCTCCCTACATTTTAACAATGAAGACTTTGCACACATTAGATGACTTGAAGAGAGTCTCATGTCTCAATAACAGGATTGGAGCCAAACAACTCTAAATACTACTCCTGCATTGTTCCATGTTGGTGTTCCATAACTCTAGAAGTAGTGTTTACCTTGAATCAGCATAGAAAAACCAATTGTTTCCATACTTCTTTCAAGGTGAATGGTCAACAGTACTGTGGATTCATCACTTATTTGAATTGTTAAGTGAGTCACACTGCATTGGTTTAAACCCTAATCAAAGAGAATTATCTTTAAGGGTAAGATCACCATCTTTGCATTTCCTATATTCTCTTTTATTTTTTAATGCTAGAGTCTTACACAGATCTCAATCTACTTCTTATTGAAAACATCCTACTGTTGCATTCATTTATGTAATAGATTACAAAGTATTATTTTAATATTTTAACTTCCTTTTAGCTAGCATATCAAATACACAATCCCTGGTCTCAAAGACCTTAACCAGTCAACTGAAGCTGATGAATGTGAAATAGATACAAGGGCAAATAATAAATACATCATTGGTATCAATTGAATAGAGCAAAAATCTCATAATTTCGAGTGTGTTCACATCAAGCCAAGGTGGAATAGAGTAGTTGACCTAGCTGGCTTAATCACAGCTAGCAGGTGAATATTTTCTTAAAGGTTTGAAGGAAAAGGTTTGAGTTTTGGAGTTTGAGCTTCAGGATAAGACATGGTCTTGTAGATCATTGTAAGGATGGAAAATAGCAAACCACGGTTTTGACAAGCTGGATTTTTGGTTGAGATATGGAAGTTCATATGGGGAGAAAGAGTTATTTAATTTCAGGGATGGAGTGAGATTGGGGCTGGAACTATTTGTGGAGAAACTTAAAAACCATGCTCAGCAAAGTCTGCATTTAATTTTATGATTTAACATGCTTTGCTTTTTACTCTCTTTTGGCAGGACCTTCCTTCGTAAACTGAAAATAACTCATGAATGAATTATAACCAGTATCTCTTCATGTTTTAGAAGCTCCATGAATTTATAATGAATTCTATTCTTTGTATTCTCTTTTTGAGTGATGAAAGGGTCAGAAGCACAATTTATAGGTTAAATGATATTAGAGAACTATGCATTGTATGACATATTTCATTAAAGCAGAGGCTATGAGCTGGGGCTTTAACAACTAGGAATTTCACACATCTGACCAGCAATCTTGTTCATAATTACTTTTATAATTGCTAAGAATAAGAAAAAAAGAACTGTGTGCATGCATTTTCTTTAAGTTTTACAACTGTAGTTTCTATTCAGATGGGATTTTAGGTGTAAGGAGATACTATAGCATATAAAATATAAAGTTTAATAATTACTTCTGTAATACGTATGTAAAGTATAAAAGTTTGTCTATAAGTGTTTTGAAAGTATATAGTAGCATAGTAGCAATATACTCAAATTTGAGATGAAAATTCTCTTAAGGATTTATCTTTGTTTGGAGTAGAAAAGATTAGTTACAAATGATCCTAAGAAAATTAAAAAGCAGATTGTATCCCTTGCTTCTCACTAAAAGGTAATTGTTACCGTTTAAAAATTTGGCTTAAAATTTCCTTGCTCGGGATCTCTGGGATCCCTGGGTGACTCAGCGGTTTAGCGCCTGCCTTTGGCCCAGGGCACGGTCCTGGAGTCCGGGGATCGAGTCCCGCGTCAGGCTCCTGGCATGGATCCTGCTTCTCGCTCTGCCTGTGTCTCTGCCTCTCGCTCTCTCTATGTCTATAATAAATAAATAAATAAATAAATAAATAAATAAATAAATAAATAAATAAATATCTCCTTGCTCATAAAATTAATATGTAAGTGTTTTAGAGTACACATTTAATATAATATGTAATGTGCAGTTGTGATATATACAACAGAGGCGTGTATATGGATATATCCAATGGATAATATTGGTAACTAACAATAAGTCAATTTTTGAAAATTTCAGACATCTTCCATTTGCCCTCCTGAATCCATGGGATTTCATGAGAGCCTAGTTTGGTATTTACAAAACTATGATGGAAATAAAGAACAAGACTATTCAATGTATAATTAACTAATAGATGGCACAGCTTGTAGTGCTGTTGGAGTTTAGCAGAAGAATTGCCTTTAAGAGTTGCCTTTAAGATTTTGTAGCACTCATGTTATTCATCTTAATCAATGGCCAAAAGAAGTTTCAGACCCAAGAATGATAAACTGTGCTATTTGAAGGAGTGTTAGAAGATAAGAAGACTGGTTAATTTTCCACATAATGATAGTTTGAAAAGCCAATATTTTCTTTAAATATATAATGGCCTATTTGATTATGAACGTTTTTCTCTGCTCTTTACTAAACAAGATATGATATTTTAATTTCTTAATGGTAATAAATAACATATAAAATATAATTTTGAATAGCTTTCTTTTTTAAGTACAATTAAATGTACTAAGTCCTCAAAACAGTGGATGGCATGAGCCTTGAGTTTTACAGCAGACCTACAAACCTATAGAAATAATAAAAACAATGTAGTGAAATGAAGGGGTTCACAATTGTTAATAATTTTTCAAATCTTACATAATTACTGGACAGAACAATCCCATTGAAGTATACCTTTCCCTTTTCATTGGGTACCATTCTATTAGAGATAAATTGTCACTATTTCCTTTTTTTTAAAAAACTGAATTCCTGTTTTTCACTACCTCTCAACAACATACCTATGTTGTCACTAAAATACAATGGAAAGATTTGATGCTTACGTATGTAAGACCTGAATCACGACTGTATCACCTTCCTCCAGTGTTCACTACCAAGTACTCTGAAGTCATCAATTCTCCTTGTATGTCTATCCCTTTCCCTTCCTTCCATCTTCCTTTTTTTGAACAGAGAACATGCTTTATTGAGTAGATATAGAACAGCACATACTACCACACCTGTACTCCTTCCATCCTCCTTCCGTCTTCCTTGCATCCCTCCCTTCCTTCTACTTTTCTTTGTTTTCCTTCCAATTCATATCAGAGAAGGTATCTAAAAATGACAACAATAATAACAACAAGAAATCAAAGCTTAAATACTTGCTCTCTAAATTGCTACAAGTTGGGTATGATTTTTAAATATTTAAACTCATTTTTTTTCTTTTTATGCAGATATTTAAATGTCCTGTAGGTCCAAGGTGACTAAATACCTTCTATGATTACGTTGGTGTAAGCTAAAATCAGTGTTATTTCTTCCTAAGCTTTTCCACTAAGCTTGAATAAAAGTCATAGAAAATGGTTTTATAGAGAGTATCTCATTAGCATAACAATTTCATAGGGTAGAAATATAATGATTAGATTATTTCAAGATTTTATTTTTTTAATTTTTATTTATTTATGATACTCACAGAGAGAGAGAGAGAGAGAGGCAGAGACACAGGCAGAGGGAGAAGCAGGCTCCATGCACCGGGAGCCTGACATGGGATTCGATCCCGGGTCTCCAGGATCGCGCCCTGGGCCAAAGGCAGGCGCCAAACCGCTGCGCCACCCAGGGATCCCATGATTAGATTATTTCAAATACATAACCTATTTCTAGAAAGTATAGCCCACTTCCTATTCTTGGATAAGACAATTTTCTAGTGGATGTGGCATGAATAGAAAAGACAGTAGGCTGACAGAAATCCACAGTTATGATTTCTGCTGTTCAGTGCAAGGTCAATGGTTAATTAAGTCACCATCAGTGGAAATTTGATCACAGATGAGGTCTTCAACTTTGCCTGTATTACTGGGCTCTCACTAGATGACTCAGCTAAGTCATTATATTAACCGTGCTTCCTCCAGACAGGTACATGATTCAGACTAGATTGACAGGGGATTTAGGTTGTGATGCTGTAATATTACTTTCTAGATACCATCACCCATTTCAGAAAATACACATTCGCCTGTGAACCAGGATTTAATTTTAAAGGTTTTGCTTGTCATGCAAATTAACTACATATTGTCATGATGGTTTAGATTGGCAAGGATCTTATTCATTGATTCATTAAATAACTCATTCATCTATTTCCACAAATACTCATGGAGTATCTCCAATGTTGGGTCCTGGGTTAAGGAGATGAAAAAGAACATCATGAGCCTTGACATCACTTGAGTCCTCAGTTCAGAGTAAGGTTGGCTGAAGCTCAGAACATTTAATTGACTTTCTTAAGGTTCAAAGTCAGTAAATGGCCAAGCCAGGACGAGAATCTCAGATTCTAAACTACCATCCTTCTTGGCACTTAATCATAACTATGATGATTTTTAATTTTTTCCTGTAAATTCATATAAGTGTGGCATAGTATGATTGAGCATCCTATTTTTATATCAACACTTAAATATATATAAGTTAAACAACAGATACCAAAGAAAACTGAGATGGGTTTAGATGCAGGCAGTGTACATCACAACCCAAGAAAAACTTTTTGGCTTTGGAGGAAGAATAACTTTGTCTAGATATGTACCTTTACATTTGTGTACACTTGGATCTTCATTCTGTGAATCTGTCCATAAATAACTCTCCCTCTCTTTCCTCTAAAGTGCACTTTGTGCCACATCGTCTGTGTCACAAGCAGGTATGTGAGAAGAAAAACAAATGGCACTTTTACTCACATTACAACTATGGGATATTTGTTGTCCTCTGACAAAAGCTAAATACATATTCATGCAATCCTACGAATGTAGTGGAAATTCCATCTCTGCCTCTAGGCTGCCTTCAACTAGGTCACACGAGGCAGTTAGGGATATATATTGGTTCTTATACGTCTATTGGGAGAAATCCATTTCTGAAGGTTGGGCTGGGAAACAGTTTAGGTTGTGGCTTATGTATATTTATAGCGCTTACATTTACTCTCTTGCTGTTCCCCTGTGTGAATTGTTGTATTGGTTCATTTTGACAGTATTGGATGAGGCACAACATCTTAACCTCTTTTCTCTTGTAATTATATAAACATGTACACTGTACATGGTAACCTGGGAATGCTGATCAGAACATCTGTTATGATAAACGGAACAGTGAATGAGAGTTGATTTTTGCATTGTAAAGTACTAAAAGTCACTCTTCTGATCTGTGGTTTTATGCAAATCAGAGTGTTTGAAAATGTTGCTGAAACCTGCCATTCTTTAACTTACCAGAGGTAGAAAGAGAGCTTGTTTTTTATTGTTCTCACATGCATGCTGCCCAGCTAGAGAGTCGTCTGTCTTTCTTGGAATCAATTAAGCTAACCTTTATAGCAATCGGGGTAGCAGTTTAAGCATTCTAGATCCTTCAGGAAAGTGTGAGCATAAAGTAACCAATAATGTCAGGATAACCTCAGGACATCAGCAAAGGTTCTTTAGTATGCTATCAGCATTATTTCCATATGTCCTTGGTAAATGTTGGGCTAAGGAGTCAAGAACCATGGGGTACAAATTGATTAAACGAATATTACTTATCATTCTTCTCCCAAAATGAATAATTAGTTGCTGATCCCAGATCCAGAAGCAGATGATGAGCTCACCTCGCACGAGAACTTCTGCCCATTCTTCTGGATTCTTGGAAACCCTCATCACTGCAGCATGGTAGCCAATCCAGGAGGATTAGCAGTGACCTTTCCCATTGTCAGCTTGGCTGCAAGCAGAAGACATGTTTACATACTATTTTAAAATTACTTTTCATATATTCATTGATTATTAAGTATATATAATTTTTTTTCACTCAACTTATAGTTTTTTATTAAGATTTTATTTATGTATTAATGAGAGACACAGAGAGAGAAAGAGAGGCAGAGACACAGGCCAAAGGAGAAGCAGGCTCCATGCAGGGAACCCAAAGTAGGACTTGATCCCGGGTCTCCAGGATCACACCCTGGGCCGAAGGCAGGCACTAAACGCTGAGCCACCCAGGGATCCCCTATAGTTGGTTTCTAATTTAAACAGCAACAAGTTTGATTTTGAGTCACTTGGCATATTTGAGATTTGGGAGAAAATTTTAACCAAGTTATTCACTCTTTTTTTTTTTTTTTAAGTTTTTAAAAAATTTTTTAAGTTTTTTTTTTTTAAGTTATTCACATCTTAAAGAATATTAAAAAGTGGTGTTCTGAGGGGAGATGCTAACATAGCATTATATCTGCCTGGTCTGAATTGCTTCTCTCAAACTGGGTCATTTTCTTCTTGTTGTCTCCCTTTCAAGATCATTAGTCCATGAAGATAAGTGGGTGATTTCTTTCTTTTTTTAATTGAAGTATAATTGATATACAGTATTTTATTACATCAAGTATATATCTAGTGATACAATATTTTTTTATAAGTGTGTAATGGTCCTCAGTATGTCTAGGTGTAATCTGTCGCCAATGTTATTGCAATATTATTGACTATGTTCCCTGTGCTGTACATTACATCTCCATGACTTATTTAGTCTATAACTTTAAGTTTCTACTTCTTAATCCCTTTCATCTTTTTACCTTTTTCCTAGCCCCCTCCCTTGTCTGGTAACCAAAAGTTTGTTCCTTGTATCTATGAGTAGAAGTTTCTGTTTTGCTTTTTTTTTTCATGTTTCATTTTTTAGATTCCACACGTAAGTGAAATCATATGGTATTTCTCTTACTCCATCTGACTTATTTCATTTAGCATAACATCCCCGAGGTCTATCCATGTTGTCACAAATGGCAATATTTCATTCTCTTTTTATGGCTGTGCAATATTCTATTGTATGTATACCACACAATGTGTACATATATCTCACAATGTTATATCCCACATCTTCCTTATTCATCTATCAGTGGACATTTAGGTTGCTTCCAATTTTTTATTATTATAAATAATGCTGCAATGAATAGAGGTGCATCTACCTTTTCTAATTGGTGTTTTCATTTTCTTTGGGTGAGTACCTAGAAATGGATAGTGGTAATTCTATGCTTTAGTTTTTGGGGAACTTCCAGACTGTTTTCCATAATGGCTGCACCAATTTCTCTTCCAACCAACAGTGCATGAGGGTTCCCTTTTCTCCACATCCTTATCCTAAAATTTATAAGAAGCCATAAAAGATTCCAAATAGCCAAAGCAATCTTGAGAAAGAACAAAGCTGGAGGTATTATGCTTCTTGATTTCAAACTATAGTACAAAGATATAGTCATCAAAACAATATGGTACTGTCATGAAAACATATGGATTCATAGAATAAGAATAGAAAGTCCAGAAATAGACCCACACGTATATGGCCAAATAATGTATAAATAACAAGACAAGAATATACAATAAGAAAAAGATGGTCCTTTCAATAAATGGTTTTGGGAAAACTGGTCAGCTATATGCAAAAGAATGAAACTAGAAAACTATTTTACACCATATACAAAAATACATTTAAAATGGATTAAACACTTGAATGTGAGACCTCAAACTGTAAAGCTTCTAGAAGAAAACATAGACAGTAAGCTCTTTAACAGCAGTTTTAGCAGTATTTTTTTGGACCAGTCTCCTGGTGGCAAGGCAACAAAAGCTAAAATAAACAAATGGGATTATCCCAAATTAAAGTGGTTCATTTCTATAGTGATGAGTTAAATTGGCTGAATCTATATTTGGATATTTCCCTAAGATTGGAAACATTCTTCCTTTTGCTTAGGTTCTGTTTTATCCTAAGAATATAAAATGGCATAATACTCTGTCCCCAATTACTCCATCATCAAAAATTGTTTTCTGCCTGTAAAGGTATCTCAGATATATAAAATTCTTTTTATTTCAAGAAGTTTAGAAAATAGTAATTATCTATAATTCTATTATTCACAGCTTTCCTCAATATTTTGATGTCTATCCTTTCAGACATACTTCTATATATGTATACTTATTTATATTTATATATCTAGAAGTACATATTTAGACATAACTAAAATGAAATAGCTAAGTTTTATTGAAATAGCACTATTGTTCTGAGAATTTTATTCTTTCATTTAACTTTCACAATAATCCTATGAAGTTGGTAGTTGGTAATACAAATAGCTTGGTATTTTTTTCCAATAGGAAACTGAAATGTAAAGAAATTAAGTGATTTGCTTAAGGCTGCTCAGCATAAAAGCTGAAGTGGACTATGAACTCAAGCAGGCTGACTTCAGAGACCTACTTCTTTTTTTAAGTTTTTATCTTAATTCCAGTTAATGTCCAGTGTTATATTAGTTTCAGGTGTATAATATGGGGTTCAACGAGAGAGACCTTATTCTTAACCACTATTATCTCTTAGAAACATGCTGATTTGGGGGATGCCTGGGTGGCTCAGTGGTTGAGCATCTGCCTTAAGCTCAGGGTGTGATTCTGGTCCCGGGCTGAGTCCCACATCAGGCTCCCCGCACGAGTCCCACCTGTCTCTCCCTCTTCCTGTGCCTCTGCCTCTCTCTGTGTGTCTTTCATGAATGAATAAATAAAATCTTTTTAAAAATGCTGATTTTTGACCTATATCATTAGCAATATATTTTGAGTATTTTTACATGATAATAAATGTACATCTACCCAACTATTTTAATAATTGCACACTATTCCAGTGGTTTACAATGCTATATAGAACCAACTCCCAGGTGATATGCATTTAGATTGTTTCTAGTTTGTTTTATTAAAAATAGTACTGCTACAAATATCTTTGAATATGCATAATTTTTAGTATAATTTGTCTAGCTCTTCCATATCTATCTAGTGATAGACACTCAGCTAAAAGGTGGGAATTCAGCATGGAGCAAATTCACAAGAGTTAACAGGCTAGTTATTCTCACTAATGATTTTCAGGAGTATCTTTTTTTTTTTTTTGAAAAGAGGATTGTTTGATTACAGATTCACAGTTTACTCTCAGGAGCTCTTTGAGTAGTTTCAGTTTTAAATGAAAATCTGTGTGTGCGTGTGTATGTACTCTCCACTCTGACACAAAAAGACCCATCCATAATCTATGTGAGGTCATTTCATTTGACTATAAGAGAGACTCACTTAGGTAGTGTCTACATGGAGTCAGTGTAAATATTTTTGTCAGTGACCTATTTGTTTCAGTGTCAGGCCACTATGTTTTTCTTTACACCTTTGTCTCTGGATTAACTACTGTGTCATTTACATTTTCTTTAGATCTTGCTTATGTATGAGTCTCTTTTGCATACACACCCACATATGTGTACATTATTTCTATATTAGATATATACTGCCTTAGCCACATTATCTGATTTTAAATTTCCACATGCTTTTTTGAATTAGATGTCTGGAAAAGAAAAGTTACTAACTTTAACACTTTATATATTTGCACTTTTCATGACAAATAATTTTCTACAATATTTTCTTTTCACACCTATTCTGGATTCTTTCAGAGTTTAAATTTCTCAGCAAATAATATCCATTTTTGAAATTTAAAACTAGTTCTGAAGATTAGGAATTTTTTTATAAATTCCAATTAGCCTTAAAGGTAAAGTACCCTATTTTCAGACTGTCCTAATTATAAAAATAATTCATAACACTTTATAATTTACAAAGGGCTTTAGCAAATAAGTCAGGCTTTCCAGATATCTGTAAAGAAAAACAGAGAGGAAGGGACACAGCCTGATCCACATGATTCTCTTAGTTGCCTGGGAAAATAAAAATATATAATGGCAATTTGATCAGTTTCAACAATATTTATTTTATGTTATATAGATATAAAAATATCATTCTAATCTTCCATTTTTATTATTATCATTTTTTTTTTTTTTTGACAGAGAGAGAGCACACAGATGTCGGGAAGGGGCAAAGGAAGAGGGACAGAGAATTTTTTTTTTAATTTTTTTAAATTTATTTATGATAGTCACAGAGAGAGAGAGAGAGAGGCAGAGACACAGGCAGAGGGAGAAGCAGGCTCCATGCACTGGGAGCCTGATGTGGGATTCGATCCCGTGTCTCCAGGATCCCGCCCTGGGCCAAAGGCAGGTGCCAAACCGCTGCGCCACCCAGGGATCCCAGGGACAGAGAATCTTAAGCAGGCTTCAATGTTCAGCATGGACCCTGATGTGGGGCCTGAGATAATGATCTGAGCCAAAATCAAGGGTCCAACACCTCACTGACTGAGCCACTCAGGCACCCCTCCTTCCATTTATGTTGTATTAATACTTACAACATTGTCATATTCTTTTCTCATTCTAGTGGTTTAATTTTCAAACATTTATTAAAAACACAAAGTATGTCAGGCCAGCAAGTCAGAGATGAATAAGTTATCTTCCCCCATCCTCAAAGAGTTTTCAGAGGAACCATGCATAGTAGAAAGTTATACCTCTTAGAAGTACCAAAAAGTACCAAGAAAGAGGTATTTCAAGTGGAAGGCATGACATCTGTCTGGAGAGTTTGTGGAGTTGGGCTTCACCAAGGAGATAATGAGGTGTTATCAACAGTCACATGAATGCTAACCTTTTTAGCAATCTCAAAATACTTTATGTCTGATTAATACTACAATTTTTAAAAAGGTCAAACAATAAAACAAAACAAAGGTCAAGCAAAAGTATTTTTAAGAGTTTTAAGGAACCAGATGCCTGGGTAGCTCAGTGGTTAACCATCCACCTTCAGCTCAGGGCCTGATCCCAGGGATCTGGGATCAAGTCCTGCATTGGGCTCCCTATGGGGAGCCTGCCTCCCCCTCTGCCTGTGTTTCTGCCTCTCTCTGTGTCTCTTATGAATTAAAAAAAAAAAAAGAGTTTTAAGGAACCTTGCCTAAAAATGGCGAAAGTAGTTACTTTTTTTATTTCCCTTTATCTCCTTAGTTAAAATAATAAACACATAAAAATACGTGGCTCAAACATAATAGTTAATAGTCCAATTAATGGCATAAAGATTTTTTAAAAGAAACTCAACAAAATAGTTATATATGAGGAAATTAAAAGACTTTCTTGAATAGTCCATATAAGTAATTTAAATTCTGTTGTATGTAATATCAAATTACATGTTTAAGCTACTTTATGGATTGCACTATTGCTATTAAATTGATGTGACTTTTTAAAATATCAATTTTCTAACCATCTTTTTATGAGTATTTCTGGATTAAAACTTAAATTTTATTTTAATGTCTCTAATATACCCTTCTAATATCTTTGCATAGCTCTTTGCAAACTCAAAATGTATTTCCAGGGCAGCCCTGGTGGCTCAGAGGTTTATTGCCGCCTTTGGCCCAGGGCCTGATCCTGGAGACCTGGGATCGAGTCCCACGTTGGGCTCCCTCATGGAGCCTGCTTCTCCCTCTGCCTGTGTCTCTGCCTCTCTCCTGCTGTCTCTCATGAATAAATAAATAAAATATTTAAAACAAAACAAAACAAAACAAAATGTATTTCCAACTATATTTTTATTGATTGGACTCAGTAATATTTGGACACATGGTTTCTCAAATCAATATACTTTTTGGAAATGAACATTAGGGTGTTAAAGAGCATGCCATATTTGTAGGAGACTGGCAAGTAACCACATTTTATTTTATTTTATTTTATTTTATTTTATTTTATTTTATTTTTTAACTTTTTTTTAGTAACCACATTTTATTTTATTTTTTTAATTTTTTTTTTTTTTTTTTTTATTTATGACAGTCACACACACAGAGAGAGAGAGAGAGAGGCAGAGACACAGGCAGAGGGAGAAGCAGGCTCCATGCACCAGGAGCCCGATGTGGGATTCGATCCCGGGTCTCCAGATCGCGCCCTGGGCCAAAGGCAGGCGCCAAACCGCTGCGCCACCCAGGGATCCCTAGTAACCACATTTTAAATTCTGACATAATCAATGATGCTCCCCAATTTACTTTGCAAGGTTTGTTTTGTTTTGTTTTGTTTTAAATATTTTATTTATTTATTCATGAGAGACACAGAAGCAGAGACATAGATGGGGGAGAAGCAGGCTCCTCGTGGGGAGACTGATGTGGGACTCGATCCCCTGACCGGGATCAGGCCCTGAGCCAAAGGCAGATTCTCCACCACGGAGCCACCCAGGCATCCCAACTTTGCAGTTTTTAAACAGTCCTAGAATCAAAAAGTTTTCTAACTTTCTGACCTTCAAGATAATTTTACCCATTGCCTACATTTTGCAGAAGTAAAAAACAAGAGGTCTGGAGTGTGAGGGGACTTGCTCATTCAATCACTTTTTGCCTTTTCTTTTTATTTAGCTGACCTATTTTTTAAAAATCAATATAATTAAAGTGTGTGCTCTTGGCCTCAAATAGTTGGTGTTATTTATACTGTTTATATGGTGATTATTCATGTGGCTGCCTTCCCTGTTATCTCAGTTTGATCTGTTCTATTTATATCTTGATATTATTCAAGCATCTGCCTTCCCAATCAGTATGCATTCCTTCTAGGTCTTAAATTGCTAACATTTAAGTACCCATTTCCCAATTTTCCTCGCAGTATGTAGTACATCTGCTTTAAAAGTAATATTATTTGAATGTGTAACTCCACGGTTCTCTCTATGGTTTGCAAGGGTCTGTTTATAGAAAGAAAAATCAACACCTATTTTCTATCCACTGGCAAAAACTATGTTGGAAACAGTAGGAGGTTTATAAAGTTAAAAGCTTATTTATTTTTATAATAAGAAAGCACATTGACATGCCTGAGCACAACCAATCTCTGTATGGTAGGACTATTACATTATTTCCTACAACTTGATTTTGGTTTAAAATATGCCTTCCAACAGATAGATATTCTTTATTCTAGACTGCATCGGCAGCTTCCTTTTTCCAAATGCCCAGCACAAGTTTGAGTTGAAGGGAGTATGATAGGTGGAGGAGGAGGTATGCAAGAGTAGCCCTCATATCTTCTATAGTTGATGAATTGCAAAGTGCTAGAACTTCAAATAATTCCAGGACATTCTACACACGAAATTTTCGTTAGCCACATGTTTGAATAGTATTTAATTTACTTGAAATCTTGACAAAGCTGCAAATTTGTATTGTTGGAAAAGACTCAGTAACATTAGAGTGAAGAACATTATTGTCCCTAGAAATATTGCTCGAAATACTGGAGCTAGTCTATTCATTAACTTAGAAATATCCGTTGCTTCATGGCTGAGGGGAAACAAAATCAGGTGGGAAGAGCAAGAGGTATCTCTCAGTATGCAGTAGAGATGAGTCACCACTTCTCTCCTCGGAAAATTCATACCTTATACTATGTGTTTCCTGTACAATCCCCTTTTGGGGAGCTGTGACCTACTAATTTACTTTTTTGTGGTGCGTCAGTCAACCAGGTTCATGTGCACATGTGATTTTTTACCTGCACATAAATAGGTCACTAGAATGGCATCCATCAAATTCACACAAAATCAGCTTCAGAATGTTATAATCATATTTCATATGTATACAAAACTTCAAGAATCTTTTTCAAAGTGCTTACCATTCAAAAAAAAGGAAAGTTGCTGTGAAAACAACCAGAGACTGAAAATAGGGTGGCAATATTACTTAGCAGAATGCAGTACAGCATGATTAAAAGATGGGGCCTGGATCGTGGTCTCCTGTGTCTTAATCCAGCATCTGTCACTTACTGACTGTGTAACTGTCCTAAGGCAAGATACTTAGGGTGCTGAACCAGCTCCAAGATCTTGCTGAAGCAGAACACAATAGACTCAGTAAAGCAAGTTATTTGGCTTAAGAGTTAAACTGCCTTAGAGACTATGGAGCATAAAGGAGAAAAACAACTCTTAGACTCACCAATGTAAACAACTTAAATGTAAGAGTTATATTCAGAATTAAAATATAAAATATTATAACAATGGGAAATACATTAAGTACAGAAAGTGTGATTCAATTACACTTTTTGATGACTTTCTATTAATGTTTATAAAATATTTATCACAATGCCTGATATGGAGTATACTCTCAAATGTTGGCTCTTAGAAGCTTTCATTCTCCACAGTGAGCTCAAATTTAAACATATTTCATATATTTAAATTACTTAACTTTCAGAGTATAGAAGTATACATTATAATGTTTGAAAGATCTGAAACCAAGGCCATGCAAATCAGAGATACAACTTAGGCGGTGGACGGGGGGGGGGGGGGGGTTAGGGCCAGGGAGGAATGTCTTCCCAAAGAAAGTGACTATGCTGAGGCTCACAATACATTAAGAGAGAGAGAAAGTTGCAGATGTACGTATCAATGTGTGTGTGTGTGTCTATGTATGTATGTGTATTTGTGGTAGAAACTAGAGGTTCCTGGGCAGAGGAACATCACTTGGAAGGAATGGTTGCATTTGATCCTGGCTCACTCAGAGAAAGGTAGGTGGTTTAATATGCTGTGGCACTGGGAAAGTGGGAATGGCAAGAAAGGAGCCCAAAGAGAGAGGCAAAAGATAGACTCTGAAGAATTTTGTAAATGGTACTAAGCTTAAAAATTAAGCATTTATTGAAAGATCTTAAGAAATTAAATGACAAGATTGAAGTTGTAGTTTAAAAATATTACTCTGGTTGCAGAAAAAAGCCAGAGTAGGGGCAACTCTGTGAAACATCCAATGGAGATACATTATTACAGTATGGCATATCTGGACTTAGTCAAGTATGTGAAAAGGTTTACAGTGATGTTCCAGCAGAAATGATGGAGACCGATGAACCATTAGATGGAATAATTAAGAAGATCATTAGCTAGTTTAATAGTAGGAAAACCCTCCAATGGGGTGTCCATGGGATTGGGATCTGAGGTTTTTTCTTTAATTCTCTCTTGCTCATTGTTTTTATCACTGACTTAGACATAGAAACAAACTGAATGTGACCCTTCACATGGCAAAGGAAAAATAAACACATTTCCTATATCTCTGTAGTATTAGTTACTTGTCTTGATGTATTAGATATTGACTAAACTGATATTAATGAAGAGTTAGTGATAGGATAAGAATGCAAATAATCTTATTTAGAAAATTAGGTAATAAATAGATGTTATTTATCAGAGGCATATATGAAAAAAATTTTAAAAGTACATTGCACACAGGGCGCCTGGGTGGCTCAGCAGTTAATTATCTGCCTTTGGCTCAGTGTGATCCTGGAGTCCTGGGATTGAGTCCTGCATTGGGCTCTCTGCATGGAGCTTGCTTCTCCCTCTGCCTGTGTCTCTGCCTCTCTCTCTCTCTCTCTCTTTCTGTGTCTCTCATGAATAAATAAATAAAATCTTTTTTAAAAAAGGACATTATACACATAAACTTTTTTAACAGTAAGCCTAAGATGAATTGACATGATGATATTGTATTCTTAAAAAAAATCTATATTACATTTAAACAATTAGTTTAGGAAATTGACGGCCTGACTGTATTTTGCTTTGCTTGGACCCACTTGGAATATGGTTTAAAAATGGACCCCATGATGAGCTGTGGATACGCTGGAGTATTTTCAGAGAAAAAATAACTAGAAAAATGGAAGATAATATGATAAGCAAATGATTTGAAAGTTTTAACCTGGAAAAAAGAAACTACCATAGGAAGATGGTATGTGTTTTCAAATTCTGAATGATGACCATATGAAAGTTGGGCTTAAATTTATTCTAATCAGAGTAAATGGTTAGAAGATTTTGGGAAGCAGATGATGAAAAAATATGTAGAACCTGGTGCTAGAGCTCTAAGAGACAGTTGGTTCTAGAGCTATCCCAGAAAGTAAGAGGAAACTTCAAATGGCAGCAAATTTGCCATTCCTGGAGACCCATATGTGGTAGTTGAAGCAATCTAAGTATCCAGAGGATAGGTAGACCAGATGATTTATTTATTGGTTATGTCATTCTTAGACTCTTCTATTGCATTTTCAATAATAGTACAATTTTAGCACATAGTATTTGGATAAATGCTTGCAGATTAATTTAATGGTCTTTTTGATCAATCTGCTAAAAACATGCAGTAATAACAAAATGGTAAGTATATGAGTTTTCTTTCTTTCTCTTCTTTTTCTTCCCCTCTTTCATTAGCCAAACACTCATCATGAATCTCCTAAGAACAAAGGTATTTTCTTACACAATAATGATAGCATTATTTTGCCTACAGAGAAAAAGAAACAATTCCCTAATGCCAGTTAATTTCCAGGGCATTTAAAAAATAGCCTTTCACATTTACAGAGAAGCATGATGATTTTATTCTTTGGATAAGGATTTGTACAAAATTAAAATGAGAACATGTTTTGCATTTATTTAAATAGAAAATAAGATTATAACAATTGATGGGAAAAAAACTAGCACATCTTCTGAAAGAATAATATGTTATTCATTGCACTGATTTCTTTATTAAATTAAACATCTGTAAAACACTGATTTTTACCTACTTTAAGATAGGACCTATTTGAAAACTCTCAGAAGTTAGATGTGATGGTGGTTGGCACATCCATCACAGGTTTATGAGTCATGCAATCCTCAGGAATAGTTAAAATAGATCTAAAAGAGAAAAGATTTGGAGAGGCTTCAGCAGTTAGCTAATATAAATCTTTTATTTTGGGTCTTGCTTAATATTTTTTTCTGAAGGAGAAGTTTCAGTGTTTGGGAGTTTTGTATAAACAAGGGATTACTTGCCATTTGTTCTTTCATATCTAGAAAACAAGGTAGAGCAAATAAATCTGTGAAAAGGAAGGTTATTCTCCTCTATTTCTTTTCATCTTTCTTTATCAAGCCTAT
The DNA here is from genome assembly GCF_003254725.2 of Canis lupus dingo. Lineage (NCBI taxonomy): Eukaryota > Metazoa > Chordata > Mammalia > Carnivora > Canidae > Canis > Canis lupus. Next base: position 59,794,009 of record NC_064254.1, read on the forward strand.
TTAGAGTGATGAGAACTATTAACTTTTACAATAAGCTTGGAGAAAGAACTGCAGGCGTTTTATTGTTTAATATAGAGATTACGTGAGATGTGGTGGCTCTTACTGAATTAAAACACACCAAAAAAAAAAAAACAACTAAACCAAACAAAAATAAAGCTGTGAGAATGATTATCACTGCTGATTTTTTTTTAATTTCAAAAAGCCAAAGGTAAGCATAAACAACAGTGAAGTGTTGCCTGTATCCTAAAGAAATAGGGGATTTGATGATAATAAGAAAGCAGGCTTTAGATTCTTGAAAATGTGAAATTGAATGACTCTTGGTACCAGGAAAGCCCATAATTGTAAGTTACTAAGATGCTGTTTTAGGATCACATAGTTCTTCTGTGTTCTTTATTACTCTGGGATGTATTTTACCCACCAAACATGGCTCTGAACTCCTTAGGGTAGCAATTCTGTCTTCATATACCACATACTTATGAAATGCTACATACAATTTGACACTTCATAATAAAATTAATAAGTCTAGAAGCAAATACTTTTTATAGGAAGTATGTAATGCAAAATGAGGATTCTTTTTCTCAAGCCATGTAAAGAGGAAAAGCCCTGTTCAAAATCAAAATCATGTAAACAGTTACCCTTTTGTAGGTTTATGAACAGGTGGACAAAATGCTTTGCCTTTCTTTTATTTTTTATTTATTTATTTATTTATTTATTTATTTATTTATTTATTTATGATTTTATTTATTTATTCATGAGAGACACAGGGAGAGACAGAGGCAGGGACACAGGCAGAGGGAGAAGCAGGCTCCGTGCAGGGAACCCGACGTGGGACCCGATCCCAGGGCCTCCAGGATCACGCCCTGGACTGAAGGCGGCGCTAAACCGCTGAGCCACCCGGGCTGCCCTTCAATTTTTATTAACAATTTTTAAAAAGCAGAGATAATTTTACATAAGAAGTAGCTGATTTCTTCCTTAGAGAATCAAATTTATAGGCCCTTATTTTCTACTTCACAAAGAAAATAGATAAAATATGTATTTATTCTTTCAGTATCCTGCCCATCTTCACATGAGCAGCTCATAGATAATTGCCTCTTGCTTGAATGAGTAAGGGTCTTTACTAACCCCAGGTTTATCTACCCTTTCCTTTGGATTTGATCTTCTCTTCCTCCTGAGCACTACCTGGCTCCATCAGGAATACCTTCTTTTCTGCCTTTTATGTTTCTCTTTCCGTCGTTCTCTCCCTATCATCTAAACATGCTGTCTTTGTCATCATAAAAGAAACAGATGCAGAAATACCCTGAGATTTCATAGTATCTTCTTGCTATTCTTTTGTTTTCTGCTACCCCTTAATAATAGTCTTGCTTCATTTTAAAACATATTTTATTCAGTTTTACAGATTCATTGTTAACAACTTAAAACATACAAAAAGTGGTGACTGGGTGGCTCAGTCGTTGGAATCCAACTCTTGACGTTGTCTGGGGTCATGATCTCAGGCTTGTGAGATCGAGCACTGTGTTTGGCTCTGGGCTGGGTGTGGAGACTGCTTAGGATTCTCTCTCTCCCTCTCCCTCTGCCCCTTCCCACTCTCACTCTCTTTCTTAAAAATAAGTAAGCAAGGAAATGAATTAATTAATTAAAATCTACAAACAAGTGATAAGAAAAAATTAGAATTAATCATATTTAATAAATCATACTTAATATTTTGCTATGCATAAGTACATATTGTAAAACTACTTGTAAAGCATTTTTGTCATCAAATAACTTCTATAGAATAATTTGAAAATGGCTAGATGGGATGCCTGGGTTGCTCAGTGGTTGAGCATCTGCCTTTAGCTCAGGTCGTGGTCTAGGGATCGAGTCCCCCATCAGGCTCCTGGTAGGGAGGCTGCTTCTCCCTCTGCCTGTGTCTCTGCCTCTCTCTCTGTGTCTCCCATGAATAAATAAATAAAATCTTTAAAAAAATGACTATTACATATTATTTTATTAGTTAAGTGTACCATAATTTACGTGAATAATTCTCTATCATTAGATGGTTAGAGCATTTCTAATCATATTGTTGTTATGAACAAAGTGGACATCCGTGCTGCAACATCACCCACATTTTTCTTCAGGTTACATCCTACAAGTAGATTTAGCAGAATTAAATGTGTGATATTTTTAAAGCTTGAGAGATTTAAAGAAAGATTGTCAAGAAAGTTTATCAATTTATTTTTCTTTTCAACTGTGCTTTTTCTCACATACCTTAAGACATTTAATCTCTAAAAATTATTTTAGTCTATTTTTGAACATTTTAATATGTTCATTGGTTATTTGCACATATTATAAATTATTCATATTCTTTGCCAATTTTTCTGTAGCAGTGATCATATTTCTTATAGTTAATATTATTCATATAGCAAAGATACTAACCTTTTTGTTTTTTAATGTTATATTTAGATTTAGTTTATATACTTTCACATATTTTCTTATTTTTCTTTCTTTAATCATATTTATGTGTTTGATTATGGATTTTTTCAAATATTTACATTACATTCACCGGTATTGCCTTTATTTTTACAGCTTGTGCTATCAAACTTAGAAAAGCCTTAGTGCTTTTATGCAATTGTTTTTTAAAGTAAAATTTTATTAAAGAATTACATATTTTATATACCAAAGTGCATAAATCTTAAAGTAAAGCTTTAATAATACGTATATAAACACCTCAGTTAAAAAACAGAATATCACCAGCACCTCAGAGCAGCATCATGCACCCTCCCTACTCACATCAGTATTTTCTGAAGTTTTTAAAAAATGCATTCATACAGCAGTATTCTTTTGTGTCTGACTTCTTTCACTCAATATTTTGTTTATGAGATTCATCTTATATTGTTGCATGTGGTTATTGAATACATGCTTTTTGATGAACATGCATGCACCTTTTGTTGGGTATATATCTTGGAGTAAAATTTTGATCACAGGGCTTGTGTATTTTCAATATTAGAAGACTCTGATGCACAATTTTCAAAGTAGGTAGTACCAGCTTCTAGACACACCAGCAATGTATGGGAGGTCTACTTGGTCCACATTTCCAACAGCACTTGATACCACTTGTCTTTTTCATTGTAATTCTTTGAGAGTATGTAAAATTGTTTTGAACTGTAATTTTAATTTTTGTTGTCCAGATTACTATGAAATTGAACTCTTTCTCATGTTTATTGTCCCTTTGAATGTTTTAGGGGTGTGTAATTGTTCAAGTTTTCTACCCATATTTCTTTTGATTTGACTGCCATTTTCTTTTTCAAATATTTTAAGATAAATTCTGTCTTACACACACGTACACATACACAGACACCCTCTGAATTTTTTCTTGAACTGGGGAATTCTTAATTTTAATTCTTGAACTGGAGAATTCTTAATTTAATGTGTAAAATATGATATATTTTTACATTATGGTTAGTTGTCTTTTTTTTAAAGAAATATTTTCTTAGCCTGTTTTTCTTTTAACATTATTATTATTATAAGACACATGATTGAAATGACTTTTTAAGGTGTGATTATCAGATTGATGCAGGCCCGTTTATTAAAAATACAATTCTTTTTCCTTGGCACTATAGCATTATCACTTACATGTCAGTGACTATATAGGTGAAAGTCTGTTATATGGATTATATGTTCTGTTCTATTTATCTACTGATATATATATGTATATATATCTACTGATATATGTATATATGTATGTATATATGTGTGTGTGTATATATATATATATAATTTATTTTATTTTTTTAGAGAGAAAGAGCATGAGCAGGGATGGAAGGGACACAAGGTGTGGGCGAGAGAATCTTAACCAGGTTCCATGCTCAGCTTGGAAACTTCCATAGGGCTTGATCACACCACCATGAGCCAAAATCAAGAGTAGGATGCTTAAACAACTGAACTACCCAGGCGCCCTCTATTAGTCTTCTTTTATACTAATACCTAATTTGAGTAATTTATAACTGAATTAATTATTACAATTCTTGAAATATGGTAGTGTAAGTCCTCCAGCTTTTGTTTCTTTTATGACTACTTTTACTATATTAGGCCCTTTGCATTTCTGTATGTATTTTAGTCTGCTGTGGTTTTCATTGGGATTATACTAAACTATAGATCAATTTGCGGTTGGGTTGTGACTACTAAAATGATTAGTTGTTATGTTCTTTATATCATAAGAGTTTGTTTATTGGCTTCTTCTTTTGTTCCTTTGCTTATTTGTTTTGTTTCTTAAATTCCACATATAAAGGATATCATATGGTATTTGTCTTTCTTTGACTGCCTTATTTCTCTTAGCATAATATTTATTTATTTATTATTTTTTAGCATAATATTTATTCTCTAGCTCTCTCCGTATTATTGTAAATGACAAGATTTCATTCTTTTTCTATGGTAATATTAGCCATAAATGTAACCATTGTATACATATATCACATCTTCTTTATCTGTTCATCAGACAGTGGACATTTGGACTGTTTCCATTATTTGACTATCATAGAAAAGGCTGCCATAAACATGAGGGTGCATGTATCCCTTTGTTTTTTTTTTTTTTTTAAGACTTTATTTACTTATACATGAGAGACACAGAAAGAGAGAGGCAGAGACACAGGCAGAAGGTGAATCAGGCTCTGTGCAGGGAGCCCAACGTTGGACTTGATCCCGCGTCTTCAGGATCACACCCTGCCTAGGCTGACGGTGGTGCTAAACCACTGAGCCACCCGGGGCTGCCCGCGTGTATCCCTTTGGATTAATATTTTTGTATTTTTGGGTAAATATTTAATAGTGCAATTACTGGATCTTATGGTAGTTCATTTTTTAGTTTTTAGAGGAACCTCTATACCCACTTGGTTTTGATGTATTATTATCTTTATATATTACTAGATTCAATTTGCTGTATTTTATTTAGGATTTTTGCACCTATATGCTCATGAAAAGTTGGTGTGTAACTTCTTTTTATAGTTTCTGTCTTCTTATTCTTGATTAGACTTAAGATTTTATAGATCTTAACAATATTTCAAATGACCAAAGTTTGGCTTTGTATATATGGTTTTTCTTTTTTTTTTTAAAAGCTTTTTTTTTAAATTTTTATTTATTTATGATAGTCACAGAGAGAGAGAGAGAGAGGCAGAGACACAGGCAGAGGGAGAAGCAGGCTCCATGCACCGGGAGCCCGACGTGGGATTCGATCCTGGGTCTCCAGGATCGCGCCCTGGGCCAAAGGCAGGCGCTAAACCGCTGCACCACCCAGGGATCCCTGGTTTTTCTATTGTATTTTATTTTCTATTTTATTTATTTCTGCTCTGATTTTTATTATTTTTTTCTTATATTTCCTTTGGATTTGATTTGTTCTTTTTTTCCCCCTAGATATCTGAGATGGAATTGATTTTTAATCAATTGGTTTTTTATCTTTTTTATTTTGATTTTCAGTATCAAATTTTCTTTTAAGCATGGACAGAGTTGTATTCTATAAGTTTTAAATGCCACATTTTCAGTTTTATTTTGTTCACCAATTTTGTAATTTCTATTTTGATTTTATTATTGATACATGGATTACATAGGCATATATTCTTTAATTTCTAAATTCTATAAATTTCTATATTCTTTAATTTCTTTTTGCTATTTATTTCTAGTTTAATATCACTGTGGTGAGGGAACACATTTTGAATTCTGTCTTTTTATATGTGAGATTTAGCATATGGCCTTGTGTATGATCAATTTTGGTAAATATACATTTTGAAAGAAAAAAATATTTTGTTATCTTGAGGTACTGTGTTCATCTTTGTTAATTTGGTCAAATATATTTGGATCATCTAAATTTTAACTCACTTTTTTGTCTGCTTGTTTTATGAGCTAGAGTGATGTCTTAATGTTTTCCACTATGATCTGTATCTCATTCTAGTTATGTCAATATCATAGAAGTTTTCTTTTAAAAAAAATAGTATATGTAGAGTCTGAATTTTATCATTCTTGTGTATTGACTTTTTTTTTATCATTATAACATACACTGTTCTCTTCAAGTCTACTTTAACATTAGAATTGCTTCACGAACTTTTATTTGGATAACTTTGCCCATCTTTTCCTTTATTTTTCACTATTTCTCTTGCAGGTAGCTTATAGTTTTGTGCCTTTTTATCCTATTGGAAATCTTAAACTTTAAAATGTGAATCTATTTCATTTGCCTTTAATGTAATTACTAATTCGTGTATTTTAGGTCTACCACTTAACCATCTTACTAATTCTTTTACTGTTTCTTTTTCTCTCTCTTTTTCTATTTATTTTACTTAAGTTTCTTATTCTTTTTGGACAAATAAAATAATTTTATTATGTCACTTTTCCTTCGTTAAATTTTTAATTATATGCCTTTCATTATTTTAGTCTTTATCTTAGAAATTCAAATGTGCATTGTTGAATTATTAGTCTAAAATAATTATCTTTGCTTTCCAATGTTGCTAGAACATTAACATTCTTTAATTTTCTTTATGCTTTTCTCAACTTTTGTGTTATTATTACCATGTACTTTGATTTAAATACATTACAAAATTCATAAGAAGTTATTGTTCTTGCTTGTTTAGTTAAAATTCATTGGTAATCACCCACATATTTACCCTTTCTTTATACTTCATATATTCAAACAGTATAGTAGTTCCCTCTGAGATCATTTTTTTCTGCATAATGAACATATTTGTTTATATTTGTTTTAACGGAGGTTTCTTCATGATAAATTCTTTCAATTTTGTTATTTTCATTGTTATTAAACACATTGGCAAGGGATATTTGTGTCTGTTCTATGTATATAATGAAATAAAAATGAATCTCTATGTTTTAATAAGTAATTTTTATTTCTAATTGCATTTATTAAAATTTCCAGAATAGTGGTAAAAGAAGATATTATAGGCATTCTTATCTTTTTCCTGACATTACTGGGACTTCTCTTTTACTCTTAAATATGACATTTACTATTAATATGTGATTTTTATCTTATAAAGTTTCATTATGACCCCATTATTTGTTTTCTAAAAATATTTTCATAATCTAGAGTAATTAGATTAGTAGTCTTCATACCATCTAATATGGTGATTGTACTTTTATCTTCTTTAATCAATTAGTATATTAGATGTTACTAAATTTCCCAAAATTTTAAATACAATTACAAAAGCTCTCTTTTTTTCCCCCAGTTAAGTTTAAGGTACCCATCTGATAATTTTTGGAAAATTAATTCTTCCCTCCCTCCCCCCTCCCCTGCCCCGGCCAGAAGGTAATTCTTTACTGAATTCTTTTATCTCTTTGTCCATACTTGCCCTCCACAAATCAGGGCTAGTGGTCTCTCTTTTCCTTTCTTCCTTTTTTTTTTTTTTTTTTTTTTGAGTTAACATGACTAGAAGATGTTACAGAAAATATGTGCCTGAAACGCTTCCATTGTCTGGATATTATTATTATACATAAAATCTTAAATTCTGGCTCTGGATCAATAAAAATCAATTATTTATTTTATTTAATTAAGATAAAAATGGGTTATCTTGAAGTAATTACAAAGATTTCATTAAATATTCAAACCAGTAATAAATACGTAAACTTGAATTTGGATTATTTTGAAGAGAGATAAAGAATAGGAACATTTTAACCCACTGTCATTAAATATTGATCATTTTTGTATCATTCTTTTGTATTTATGTCACATAGAAACTATAATTTGAACTGAGGAAAGTAGAAGATGTAGTTTTTCATTTTATTTTACTATGAAGAAGCAACTTCAGGTTTGCATTCTATAATTGACTCTATTCCTAATTAACTGTAAGAAGTACTTTACAACTGCTCGATTATTTTTCTGTCCCTTATGTAGGATCTTACATTTCTAATTACGTATTATTATTAAAGTCATTATGTCTCAGCTTTAGGAAGTTTTGTGTATTTTACCTGAATGAAATTTTGAAGAAAAGTACTAGTTTGTAGTATAATAGCAAGGGCTTTGATGTATTGCATGAACAGATTGTAATGTTGGCTCTATCATATGACAGCTATATGACCTTTGGCCAAAAGAGTTCTTTTCTATAAAATACCCTATTTGGGATTACTTTGAAGATTCAATATAATCTTAGACACTTACGGAGTGCTTACTCTATGGGAACCATTGATCTAAGTGCTTTGTTATGAGATAACATTTAATTTTTATAACAACTCTATGTAGTTGCCTTCGTTATCATCCTTTTTTTAGTGATGAAGAAATTTAGACTGAGGATTTAAGCAACTGACCAAATTTACATGGATGGCAAGTGGCAGAAACAGAATGTAAACCAAATTTGGCTTCAGAGTCTAGGCTCATACCACTATTCTCCTCCACGTATACAAGACATCTAATTTTGTTCTTGACACACATTAGGCATGTAAATACTTATTGTCCTTGTGCTTAGCATAAGTCTGTAAAGATTTTAAATATATTCAAAGTACTATTTCACAATAAGTCGATTGCGGATAACAATACCATTAATTTAGTTGAAAGAATAGGAGAAATATTTCAAACTAATATGGTGTCAAATAACAAATTTTCTTGGGGATCTGGGTGGCTTAGTTGGTTAAGTGTCTGCCTTGGGTTCAGGTCGTGATCCTGGGGTCCTGAGATCAAGCCCTACATCAGGTTCTCTGCTCGGTAGGGAACCTGCTTCTCCTTCTACCTCTGCTTGCCACTCCCCCTGCTTGTGTTCTCTCTCTCTCTCTCTCTCTCTGTCAAATAAATAAAATCTTTAAAGAAATTTTTAAAAGTACAACAAATTTTCTAATTCTTCCTGAATATAAATTTGTCTGAGTACTACGGTATTTTCTTGAGACCTAATTCCTCATATTTAGGGGAATTATTATCATACCTTGATTTCTTACTAATTTAGAATAGTTTATTGATTGTATAGTCACCTGACATTTATGTGTTGGAAGACTTTGATGAGGTATGAATTGCAAACTGTGGAAATGGCTTATTCATGCCTTACTAATTTGTGAATGACTGTACTGAGAGTACAGGCATGAAATTTGAAAGGGAAAAAGATAAATGCTCTCTATTGTTAAAGCAGTACTAGTTTTCCAAAGATAGAGGTTGGACAGTGTCAAATATCAGATGCTCCCCCTTTCATTCCATTTACCAAAGTAACCATAAAGAAGATATTCTGTTGGAGGCAAAGGTCCCAGTGGTCAGTCATCATTGAATAGAAATATTAAGAAGAAGCAAGGATGGGACAAGAATGAGGAAACTGGACTTAAGACATAACTGGTTAAAAGTGACAAATGGAAAGGACATGTTTTTGAATTGTACTCTACATTTTATTGCCTAAATTATATGCTTTGTTATTGACCGATCAAGGGATTTGCACTGTTTGGGAGAGTTATCTTTCACAAATGTCCAAGGAGCATCTAAAAAAAGAGTAGAACTAACAGAAAAATGCTACTTTGTTCTCTTTTCTTGCACACTCACTTGCTAGAATTTGCAAGTGAAAATTTGTATTTTGCACTCTTAACACAACAAGCACCATAGAAATTATGCTAAAGATTTCTGATTTCTCAATTAAAGCAGATAAATATAATTTTCCTGATGCTTAACTTTATAGCATAATATCAGTATAGAAGATTGGTTATTCTGGAACTGTGTGCAAAATTTTGAGAGATAATGCTTGGTACTTAAGGCAAGGTTAGGCTCTAAAAGAAGGAATCACTAAAAAAAAAAAAAGCAAAATCACATTTTAATCATGTTAAATCATTATAACTATAGCAAATAAATTTTAACAGTATGACTTATCTAAAAGGCATTTCCTGAATTTTCAAGCTCATAGAAGAAGCAAGCACAAACTCCATGTACTTAAGTAAATCACACACACACACACACACACACACGTGCACATACAAACATAAATGCATGCATACATTAAGGTTGAGAAAACTTTATACATTTTCTCTATCTTGTAAGAAATATATGATTATTCTTTCTCTTTGCCAGGTGGCATTTTTGAATATGTGGAATCTGGCCCAATGGGAGCTGAAGAACTTGCATTCAGATTTGCTGTGAACACAATCAACAGAAATAGAACGTTGTTGCCCAATACCACTTTAACTTATGACACCCAGAAGATAAACCTCTATGATAGTTTTGAAGCATCCAAGAAAGGTAATTGACAAATATTTAACATTATATTTTCTGAATTCAAATTTCCAGGTATTCTTGAGAGATTTCTTAATTCCAAATGTAGTTAATAAGTCATTAGGAATATTTTCATGCAAATGTTTCTTTTAAAAATGCATAGAAATTTTATCAGGGAAGGTAAGGTGATATGATTAATGGTATAAAAAATGCTTATAACATGAAATGCAGTTAGGTCTGTGATTGTTTTGAAATTGTTTTTTTTCCTCAATAATCCTATTTTCTTATCAAAATATTCATATTTTTAAGACCCCACTAAATAAAATTTTACATCAGTGGATTTTAGAAATTTTTGGAATCCATTCTTACATTTTTACTTCTACTATCTGTCACTTCCAGTACATATTACTATTGTCTCAATTTATTGACTACCTGGAAAGTCCCATAGTTCCTAGTGACTTCCTAATGTCAGCTCAATCTTAAAATGTCATTGTAAAATTTTCAACAACCTTTCATTTATGTGTACTCCATGCCCATTTTTTTAAGATTTTATTTATTTATTCATGAGAGACACACAGAGAGAGAGAGAGAGGCAGAGGGAGAAGCAGGCTCCATGCAGGGAGTCTGATGTGGAGCTCGATCCCAGAACTCCAGGATCATGCCCTGGGCCGAAGTCAGGCGCTAAACCACTGAGCCACCTAGGGATCCCCTCTACGCCCATTTTTAAACAAGTTAATACTTCTTCTTGTAACTGAAAATCAATGGCTAATGATGTGAAAATAGAATTATAGGGAGATATAATTAGAATACTCTATAAATTTTGTTATTTCTTTTATTATGTTGTGAAACTGTGTTCTTAAGGATACGAATAGAAAAATAACTGTGGAATGTGATTTTAATATTTATAAAGTAAGGAAAGTAATAGAGAACTATTACCAAGGCAGGGATATTTTTAACCAAACAACAAATGTGTTTTGAGGGCTGTTTCCATACTCTTAATTGTCTTAAGTGGGTGATCCTTTCTTTTGTGTAGTTCGCATTCATGTAACAGGAATTAAATTTCATAATATAGCTTTTTCTCAAAGAAGTGGGCTTACAAAGCATTTGTTCTAAATTCATATTTTTAAAACAACATTTACTTTTCTGTAATGCTAATATTGTTTTATTAGCTACCTTACCTTAATAGAAATGTACATAATTATTTATCATTCTAACTTGGTCAAGATTTCTTCTAATTTCATTAATATTAATGGCAACTGACAAGGTACAATATTCTGTAAGATGAAAGTATCCTTTTTATCCTCGAGATAACTAGTGTTTATCAAAGCCCATATCTGTCTGCCCTTTGAATTCATAACTTTATGAATACAAATAAGTTTCCACATTTCAGAACCATGTCAGGGTGATGAAAGGTTTTAAAGGCTGGAAAAAAAGGGGTAAAGGTTATAGTGAAATACTACATTTGTCATCATAATTGCAAAATAAGTCATTAACTGCAAGACAACTGCATTTGATTAGTGACATAGTTCATGATTGTTTCCATTAGGAAGAGGAAACTCTGTCTCAAATGAAATCATTTAGACCAAAGAATATGGAATATGAGTGAAGTATAAAAAAATATTAATAGATTTCTTAATGGTGAATTCAAAGGAGCAATGTTAAAAAACAGACTAGCATGTTCTGACAACAGACAGGTTACTGGGATCCCTGGGTGGCTCAGTGGTTTAGTGCCTGCCTTTGGCCCAGGGTGTGATCCTGGAGTCCTAGGATCAAGCCCCACATCAGGCTCCCTGCATGGAGCCTGCTTCTCCCTCTGCCTGTGTCTCTGCCTCTCTCTCTCTCTCTGTCTCTCATGAATGAATAAATAAAATATTAAAACAAACAAACAAAAAAACAGGTTACTATCTTAGGAATTATGAGGTGTTAAACTCATTTGGTTTCCAAAATATTAAAAGGGGTTTACAGATTTTGTCACCCATTAAGATCTATTGAAAATCAAATTCACTAAATGACTTTTGCCTGAAGCTAGGAAGAGCTCAAATAAACATAATAAGTAACTTTCTTTATGAGATATTGAAAGCATAAAAGTCTTCATTTGGGTCTTACCTCATGAAATTCTTGCTTACTGAGCTATTATTACTGGTTAAAGGGCATAGGAGTATGCAAAAGAATAATATAAGACAGAAATCTGATATAATTTTTGAACCTGAGGTGGCTCAGTATATATATTATATTATATTATATATATATATATATATAAATGATTAATTATAAAATAATTTAAATAATTGATTGGACATTTTAAAAAGTTTTTCAAAATATTTTCCAAGGCAATAAAAGAATAAGAAATCAGATACTTAAATTTTAACATTTTTTTCTGATATATGGTTTTTGTATTTTTAGTAATACTGTTTAGTTCAGTGGATACTTTGATATATTAGAACTTGAATTATTATTTGGATCATATCACTTTTAAATGAGTCTTCTGATAACTAAAAACTATTTATTTGAAACACATTTAAGATATTCTATAATAGTTTATTCAGATATTGTATATAAACTACTATAAGGTTTTTAATTCTTTTTGATCTGTGACTTGTCAAAAACCTGGTAAAGGAAGATCTTTTATTTTCAATGTATACGAATCAAAATCCATGTTAGTGAAAAATTTCAAACTCCAATCTTACTACTGATTCAGAATTTTAATCATATTTAAAAAGTAAGAATCTACATATTTAAAAAATTTACCTAGACCATACAGGAATTTTTGAAGAAAATTTAAACAAGTAAGTTTTTTCCAACTATAATTTATTTACTTACTAAATATCTCTATGTTTAAGAATCCTTCCATCACATTATGTTTTATGCAGCAAAATCTCTGAAGGAAAATATCAGAAAATTTCACACAGTTGAATTATAAACTATTTTGGAGAAGTTCAGTCTGAGCACCTAACTGATGCCTAAATCTCAATAATAACTCTACTTAGTCCTGTTTAAGAATTTGCAGGGATGAGTAAACAATTGTTTCTTGGAACAGACATCCATTTTTGGACATTTTGTATTTCCTTTTTTTTTAATTTAAATTGTATCAAAATTTATGAGAAACTTCTAACCACTTTACCTAGTTCTTCCTTTTCTAGCCAAATGAATCAAACTGAAGCCTCTTTCATAAGCCAGATCTTCAGATATTTAAAGATGATTTTCACATTTCCAATAATTATTTACTTTCTAAGCCCAAACTCCCTAGTTACTTCAGAAGACCTATAGAATGTGAAGTCCTATCATAGTTTATCTATTCTCATCTGAATAGCTTCCGCTTTGGTTATGCCTTTCTTAATTACTACAATTATTACTGATGCGAATAAAATTTCTTATGAGTGAATACAACTTCAAAAAAAATTTAGAACAATATAAAAACCTACATGTACAAAAGCCAAGTAAATAAAGATATTTAAATATTTAATGATTTTATTCTTTCTACTCAATGAGATTAATTCATATGAAATCACCCTTAATGAGCCATATTAGGTTTTGAATGTGTATTTGTATGCATAGTTTGACCTATATTGTCAGATATGTATAAATACTTAGCTATGTGTGGCCCTGGCTTCTTAGATGGAGAGGAGAAATCAAATGGCATCCATTATGAGTTTAAAATTGTAGAGGGTAGTCAGTGAATTTGGGAAGGAACCCTATTCCTCCAACTCCTAATATAATCTAATTTTGTAAGACGAACACTCCTCTTCCTTCTTAAATTCTAGAATGTTCTTCCTCTTTCCTTCTTTTGATATTATTTGTAGAATTATTTGAACATTGAGCTGCAGATGTCTGGAAGCATTTCCCTCCTAACAAACTGAAAATGTTTGGAGTTAGAGAAAATATGAAAATTACCTAAAAGTAGATGTTGTTTATAAGGAAAACAAAATCTTTCTTCAGTATAAACCTTCAGGCTTACAATAATAATGTGGTAATGTTGGCAAGCTTGCATCTCTCTTCATTATTGACAGACTTTTATCTCCTCTTCAGCCTGTGATCAGCTGTCTCTTGGGGTGGCTGCCATCTTTGGGCCTTCGCACAGTTCTTCAGCAAATGCTGTGCAATCCATCTGCAACGCACTGGGGGTTCCCCACATACAGACCCGCTGGAAGCACCAGGTGTCAGACAACAAAGATTCCTTCTATGTCAGTCTTTACCCAGACTTCTCTTCACTCAGCCGTGCCATTTTGGATTTGGTGCAGTTCTTCAAGTGGAAAACTGTCACAGTTGTGTATGATGACAGCACGGGTAAGAAAAATTGGTAGCCTTCAGGGCTATGCTTTAAATACACGTAATATTTTGAAACTTATTCAAGATTTCTGTGAAGGATCAGTTAGCATGAACTATCATATTTGATGAAGTGTGCAGATAGTGTGAAATACAATATTGAAATATTGATTCAAAGAATTCTTCTACTAGGTTTAGGATAGTTTCCTAGGGTAAAGTTTTATGACTGGCTGTTAGTGAAATTTATCAAGAAATTCATGATTTTGCCTTAATATTTTCTCTAGCTATTTATGTGCAAAAAATGTATATGAAAAATATTAACTTTTATATCGGTATACCTTATTAAAGCTTAAGAAACATTTTTTTCAACTTTGAAACAGTTAATACCCATTGAAATACTCAGTTTTTGGAACAATTTATGTGTAGATAGACACAGTTTAAGGACTTGGAAAATCGAATTTTCTACATGGTGTTAATTACAGTGTCTTTGATGAATATTTTAATGAATACTGGCTAGAGGTTGTGCTTTCTTGTTTCAGTGTAATTATTTTTATATATGAATGGTAGTTTTGAAGTAGCAATTAAAAACAAATCTCATAGATAAATATATGAAAATAAACATTAAAAATAAAATATTTACTTTCCTTGGCAGTTATATTGGTAGAAGTTTATACTATTTTGGCTATTACATACTAATAGGAATTTTACATTAAGATGATTATCATTGGTTCAAATAGTCTTTAAAATAAAATGCAAAAATAATATTTTATTCTAAGACATTTCACTATACCTTCATATTTACACTGTAATTATTGAAATAACAGAAATTGAAAATTTTCAATTTTCATATTCAAAAATTGGAATTCATTTGAATTTTAATTCTCCCAGAGTAATCTAGTAGCATATTTTGTTCATGCATGCAGTATTTAGAACTATGCGCAGGAATTAGTCTCTTTGCCCATAAAACTAACCAAATAGACAGATTTTTTTTTCCCAGGAAGACTAGGGACTAAGGAGGTAAGGGCTGAGAAAACAATGAAAATAATTTGAAAAATACTTTCATCAGGTTAATAAAGGTTGAGTCTCAATACACATTAATAAAATAATTTAACTTTTCTGATTTTAAAAAGTGAAGTGTTCACAAATAATTTTAACTTAGAAATACATCAAAAGCTTTTCAAAAAATAACTTAGTAAGTACCTTTTATATGTTTTTTAACTCAAATTAGAATTATTAAGTTTGTTGTATGATGGTCTACTCCCAAATCATTACTTTTCTGTCATTGATAAAGTTCTGTATGTCAAGTTATAAATGGTAGATTCTATGTGATTGCTTTTTCTGGGATTCTTTTTTTTAAAGATTTTTTATTTATTTACTCATGAGAGACACAGAGAGAAGGCAGAGACATAGGCAGAGAGAGAAGTAGGCTCTCTGTTGGAAGCCTGATGTGGGACTCGATCCCAGGACTCTGGATCGTGACCTGAGCCAAAGACAGACACCCAATCACTGAGCCATCCAGGTGTCCCTATCTGGAGTTTTATAATATGATGATCTAGGGCATCCTCAGCTACAAATTGGTCCACAAATGTTTATGAATGATCATATCCAGAAACATAAATATATGCACATATATTGTGAATCCATGGGTTCTTTACTTCTCTATTCCCTCTGACTTAATTCAGGTGAATGCTGTTCAAATATCACGTCTTAAAAAAAAAACAAATATCACAAGTCTTTATATATATGATGCATACATAAATGGTATATACACATACATACATACAAATGCATATAGGTGTATGGTATACATGTGATACTTGTATTTATTTCTTATTATCGTAAAACTCCTTATGGTAGGAAGGGTATTAGGGAATGTTCAAAATGTGTATTGATATAACACCTTTTCACTGTTCTGTTTGTGTGTGCACATATGTATTGTGACATTTTTATTTCATGTATATAGTTCTTGAGTGATTGACTAAAAAGATAATGGGATTTATGATCAAGATCAAATCACAATTTGGTAAAGTACAGCTTCATATGTAATTGATCTTTTGCTTTAATATTCTAAACACTTATAACTTTGAAACAAATTTAAGTAGAGAAATAAATGTAGTTAATTCAGTGAATGTACTTTTTTTAAAAGGTTTTATTTATTTATTCATGAGAGACAGAGAGAGAGAGAAAGAGAGAGAGAGAGAGAGAATGGCAGAAACACAGGCAGAGGGAGAAGCAGGCTTCATGCAGGGAGCCCGACGTGGGACTTGATCCCGGGACTCCAGGATCATGCCCTAGGCCGAAGGCAGGCGCTAAACCGCTGAGCTACCCAGGGACCCCAGTGGATATACTTTGAATGGAGATTTGACCTCCGATTAAATTTTTAAAAATAATTTGTTACTATTTAAAATAAGCTTTGCATACTCCTCACTTTGAAAGTGACATCGATACTTAGAGATTCCTAAATCTGATTTTTAAAATATTAATACTGAGTCACTACAGAATTATTTGTAGAGTAGGTGGACCTTAAAAGTACTCTGAGGAGAATAAAAGCTGATAATTGCTCTATTTCATGCAGTATTTAAAGAATATGAGTAAGGTACCTACTACATGCCAGGGACCAATGCAGATGTGTTTATACCAATAAAGCAAGTCCTGGCCCTGGCTGAGCTTCTAGTTCCTATTTTGGGATACGTGATTGTCCATGTTTTCACTATATTTATGAGTTAATTACATTTGCAACTGGCCACATGTAATTCTTTTAATTTAACACACTTTTGAGAATGTGGACTATTCTTGACATTTTTATAAGATAGAACTGGCCCTAAGATTCCTTTTGAAATGCATTCATAAATATATGGAAGTGAGCTTTTCTTTGTCTTTTCAGGTAGGTTTAAAAAGTCTCAAGGTGAAATTTTAATGATAGAATTCAACAGAGAGGATTTGTAAACTTCCAAGTGACCAAGATACCTATTTGATCATGTGGGAGGAAATCTGATTATAGCAAGGGCTGTGAACTGAAATGGGGGAAAATCCACTTCATACTTAGCAAGATAAACATCATTGACTCCATTATGGACTTATGTATCTGCTGTTTACTGCAGGACACACTGTGCCATTTTATTTACATTTCCTTTTTCCCTTTCCAGATTTATTTATTATGTATGCTATTCCTCCCATTTATATTCATTTCTATTTTGTTATGTTGTCCAGTTTGATACATGATAATTATACTTTCCTCCAGTCTTTGTTCCCACCCCCAAAACAGATGGGATGATAGATGAAATATAGTGCTGGAGTAGGAGAAATTCTTAGAATGATGTTAACAGGAGCTGTTTATTTTTTATGATAATTAGCATTTGTTGTTGTCGTGGATGAATGCTTTTAAACACCCTGAAAGTCTGTTATAGCTCTGAATGATGTCCAAAAATGATGGAGAAGAATTGGCTTCAGAAACAAAGCTGTGTTTCTGTCAGTCATTTTGGAACATATGATTCACTTTAAATATAAACTAAAAATAAGTTGGATAGCTGTCAGCTCGTAAGCAATTCCAGGATAAGTTCTGAATATTTGCTTTAAAATCCCTGTGTTTCATCTTTGTTTATAGACCAGCAGTCCATTAACAAAGAACTCTGGACTGGTAAACAGAAGCCTGGAATTCTATTCCCAATTTTGCTACCAAATGACTGGTACAACTTTGGAAATGAGAAGAATAGAATGAAAATAACTACAGAAAAGAGCTATAAGGCACTAGGCATTGTGATAGTTGCTATTATATAAACTGTTTCACTTAATCATCAAAACAATTTTGAGTCCCAAAGGAAATAAGTGACTGGCTCTTCTGCCCACTAACAACCTAAGACAGAAACCTGAACATCTTCCTTCATTTCTTCCCTTCTTCAAGCCCCTACATCAGGCTCTAACAATTGTCAATGCTACACCTCTATGGTCTCTCAAATCTACTTTTTCCATCGTCTCTAGCAGTTCTTAGGACAAGATTATCATCATCTCTCACATGGATTACGCTAACAGCCTTCTAACTGGCCTCCCTACTTCAAGCCTGCATCTATTGATCCTGTCTCCATACTGCAGTTAAAATAATGTAAAAAATACAACTGTGACCCATTATCCTTATTAATATCTTCTCATTGCTATAAGGATAAAGCCAAAACTTTTTTAACAGCCTTATAAGACCTAACATGATCTAGTTCCTGTAGCTCTTCAGTGACATTTGAGTCTGAATTCCTTGCTTATGTCTTTTCAGATGAGCCATTAAACTTCTTTCAAGTTGCCCAAAATCCTATTCAGAAACTTCTTTTTCTAGCCCCCAGTCCTCACTAATTGT
This sequence comes from Canis lupus dingo, assembly GCF_003254725.2. NCBI lineage: Eukaryota > Metazoa > Chordata > Mammalia > Carnivora > Canidae > Canis > Canis lupus. The sequence goes on from NC_064254.1 coordinate 59,812,743, forward strand.
GCACACACACGTGCACACGCATATTTTCACATGCATACCATCTGGCTTAGGTGTCACAAAGAAAGTCTACCCCAACCCTGAGTCCTAAGGCTGGAATAGGTTTCCTCCAACACATCCTAGCACCTGGCACTCCCTTTACCCTCACTTGAGAACATTCATCAAATTATGAATGACTTTTCTTAGATGTATTTTACACTAGATCAAATCTGAGCAAAAAAAAAAAAAAAGAAAGAAAGAAAGAAAGAAAGAAAGAAAGAAAGAAAGAAAGAAAGAAAGAAAGAAAATCTGAGCACACATCTGAGCAGAATGAACCCTAAGGCTATTAATTATTCTGTCATCAGCACCTAGGTATTCCCTGGCTCATGAGTGTATCTTAATAAATATTTAGGGAATGAATGCTTAAAGAAGTATTATTGCATTCATTGTTTAGAAGATGAAACTCAAGTGGATTAAGTTATCTACCCAAGGTTAGTTTAGGTTAAATTTTTGGTACTTGTATTGAATAAATAGATTCAACAATTTTCAGAAATTATATATAGGCATGATTTCTTCTATCATTTAAAAATTTTGTAAGAAAGCTAGCAAAGAATTGTGCTTATATCCTATTTCAAATACAATTAAATATACATTTATTCATTTATTTATTTGGACAGTCATTATCAAGCATCTTCTGTATGTCAGGTGGTATGTTAGGCATAAGGGTCAGTATTATAGATAAAACTTGGACTGTCTCCATGGACTCAGAGTAAAGTGAAAGGGAGAGAGGACATGTGATCAGGACAGTGTAACAAGTGCAGACAGAGGCAAGAGAACAATATTATGGTAGCTCAGAAGAGGAAGGAATTAAAGCTACCTAGTAAAGGGAGAGGAGAGTTTTGGACAAGGTGGTATTAACAGAAAGTTTTCATGAAGGACAAGTAGAAATGGTTCAAATGGAGAAGAGGCCAAAGGGAGCAAAATGTATAAATGTGACAGTGCTTGAGTGAGCTAGTTTTTTGGGGAAATGAAAGACTTCTTAATTATGACTGAGACTCATAAACAAGGATGATGAGGAATAATGAGGAGAATTTATAAAAGGCCAGCATGGGAGAAATCACAAAGAGCTTTTTACTGACCACTCTGTCTTTTCTTCCCCCTCTGCCCTGATATCTATATGGGTACAGCAATATCTGTCATGTTTGCATGATATGACCTTGCTTCCCAAACCATCATTGAGTGTATCTTAGAAATGGGCATATACCCATTCAGTTTCCTTCCTTTGAACTCAGAAAAAAACTTAGAGAGAGGGACATCTAGAAGCCTGAACAATCATGCTTACTATGGTCTTTGATGTAAAAACATTCTGCATTGAAATCTTGGTTCTGTTGTATACTTTTCAGCAAGTTACTTGCTTTTAAAAGTGAGTTGATGCATTTATAAAATGAAGGTAATACATACCTTAGAGGACTATTGTCATGCTTCATAGAACCCACATAGCAGTAGCTTAAAACTTACAATAATACAAATGCCATGGCTATGTGCTATTTATCCTTTATTATACTCTAGGAAAAAGGAATTATTAATCCAATTTTTTTTAGTATAAGAAAATTTAGATGCAGAGAGTTGAGATAATTTGCCCAAGGTTACATAACAAGTAAATGGTAGATCCTGGGTTTTGATCCTAGGCAGTCAATTTCAGAACACACTGTTTAATTAAATACTGTGATATAGTGTTAGTTCTTTGATTTGATTCATTTTGTTGTCCTTAATTTAAGCAAAGAAATGACACAATCAGAACTATTTTTGGTAAAGATTCTCTGGCTATAGCATAAAGAACATATTGGGGCTATTGGGATATGGTGGGAAATAGGCAAGACCAGAAGCAAGAGAATTTCTAAATTAGTCAAGTTTTTAAAAAGATAACAGTCTCACCTAAGTAGTTTTTGATGGAATGCTACTGAGGTAGAGAATTCTAGGAAGATTTAGGGGATACAGATTGTAGGATTTAATAAGTAAATAAGAAGAGGGAGTGATGGAGACAGAGAAATAAGAATGACCTTTATGTTTCTGGTCTGGACTGTTAATCATTGCCACATTTACCTAACAGGGGAAAACAAGCATAAGAGATTTCGGAGAGGGTAAATTTGGTTCTTAACACGTGAGCTTGAAGTGTCTATGAAATATTCCCTTGGAATCATCCAGTGATGTATATCATACGTGCATCTTGAGAACCAGGAGTTTTCAGATGGGCATATCGGGGTCCCTTGGTGGCTCAGTTGGTTAAGTGTCCAATTCTTTACTTCAGGTCAGGTCATGATCTCGGGGTCATGAGATCAAGCCCTGCATCTGACTCTGTGCTCAGCAGGGAGTCTACTTGAGATTCTCTCTGTCTCTGCCTCTGTGCCCACCCCTCTTAAATAAATAAATAAATAAATAAATAAATAAATAAATAAATAAATCTTTAAAAAATGAGCATATAATACTTCAATTGACGTTTGTTCTGCCCTTCATTTGTAATTCTTGTGGTATGAGGAAATAGAGAAAATGTGCTAAAAAACAAGGTCATTGTATAAGAAAATCCAATTATGTTAGTGAGTAGGCAGTCACGGAGATCAATATAAACATGGGAAAAATTTAAGGGAGATAATATAAATTATTTTAACTAATGGAAGAAGTCAGTCATTTTTAAAGTCTAATATTTAACAGGCTGATCTTTGATTAATTTATATGATATGAATATAGAAAAAAGGTCTTTATCCTAAAGAAAAGAAGAAATGCTTTCTTCACTAACTTTAATAGCTTGGATGAAGTGTACGTATAGACTATGTTCTAGACACATCTGTGTGTGCTTTTGGAGTTGGTTTAATAAAGTGTAAAATCAATTAATAGTATTTTTTAAATCTTGGACCTGTGTTTAAATAGGATAAAGTAAAATAAAATGATTCAAAAGAATAAGTTAATATGAAAATATATATTCCTGGAAGACACTAATTTTCAATACTATGACAATTTTTGTATTATAAAACTTATAACCAAATAATTTCAATTTTATTCCAGGAAGTGGGGTAATTTGGATCTAAGATGATTATATGTTGTACAATCTAAGTACAAACCTTCAAGTTCTTTCATTCCAAGTGCACATACAATTAGCAATTATGAGTTAAGCCTAATTATTTGGATATAGTTGATTACATAGTTTGGTATATTAGTGTTTTCACAAAGTTGGTTTTGCTTGAACATAGTTTCTTTATTCCTATTTAAGCAAGCATAAAAATTATTTGGAATATTAGTACTTGGGCTCTGATTAGATGACAGTGAGTATTTTTAAACATATTCAAAGAACTAATTTTTAAGTTTTAAAATATATGCCAACCCTACCTAAAACATTAAAATAAAATTTCTAATCCACCGCAATCAAACAATTCATATGCCTACATATGTGTAGATCTAACAAAATAGAAGGGACAGGCTTTATACCAGACCTCAGTGATCAGCAGTATTTGCTTTTGTTGGAAGAGAAAAAAAAAATAGTAATAATAAAGTGAGAATAATTCCCTGGTGATAGCCAGACACTGCCAGTTTTCCTAAATTTAAATCTGGAATTCGATAAATCTGGCATTAGCCTCTTGGTGGTTACTCTTCCTCTAGCCTTTTCCTGTTGTTTGTCTCCTCTACGCAGCAAGGGAAAGGGGAGTGCTTCTCTTATCTCTCAGATGCACTTGGCAGTTCTGACTACTCCCTCTTCAGGGGATAAAATAATTCTACTTTGGCTTGTATGCTATCATTTTCTCATCGTTACCTCCTTCTTTTCAGCCATTTATTCCCATTTTTATATTCTTAAACTTTTTCTTTCACTACTCCTTAAAAACTGATATTCAAGGTTTTTTCCATCTTGTTCTCTGCTTATTTACTTCATTCTCTCTCAAGCTTTTCCTCTAACCTATACCTTCCTCTGCCTCTATGCTATAGATAATTGATTTACACTTTCAGTTGTTTTTACCATGTTCCATACTCATAGATCAGCCACCATTGATCATCTTTGTTTGGATGTCTCAGGGGCACATCTAATCCAACATGACAAAAAACAAACTCATTGTCTTTACTTCAAAACTTGTTTTTTTCTCCTGATTTTTCCCTATTTCTTGGTTTGCCAGCCACATCTGCAGTGATCATGCTAAATTTTTGTCTTCCTCTCATCCCTCATTTCCAGTTGGTCACTTAATACTTCTCATTTTTTATCTCACAATTCTCAAACTCAGCTTTATTCTCCATCCCCTCCACCTATCCTAATTAGCACATTTATATACATCCTAGACCATGGTCAACCTGGTACCATATTTAAATTCATCTATCCGATTCAGACAAAATGTTCTTTTCTGAAATGACAATCTGCTGATGTCATTCCCAGGCTTAACACTGTTTGGGGGGATCCCTGGGTGGCGCAGCGGTTTGGCGCCTGCCTTTGGCCCAGGGCGCGATCCTGGAGACCTGGGATCGAATCCCACGTTGGGCTCCCGGTGCATGGAGCCTGCTTCTCCCTCTGCCTATGTCTCTGTCCTCTCTCTCTATGTGTGACTATCATAAATAAATAAAACATTTAAAAAACAAAACAAAACAAAACAAAAAAACACTGGGGATTCCTCAGTTCTTGGAAGAATGAGTTCTAATTTCTCAGCATGACACATGCAGCCTCTGTCATTGTCATTCTCATGCCTCTTTAATTTTGCTTTTCTGGTATTTCTTCTCTCAATACTTAATGCCACAGCCTTCCTTGAGTAATTATTGTTCCTCCTTATCAAACATGCTCTACTGTTTTAAGTCTTTTTGCTGTGCACAAACTCTTCTGCCTGATACATCTTTTACATTTGGTGAGCTATTCACCTTCACGATGTACCTTAAAATATTCTTACAAAGTATAAATGTGAAGTAGCCTTCCCTGACTCCTACCCATGTGAGTTGATAATTCAATTCTTTGTATGATGCAAGACTTAGGTAGATAAAATAATTCATCATCAGTTCTGTAGTAAATCTTATTTTCAGTGTATTCCTGTTACCTGTTTAGCAGGAGTGATGCTTTCCTGGGCATGAGAATGCTAAATATTTTATAATTAATTCACCTATTTGTTTGTCTCTTTGTTTTATTTTAAGTTTATTCCTTTATTTAGTTTGCAAATAATAATCAAACGTTTACTATGTGTCACCATTTCTCTAGATTCTGGAGATACAAGAGTGAACAGGTAAAAATTCTTTGACTTGTGGAGTTCATATTCTAGTAAAGGGTGATAAACAATAACAAAATAAATTTGTATATTATATTGTATCAAATGTGATAAGTGTTATGGAGAGAGATAAAGCAAGGGGATGTACAGGGAGTACAAAGGAGTATTACAATATTAAACTGAGACCTTACTTAGAAGGTGACATTTGAGCTAAGACTTTAATGAGCTGAGGAAATATGCCATGGGAATATCTGAAGGTAAGAGTGTTTCAGACAAAAAGCAAGGAGAAAAAAAAGCATCAAGGGAGAAAGAGATAAAGAATTTCAAGGCAAAGGGAGATTTTCATTGTTTTGTTTTGTTTTAGTTTAGAGAAGGAATTTTGGGTAACTGAAGATTTTTGTGATATTTATTACTGGTTTTATATGTGTATATGTGTTTATATTTTTGTATATGTGCTTATGTTGTTTTGCATGTATATGTTCCATTATTGACTATTCTAGGATGCTCTAGAAACTAATGGCAAAATGACAACAATGTCATTTCTTTAAAAATAACTCACTGTAAAGACTTATCCACATAAGACTCATTTTTATATAAGTTATTTAATAATGATTATGGTCTAAAGTACTGACTCTTGAAAAAAGGCAGCATTCATTTTAAATTGCAGTGAGACTTGAGATAAAGAAGAAAAGAAATAAGTTTGGCACATATCCACTTCTCAAGATGTTATAGATCAATTATTGGATACTTGATTAAAAATGAATTGAAAAAAAATTAATTGACCCTACACCAAAAACACTTTTCAAAAATTTAGATCTTGAATGGGTTAACACAACTGCCTTTTAAAACAGTTTTCTGTTTTGATGTGTATCTTGTTTTAAATGCAAGGTATATAAAGCATATTTGAGGGAAAACTTACCAACCTTGCAAATGAATAATCAAAACATTCTCACCAATATTTGTTATTTCTTTTATTTTTGGTGATGGCCCGTCGAGATAGGTATAAGGTGATAAAATTGTGCTTTTGACTTGCATTTTCCTAATGATTAGTGACATTGAGCATCTTATCATCTATTTATTGGCCATTGTATGTCTTCTTTGAAAAACTGTATATTCAGATCTTCTGCCTATTTTTTAATTGAATTTTCTGTGTTTTTGCTATTATCATTACTTCTTTTTTTTTTTATTGGTGTTCAATTTACTAACATACAGAATAACCCCCAGTGCCCGTCACCCATTCACTCCCACCCCCCGCCCTCCTCCCCTTCCAACACCCCTAGTTCGTTTCCCAGAGTTAGCAGTCTTTACGTTCTGTCTCCCTTTCTGATATTTCCCACACATTTCTTCCCCCTTCCCTTATATTCCCTTTCACTATTATTTATATTCCCCAAATGAAAGAGAACATATAATGTTTGTCCTTCTCCGACTGGCTTACTTCACTCAGCATAATACCCTCCAGTTCCATCCACGTTGAAGCAAATGGTGGGTATTTGTCATTTCTAATAGCTGAGTAATATTCCATTGTGGAAGGAGCCTCGGTGTCCAACGAAAGATGAATGGATAAAGAAGATGTGGTTTATGTATACAATGGAATCATTACTTCTTAATATATAATAAAACTATTTCCTTTAAGAATAGATAAAAATCGGGATCCCTGGGTGGCGCAGCGGTTTGGCGCCTGCCTTTGGCCTAGGGCGCGATCCTGGAGACCCGGGATCGAATCCCACGTCGGGCTCCCGGTGCATGGAGCCTGCTTCTCTCTGCCTGTGTCTCTGCCTCTCTTTCTCTCTCTGTGACTATCATAAATAAATAAATAAATTTAAAAAAAAGAATAGATAAAAATTATGTTTGAAGATTACATTTAAAACATTAATTTAGGGGGTACCTGGGTGGTACAGTTGGTTGACCATCTGACTCTTGGTTTTAGCTCACGTCGTGATCTCAGGTCATGAGATCAAGCCCTTCATAGGACTACACTCTCAGCACAGAGCTTCCTTGAGTTTTTCTCTTCCTCTCTCTCTGCCCCTCCCCACTGCCTTCTGTCTCTCGAAAATGAATAAATAAAATCTTAAAAAAACAAGAAAACCCCACATTAGTTCCTTGGCTGAGCTTCTAATGACATCTGATAGTATTTATTTATTTATTTATTTATTTATTTATTTATTTTTATGATAGTCACACAGAGAGAGAGAGAGAGAGGGAGAGACACAGGCAGAGGGAGAAGCAGGCTCCATGCACCGGGAGCCCGATGTGGGATTCGATCCCGGGTCTCCAGGATCGCGCCCTGGGCCAAAGGCAGGCGCCAAACCACTGCGCCACCCAGGGATCCCACATCTGATAGTATTTAAAAGAAAAAATTTGAATCATTTGCTTTGGTTTCTCAATATGCCAGTAAGAGCTCTCTGACCTTCAGCCACACTTTAGGAATGGGAATTATTGCTTGTCATTCCTCATTGTGTAATTAATGGGGGTAATTAACAAGTTAGTGTTAAGATTTCAAGGGCTGACTTAATTTTCTTTCTTTAATGCCAACCCAATTATTTCAATTGGATAAAAGGATAAAAAGTTCATTGTGAAAATGGAACAGGAAATTTTTTTGAGCGCTTAATTGACAAATCAGAATCATTAGTCATGCAATTAATACTCTTTTGCAAAATTCTTTAAAGTTAAATTAAAAAGTAAAATTATTTATAAATTTGCTGAAACAGATATTATATCAATGCTAGATGATTCTAAATCTTATTTACACTTGATAGTTTTTACTATATTTATGGTATAATGTTCTTCCTCCATATTAAAACTAATTTAAGACTGTTTAAAATACTCTACGGACGAGAGTTTTCAACAGAAATTAAAACCACCCAGTGTGGAGATGTTCAGACAACTGGATAAATATTTTTGATAAGTGATTATTAATTTTATCAATGTTAAATCACAAAGAAACCATTCTATGTTTGCTTAAAATTTTTAACTTATTTTAATCTATAAAAGTATGCTTTTGTCTGTAATATTGCCAAGTTTGACTTACTGTCAAGTATTTTTCAAAATTTCATAATTTGCATATTATTTAAGATTTGGTGAATCAGTGATTCTCAAAATGGGTAATAGACTAGCAGCAGCATGATCACCTGAGAAATTATTAGAAAGAAAAACTCTCAGGCCACATTCTACACCTACTGAATCAGAAACTGGGAGAAAGGCCAGCAAGCAGTGTTTTAACACATTTTCTTAATGACTTCAATGCATACAGAAAGAAGTTTGAAAACCACCAGACTAGGTTATGCTCTAGGAAAGATCATTCCCCAAATCATAGTGACTAAATAGAACAAGATTTTATGTCTCACAAAAGTAAGGTCTACTGTAAATCTAAATAATTCTCCAGGGCAGCTATCTCTGATATTTTGGCTCAGCATTTTAGGATGATTTGAGTTTATAGCACAACTGCTATGGCAGAGAATGGGTAAGCTGGAGAATTAAGTGCCAGGCAAAAATTTCTACCTAAAAATAAGCAATGCTATTGCTTACATTTCATCAACCAAAGCAGTTCACTATAGTCACACCTAAATTTATGATCTCCTGAAATTCTGAATGAATATTTGGATGGATTTTTATATTTTTGCAAAAAATGCCATTCAGACTTTAATAGAGATTGCCTCAAATCTGTAAATTGCTTTGGGTGATATACTCAGATTTTCTAAATCTAGACAAATTTGAGTTATATTAAAGTATACTCTGCAAAAAATACGTTGATTTTTAAATTTCTTAGTTTATTTGATAGCCAGTCAACTAACATAGAACCTTTATGGATTTTAGATCCCCAAAGAGTTCATATGGTGCTTCAGCTAGATTTTGCCATTCTTCTTTAATTTGGGCTCATTTCATCAGTTTTCAAAGATAGATGGAGGAGGCTATCTCTTATTAACTCTTGTAATATCATATTTAATTTGAAAACATATTTGAAGACAATTATTATTTTGAAAATCATTTCCCTCTTCATAAACTTATTGTATACTGATGACATTTACTGATTCCATAAACTAATTCATTAACAAGCACTTTGTTATTCAAAGAGGAATCAAACATTTCCTATTCTCCAAATATTTAAAATGTGGTATTGCAAAAACATTATGCTAAACATAATGCTAAGCACTGAAAGAGTAACATATAAGTGTTATGACCAAATAGTAGTGAGAGCAAGAAAATCACCTGGTTAAAGAAACTGAATATACCTGACATTTAAAGTATGTCTCGAGACATCTTAAAGATAGTGGGTAGGATAGAATATGCAAAGATGCCCAGCTATCAAACACTATGGTGCATTTGTAGCATGATAACATACTTACTGTGGTTGAAAAACAGGGTTTGTTGGCTAAGGGGCGCCCAATAATAAGAACAAGTAGTTCAAAAGAGATCATGAAGGGTCTGGCATGTCCTAAAATCACACCAGAAAAACATTTAAGAAGTAAGAGAGGTTAAGGGTACCTGGACAGCTTAGTAGGTTAAGTGTCTATTTTTGGCTCAAATCATAGTCCCAGGGTCCTGGGAACAAGCCCTGCATCAGGCTTCCTACTCAGCAGGAAGTCTTCTCTCTGTCTCTCTTTCACTCTGTTCCTCCCCACCGCACATCCTCATTCTCTCTCATAAGTAAGTAAGAAAATAAAAATAAAATAAATAAATAAATAAAATAAAATAAAATAAATAAAATAAAATGAAGTGAGAGAGGGGTTAATCAAAGCAACTCTGTGGAAAAAGCTAACTCAGACTATCCCTGGACAAGTTGGAGGCACGAGCAGGTTCCCTGTCCCTCCCAGGGATAAACTTGGTTTAGGATTCATAAGATGGTTACTAGGAGTCATTAAACTTGATTTTAAAATTGATTTAATTAACTTTAAATAAGATTTTCTAAAACTTATACAACACATTTTAGAAAATTATAACATTATTGGGAACCTGGGTGGTTCAGCAATTGGGCGGCTGCCTTCGACTCAGGGCATTATCCTGGGATTTGGGATTAAGTTCGGCACTGGGATCCCTGTGAGGAGCCTGCTTCTCCCTCTGACTATGTCTCTGCCTCTCTCTCTCTCTCTCTCTCTCAGTGTCTGTCTCTCGTGAATAAATAAATAAATCTTAAAAAAAAAAGAAAATTATAGCGTTACTAAGTTTTATAGTTATTAGCACTATTCACCAAATATTTCTGGCTCTGCTTTAGGCACAGAATTGGCTTGCCTTTTTTCATCCTCTTTGAAGCTAGGCAAAGTTACATGATTTTCTTTCACCAAGGAAACATGAGCAAAAATTACTGAATCACCTCTTAGTGGATGTTTTAGGAACCGCTGATCAATGTCACATTTTATTCTCCATGCCATGATGGTGATGAGCATGTATATAGAGGTCCTGGAGTAACTACAATGTGCAGAGCTATCCTACCAATACATGATAACCAAGTTATCGGAAAAAGAAATAAACTTATATGTTGTTAAGCCTCTGAGATTTGGGGCTGTTTTTATCACAATATAATGTAGCCTATCCTGACTGGGGAGAAAAAGTAAGGCATATTGGCTATAAAAAGACTTGATAAGAGAAAAAGGAAAACATTAAATCAGCTATAATATTACCCCCCCCCCAAAAAAAGGACCATTAACTATTTTGATATTTATCTCTAAAACTATATTTGTTTTATACAGAAGTTTAATTCATCGTGTCAATTATTAACTTAATTGTGACATATGTTCACCTCACTGAAGTTATATACTCTTGCTATCTCTCTCAGAAGATTAGCTTTGCTGTCATTGACTATTGTATTATGACCCACCTTGTAATCAAAGGACTATAGATTTCTGTCCCCAAATATGTCACCTGGCTGTCATCAATTTCTGCCTTAAATAGGAAAACATAATACATAACAGGGTTGCTTTAGATTGACATAAGGCAATATATATAAATAAGTGTCACGTGGTAAGCTAAATGCTAAAGGTTCTGTTTTGCTTTTAAGGTTGTTTATTAACTTTTTAAAATATCTGATACCTTTAATATGTAAACCACTTTTGTTCAACAAAACTGGAGCATATAAAATATCTATATCTATCTATCCATCTATCTATCTATCTATCTATCCTTGTTTAACTGGTTGAAAATTTTCTTTATAGAACTGATTTTATAAGTTGATGAATTTTTATTTAATTATTATCTAAAAAATCTTGAACTTCATTGCTTTTTATTAGTCCTATTGTCTCTATAAGAATTTTGAAAAAAAAAAGAATTTTGATGTTAATAGAATATTTTAAAATTTGTTGCTATACATTTACTTTGAAGATGAATAGTACTTTTGCTGTCTACTGTCCCTCTAACACTAGAGTCAAATATAAAAATCTGACTTTGTTATTAAAGCCTGATTACATACAAATGATACTTATGATCTTTTTGTAGATGACAAAAACCTATCGCTATTCAATGCTATGAAGAGTATTTTCTATTTCTGCCATTTCTTTTTTTCATTACATTAGAGAAAAAAATAGTCTGGAACTTTCTACTCTTCCCATAAGATTTTTATATTATTCCTTTTTTTTTCTCTAGTAAGTCATTCCAGTGAATTCATCTTCTTTAGCACTGTGTTCTCCCCTCTGGAACAGTAGCTGATTCATAGTTGGTGCTTCATGCATATTTGTTGAGTAAATAGATGAGTAAATACTACAGTTATGGCTCCAAGAACCTATGTTGTGGTACAATTACATGCCCTACTTGGATTTCAAAGGAACAGTTTTTGTTATTTTTATGGATATTTAATTTTAAGTATAATTTAGTTATAATTACACAAATGTGTATATCTAATAGAGAAAGTGCAAGATTTACTTGTGTTGATCTAAATCTAATTAATTTTTACCTCCTGGCCTTATGATAAAGTAAAAAGTAAACATAATTACAAAGAGGCATAAGGAAATCTTAGTGGGTGATGGAAATATTACCTTGACTGCAGTGATAATTTCATGATGTCAAAACCAATCAAATTTTGCACTTCAAATATGTGCACTTTATACTAGAAAAAATTAAAAGCAAAATAAGCAAGGATAACATATCAGATTGCTTTCTGTTACAGCATTTCTGTAAATATTCTGTTCCTACATCACTACATATCACTACAGAATATCACTAGATATCACTATAGAAATTTGAGGATGACTTTTGAAATTCTTTGTTAACAGGATACGGTAAATTTCCTGGCAGGTTATTAAAATTGCTACATTTCTCTCTATCAGAATCATCTTTAAGTTTTCAGTCTTCAACCAGGAATATATACGAAGTAGAGAACAGAGACATTTGGAGAGGAAATTATCCCATTTCTAATAACACAAAAAAGAGAGAAAGGAAATATATAAATAATGCATGAGGGATAAATATCAATATGGATTATCATGACAACTGCTATTGAGAACTTGCTGCATGACAGTTGCAATCTAAGTACTTAGCACACATTCCTCATTTTTCTATTTTCACAACAACTGTTATTGCTCCCATTTAAACAAATGTGGAATCTAAGTTGTAAAGAAATGTTCCAAGGTAAAATACTACCAAGTGTCAGAATCAGCATCTGAACCCCAAATGTTGAATCTGGCATTCATGTTCTTCATTACAACTCTCTATCTTCTCACAATAGACACAAGTAAGGAAAAACCAGCAACCACAAGTAAGAGGTATTGACATAAATACATAGACTTCTTTACATATTGACAGGTAAGAAGGGACTTAGCATCTGAAGATAAAGTAGGACCCAGGGTTTATCTGTGCGTATCTCTGCATGACTATGCTCTGATGTAGACAATTGACTTTAGGTGGAGAAGTGCTAAAGTCTACAGGAAGCATTAAACAGGTGTAATAATATGATATGATCTTTGCAACTTTTGCACTATATGGGTTTTTGAAGACCCAAAGTTTTCTCCTAGGCTATAGAAATGCACATTAAGCCTGTTTTTGTTTTATGTTTATGACATTACAAAACTGCAGCCAGACAAACAAAAATGGGAGATAAGCAGAGATGAGTAAATGGCATATAGTATCTCCAGTTCTACAGAGATAAAGATTGTATCTGAAACCAACAGAGTGTTACTATAGAAAGGATGCATAATGTCCCTCATACAACTCACTCAGTCCTTTGCTTTTTTTTTTTTTTTTTTTTTTTAACTAGAGATGAATAGCTTCTGCCGTATTGTAAAAGGGAAGGCAAAGTAAAGTTAGATAATGGAAATCTACCTAAATGGCTGGAATACACATATTACGGATGAGTACATAAAACACTCGGCATGGGAACCAGAAAGTACATCAGTAGTGATGTGCTACATACCAGTCTTAAATATCCATTGCTTTTGGTCAGAGTTTTGTCCTTGATACTATTGGGACCAGATCATTCTTTCCTGTAAGGAGAGCTGTTCTGTACATTGTAGGATGTTTAGCAGCATCCCTGGCCACTACTCACTAAATGCCAGTAGCATTCTTCACTCTTAGTTCTGACAATCAAAAATATCTCTAGATATTGCCAGATGTCTGCAGGAGGCAACATCATTCCTGATGAAGATCCACTGGCTTCTCCTAGTATATTCCTAGGCAGTTTTTTGTTAAATACATTGCATATTTACGATATGTATGTAGATAAGTGTGGGTTAGAAGTCTATCTATAGGGGATCCCTGGGTGGCTCAGTGGTTTGGCACCTGCCTTTGGCCCGGGGTGTGATCCTGGAGTCCCGGGATCGAGTCCCATGTCGGGCTCCCTGCATGGAGCCTGCTTCTCCCTCTGCCTGTGTCTCTGCCTCTCTCTCTCTCTGTGTCTCTCATGAATAAATAAATAAAATCTTTAAAAAGTCTGTCTATAACTAGAAATTAATATACACAGGCTCAATACAATTAGGACTGGGTAGCTATCAGTGAAATAAGTCAATCAGAGAAAGACAATCATCATATGGTTTCACTTATATGTGGAATATAAGAAATAATGAAAGGGATTATAAGGGAAAGGAGGGGAACTGAGTGGGGAAAAATTAGAGAGGGAGACAAACCATGAGAGACTACTAACTCTGGGAAACAAACAAAAGGGAGGTGGTTGGGGTAATGGGGTAACTGGGTGACGGGTACTAAGGAGGGCACTTGATTGGATGAGCACTGGGTGTTATACTATATGTTGGCAAATTGAATTTAAATTAAAAAAACAAATTTAATTTTTTTAAAAAAAGGATTGGGTAGCAATATCTCTATTCTAATGGTCATATGAGCGTTTTTTAGTCATCTGCTAAATGCCTGGCACTGTTCCAGGTCCTAGGAGGTACAAAAATAAAGAACATATTTGAGATTGAATTAGACCAAAGATCACATAAACTATTCATTCAGATTCTTAAAGATCTACTCTGGTTTCTAGTAGATCATTAGAAACCACAAATTGCAGGGCTTATTACCTATGTGTATAGAGATAGTTTCACTGAATTGCCATGATTTTTCTGGTAAGTAGATATGAAAATTTCCTTTAAAATGATTTTTTAGCTATAGGTCAAGATACTGTGTACTATTGCTCTTCAATGTCCTTAATGCAGAGATTTACATGATAAACTAAGGCTTGAGTTTAAAGCTATAAGGGTTGTTTATCAACCTATAATTCTATGTATTTACTATTTGAGATAATAGTAATTATACTTTTAAAAATTATAGGAACTAAAGGGACTACATATTCTGAATAATCACCAGAACCACTCTCTTTACAAATGCTCCTTTCTATTTCCCCTTCTTACTTCCCTCCAAGGAGATAGTTCATTCTGGAATAAAATCAAACAAACAAATAAGCAAGCAAATAAATAAGTAAGCAAAATAATAATAGTGTCATTAATTATGATACATATTTTTTATTCCTGTCATGGTATTTAATCCTTGCAGGAGGCACAGAAAAACCATAGAGAGCACAGAAGAAGTAAAGAAGTTATGTAACTTGGCCAAGGTCACACATTTCATTAGTACTTACTGTACTTGGCTGAATCTAAAGTCCATGCTTTTTCCATTCTATCACTTTGCCTCTGGGCCACAGTAGGTTGGGGTAATATTAAAAATGTTTCACAATCAATTTCCTCATAGACATCCACCAACAGTTGATACAACTAAAAGATGTTTACTAGCTGATTATCTGCCTAGATTTTCAGAGATTATTCTAGTCCACATAAAAGTACAAGCCACATTTGAGCTTCTACTTATATTCTCATAAATTATTAGAACTGTGTCTACTTCCTAAACTATTCTGCACATCCTGCCTATAATGAACTTGGAGATTTGAGATTTACAGAAAATGGGCAAATGAGTTTATAAAATGTTCAAGGTACCAACAGGGTCACCGTGCTTCAGGGTAGAATCAAAGGAATCAGATGGGGATACCAGCCAAGAGTCAAGGGAGAAAGCCCAGAATATGAGCCCTGGATCATTGATGGCTGATATCAGGTGGCTGAGGAAGGGAAGAAAAGGTGGTTATATAAGATGAGCAAAAGGGTACAAGGGGATCCTCAGTACCAAGTCTGAGCAGAGACTGCACCTTAGGGCTGCAAATGAGATCAGTGAAGCCCAGGAGAGTTGTGTCATCACTAGATCTTCCAGGACTGCTTCATGCTGTTAAAAGTGATTCCGTGCTCCTTGGCAATTTCCTTACAACAGGCCTTCCTGGGAGATCCAGACAAATTGCTATTTCCTTTGACCAAAGCAACCTGAAAGCAAGTTAGACTCCATTCTTAGAATTAATTGAGATGCTTAAATTTTCCTTAACCTTCCAAAATAGATTTTTTTTTTTTTTTTTTTTTTAGATCTCACAACTGAAGAGCAAAGGTTTAAAACACTAATAATCCCCAAGAGTGGAAAGATTAGAAACCAATTAGTAAAGATGTCAGTCTAAATGATCAGAAACATATCTTCCTCTCTTTGACTAGGAGAGGGAAAAGTCTGGAGTCCATTTGGTTCCTGAAGCATTAGCGGGTGTCACTGATGAGAAAGGAAGGACAAGAGGGAAGTCTTGGGGCAAGGATAAATTTATCCACTTCCATTTCAGTTTAGCCCTCAACTGCCTCTGAAAAAATACTCAGTGGACAAAGAAAAGCTGTACCCCATATGGTTTCAATTCATAATTGGCTGTATTAGGAACAGCTGATGCAGGCGTGGGGGTGCATTGACAGAAAGTCTGCCCTGGCCCCAGGAGAAAGTGACAGTCAGGAAGCCCAGGGTCTCTTTGAGGAGCCTCTAGCCTGCACCTCACAGCACCCACTGGCCCTCTTTGCTCCATTAGAAATAATCACTCCTAAGTGGCCCATCATCAGTGCCAGAGTGATTTTTTTCACATTCGCTAAAAGCTTTTCCCTTGGCCCACTTACATTTTTTTCTTTTGTTTCTAAGTAACTATTTAATTCCCTTTCCTTTTTATTTTGCAGTTAACTGACTTGGGAAACAAATCTGATTTGAAATGAGGTTTACAGACAGGATATTTTCTTTCCTTCTGTACACCCACCCCCAGCACCTAGTAACAACCACTGCATATGCATTAACCAAAAGACCCATTAGTGGGGTATTGTTTTGCAGTTTTGTAGACAAAGAAGAAAGAGACCTCCAGTTGGAACAAACTCTTTTTGTATTTTTTTTTTTTTTTGGCAACAAATAGCTTCCTTTTAAATTCAGAAATGCAATGGCATTGAGGCCCTAAATTGCTCTCATCTAAAATGTTTTACTCCATCCTCACTTCCCTAGATTATGATCAATTTTCCCCCGGAATGAATTATTCAAATTGAGCCCAATCTTCTGAAGCCTTAGAAAAAACAATGTCTTAGCACTTTGGGTCTATTCTCCTCACTTATCACTTGGCACATTCTGCCTGGCAAACTTTCTTTTTTTTCAACATATAATTTATTTCTCCAAATGGACTGCAAGCTTCTTGGGATTAAAGATCATGTAATTCATCCATCCATTAAACAAATGTTTTTGAACATCTATCATGTACTAGATATGCTCTAATCATTTGAGATGCATCCAAGAAATAATGACAAAAATCCTTGCCTCCATGGAGTTTATATTCTAGTAGAAGACAGAGAGTAAGCAAGCAGTGTCATAAAAATATAAATTACATAGGATGTTAGAGGGTAAAAGTGCAATAGAAAAAAAATAATAAAACAATATAAGAGGAATCTGAAGCATAAAAGGAGAAGACCACAATTTTAAATAGGGTGGTCAAAATAGAGCAAGCCATGTGGAGAAGAGCATAACAAGCAAGGGAAATGTTTGAACGTGGAACTTGAGTAATGAAATTCTCACCAGTGACTCTGGTGGGAATGAACTGAGAATGAAACAGAATGTATAGCTTTGGATATGTTAAATTTGAGTGTCTACTAATGCTCAGATAGAGATGTGATGGAATAAGCAGTTGATTATAGTATAGGAGTCTGGAGATCCTGTAGGGGTATGGGCTGAAATATTCATTTGAAGATGTATTAAAACCACGAAACTGGGTGAGATCACCATGAGTATAAATAACTAAAAGAAGTCTGGGAGATGAGATGTCTGTAAGATAAAGTGAAAACCAAGAGTATGAGATATCCCAGAAATCAGTGAAGAAATCCTATCAAGAAGCAGGGAGCTTTGTTGCTGATATGTCAAGTGAAATGAAGGCTGAGACTTGACCATGGAATTTAGCAACCTGGAGACCATTGGTGATGTTGAACAGTTTCAGGGAAGTGAGTGGTAGGGACAAACTCCTGATTAGAGTGAGCTTAAGTGAGAATGGGAGTTGAGAAATCAGAGACTGTGAATATAGGTAACTCTGTCTAGGAGCTTTCTTTTTTTTTTTTTTTTTTCCTACAAAAGAAAGCAGATGGATAAGGGCATAGCTGGTGGGGAAATTAATGTCAAGAGAAAATTTATTTAAAATTAAATAACAATATGCTTATATTCTGAAGAGAATCAGCCAAATAGGGAAGAAAGATTTGGTAGTGCAGAACCAAGATAATTCTAATATATGAAGGAAATGTGATTTTTCGTATCAGGTAGCAGAGTAGTCTCCTCGAGGAGAGACCCAATTTGTGCTTGCTTTAATAAACCCACATGGTGGATAGACCTCCAGGGCTTCTATGTCAGCTAGTTCATAAGACTGAGAGAGGTGAGGTAGAGATCATGTTTGCCATAGGAAAGAGGGAGAGACTTAGTGTATGCAGTGAAGAGCCAAATGTGTTTCAGAAGGAGACTATGTGTCACATAACCAAGAAGAGAGACTTGGGATTGTCTTCTGATATAAATCTTTTCCCCTGTCTTTGCCGCTAACTTTTCAGTAGAATCTCCACTTGTAGGTTTTCTTTTGGAAAATATGAAAAGGTGCTGAAAGTTGCCTGAAGGTTGTAAACAGATTTAAAGAGTGAAAGCAGAGTCTGCCCATGGAAGGACACCCCTTTGAGGTTATGCTACGGACTCCCTCTACCAGACCTCTGTCATCATTTCTTGCCTCAGGCAGCCCTCATTTATTTTATACCAAATTACCCACTCAGAACATTATACCTATTTCATTCTTCAAAGTTTCCCACCTCATCTCTCACCATCCTATTTTCTCCTTGTTCAATGCCAGGCAAAGTGAATTATTTGAAGTTCCCCAGACTCACCATGTTGTTTCCGATACTTCTCTACATTAAATTCCCTCTGCCTAAAATAGTTTTCTTCTTCTCCAAGAGCCAAGCCCCCCTCTTTGCCTGTTCAACTCGTGATTCTTAAAGTTTCACTGAAAACCTCTTTCTACTAGAAAATTGTTCCTGCCTCTGCTTCCTGCATGGTAGTACTTACCATAGTACATTGCAACTGATGGTTTATTATCCATCTCCCCCATTAAACTCTGAGGTCTCAGTGATCTCCAATTCATGATTTTCCCTACACTTAGGATAAGGTGTGCTGCGCAGCAGCTGCTTAATAAATGCTGATCATAAATCAAATAAATATCTAATATTAAAATTTGTGAATAGCAAGTTAGATAGCCTAACATAAGCCTTTACCTCATACAAGTTGGGTTTAGAGTCCATCTTCTGTTTTAAATCAAGGTCTTTGTATCTTAACAGTGACTCTCTGGCACCCACAACTGTACCAAGTTGTAAGTGGGATCTGATGTTTGTTTACTTTGTCATGTTCAACATTTTTTTCCCAATCTTCTGCTGGAATTAAATACTGATTGGTTCTGAATTTCACTAAGGTACTAACCGCAAGCTTTATTCTCTCTGATACTCTCTTCTATATCTCCGGCTAAAAAGAGGCTTTCCACAGGTTGGGTAGCTGGCCTAGGATCTCTAGTGCCTGAATAGCTAGGTGAATGAAATTATATACTACCCACTGCTACTGGACTCTTCTCACCCCTGTTTCTCACTCAACTCTCTGACGCATATAAGATCAACACTGGCCCATGTTAAAACAAAGTTTATGATTCTGATTTAGGTTTCAGTTTGAGAGGAAGTGCTGTTCTACTACTGAATTACCTCAGCCATGCTACTTCCAACTCATACTTTGCTGCCCTTCCACCCACATAAGGTGTCAATTTGTCTCATGGATGAGGCCAGGTTATGGATTCACTCAAGCTTCTATGCCACATAACTGACAATGGCTCTGCCATTACTTCTGCCTTTTGAACCATTCTTCATGCCCAGCCCGTTCCTCTGTTTACCTCTTCTCTGAAATCGTTCTCGTTTCTACTCTTCACCTTGCACGTATTATGCTCAGCCCTTCCTTAAAACATTGTGTTTTATATTGCATTATTAAATTTTTATCAAGAGGTTTCACATATGCAATATGTTACATATGTTGCATATGTTACTAACTTTAACCTTCATATACTATAAAAACTATAGCTGGGATCCCTGGGTGGCGCAGTGGTTTGGCGCCTGCCTTTGGCCCAGGGCGCGATCCTGGAGACCCGGGATCGAATCCCACATCAGGCTCCCGGTGCATGGAGCCTGCTTCTCCCTCTGCCTGTGTCTCTGCCTCTCTCTCTCTCTGTGACTATCATAAATAAAAAAAACTATAGCTAAGGATGATAAATCAGTGATTTTCATTCCTAATTCTAATGGAAAGCTACCAGCTTTCAGGGTGCCTCTGACTCTAAGTTATTTCATGCCCATTTCTTTCCCTAAGTCTCAAGTTCATGGGTTTCCTTCAATTGTCCATGAAGGTCCAAGTGCATTTTCATATAGCAAAACTGTTACGAGCCTTTTAGATTTGAGTAGATGGACCACAAGTCTGTGTTCTGCCCAAAATGTCTGACACATGGAATTTTTTATAGAAACTTATTCTACCTATCATGTAAGCGAATAAATATTTTTAATGCAAACCATTACCTATAAACATGTTTGGCAAAAGGAAATAGGACACCCCAACCAAACTGAGCTCATTTTACCAATTTTTTCTTTTTTTTAAAGATTTTATTTATTTATTCATGAGAGACACAAATAGAGAGGCAGAGACACAGGCAGAGAGAGAAGCAGGCTCCATGCCTAATGTGGGACTCGATCCCAGGACTCCAGGATCACGCCCTGAGCCAAAGGCAGACGCTTAACCACTGAGCTACCCAGGCGTCCCTTACCACCTTTTTAAGAATAATTGCTCATAAGCAAAACATAGGCATACCAATGAAAATAAATTCCAATTCTGCCACTTAATTAGATTTAAGCCATTTTCAATAAGCTCAAATTCCTGTGCCTCTTTTTCCTATATAGAGGAAAAACTACCTCTTAGAAGTTTTGTGAAGACTTGAGAAAACAAATTTTATGTATAATAAATGATCTAAATATTATCAAATAGCATTATCAAAAATTCTCTGGGTTGCAAAAGAATAAAAATAACTGCTTGTCTTTCTTTTTCATGAAATAATTTAGAATGAATCTCAAGGGCCCATGGATATGCAATTAAGAGACTAATTAGTGGAGGTAGCAAGGTTACATCATGCTGATAAGCAACAGGAACAAGGAACAATGCATGAGGATGGGGGGCAGAGAGGGTTGCTAACTAGATCCTATACTCAGGAGTTCCACATAGAATGATAATTAGGGACTATTGCTTAATATTAGTTTATGAGAGAGGCCATGCAATGGGTAAGGTTATTGCTTGAGAAGGATTTGGTAGAGAAGGATTCCTTCTTTATCTTACTAAAACTGAAAGATTCTTAGTTGACTTATGGGAAAGTGGGAAGGGCTTGAAAAGGCATAGAAATGGAAAAATGAAAATCAGAAGCAAAAAAGGAAAATCTGTAAGATGTATACATATATGTGGTTAATCTCTAAAAATATTTTGGATTAGAAATTTAGAAATAAGATTTATACTTAAGTACAATGGCATAATTTATGTTTGTATAGCAAATAGAATACTTTACTTCCCAAACTGATTATAAACAGATATAATACAACCTACAGCACAATTCAGTGGACTGTATATGTGCCATTGTCACTGTTGGAAGCTGGAGTAAAGTATTCTGGAAACACCTGGAAATTAAGTCACCCTCTGAGAGTTGAAACAGTGAAATCAAAACATAATGAGAATTAAAAGTTGTAAGACTACCTTAGAAGAATGTTTTCCAGCTAAGCAAAATTTGATTATATCCTGTCTGAAGTTACCAATATAACCAAAAAAAGAATATGTTCATCAGAAAGAGGATTGATTGGATATTTGAGTTTCTTAAAAACAGAGATTTACACAGGAAAACACAGATGACACATCTAAAAATTGTTAATGAAAAATAGATTCTTAGATGATAGACTACCAATGAGACTAGGTTATTGCATTCTGGATGCAAAGACTGAATACTGGATTTCGAGAAAGATTCCCAGGATTTGAATCTGGCTTTGTGACTTTCTAGCCATATGACTTTGAATTAATAACCCAGATATTAGTGTCTTCACTTTATCTGCAAATTGGGGCTGATAAGAGTACCTCTTCACAGAGTCCTTATGGATAAAATGCAAACCCACAACAAATGATTATTACATTTGTTAGGGCCAACTCCCTTTGTTCTGATACCAAAATAACATTAAGTAACGTTCAGATTATGATATGGTTTCTGATGTAATTTGAGAATACTGTGGTCATGCAATTCAAATATTGCCATGCTTGTGACAGATATATTCTTCATTATAAAATAATAGATTGCATGTTTAGTGTTATATGTCACTCTTATGATCTTGATTAATGTAAGTCTAATATGTTATCCATGCAGCATGTGTTTCAGAGCAACCTAAAAGTCTTATGAGCTGAAGTCAAAATTCAAAAAAATTAACACATGTTGCCTCACTTAAGGATGTAGTTAAATTCAAAGACAATTCTTCTTTATAAGAAATCGGTTTCCAGAGAAATAAATACTAGAGAATGGATACAGATATGTGGTAGGACATTAGTCAAATCAAGGATGAAGCAGAGTGTAGAGGGAATGCTTCCTGTTATTCTCTCTCTTATGCTGATAGAAGCTAAAATATAAGACAACCTCCTTTTAATATCTTTCACCATGCCAGTGTTCCCTAGTGTACCACCCGCAAATCCATCCTGAGAAATACCATCAAAGTGATCTTTTAACAGGAAAATTTGTTTATCTCATTTTCCCTAATTTCCTTAGTGATCCACAGTGGGCAGGGGAAGCACGTCTAACTCCCTAAGTCCCCTAGCTTCCTCACCCTCAGAGGTAGGGCCCAGGCTGATGCTTAAGAGTAAGTCTGTGTTTCTGGTTACAGTTGAGTAGACCAAGAGTTAACATAGCTGGGCCAATTAGATTCTCTATGCAGGAATTTGGAATTGGAAACAAGAGATATTAGTTGGTCTCTGCCAGCTGCTGGACCTATAACAAGTAAACTCAGGAGTGAATTTGAAAGATGGCTGTGTCTCCTATTTGATGTGAAGCAGAGAAAACCCATCTCATTAGGAAGATAAGTAATGCCAGCACACAAAAAAGAGCAGAAGTGAAAGATAGTGATATCTTTATAACCTTGTTCCTGCTTAGTTCTGGTTTCTAAGGAATGACTGAATTCCCTTGGAGCTTCATGAAACTACCTGAATTTTTCTAATCAATTCTCTTTTTCTGCATCAGCCAGCCTGAATTCGTTAAGTACTTGCAACTATAAAGTTCCTTTACTTACAAAGTATAATCTAAGGAGATGCCCTTCATAACCAGTTCTTAACTGTTGCTGGTCCAGCCTCATCTCCCACAGTTATATTTGATTTTCCAGCAGTACCAACCAAATAGCACATAAGATTTTAGAACTTCCATACTCTCATATCAATATGTTTTATGCACACACTTTTCTCTTTTTTACAAGCACATTCATCTTTTTTCAACTACCAAATGGTTACCCCTCCTTAGGCATTCTATCCCTACCACTTGCATTGCACTTTAGAGGCATTCACACTATTACATATAATTCACTGAAGCAAATGATTTGCATGCCTATCTCCCCACTATGCTATAATCTCATAGATGGCAAACATCTACTGTTTATATTTTGTCTTTTACTTCTATACTCCCAATTCAAAGCACATGCTATGTGCTGTCACGAATTTCTGATATATTCACATCTTTTCAGCTATTCATATGATAAGATGTATGCTCAATGAGCATAATCACTGAAGGCACTGGGGCTAATGATATTCTTTTCTGGGACAAAAATATAAAATAAAATGAGCTCCTGAAGGGTCACATTTTATACATAGTAGTTCTGGTAACTATGGTTAGTCATAGGCCTACCACATAAAACTTCTTAAGCTGTTTCATCAGTGTCAATTTTAAATCATACTTGAGGTATTAAGTGGCAGGGTAAACCACGTAACAGCAGCATCCTGGGTCAGAGCCAAAATAAGAGCTGTGAAGGATCATTTGCGGCCTCCTCACTGCATTGTCCTGGACACAAGTGGGGATTAAATGACAGCAGGCTGGCTAATCAGCACCCGTCTGGAGAGTTGAAGTTGGGTTATTACAAGCTGAGAGGGCGGGTAGAGTGATAGAAAGACAGGTGTGCACCCAAGCAGGATTGTCTCGAGACAAAGAGCCTGCAGTGTGGCCATCAGAATTGAACAATGGGTGGGCCTGTCCCACTGGTGGTAGGTCAGTAGCACTGCCAAGACAGCAGATGATGAAGTAGCTGTGATGAAGGGCAAAGGATGCTGTGAAGTAGGAGGACCATACAGAACTCCTGGTTTGCCTAGGATGTTCCTGAGGTGTGCTTGCTGTCCTGATCTAATTACTATGTACTTAATGTCTCTATCACTTAGAGTCTTAAAAAGGCCCCAGCTTGATGAAAATTAGCAAAGTGACATTAATTATAAACAATCGTTAAATCAAAATAGAACCAAACTCTGGTCACAAATCAAAGTACTTTATTTTGAGAGAGTTTCTAAAACATTATTGTGTTGCATTTCTGAGTTGCGTTTGTATGTTTGTCCAGAATCTCTTGGAGGGGATATTCTTAGTCTCTATGGTTCGGGCAAGGCTCAGTTTCATCTTTACAACCCACTGATGCATCTAATTTCATCCTTTCTACTCCCCACCCCCAAATAATCCCAATCTGGGCCAGACAGAGTCCTTCTTGGGATTTTGACAGAATTTTAGACAAAAAATCTCTGTTGATATACGTGAGTTCTGTTGGTTATCTGTACCATCAAGTGGGAAAATGTTGAGGGGTAACAGAAGCAACACAGAGAAAGACAGAACAGAGCAACAGAAAAAAAAAAATCTTGTCTCTAACCCTGCCTAGAGTTTGATTTCAGTTACAGGAGACAGTGAATTCCATTTTTGTTCAGTGCAGTGTGAATTAGGTCTGCACATATTACCAAAAGGGTTCTGACAAATACAACTGCCTTCTTATTAAACTGTCCAACTTTTTACTTGCCCTCCCTCATTATACCAGGCCCAGGCCCACATTCAGCAGCTATATGAAGAGAACAAAGAGAAATTAAATGATAGGGTGGACCTGGATCAGCCTAGGAAGAAGCCACTTCCCATGACTGTGGCTCCCCTCAGAGCACAGCACTGAAGTTACCTTAGCTGGAAATCAGTCACTAACGTGCCTATCTTCTCATGAATCATATGCAAGCAAGTTGTAATAACAGTAAGCAGATACAAATACAACCTTTATTTTATTGGCTCCTCACAAATAGAATTAATCTAAATAGAAAATTGACCCTAGCACATATTGAACTTAGACCCCAAGGCTATAGCAGCCAAAGAGTTTTAGCTTTGGCATCGTCAAAAGCACTGTTTGCTTTCTAATGATGACATAATTGGTTTTTATCCTAACAGTAAGGGAAGAAACAGGGACAACATATTTTGGTATTGACTTAAGGAGTAATAATCAGGCTGGCGGCCTCTGTCTTCCAGGGGTCATAGATACACTCCATGTGATACCTCAGTTCCGTCCCTTTTCTGAGGTGGGCTGTTACCGGGTAGGGGCCTGTGAGGTAGTGTGGAGCTAGTCTTGATGCTTGGACCCAGCTTCAAGCACATGGAAGGAGTTCTGGCATTCTCTACTTTGTCTCCATTATCCCTGTTGCTTCCCCCATTCTGAACCCAAGACCTCTGCTTATAGCCCTGAGACCCTAACCCAGCAGGACTGAATTGTGCTCTCTGTATTGTTATTGGAATAAGTTTAGATGGACAAGTTGTCTGGAGGCACAATGTCTCCCTCCACTTGTCCTGGAGAATCATAAGCCACTATTATAACGTGTCTCATGCTTTAGAATTTGTTGTGAATTGACTTAGTTCTTTGGAATTGAGTTGAGCTAAGGACTCCATATTTCAGTGGCCACTAAACATAGTTCCACCTAACCACTCTTATTGTACCCAAGCCTGTGCTAAAACTGTTCTGTACGATCCTGCCACTTCATTTCCCCACCTTACTATCTTAAAATCTCCCCATCACTGCACTCACCAGACTTATGAAATAAGCCTAATAGGTCATGAATTGGTACTAGATATATATGGACATAAAAATATGTAAGGACAATGCTAGTTAGGAGGCTTCTACAATAATCCATCTTCTGTGAGATCATAGTAGCTCAATCCAGTGTGTTAGGAGCAGTAAGAGTTGGCAGAAAAAAATTTCTAATAGTTTGGATGTGAAGTGTGCTGGCAAGAACTAATCAAAGATGACACCAAGGTTTTTGGCCTGAGTAACTGGAATTCTAAGAGTTGCCATTACACCGTGTGGGGAAAACTGAATGGGGAGCAGTTTTGGAGGCTGGGGACACAAAGAGCCAATTTTGGAATGTCATGTAGTGTTTACCATACATCAAAGTAGAGATGGTGCATTATTCAGGAGTCCCCAAGACAATCCTCACTTCTTACACTTATTTCAACTTCAAACGTCCCCAATATCACCCTCAAGTTTGGTAATTCACTAGAACAATTCCCAGAATGACTTAAAGCTGTTATACTCATTGTTAGAATTTATAACAGGAGGATACAGATTAAGATCAGCCAGGAGAAGAAGCCCATGGAGCAGAGTCCAGGAGAGGTCCACACTCAGAGGTTCCATTTGCCTTCTCCCAATAACTCAATGTGTGGACATTGCTAACTTTTCCAGGCAACACTGAATGACAATATACATGGAGTAGTGCCAACTAGGAAGGCTCTTGTGAGTGTTGGGTGTCCAGAGTTTTTATTGGGGGTTGATCCTGTAAATGTGGCCAAACATGCACTTGGCTGACCTGTAGTTTCTAGCCCCTCCAGAGGCTGATCTGATACTTCATGACCCAAAGACCCTATAATAAATTACATTGTTGGACTATCAGCTGTGAGCCAAGGCTTCTGGATAAACAAAGACAGTCTGATCAGACAGGATATTCCAAGAGCTTAGAGATTACCTCCCAGGAGCCAGTAGCAAAGGCCAGACCTCTCTTTGACAAGGTTAATTTTTTACTACACAGTTGTCAAATAGGAAAGTGAATTTAGGACTCTAGAGTTCAGGGAAGTAGTCTGGAAAGAGATATAAATTTGGGAGTTATTGACATATAGATGGAGTATTAATTAGGTTTCTAACAGGAAGCAGGATTTACTTAGATGCTTGAAATGAAGAGATTTTGATAGAGATCACTTATAAGATTGCAGACAGACACACACACACAGACTCATGCACACACGCACATGCACACACAACAGTGATTTTTAAGTTCCAGGGGAGAAGTGATTACCAGAAACCAGTAAGGAAGGTTGGTATGTGCCAGGCATAGTACTAACTGATTCATATGCATTAGCTCATCTGATTTTTTCTGTATGGTAATGATTATTATAATCACATTTTTACAGATGAGAAAACTAAAATTTGGAAAATTTAAATATTGTCTGTAGTCATTCAGTAGAAAGTTAATGAAGTGGTATTGATGCAGACTGTCATGCCACCATATGGGTCAGAAATTTGGCATCATGATGCAACATGTAAGACTGACTTATGAAAAGGTTGCATATATGTTTGAAAGGTCTCAGCCTTTCTCCATGACTGACCTGCTAAAGGTTATTCAGGTACTGCCAGTTTATGATTTTCCCCCTTAGGCCTTCCTGGGAGGCTTCCACTTTGCTAGATTTGTATTATGAGCATGTGTGGTATGGATTTTAGAAAGGGAAACATAACAGAAAGAACAGAAGCATCATGGGCAGATTATCCTGTAGAGAGAAGTCAGGGCAGAGATATATAAGATTTCCCAGTGAAATAGAAACAGAGGAGGTATACGGGTGTATGAATGTGAGCCTGTGTGTGTGTGTATGCGTGCACACAAATGCACACATGTATGTGTGTTACATGTTAAAGCAAAGTTTTGAGAGTCTGTGGGTGTTTGACAAGAAGAAACAATATGGAATTTTAATGAGTTGCTTCAGACAATTAATCTATATGCTTTGTAAAAATTTTTTTGGATTTATTTATTTATTTATTTATTTATTTATTTATTTATTTATTCCTGAGAGATACACAGAGAGATAGGTAGAGACATAGGCAGAGAGAGAAGCAGGCTCCATGCAGGGAGCCCGATGTGGGACTCGATCCCAGGTCTCCAGGCTCACGCCCTGGGGTGAAGGCAGCGCTAAACTGCTGAGCCACCCGGGCTGCCCAATTTATATGCTTTTTAAATGTTTTCAGGAGACTGTAAGAGTCAGAATTCCTGTTTGGATTCTACATATTTGAAAGGCATCATGGTTCAGCACTGGTTCTTGCCTTTATGTAAGAGCACAGTGTCTGAAATGTATGGTCTGCACTGTATTGTTTTCCATTCTGAAGCGCAGAAAGCCTTTGCTCAATAAAACAATATCCTGGCTAGCATTTGATGACACAAATAAGTAAGGAGGAAATTTTAATATAAGGATGACCAATACATGATGCCACTACGCCTACCCCATCACTCAGGTTCAAATCCCTTTCTGAAACATGCCTCTGAACACAGAACTGGTCTCAAAAACATTTTTCACACAGCACTCCAGGTAGCCACAGACAGCTCACCTTGGCATATGAATCGAAACTCATCTGCTACTTGGTTTCTAATATATCATGCTAAAGTGTTTTTACATGTTTTGAATGTATTGGGCTCTATCATACTCTAAAGATCTAGCAGATTTCAAAAAGAGAGATGGCATTCCCTCTCTGTAAGGTGATTATTAGGATTTGAAGATTTTCCCAGGAGACCAACCTTCTAGTTTTCTCTACATAGCTTTATCTCCCTCTTCTAAGAACATGAAAACCACTTTGGATGTTTCTTCTGATTTTCCCTTCCTCTTCTCCCTTTTTATTTTAGACCTCAATTCTCTTTATTTATTTTTTTAATTTTCCCTGTACTGATAAACAAATCTACCTCATCCCCAAAGAGAGGGGGACAGACAAAAATTTTCAGTGGCAATCTACATCTCAAAAGTATAAGCCACTTTTGATTTTCTTAATATGATTAACTCCCTTGTCAATACTTAATGTATTACCATAGCCTGCAAAACCCATCTGGTATAGATATTTTATTCAGTTTTCTTCAAAACACTCTGTAGCACAGGGGCACCTGGGTGGCTCAGTTAGTTAAGCATCTGACTCTTGATCTCAACTCAGGTCTTGATCTCAGGGTCATGAGTTCAAGCCTTGCATTGGGCTCCATGCATAGCATTTTCTTTTAAAAAGAAAAAATAAGTCTAAAACACTCTGTAGCACAAATAAAACATTCTAATAAAAATAACTCTTTGAGATGTTTGGTCTCTCAATGGATTCTTTTTTCTCAATTGAAAGAAAGGGAGTGGGGTTGATGATGAAACATTGAATGTGGATGAGTCATTTTTATATAGTTTAGTACACAAGGCATTTGGAGGGTAGGGGAGAGGTCTGGCCTGCATAAAGACCACAGTAACTAAAATGATAAATAGGCCTGATGAGTGAGCCAGGTGGCAAAACTCTAGTTTGTGTGGCTGCTGAAGTGGATACCTGGGTATAGGAGGAACCTGGGGACTCCCTTCCTGGGGCGGGGGGAGGCTGGGCCTGCAGAGAGTCAGTGTGATTGATCTCTTTTAGAACAGAGTGCCAGCTGGGGTGTGCATAAATGACTCCTTCTGGATTCTCCTTAAAAGCTGAATTGATGCCACCTTCTGAAAAGAGCAGCTCAGACCTCTGTCCCCTGTAAGCTGAAGATAAACCTTGATTTCAGCTACTGTAAAATATCTGAAAGCAGAAAAAGGTTAAAAAAATGTACTCTCAGTGAAGGAATTAGAGGGAATAGAATGTTACTCATCTACCAAAATAAAGGGATAATTGCAATGTGGTGCTCCTTTTTTGTTAGAAGATTTTCAGGAACCCATCTGTGCAGATTGTTTCTCTTTTATTATCATTACATCAACTAATTACATTAGGGAAAGAGGGGGCATTTTAATTAAAAGATTGTTTTAAGGAGTTATAATTCTACACTTTCACTAAATAACTTAACCGGGTGCCAAATTTGTTAAAGTATACTGCATTTCTGAAAAAGTTGTTTGGAAATTTTTTGTATTAACCACATTTTCAACAAAATAAATTTCAACCTTTATTTTGTCTCATGGATGGCTCCTTTTATTTCTGCATTTTGACCAAAGAATTGTGGGAAATGACCACATGTAAAGCAATCCAATTATTTTAAGAAGCTTACTTTTTTCCTATTTTATTTTACAGAGCATGCATATTTAACTGTTTATGATGAATTTGATTAGGGTAATCTTTTCTGAGATAGAAATTTTTTTGAACACAATAGTTTACAGAGAAATATTGGGGGAGATAGAAAGATCCATAGAGATCTACAGAGGAAAATACATATACCCAGTATGGTAATTAGGCATTCCTTCTGTTTAGGCCCATTTCCCTTTGGATAAAACCCTTATCCACATACATTAAATTGCAAGGAGGCCATCAAATAACTCATTAAATAAAGTGCGTAAACATCCATTCTTTGGATGTTTTGGATACATCTTCCTTCTCAACCCTCTCTTATTCTTCCAAGTTGTGCTAAATAATAAAACTCAGACAGAGATTGTATGTAATTGCCACCTAATGGGGAAGGCAAAGGATCTGGAAAGGAAACATGGGTAAAAGAGAAACAATATCATAGTTTAGAGCAAAGAAGACTTGGAAGCCAGGAGAGAAGTCTAAGCACCTGGTGCACAAGATGGTGAAAAATGAAATTTATAAATCATGTTTCTACTTTCAGTATTCAAACAGCTCTCTGGGTCTCTTTCTACTGATTGGAATGCTGAACTACTTTTATTCTGAAAACTGAAGGTGAAAAGCATTGTAGAAATAACTTTTGTATTAAAAAAAAAGTGTCAAAGTCAAACTGTATTTCAGGAGTTCAAGAATGAATAAATGCTATGATTCCTGTCATATTTATTCATGAAACAATGTCTTGCACATAGTGGACTTGCAGTTAATACTTGCTGAATGAATGAATAAAAGCAACATTTTACTTTAATTCTCAAGTAGAAGATGGCAGTTCCTACTAGCAGCAGCTGTTTTATTTATTATTTATTTATTTGTTTGTTTATTTATTTATTTATCCTACTTTAGCTCTTCAATATTATTCCTCAGGGAAGCTAGCAAACTGAAATCTGTTACATTAATGCCAGCAGGGATGTATGTGTTTGAAGAGAATAAGTAAACATTTATTGTACCTGATGGCTCAATGGACCATCCACATGAGCTCTTAAGAGATTTGAAAATACTTGGCAGTATTTATACATAGGATGAACTCTGCAAATACTATTTGTGGATTCTATTCTTCAGAAAATTTCTATTTTTTGAATCACTTGAGATTTTTCAACTCAAAACTGTTGGACTAATCTGTAAATATGGTGTTCCTTTCTCTTTAGTAATGAGTTAATCTCTTAAAATGTCAATTAAAATTTTTATGTTGTTACATTTTCAGTTGAAATCAGTGTCAAAATAGTGCCCAAGGACAGATTTAATAACCAGCACTTAAAAAAATAACTATATCCTTCCAAAACTTAGCAAAAATAAAAATATTGACAGCTACCACTTTTTGAGAGTTTGATATGTGACATTTCCTTTTTGGGCATTTATATATTAATACATATATGGCTTTTTCCTAATATAAAGAAGAAAAAAGCAAAGCAGAGAGAAATATAATGTCTTCCACAAAGTCACACAGATCATACATTTTTGAACTGAAATTCAAACCTAACACCCAGGCTATTTCTGCAATGATAGGCTAAATCCCCCCAATTTATATTTAACTTGCACAAAATCTTGTGAGATAAGTTAGCCAAGGATAGCTTTTTTTTTTCTTCATTTGGCAAAGGTTGGTATTAAATCATTCTGCATTTATATAAATAATTTTATGAGAATAATAGAAATTCAGAGCTAGGAAAAATTTAGAGATAATATAACTTAGTAATTTTTTTGAACTTAGTAATTTTTAGACATTTTGGTTTTTATATTATCTTATATCCTTAATAATTGAAGTTCTCTGGAAGCATTTGTAAGATATTTTCATAGGTCTCTTTAATCTTTGATTTAATGGGAGGGAGCTGGATTTTCATATTTACTTCTTCATTTAATATGCTGTGACATCATCTGTGTCTTATAACGTCCAGAACATACAATTGCACACAAGTGACAAAACAAAAGCAAAAAAAGCCAAATAACCTCTTAGTATTATTATGAAAATAGTTGGAAAATAGTTGGACCTCCCCCTTGAAAGAGTGAGGGGATATGTGGACCATACTTTGAGAACTGCTGATCTAGATAAAACTCATTTAATAGATAGGACACTAAATGTCCTATAAGTCTGTTCCTGAGCTCAAGTCTGATGATGGGTTAGGAAAGCACTGGTAGTTTCTTACAAGGATATTAGATCTGACTAGGATGGGCACTAAGTTACATTATGGAAATATATGGAGATGATTTTGAAGGGGTCTATTTTTTTACTTCCCTCCACTCCTACTAATGGCACAATAGTCTACCCCCACCATCGCAGGAGAACTATCCTTTCCTAGGTCATCATTAATTTTGTAGTTAAATTTAATAAACACTTTCTTAAAGTATTTACTGTTTTTTTTACTAGCAACCCTTGGTTGATTGTTCCTCTCATTTTGAATCCTCCGTTGACCTGATCCCCATGATCTCATGCTCAGTGGAAGCACAGTATCCCTCTAGCTCCCCAAAACAGAAATCTGGGAAACTTCCCTGACTCCACTCTCTCCCTTACCAAGTACTTCCTGTAGTTTTTCAAAAACTTCTCTCTGGTCTATCTACTTCTATCTCTCCCTACTATCTTGCCCTGCACACAGATCTTGGCCTTTCCTAACCTGCTTTATTACAACTACCTTTCAACTCTTTCTTCCTTCAGTTTTAGCTCTTCTGATCTGTCCCCATACTGAAAATCTGAGTGATTTCTTTCTCAGAAAGAGAAATCACTTTTTCTTCTTTCTTTCTTTCTTTCTTTCTTTCTTTCTTTCTTTCTTTCTTTCTTTCTTTCTTTCTTTCTTTCTTTCTTTCTTTCTTCTTTCTTTCTTTCTCTTTTTCTTTCTTCTTTCTGTCTTTCTTCTTTCTTTCTTTTTCTTTCTTTCTCTTCCTTCCTTCCTTCCTTCCTTCCTTCCTTCCTTCCTTCCTTCCTTCCTTTTTCTTTCTTTCTTCTTTCTTTCTTTTTCTTTCTTTCTTTCTTTCTTTCTTTCTTTCTTTCTTTCTTTCTTTCTTTCTTTCTTTCTTTCTTCCTTCCTTCCTTCCTTCCTTCCTTCCTTCCTTCCTTCCTTCCTTCCTTCCTTCCTTCCTTTCTTTCTTTCTTTCTTCTTTCTTCTTTCTTTTTCTTCAAAAGAGTGAGGGGGATGCAGGGAGGGGTGGGAAAGAGAGAGAGAGAGAGAATCCTAAGCAGGCTCTATGACCAGTATGGAGCCCAACATGGGGCTTGATCATGACCTGAGCCAAAACCAATAGTGATGCTTAACCACCTGAGCCACCGAGGCACCCGAATGCTTCTTTTGAAATGTAGATTCTAAGTGGGGACTTTCCCACTACCCTTAAGACTTCAACTCTAAAGTAATTTACACAGGCTTCTGAAGCAGCCCCATGCCCTCTTAAATTACACTTGTCACCACTTCTTCCTTGCTGCTTAAGATACTTTACCCACACTCTCTCACCTCCCTGCCAGTATTAAAAAAACAAAAACAAAAACAAAAATAAAAATAAAAACAAACTTTTTTTCTTCTATCTAGTCTTTCAACTTTTTTTACTCAGGTATTAGCTTCGATGTCACCTTCTTTGGGATAATTTTTATGAGCACTCTCATTCTGAGTTAGATGATTCTGCTATATTCTTCTTCAATAATTGTACTTTCCCCACCAAAATATTATTTGCTATTTTTCATATATAATTGCCTGCTTTATAACCTTTACCTGCCTTCCCCTGTATATTTTTAGCATAGTATGGGCAGGGATTTTGTCTATTTTATTTTTTACTGTATTGCCAATATCTAGAACAATGCTTGACCCATAGTAAGATTTTAATAAACATTTGTTTGATGCAGGAGTAAATGAATGATGTCTCTTTTCTTTCTTTCTCTTATTCCTACAGTCAGCTGTATTTACAGTTTTCTGATTCACTTTTCCTAATGAAGTTGGAATTCATTCTCTGAATTAATTACTTGATTATCTTATGATCCTAGCTAATATAATATAGTTATTATCCTATAGAATTGGTATGCCAAAGTGGTTCCAAAAGTGACTCCCATATGACATTTACCTGAAACCAGACTTATCTTTGGAAATTAACCTCACTTTTTGATGATGGAGGAAGATTGTTGAAAATACACATTCATGAGTCCTATCCTCTGCAGGTTCTGATTTAGCTGTGTAGATTGTAACCAGCTCCATAGATTACTGTCATACTTTCCAAAGTTGGGGGACCATTGCCTTACTGCAATTATACTCTTGTTTATTTAAAAAGTAGCTAAACAATACTACTACCCTTTAATAATTTATTCTAATTTAGTTGCAGAGCATTCCCATGTTCAAATAAATATAGATTTTTATACCTGTTTTGGAAGATTTTATAAGTTCACTGCTAAACTACAATTAAGCAGGTGTTATAAATTCAAATATTTGTTTTCACCTTTGTTTACATCTGTACTCTTTATATATACATTAATTCTCTAGACTGAATTGTATTATGTTTAATGGATACATTTAATATCATTTAATTGTGTTATATTCATTTTACTGTAGTTAGTAAATATT
This sequence comes from Canis lupus dingo, assembly GCF_003254725.2. Classification (NCBI taxonomy): domain Eukaryota; kingdom Metazoa; phylum Chordata; class Mammalia; order Carnivora; family Canidae; genus Canis; species Canis lupus. The sequence continues at coordinate 59,847,666 of NC_064254.1, forward strand.
TAAATTTATAAATCAAAATGAGACAATTATGGTATACTGTGTAATTTATGCAACCATGATTTGTAGAATTTTAAATGGCAAAATTCTAAAATAACTTGCAATGAAGTAAATTTTATGGGACAGTATTTTAAAAGCAAAAGATACTAGGTATATTTGTGAGTTTGCATATTTTTTAAACTGTACATCTCATTTGAGGATGAAAATACTGAAAACTAGTCATGTTAATTTTATTAACTATGTTGCAACATACTAAAGTGTATATAGCATTATATCTACAATGGTCTATTTATTTAAAAATTGAATGAAGGGATCCCTGGGTGGCGCAGCGGTTTGGCGCCTGCCTTTGGCCCAGGGCGCGATCCTGGAGACCTGGGATCGAATCCCACGTCGGGCTCCCGGTGCATGGAGCCTGCTTCTCCCTCTGCCTGTGTCTCTGCCTCTCTCTCTCTCTCACTGTGTGCCTATCATAAATAAATAAAAATTAAAAAAAATGTTTAAAAAAAAAAATTGAATGAAAAGAGTCCTAGAAAAAAAAAAAAAAAAAAAAAAAAGAAAAGAGTCCTAGAATTTGATTTTACTCTCTGGATCATATATTATCCACAGATAATACACAGATTTTTAATACACAGATTTTTTTACTCAGAGTAAGATATATTTTTATTCCTATTATTCCAGGAGGAAACACACACACACACACACACACACACACACACACATACAGAGAGATAGAGAGAGAGAAAGCTCCAGATTAATTATTTCCAAATATATTCTTTTATTATTGTTTGTCCTACTAATATTTATGAAGGTAGTTCTTCACGGAAAATAGAAATAGAAATACAGAGATGAGATGGAAAAAAATGTAAATAAGAAAGAAGAGTAGGAAGAGGAGATAAGGATATTGCTTAATTTGGTCCAAGCTAGAATAGAATCGGATGATCCTTTTATTCTTATCACACTCTTATATATCTAGTCTTGTATGTGAATTCTTGAAGGGGTTTCATTACTTGAAGTTTGTATAAAAGAATAATTTTGATGATTTCTCTTATTTTAAAATGCCAGCAGTTCTAGACGTATTGAACATGTATATATTAATTTGATATATTTTTGAAACATATACTGAGACGCTACTTCTCTCGGAAAATATTTGGTTTACTAATAATGCATGTGGTTATATATTTTTCTGAAGTTAATGTTATATCTAGCAAACAATACAAAAAAAGTTTTATTTCTTAATTTAATTATGGTTCAGGCTACTACTTGAGTCTATTTTATTTAAGAAACTTATTTTACTCTTACATATAAACCAAATTACTAGCCCATTACTTGTAAACAAAAACAAAAAAACAAAAAAACAAAAAACAAAAAAGTAACCAGATTTCTAACACTGAAGAATAATAACAAATTATAACAGTCACTGACTTACAACAGACTTTAAGACATTTATACAAGCCACTATTAATGTAAAACACAAAACAAAACTCTATCTATATATGTGGAAAGGCATAGAAAATAATGGAGGAATAATATTTGTAAGCTATCAATTGTGACAACCCTTTGGGGTACAGAGGGAGACTATTTTGCTCTATATCTTTTTATTTATTTAAATTATTATATCAACTTATAGTCATGTATGTCTTTCATAATTTGTAAAATAATTTCTTAAAGAATTTGAGAAACAATCATCTTAACAAAAATGATGAGATCTGGTTAGAAAGTAAGAATTTCAGTGGTCATGCCATGAAATGCACATATGCATGGTCAAAAAAATCAGGTATTGTAGTGAGTATGTTCTGTGATTCTATGACCTACTCTGTTTTTTCTCTAATATTATCCCCCCCCCCCTTTTTCATTAAAGGTCTCATTCGTTTGCAGGAGCTCATCAAAGCTCCATCAAGGTACAATCTTCGGCTTAAAATCCGTCAACTACCTGCTGATACAAAGGATGCAAAACCCTTACTAAAGGAAATGAAGAGAGGCAAGGAGTTCCATGTAATCTTTGACTGTAGCCATGAAATGGCAGCAGGCATTTTGAAACAGGTAATCTTTAACTTACGTAAATTCTTGGATCCTTTATTATATTTGCATTTAAAGCTTTTTTGTTTTATTGTTTTTTTTGTTTTGTTTTGTTTTTTGTTTGGTTTTTTTAGGAGGGGGGAGAGTTGGAGGGGGGTTAGGGGATGGGCAGAGGAAGAGGAAGAGAAATCCTCAAGCTGAGCTCAGAGCTGGATGCAGGGCTGGATCCCAGGACCCTTGAGATCATGATCTGACCAAAAATCAAGAGTCTGACCCTTAACCATTAAAAAAAGAGAAAAAAGATTTGCTCTTTAGCTGGCATCTTCTAGGAGATGCCTTACACATTTGATCTTATTTAATCATCACTGTGACCCCATGAAGTAAAAACTATTTCCACCTCACAGATGAAGAAACTAAGTCTTAGAAAGATTGGGTAAATTGATCAATGCCCAGCAGCAAAAAGTAGTAGAGGGATTCATATTTCTTCTAGTGATGTTAAGTATTCATTCCAGAATAAAGCATTGCCTGACTCAAAAATAATAGTAAATCAATCAAATGAAATGTCATGGCAGTAAAAACTTTTAATGTTACTTCCTCACTATTCCGATTTAGCAGCAACACTGCAAAACAACACATACTGGCTGATATCACAGTGGTTTGGAATTAGTAAACTGTCCTCGAACCTCTAAGAGATAAAATATCTTTACTGGAGATTTATGCAGATTCAGATGTCAAATTATATCCCATAAAATATAACTATCAACAGTAAATGCCTGTTATAACATGGTTAGTTTATTAAGCAGATGTTTGTCCAATCTTCCAATATGAATGTTGGTTTCACTACAGTAAAATCTTTAATTGGATTTGGAAAATTGCTCTAGTGTTATATTTGAGTAGTAAAGCATATGAAATTTGGATGTCTTTTTTGTTTGTTTTTGAGGGTTTTTTGGTAGTGAATAAAGTGATGTAATAAAGTAAGCAATGAAATTTAGAGCAGGGATTTATTTCTCATATATACCAAAACCAATTCTTGATTACTTTTAGAATAGACAGACTTGGAAAGGAGAGTTTTCCTTTATGCCCAGAGTGAGTAGCACTGGACAATTTGTCAGTGACAGAGCTTTGGTAGGTTTTCTCTACGATTTCAGCAAGTATGTAAATGATTGTCTTGTCTCTAGAGTAACTGACTTATTTTGCTATTTGAAAGGTGATAGTATCCATCAACTTTAATAAAAGAATTGCCATTCTGCCTTTTATTTAGTATATCCATTATTTTATAATTGTTTCTTATATGTAACCTGCTCTGTTTGCAAAATGAAAACATAATTAAGATAATATCTAAAATGTATACAGAGCACCTAGGTGGCTCAGTCAGTTAAGAGTCTGCCTTCAGATCAGGTCATGATCCCTGAATCCTGGGATGGAGCCCAGGGCTTAGGGCTCCCTGTTCAATGCGGAACCTGCTTCTCCCTTTCCTTCTGTCCCTTCCGCTTCTAGTACATGTACTTTCTCAAATAAATAAATAAATAATATTTTAAAAGTTAAAATATATACAGCAGAAGAAGTTAATAATTTTAGCAAGATTAGTAGATGAAAAATCAGAGCAAAGGTAAGATGATAATATGGGAGTTAAGATTAATTCAGCATAACATTATTACACAGAATGCATGTTTTTAGTTTCTATAACACTGACAAACCACATATATGGTGTTTGTTTTTTAACTTACCTAGTTCAAGAGAGCATTTGGATCTCGGTTATTCTAGAAACTAATTCAAGAAGAAAGTAAATAGATTACTTCTTACAAATGCAATACATTTAACAGGACTTGCTTTTAAGGTGTATGAAATTTTTCTGAGATTTCTCAACTTTGGTTAATGATAGAAGTCCAAAGAAATGGTATAAGAGTTAGAGCAGGCATTGATGGGCTTTCAGCTTGTCTGGCTTAACCTAAGAACAAATATTAGAAGTATCCAGGAATACGTTTATCAGGTTAGCCGTATTTGTTTCATTGTTTTATTTATTTAAACTAAATGAGTTTTTCCTAAATATTGAGCAAAAGAGAATTTGAAGTTTTTTCCCTGAACGCTCTAAAAGTAACTGAAGCTTGGGGCTGGCTATTTGGGTGCACTAATTGGTATACATGACTTAATAACAAAAGATTCCACCTCCACCCAAATTTGTCAAAGAGAATCCCCTATGGCAGGGTCAAGATGATCTGCAATTAAACCTCACAAGGTCATTCTAACACAGAGAAAAAGTATTAATTAAGGCTTTGAAAGTCTAGATTAGAGAGTGTGAAAATAAAATTTTTAGATTGGAAAAATGCAAAATCAGATGCAAATAAATTCCCACAGCAGCAAGAAGAAAATTATTAAATTTTAAGAAATATCATATAAAGTCCACCTCTTTAATTGTTAACTTTGAGCAATGTAATTTCTGGATATAACCCAAAGGATAAACTGATTCCAAACTATGACTAAATATGTTAATTTGTCATATGGCATTGTTAACACTACACTAGTTGAATGTTGGGAATTTCTAATGATATTTTGATTTTGGGAAAAATGAATCTGTAGTATTTCTTTCCAGGAGGGATAACATAGTACAACTAATTTTTCTATTGTACATCCAGTTTTTCTACTGTGGATACTCTCATATTATTTATACATAAGAAGATATTAATTTTATCATTATTAATGTGGTTTGAAGTGTGTATACAGTTCGTTTAAAAACAGTAGCAAGGCATAAATATTATAATTTAAAAAACATCCAGAAAAAGTTTGTGGTGTCTAAATGTTTCCAGATTGGTTGGGGACCCCAAATGTGGGGTAATGGTTGACTGGAAGCCAGTGGGGCATGGGGTGGGGGTGGTGGGTGCAGGTGATGGCAGTGAATATAATTCACTTAAGCTAGAACAAAGGAGGTAGAAGTTTATTGACTATACCACAAGGGAGTGATGGGCAGGACAGCAAAGGAGAAGCTATCTGCCAGGAGGCAATGGGTGGGAGCTGTTTTTAAAGAGGGAAGGTGGGACACCTGGGTGGCTCAGTGGTCGAGTGTCTGTCTGGCTCAGGACCTGATCCCAGGATCCTGGGATCCAGTTCCTCATCGGGATCCCTGCAGGGATCCTGCTTCTCCCTCTATGTCTCTGCCTCTTTCTGTGTGCCTCTCATGAATAAATAAATAAAGTCTTTTTTTTTTAATTTTTATTTATTTATGATAGTCACACAGAGAGAGAGAGAGAGGCAGAGACACAGGCAGAGGGAGAAGCAGGCTCCATGCACCAGGAGCCCGACGTGGGATTTGATCCCGGGTCTCCAGGATCGTGCCCTGGGCCAAAGGCAGGCGCCAAACCGCTGCGCCACCCAGGGATCCCAAATAAAGTCTTAAAAAATAATAATAATAGGGAAAGTGAGAAGGTACTGCCATGTATGAAATTTTCCCTTTTTTGGTAACTTGCCTAGTCCTAAGTATTCCATTGGCTAGTTGAGGCCTATGGATATATTGAGGTGGGCCTATCTGTATTCAGCTAGGTCCCTTTGCCTTAATCAAGTTTCCATTGCTGAAGCCTGCTGTCTAAACTCTACAAAGTTCTTTTTTTTTAAATCCTACTGGAAATTATTAATTTATCTTTCAAGAGAGTATCCCTATTGTCCATTTTTGTTAATGTTTATGGTGTAGGTACTCAATCAAAAATAACTACCCTTTTCTATTTAGGTTACACATTATAGTACATAACTGATTCTTTTTTTAACCTTTTTAATTTAATTTAATTTAATTAATTTAATTTAATTTAATTAATTTTTTTACTTAAATTCAGTTTGTCAACATGCAGTATAAAACTCAGTGCTCATCCCATCAAGTGCCCTCCTCAGTGCCCATCACATAAAAGATTCTTGTTTTCAGGATCAAAGACTGAAGGAAGGTCAGAAAAGGCATAAACAGTCCTCAGTTATCCTCTACAGATTTCTTCTCAAGGTGGTGAAGAAGAAGCCTGTGGCTAGTACAAAATACCCATGTCAGGAGCAAACTGTTGTCCCTACCACCATCTCCTTAATGCCTTCCATCGCTATCTCCAGAACACAATTTTCAATACTGGCTTGAGCTCTTTGAGGTTTTCAAAATATCAAGGAAAAAATCAGACAGGAAAAAAAATATATATATAGAGAGAGAGAGAGAGAGAGAAAGAGAGAGAGAGATTATAATATCCTACAATGGATCAATGCCTTTGGGAATATAAAATATACCATTTTATGAAGTGGCATAGTTTTTTTTAAAGATTTTATTCATTAATTCACTGAGAGGCACAGAGAGAGAGGCAGAGACATAGGCAGAGGGAGAGAAGCAGACTCCTTGAGGGGAGCCCGATGCGGGACTCAATCTCAGGACCCCAGGATCATGACCTGAGCCAAAGGCAGACATTCAACTGCTGAGCCACCCAGGCATTCCAATATAAAGTAGCATATTATATCCTATATCCAAACTTCAAGAGTTAGAAAACGAGATTTCATGTTTACTTACTATCTCAATTTGTTGGCCAATTTATTCATTCTTATTCTGTCCTACTTTCCTACTTCCCTACTTTCCTAAAATAAGTTTGATAAGAAGATCTACCTCATAAGATTTTTAATGAGGCTCCCAGGAAGCAAGAATTCCTTCCCCTTTAAGGGTCCTTCTATCTGGACTGAAGAATAAAATTGACATGAGAGAGATTAACAGGAGAAAAGCAAATTTAATAGCATACATGTAGGGAATCGACACAGACATGGAAATTCCAAAGACAGTCAGTTGGCCAAAATGGGTTCTATTCGTCATGCTGAACTAAGGAGAAGGGGCACTTCAGAGGAAAGGAATGTACTTCCCAAGGCAATAAGGAGAACAGATGTTTGGTAATTAGATGTTTGTCCTGCCATACTGATGGATCACTCTGATAAAATTTATCTCTCCTAATAATCCTTATTCTGAGAAGGATCCCCAATTTAGGTTTTTTTTATGTGTTAAGAGAGGAGCCAAAGTTTCTCTTGACCCCACACAGTTGCCTTCAGCTCAGAATAACATTCATGCCAAAGTGACCCATCTTGGGTCAGCTTGCCTTCAGCCTCTACAAGGCCTAAATTAGAGTAAAATGTGCAGTGTGCTTAGAATATTACTTAACACATTTTAGGCATTATATGCTATTTATAGTTATACATCCGAATCACTATTTCTTTCAATTGTCTTTATATTTCTCTACCTGTTTATTTGATAAAATAAAAACTATTGAATAATGCTGAGCTGTCATTGCACAGCTCTGGAGCTGAGAAACCTTTGGTACATATCCATCAGAACAATGAATACTTTCTACAAAGATAATCTTATGTACCCTTATCTAATAAGATAAATTTTCTCTTATTTTGATTAAGATTCAGACTTCATCAGAGCCTCATTGGCTCATACACTCTTTGTCCATTCAGGAAATGTTATTTGATAATTTGTTCTAAGTGTTGTGCACACAATCCCACTGTGTGTGTGTGCGTCTGTGTGTGTGTGTGAAAAGGGTCATCAATGAAGACCAAATTAGTATTCTTATTATAAATCATAATATCACAATTAATTCCTTTCCTCTGCTTAATTCTCTGATGCTGTCTTTCATTAACAAATGTTTCTCCCTATTAAATAAGTATATTTGATATGTTCCAAAAATGTTCACAAATATCTATTCTTTCTTAACAGCTCACTTCTAGATATAAAAACTTTATTTTAGTTAATTGGTTAATACCTACCTGTGAGCGTAGACTACATAGGGTATATAGCTGGGGCAGCTATTTGGCAAATGAATTTGTGTAGTTAGTATTTTATGGAAGAGCATTAGATGCACCTGAGAATACTTGTTTCCTACTAAGAGCTCTTCATTCAGCTCAAAAATGCATCATTTTTCAATTATCATCACCAACTACTATTCATTGATAAACAGCTATTTCAAAAGTGTTCTCATTTTCAGAGGAGAAATTGAGAGTCTTGTGACTGGAAGTTCTAATCCAAAAATCCTTATTTTAAGATTGATAGTCTAAAATTGACAAGGACTGTATAAGTATGAAATAAAATAGTAATTTGCAACTGGTCTATTAGTAAAAGTAAAGAACATTTCTTTATCTGTACTTTTCTTTCTTTTTTTTTTTTTTTGTACTTTTCAAATAACAGTGGTGATTTACAGTTGCTTCATCAATGCTAAGGAAAGTCTCTAAAGTGCTAAAAAAAATTCCTACTGGCATTGCACTTTGCAGCATTTTCTTTTCTTTTCTTTTTTTTTTTTGCATTTTTTTTTTCTAATGGAGTAATAGTGTTCATCAAAATAGAATGGTGTTCCTCATTAGAGTATTTGTAGTGGAGACATTACAAATATAATGAACTAAGATGTGCTAATTTCAGGTTTGCCTCAAATTTAATGCCTCCTTTACTATGTAAAGCAATAAGCTTTACAATTGCAAACTTTCAACTAATTGCTTTTGTATCAAGAGAATTGGTTCAGAAACCCTTCAGTAACTGCTAATCTTCTTTAACTATGGAGAAAAGATTTAGTTTGACACCGTTTTAATATAACCTGAATATTATACCCAGATTCTTCATAACATCCTACTATTTTGTTTTCTTATTGACATATTTCATATGATGTGTGTCTTAAATATTAACATACATATATATTTATTTTTTGCTTCTTAGGCATTAGCTATGGGAATGATGACAGAGTACTATCATTATATCTTTACGACTCTGGTAAGTAACTTAAAGCATAAAGATAATGCTCTAAATTTTATTATTAAGTCTTTTCAGGATGACGAATGGGCTTTTGAGTGAGAATGACTGGTACTTTTGTAGTTATCATTTATTTTATTTTTATAAAACTCAGGAAGAATTAATTCTTATAGAGAATAATATTTGGTGGGAAGCTGATGATTTTGAAATAATATTATCTCCGATGTCAATTCATAATATTGTATCTGTGGGACGCCTGGGTGGCTCAGCAGTTGAGTGTTTGCCTTCGGCCTATGACGGGATCCTGGAGTCCCGGGATTGAGTCCCACATTCGGCTCCCTGCATGGAGCCTGCTTCTCTCTTGGACTATGTCTCTGCCTCTCTCTGTGACTCTCATGAATAAATAGATAAAAAATATTTTTTAAAAACCCAAAATATTATATCTTATTTATATATTGCTTTAGAGAACTTTCAGAACATAATAAATAGTCATATTGGTTTGCTGAGAAATCAGTGTTTTAGAAAAGCATAATTTTTTATGTTGTTATCTTGGTTCTATTTACTTTAAAAAACAGATTTATTGAATCTGTTCTTTTAGTAGATTAAATATTCTGTTCTGCTTTTGCCTATGTTTAGTTGGATTTTTAAAGTATTATTTAATTTGCAATTAGCAAATTGAATGTTACCTTTATCTTTTGTCTTTACATAATCACCACACATTTTTTTCTTAAGTATGCATGAAAATATGACCTTACCCTTCTGTCAAACCTACTAACTCTTGGTTCTATTTCTTTACTAATATTTTATCCTGATTTTCCCTCTTCTGTGAAACGACTGTCTGTTTCTGTCACTAATTCTTTCCTGCTGTAGGGGCAGAAATTTTGTCCTTCTTCCCTTCTAGGTTCTTTGGCTGGTCTAATAATTAAATTGACATAAAACAGATTAACGGGAGAAAAAAACAAATTTAATTTCATGTGTAAGGAGCCCCAAAGATATGAGACTCAAGGTCAGGTCAGATAATTGAGCTAAGGAATGGGATGAGGGCCTGGGGCTTAAAGGGGAGGAAGGTAATTCACAGACCGATAAGAAGAACAGATATTTGGTAATTAGAAGTTTGCCCTGCCATGCTGAAAGATCTTTCAGATAAAAAAAAAAAAAAAGTTATTTCTAGTAATAGCTCCTTTTCGGGTACAGGCCCTCTATATAAATTATTTTAGTTAAGGCAGAAATAAAAGTTTTTCCTCAGTCTACAGGGGTTAGACTTGGTTGCCCCCCCCCCCCCCACTGGTGGGTCTTGATTGCCTTCAGATCAAAGTAATCCACATGCTAAGGTGGCATATTTGCATAGGCATATTCTATTCCCCTTTCCTGCCTGTTGCCCAATATATAAGAGCATCCAAGTTTGAGTCTTCATTCTATTTTTCTTCTTCCTCTTTGGTTATTTTCTTCAGGACTGATAGGTATTTAGAGCTTCAGTTATTACCTTTGTTGAAATGAAATCTCAAAGTTCCTTTGTAAGATTTCTGAGTTGTTATATATTGCTGCATTATAGAACAAGTCTAACTGGTGTTACATTAAGATATTTATTTAAATCTTAATGTTCTCTAAATTGACCCCTCTTCTGATTTCCTTTGTCTGACGCCTACATCACCACCAAAATTTGACTATTTTTTTTCCTCCATACTGTCTCTAGCATGCATCTCCACTCCTACAATGACCAATGCCCAGTCCAACCAATGTTTTCAGTTAACCCAAAGTCTTCTGATTGGTCTACTTGGTTTTAGAGGTCTCAAAGCTACTAGATCAAGTTACTATAATGTACTACTATAAAGTACTATAATGTACAGCAATAGCTTCCTGTAATAACAGCTCTCCTCTAATAGAGAATCTTCACACAATAGTTTACATTTTATTGGTAAATCCTATGGTTCACTCTAATAGAGATATTACTTCCCACCAAGTGACTTTTTGCAGCCTGTATGAAACTTAGTGATACACTAGAAGAGAGCATATCACTACTCATCAGCTAATTATATTTCAGTGTAGTTACAACTCGGTTCTACCATAATCATAAGATTTTAGAGAAATCAAAAGGATCTCTTAGGGCAGCCCAGGAGGCTCGGCAGTTTAGCACCACTTTCAGCCCAGTGCGTGATCCTGAGATCCTGGGATCGAGTCCCACGTCAGGCTCCCTGTATGGAGCCTGCTTCTCCCTCTGCCTGTGTCTCTGCCTCTCTGTGTCTCTTATGAATAAAATAAATAAATAAATAAATAAATAAATAAATAAATAAATAAAATCTTTACCAAAAAAAGTATCTCTTAATAAGAAAAAAGGAAATTAAAAAAAAGAAAAAGTAGTTTAGGACATATAGAACTCATCAGCCTATAATTCAAGGTCTTTTTTTAGTTTGATTTTAACCTGACTTTCCTAATTTCTTTTGTTCCTGTTCTCCTTCATCAATTCTCTTTTATAGCAAAACTGATCTAGATCAGTCTCCTGAATAGGTTTTATGTTTTCTAATTTTTGTGCCTTAATGACGCTTTGAATGACATCCTTTTGCCTATCAAAAGCCTGGCCATTATTTAATGGCAGTGTTGATACCATTATTCTATGAAGTTTTTCTTGACTACAAACATTCAAAGTTATCTGTCTTGTTTCTGACTCCTTGGACTTATCACTTCTACTCTTTTTGCCCCTTTGTGTGTGTGTGTGTGTTTGTGTGTGTGTGTCTCCTTGGCTAGATTGCAAATGTTGAAAAAAAAAAACAACTAAAAATCCTTTATATTTTTCACAGCATAGAGCACAGTTCAGCCCAATATCATCTGCTCTCCATTGAATTTTATTTCTATTTTGCTGCCCATGTAGCTGTATAAATCCAAGACTTGCTGCATATAAGACTGATGGCATTACTGTTGCTCTGAATCCCAATATTGTCTATTAGATCTAACGATTAGTTAATGCCAACTTGAAAGAAGGCAGGTGTCCCACACACTGCATGTTTTCATGGTGACATCCAACTCTTCTGGATGCTTTGGCCTCCTCTCTCCTGGGAACCAAAAGGCAAAGCCAGAGCATTCACTAAGCCTGGGACCAACAACCAAAATCTAAAGGGCTCCTATGGTGAACTTGTTGGATAAGGTGTAAAACAAAGGCACTGCGGGGGTTCCATAATCAAAAAGGCCAATTTTGTTGTCCTTATCTTTAATATAATTTTCATTAGTTACAATCCACATTTCAAGAACTGTTTCTTAAAAAAATAAAAATAAAAAAAGACAAAATGAAAAGTGGCAGTAACCAGTCGAGGAAGCAGGGCATAGAAGAAATACCTAGTCAGTTATAAAAAAAAAAAAAAAAAAAAAGTTAGTGCATGCATAAAATTTAAGGGCGAGCAATCTTTAATATGGAGAAGAAAGCTAATGTAAATCTTAAATGTAGATTACAGAATAGCCTGCTGTTCCATTGGTGGAATTAAAATATGATATATACATGCATACTTATCTAGAATATATATATTTGCATTGGCAAAGCATGAAAATAGTCTATTTGAATCTTGGTGACTTGTGATGTTTAACATCACTTGAAAAACAATAATGTTAATGCTTCTAAGAGAAGTAAGAATAATTGACTATTTTAATTATACATATCTCTGAATTTACTCTGTTGATAATAACACCAAGAAATTTGTCTTTCAGGATCTCTTTGCTCTTGATGTAGAGCCCTACCGATACAGTGGTGTTAATATGACAGGGTTCAGAATATTAAATACAGAGAATACTACAAGTATCCTCCATCATTGAAAAGTGGTCGATGGAACGGTTGCAAGCACCTCCGAAACCCGATTCAGGTTTGCTGGATGGATTTATGACGGTATGAATTCCCACTTAAAGATTAGTTTGTGTGTTTCTAAGTAATTTCACATAAATTATTAAATCTTCTGGATACTTGAGTTTAATTGTTTGACATTAAAGGCATGGTATCAGGACTGCTATTGAAAATAATTCTATTAACGATTTTCTAAATTAACTCTATATGGCAAATTTGTACTTTTATACAAGTACAATCTCAAAGGACATTACAACTATTGTTAGAATACTAGAATGTAGGAATTTCTCTAAGATTAATGAGTGCCATATATAGGATAAATTAGAGACTGAAAATAAGACGTTATCCTTTTGATCTTAACTACTGGTACATGATTATTCTTCATCATGTTGGTTTGTAATGTCATATGGATGACCTACATCATGTAAAAATGTCCTTTGAGTAACTCACTCTTTAAGGCTTAAGACTAACCAGTTATCACAGTTGTTATTTTCAAGTCCTTGTTTAAACTTAGAAACTGGATTTATATAGAAACCAAAAGAGAAGAGTGCATTCTGGTATAAGTTTAGCTGTTTATACCACTGCTGCCAATGAAAATCTAATGGAAGACACATGTATAATTTAAAATTTTCTGATAGCTCTGTTAAAAAACATAAGCAAGTAAAAAAAATCAATGCTATTTATTTTACTTATCTATATTAAAATATTATTTGAACAATTAACAAATTAAAAATTATGACAGATATTTTGCATTTTCTTTTTGCACTACGTCTTTGAAAGTTGTCTTTGACACCATGCATATTAATTCAGACTAGTCACATTTCAAGTGCTCAATTGCCAAATGGAAGTACTGGCTACCTTATAAGACCAGGTAGGCTTATAAGGATAAAGGTTAGGGTAGGGTAAGTAAGGGTAAGGTAAGGGTAAGTAGGCTATACTATTTTTATGCCTTACTATTTAAGCAAATTATAAATGTCTGATGCATTCTTATTAAATCTGTTTTCTATAGACCAAATTATTGCTACATTTTAGGAAATAGCTAAGCACTTTGACAATATTTACATCTCCTAGGCCATTACAGCCTGCTTTTTTTAAGTGTCAGTCTAAATGGAAATTTTGTAAACATAATATTCTCTATCCAGATGTGTGGAAAGCTTTTTCTATTATAATTATATTTTTCCATTAATTGCTTCAATAGAAGTTCAAAGTGTGTTTTTAATGTAGCAAAATAAAGGAATAATTCTGTTATTTTTTTCCTTAAAAGTAGATTTAGTCACACAAATTGAGTGTCTTCATAGAGATTGAAATCATAGTTGCTCTCATGGTACCAGACTTCTGAAGAGGGAAAAAAAAAAAAGGCATTTGTTTTATTTTAGTGAGAAAAACAACCTCCTAGAATTTGAAAATGTCTTATACCCACATTAATTTTTTTAAAGATATAATGTGAGGGGAATTTTACTCTTTTGCATAAAAATAGAGATAATTGGCTAGTTCTAGCATTTTGGTATTAACCTAAGATATATTTGAGAAACATTATGGGGAGGAAAATATCTAAATAACTTTAAAATGTAAACAATCTCTATCCATTTTTGAAAACATCTTTAATGGTAAACTTCATGTCTACTTCCAGAAGTTTGTGTTCCATGCTTTATTTATAAATATAATAAAATGAAGATATTGTTTTCTCTAAAGTATATCCAGATTAAGAATAAAATACAGCCTAAAAACTTACAAATATTATGCTTTATTCTCAGTGTGAAGATGTTGAATCAAACTTGTGGAACTTTTTTCCATGTTTTCTAGCTGTCTTTATCAGTCTTTAATTTCAGGATGGTTATCTTATTGTTTGTTAGTGAAAACCATTTTTGAATGATTTTAAGAAAAATAAATCAATAGGTATCATGAGCATATAAACCCTTTTACTTAACACTTAACTCTAAGCTTTTACTAATATGTCCAAAGATTAATGTTCTCCTTTATATATCAAAACCGCAAAAGTTATCCAACTTTACTTAGGTATTCTCTATATTTCTATATGATTCCCTATATGACTCTACATGTCATCCCCTGAAACAAAGTACTAGCTTCTATGTAACTCATAGAAACTATTGAAAGATGGATACAAAGGAAAGGTTATTAATTTATTGTCCAGAGAGGCAGGGGCTCTTAGAGGGAATTAACCTTCAGAAGTAGAACAACAACAACAACAACAACAACAGCAGCAACAACAACGAAAAACAACCAAAAAACCCCAGACTTTTAAGAGGAATACAGGTTTGGGTTCTTTTTTTTCTAGCCATGAGTCTGTTCCTACTCTATTCTGTCCTGAACTGGCAGGTGAGTTAGTAGGAGTGGATGAGTGATAGAATAAGAATGTATTGATAAAAAAAAAATGAGAAAATTAGCCTATTTTGAAGATTCTGGGCATTGTGTATAGAACATAGATTTTGAAATCTTAGGAAGAATAGTCCATGCCAACACTCTTATCTTTGCTATAGTCATGAAATGTCTTCTAAATGGCACATTAGAATTTTAAAAAAATGAAAATTTTTATATATGAGAGATAATTACCTCTACATTTATATATATTTTAAGTTACTGAAAAATATAAAGATTTCACCAGAAACCTTGAGATTTTAAAATAAGAACGTTTTCAAAATGAGTGAGCTGAAGATAAATGTACTTGTAGAGCATTTTTTAAATAATATTCTTATCTAAAAATGTGTACTAGGTACTTATTTTATTATATTTATAAATAAAGCATGGAACACAAACTGTTCTGGAAGTAGACATGAAGTTTACCATTAAGGATATTTTCAAAAATGGATACAGATTGTTTACTTTTTAAAAACTCTCTTTTGAAAATGATAATATCTTTCAAAATCTTCTCATTATATAACATTATATAATGACAAAATATGTACAAAGTGTTTTCATTATAAATCATTAAATTCTTAATTATAAAATAGCACATGATTATTATAAAACCTAAGTAGGATCTGTATAAAAATGTTGGTATATTTATGTCTTGCGTGAGTATTATTTTTCTTTTCCACTTAAGACTATATTGTAAGCATTCTCCCAGTCATAAAATGTTTAGTAAAAGGAATTAATGGGCTATTTCCACCATGAATAGAGTCAGGAATTAAGAGGAGTCTCATTAGAAAAGAAAAGAATTATAGCCTGGCATTGTGGTGTTGGCAATATTCCCTTCAGTCAATTCATGAGATCTCAGTGTTTATATATCTCTTGTTCTTTTTTCACCCTATGGTCCCATAAAGAAATGGAATTATCAGCAATGTCCCTAGTTCTTGGAGCAAGACCTATTATTATCAGTATCATAGTCATTGTTTGGTATGTAAGATCATAATGCTTAGATTTTCACATTCTTTTTTCATGTTGAGCTATAAAAGGAAACAATGAATTAGATTCATAGAATATTTCTGGTTGAGTTCCGGGTTAAGTGTTTATTTGCTAAATGGCTATTGAATACGAGATCATTTCTCCTGTACTTGTGGTTTCCTCTATGGTTTGGGGTCATCATAATAAAGATAGTAATGGCATTAGCTTAGTAAAATTTTTATCTCCATTTGGTATAAATCCAACCAAGAAACCAAGTTGCACAAGAAGGAAGTTAAAAAATAAACTCAACCCCCTTCCTTCACAAATAGAGTTTTTTCCTAACTCATGATGTCACCTTCCTCACACTTTCCCCAATGCCTGCACACTGCCATCCAGTCAGTGTGCTAAACTCCTTCTTAGACACGAGCCCTTACTATAAAGCCCTTTCTTTACTGTGCATTGTCTGCTGAGTATAAACATATATATGTTTCTTTGCTGGGAGTATGGAAGTCTCTAGGTGGACAGTACCACTGTTCTTTACTTCATGATCAGATGACATAGCTCCCAGTCTTCTGCCGAAACATCTGCCTTCTCTGAGCACAGTTACCAAGGGGCAGGGATTCCTCTTTTTTCTTTTTTTTTTTTTTAATCCATCAGAGCTGATGATGGTTGTATTTATTTTTGATGTATTGAGTTTGCAGTAATCTCATTCAAGAGAAGGAAAGCCAGTAGAAATAACCTCAAGATCAATTTTAAATAGTCTAGCTATGTCCTAGAAATCTTTCCCAGTACCCCTATTACACCAACGTATATTAATACTAATGGACCTGTACTTTATCTGATAGCTTAAAGGTACCATTTTTTCTTATATTGATATATAATACTACACATATTCCTTGATAATGTAAATTTGAAACACAACTCAGTAATGACTGTGTTGGTTGGCTTTGTTATTTGGATTTCTATAAGGAGGTTACTCTTTTGGAAATATAAACTCTGGATACTAGCTTACTAGCTGCTATTTCCATTTTCTTCTTCTCTTCACATCTATCCGTCAGTCATCAAACACTGTCAAGTCTACTGTCTCAATATCTTTCTCTACATTCTTCTTTTTACCTCCAGACCCATGCCTTAGTTAAGGACCCGATGATCTCTCCTCTGGCTGCTGTAATATTCTCCTTACAAAGTCTCACTCCTAACATTCCTCCTGTATGCCTGCCTTCTTTCTAGTGTGAATATTGCTCATGACTCCTTGTCATTTACTAGATAAGATTTTATCAATTGCCAGGCCTGCAAGATGCTCCATGATCTGGCTTCTGCTGCTTGTCCAGGTTTCCTCATCTTTGAAGGGCCTGTACCTAGTTAAGTAGCCTGGTACCAGGAAAGTGGGTGCTCATAATGAAGGAGGGACCACCTGACTGAATAAATTTGCACGTTAATTTATTTTAATTATATTACATCTGTGTTCTAATCACTGTTTTCTTTTATTCTCCCAAATGCATTCTAGAGAGCTTTTTAAAAATTTATGTACTTACGCTTTATTGTCAAGATATCTAATCATTTGGAAAATGCAATTAGGTTAGTGTCAAATATTTGTTAGAAAAATATCTTCAAAGACAAAAGCTTAGAAACAGTTTTGATTACATAGTGAAAGTTTAGTGAGTTAGAAAAGTAGTTTCTCTTCTTCTTTACAAAAAAAGTGAAAATATGTATAAGAGAGATGAGTCTTTATGTATTTAAGTTCCAATGTCCTCGTGAAAAATGATTTCTTTTAACAACAGACCATTTGATTAAAGATAAATGTCTTATATGCCCAATTCACGACAGGGAGTTAACTTATGTACTAAGGGGGCATTAGTGATCACTCTGCTACTGTACAAAGATTTACCTTTAGGAAATAGAATCACAGTGAAATAAAGTATGACCAGGCAGGCTTTCATTTACTCCTGGAACTACAAGCCTGTCTTTGCCGCTGTCTTCTTAATTAGCTGGAGCTATTTTCTTCGATTCAGTTGAAAAGAGAATATAAGACTTTGCCAGGCAGTGGATCAAACTAACTCTCTACTTTTTAATCAATAGAGGCATTTTGAAAATGTTGACTTTATTTCATATCCCACTAAGACACCAAAGGTATAAAAAGTAGAAAAGGATGAATTAATTACTTTTTCTTTGATCAATTTTAATTATATGTATCATGTGTACTCTGAACCTGATACTAGGCACTCAGGATTTGGCGATGAAGATAATAATACATCTATTTCTTCACAGATCTTAAAGAATTGATAAAATTAGAAGCTAGTGTATTATTGATCATATCTCACATCATAGTACAAAAATATTCAAACTAATTGTTAACTTCTTCCCAATTTTGTTTCTTCGATTGATTTAGTTTCATAAGTCTTCCTTCAATTTTGTTAAAACTCCCTGTTTTCTATTTTATTTTGTGATAGCAAGAGACAAACATATATTTTCCAGGAGTTTTGCATAATTTCTTAATATTTTGCTGAAAAATGTGTGACATTTCACAATGTTTATCAACATAACTGCTAGTTTTATTCTTGTCTTTACTGCAGAAGAAATATTTAGGAGTCTATATTATAATCAAATATGACAGAAGTATTTGTATAAGATATTTCTGAGTATGTTGTAAAGTCATAAGCACAACACTCATTACATTTGTATATGATTGATTTAATGAATAGTAAAAGGACATGGAGTTTGTGGCATGAATAACAGAATGGCACTATATTCCTTCACTTTATATACCAATTAATCTTCCATGATATACTAGGCTGCAAGTTAAATCTGAACATAAATAATTGAGATGACCTAACAACCTCCATTGTTTCATTAACATACAACATTCCATTTAATTGCCTTTACTCATTGACAGATTAAATAATAAGCATTTATCTAAAGCTGATAAAGAGTTGGAATTTCCATTTTAAGTAATTGTTCCCTACATGAAAAATGGCAGTTGCAATGAATCATTTCCTTCATAATCATGCTATTTTTTAGGCCAATTTTTAAATTTTTCACTTGGAAAAAGGAAGGTTGAATCAGGAGACATTTTTACCCCTTCTACCCTCAAGAGCAAAATTTATTTTTAAAGTATTGATCTAAGATCATGCAATAAAAACTTGTAATGGATTAATACATTTCTGTTCACAATTTCCCTCAGCTTCTTATTTTATGTTTAATACCTATATGGTGACAAATAGATATAACCAATCACAGATGATATAAAGGAAGTAAGTACAGGCACCATATAAAGGGAATACAAGGTAGTTATGAAAAGAAGCAATAGATTCTTTTACTAGAGCAGGCACTCAGGTTAGAAGGCGGTTAACAGCAAGTTTGACATATTGTTTACTCTCCTGGATGAGAAGAAAATGGATTGGGATGGATGAGCGAAAAGGTGGAATAAAAATTTTGCATATCAATTAACTGACAATTATAAATATGCAACATTTAATGTATGATAAGTCAGAATACTTAAAGTGAACATGATATGGTGTTTGAAATTAAAAGACAGTAAGAGCATAGAGGCACATAAATAACAAGAAATATTATTCAGTTATAGATTCATAATGAACTACAGAAAAATTCTGGCTAAGAAACATCACAAATAAAAAAAAAAAAAAAGAGAAACATCACACGTTGCTATAAACCATAGTACTTTCTCTTCATTGTGTCTATTCCTAAAATAAAAAGACTAGACCTATTTCTAACATGTACAAGATGTGTTTTTTGACTGTTTATATTCAGAATAAAATACATAGAGCCAAGCTACATTCTGTATTTGGATAGGGAATGGACTGAAAAGGAGTGATCATTATTATCAAAACTATGTTTTTTGAATTATTCCATTTTATTCATAATTTTAGGGATTTTATTTTTTATTTTTATAATTTTTGAATTTATTTTTAAAATATCGAAATATAATATCAGATAAAAGATATCTTGTCCTTTATTCAATCTTTAAATTTTTTTAAAGCTTATTTATTATCTCTACACCCAACATGGGGTTTGAACTCATAACCTTGAGATTGAGTCATATGCTTTTGTGACTGAGCCACCCAGGCACCCTTTTTTTTATTTTTATTTTTTTAATTTAAAAAATTATTATTATTTTTTATCCCTAGTTTTTATTTTTTTTTAAGATTTTATTTATTTATTCATGACAGACACAGTGAAAGAGAGAGAGAGACAGAGACAGAGACACAGGCAGAGGGAGAAGCAGGCTCCATGCAGAGAGCCCGATGTGGGACTTGATCCCCGGACTCCAGGATCACACCCTGGGCTGAAGGCAGCACTAAACTGCTGAGCTACCAGGGCTGCCACCTAGTTTTTAAATAATAAATAATAACATAAGTTTCCATTTAAATACTTACATTTGTATACAATTTTATGTAAAAACAAATAATATAAAAGTAGGGGTGGGACACCTGGGTGGCTCAGAGGTTTAGTGCCTGCCTTCATTCAGCCCAGGGCATGATCCTGGAGTTCCAGGGTTGAGTCCTGCATCAGGCTCCCTGCATGGAGCCTGCTTCTCCCTCTACTCGTGTCTCTGCCTCTCTCTCTCTGTGTCTCTTATTAATAAATAATTAAAAAAAAATCTTAAAAAAAAAAAAAAACGTAGGGGTATCTGGGTGGCTTAATTGGTTAAGTGTCTGCCTTTGGCTCAGGTCATGATCCCAGTACCCTGGGATCGAGCCCCATCAGGCTCCATCCTCAGGAGGAGTCCCCTTCTCCCTTTCTCCCTGATGGTGCCCTCTTTCACTACCTCTCACTCTCTCAAATAAATAAATAATATCTTAAAAAAATAAGTATATAATGTTTATTATTTAAATATATTTATATTAATTATAGATACTATTGTGCAAGGTAAGGGATAGACTTATTTATTTACTAGAAAGACAATGTTATTTAATAGGATAATTAGCATTTATAATTTGTGGCCTCAGGACACTAAATATATATAAGATTTGGATAGATTTTTTTTTTTAATTTTATTTATTTATTCATGAGAGACACACACACACACACAGAGAGAGAGAGGCAGAGACACGGGCAGAGGGAGAAGCAGGTTGCATGCAGAGAGCCCGTTGTGGAACTCGACCCCGGGACTCCAGGATCATGCCCTGGGCCAAAGGCAGGCCCTAAACCGCTGAGCCACCCAGGTGTCCCTGGATAGATTTTTTTTATCCAGGGACTATTTATAAAAATATTTCTGTGTAAATATGTAACATATTTAACTGTAGATATGGTTAATTTTGGACTCAGTATGTCTGTCCAATTTTAACAAATTTTCCTTCTTATTATGATTTATAACAAATTTCAGCGTGTTTTGTCATAATTTCAGAATTGTATCTAAAAATTAAGATAGCTAGAAAATATTTCAGATAAATCAAGAACATGTATACAATGAAATTTTTATATGTAATAAATAATAATCCTGAGTTTTTTATGTAAATGTATACAACAGTAGATGTTTTCCTCTTTTTTGTTTTAAAATTACCTACTTTTGCATCTTACCAATGCAGAAACTCTCTTGCTTGTTTGATTCAAAATTATCTGACTCTGGTATTACAAGTAGGAGCATACAGATATATGAAGTGTGAAAGATGAAGTGTGAATATTAAGGGACCTACAATGTAAAATAGCCCTGGAAGTTTGATCCAAACAATGACTTTGTATATGAACTTTGAATCTGGCTCCTAACGTATGTTACCTTCTTGTATTGACAATCTCTGCTATAAAATGACCAAACTGTGAAATGTGTTTAACACTTACTGCATCCTAGTACTATTATTGCCTAATGTCAACATCATGGGGCAGTTATTATTCTCATTTTACAGATGTAGGCACATAGAATAATAGATTATACATCAAGGAAGATCCCTGGAATATGGTCTGGAGCTAATATAAAGGAATCCTTAAGCATCCAGAGGTAAAAGTTAAGCATGATGAATTAGAAACCAGCAAAAAAAAAAAAAAAAAAAAATTTACATTTATTGTTTCTTCTTTAACTTTAATGTATTGGGTTTCACACCAATTTGGGGTGAGCTGGTGGATAGTTGTCCTACTAAATCCTCCTATTTTCTTCCCAAATAAATTAAACTAATAGAGATCAAAAGCCAGCATCTGAATCCCCTGTTTTCAACCCTTTCCAATGCTATTACTCTGCACAAGTTACTTAAACTCTTTGGGCCTCACTTGTCAAATAGAAATAATAAAAATTAATAATAAATTATACGTGTGTTGTCCTAAAGATTAAAAGGGATAATGAATAACATATAAAAATGTTGGAAACCTACCTGGATTTTTATAATTATAAATTATATTACTGATTCCTCTTAACCTCCTGGTGCCTTACAAATATAGAAAAAATTTGATATGGTGCTTATAATTTAATTAATTTCACCATGGGGGTGCCTGGCTGGTTCAGTTGGTAGAGCATGTGACTCTGGGGCTTGGGGTCATGAGTTTGAGCCCCATGTTGGAGGTAGAGATTATTTAAAAAAAATTTTTCAATTGTATTATTCCAACATAGAAATTCCATAGAAAACTTAGGAAGATTCATACAGAATCTACTTAGTACTTGAATCTGTCTTCTTCAAAAATGTGCTCAATCACAATAATTTGAAATGTGTTATTAAATGACATATCCCTATTGAACAAGTTTTTAAACTTTATTTTTTTAAGATTTTATTTATTTATTCATGAGAGACACACAGAGAGAGGCAGGGACACAGACAGAAGGAGAAGCAGGCTCCATGCCGGGAGCCCAATGTGGGACTCAATCCTGGGTCTCCAGGATCATGCCCTGAGCCAAAGGTCAACTGCTGAGCTACCCAGGCGTCCCACAAGTTTTTTTGTTTTGTTTTTTAAAGATTGTATTTATTTATTATGACACACACACACACACACACACACACAGAGGCAGAGACACAGGCAAAGAGAGAAGCAGACTCCATGCAGGGAGCCTGACATGGGACTCAATCCCTATGCCCCAGGATCACACCCTGGGCTGAAGGCGGCACTAAACAGCTGAGCCACCCGGGGTGCCTCGTCCCACAAGTTTTTAAATCTTGTTAGAAGTTCACAAAAACTTCCATTTGTATGTGTCATTTATTTCCTCCCAATATCAGTCCCCTTCTTTTTTAGATTAAAAAGATGGCTTGTGACATAGAATTAAAGGTTGGAGTTTTGGGATCCCTGGGTGGCGCAGCGGTTTGGCGCCTGCCTTTGGCCCAGGGCACGATCCTGGAGACTGGGTATCGAGTCCCGCGTCAGGCTCCCGGCATGGAGCCTGCTTCTTCCTCTGCCTGTGTCTCTGCCTCTCTCTCTCTCTCTCTGTGACTATCATAAATAAATAAAAAATTAAAAAAAATAAAAAAATAAAGGTTGGAGTTTTGCTCATTTTTTTTCTATGTCAATTATCAAAAACTGTTAAATCTATTTCTATCTTAGAGTAAGAACTTTGAAAAACAAACAAACAAAAAAGATCTTTGGAATCAGAATCACCTGACTATTGAAATTAAGATCTATTTATTACTTCCTTTATAAACTTCTGTTAGTTACTTAACATCTCTGAGCCTCAGTTACCTCGTCTTTTTTAGTGGAAATAGTAATTCCTACATCAAGTTGTCATTGTGAAGATTAAATATATAACTTTTATACTGCTCAAAGACAGTGTCTGGCACATAGTAAATCCTTGAAAACTGGTATCTATTTACTTCAAGACAAATACCATTTCTACTTAAGTGACATTTCTGTTCAGGGTAAAGTTCATCTTTATCAAAGTCTATGAGATCCCATTTATACAAATATGACAAGTGAATAAACATACAATAAACATACAATTATGTATGCTTAGTAGAACAGGTAGTTGCTTACTCTGATGCACTGGATGAAGTTAAGTGAATGAATGAATCATTGCTAGTTTTACTATCGAATTGTTGATGCTCATTTCATTGCACTGGTACCTAAATAAATACATTTACATTAGAAAGACAATTTTTAAAAAAAGTGTAGCCTATGCAGTTTTCTGATAGAAAGTTTAAAAAATGGTCAAATATCTACACTGCTGCACTAATATCCAAGATGTGCTTGGCCAATCATACTCTTTAAATCCACATTAATAAATCAAAAGAATATTTCAGACAAAATGAAATGAAGAGTTTTAAGGTGAATTTGCCTGAAGGATATTAGGAATTCTCTTTCTTTATTATGCAGAGAGGAAATATTATGTTGATCTTTCATTTGCCTTTCTAAAAGCATTCATAAATATTTTATTCATTAATCTTCAGAATACCCTGTGACCAAATTGAACCAGAAGGGAAAAGCAGTTATTAAACAGACACAGATGTTGAAATGGTACCAAATCAATCCTTCATGAAAAATCCCTGTGTATCGTTACTCATTAATTCGTTCTCCAAATATTTATTGAACACCTATTATATGCAATGTGTGGTATTAGATCATATAGATGATAAGAAAAATATATATATATATATTAACACGATGAATTATCAATTTAGTAAGGCAAGTAAAACACAGCCTTAAATAATCAAACACTGACATGTAATAAGGAATACATGTAGAAAATAGTGTGGGTAGATGGGAGTTTACCTACTTCTGGTTTAGGATATAATGGCAACATCACATAAAATCACAGCTTGAAAATGTTATGTGCCCAAATTAACAGAAAAGACATTTCTCTCCCTTTGTAGTTCCCTCACTGGACATAGTAAAAAAAATCCACCATCCTGTAATAAGTTCAAGAAACTTAGAGGCATGATTAGGTTGATCAGGTGAGTTGGTAGGACCACAGGTTCCATGGTAGGATGCTCCACTTAGGCGTAACATATTCCAGCCAGAGAATTCCATAGTTGTTACCAGGTTTGAAGCACTCTCGAAAGTGGTACTGCATTCCTGGAACTACTGTCAGACACGGGTTCCTAGTGTTTCTGCTGAAAATGTGGCAGGCAAATGGTCATGCATATGTACCCATGTTTCTGTTGCCTCTGGTGTTAGAGGCTATTTTTGCCAATTGTGCATGTTCTCTCTGATCACTTAGCACCAGGTCTAGGGCTCTAATTCATTCTCAAATTGGTCTTGATCCCCACTGTTCCATCTTTCAGTTATCCAGCTTTTTTTTAATTCAAATTCCATTTGCCAGCATATAGTATAACACTTAGCGCTCATCATGTCATGTGCCCTCCTTAATGCCCATCACTCAGTTACCCCAATCCCCCCCACCTCTCCTTCTAGATTTTTGGTTTACACAACAAACATGCACCTGGGAGCCAGCCCCTAGTGCCAGTGTGGCTTATTTGGAGCCCCACATCAGTCCCAGGTGGTTTGCAGACCCAGCTCTTCCCTAGTGCTCTCAGACCTTTTCTAAACTTGCCCTCTCTCAGCTGGAGCATTCTGATTTGGGATCTTGACTGCTATTCTCTAAGGAATTCCTTGACCTTTTTGCAAATTTAGCCACTCACCTCCCACCAATTTCTTTTTTTTTAAAGATTTTATTTATTTATTCATAAGAGACAGAGAGAGAGGCAGAGACAGGCAGAGAGAGAAGCAAGTTCCATGCAGGGAGCCTGATGTGGGACTCGATCCCAGGACTCCAGGATCATGCCCTGGTCCAAAGGCAGATGCTCAACCACTGAGCCACCCAGGTGTCCATTCCACCAATTTCCAAGCTCCTGGTACTAAGGAGGAAAGAGTGGTCTCTGTAAAACCAAATGCACAGTTGCTTTGGCCACCACAAAGATAGTGCAGAGTTAGCATTCATCTACTTAAAAGAATAAGTAAATGAGGTAATTTTGATGGATCTCTTCAGAGCAAGAAAACCTGTACCAAGATAATTTAATGTTTCTATCTTTCAATATAGAGCTAAATGAATACTAGTAATACTATTATTTTGACTGTGTCACCACGTACTGGGCACATATGCTACAGTGTTATAAGAATTTGACATATGGTGTGATTAGGAAAGAATTTTGGAGGAGGTAGTGCTTGAGCTGGATCTTGAATGTGAATTCTAACATTAAATAATATTTTGAATAAGACTAAGTGAAGGACACCTGGGTGGCTCAGTTGGTTAAGCGTCTGCCTTCAGCTCAAGTCATGATCCCGGGGTCCTTGGATAGAGCCCTTTGGACTCCCTGCTTAGTGGGGAGCTTGCTTCTCCCTCTCCCTCTGCCCCTCCCCTTGCTTGTGCTCTCTCATTCTCTCTCTCTCGTAAATAAATAAAATCTTCAAAAAAAAAAAAAAAAAAAACTAGGTGAGAGCAGAAAGGCCATGTTGAAAGAAGAGAATGGAAAGACATTATTAAATGTTTTAGAATAGGAGAGTGCAATAAAAGTAATATTTACCATTTATTGTGTATCTGCTCTTTACTAACCATTATGCAATTTGTGTCATTATATAAAAATATGTTGTCTTACATTACTTCTGATTATCACAGAAATGCTGCCAGATGACTATTATTTCTCACTTTACAGAAGATGCAACTGAGGCTCAAATATGTTTAGTATGTTGTCCAAGGACATTCAGATCAGAAGGTAGAGCTGAGCTTTACGTCTAGGCCTTTCTAATTTGGTAGCTTGAGCTCTTCTTGCTCCATCCAGCTCCCAGAAAGTCTTGTCTGGTGACAGTGCAGGTACATTAGACTCACTCCAATGGAGGCAGAAAGCTGTAATTCAAGCCTACAGTAATAATGACTGGAAGTAGAGCAGAGAGGGCTCAAAGGAATGATTGAACAGGATGACTTTTTTGAGATGAGAAAGGAGAATGAACAAGAGAGGCCTTTGACCTTTCCAGCTTAGGTAACTGGGAAAACATTAATGCTTTTAATTAAAACGGGGCCATCTGGAGGAGGAGATGGCTTGGAAAGGGGATGGCGTTGATTATAGACATGTAGGATTTGAGATGCTGATGATACCTTAAAGAAGAGGGATCTGGCAAAAAGCTGGAAGCTGGAATATTGTTCCTCATTGTAGTAATGTCTGTTTCCTTTTCAGAAACAGAAAACATCCCAGATCCGATGGGTGTTATGTTTACATCCCTTCATAGAGAGGGATCAACCCAACCTGTTTGGGCCCTAGACTAAGCAACCCTGAGAGTGAAAAACTTTAGGCCATATTGAATGTTGGTTAAGGAATTATTGCATGTTTTGTTTCTCGGCAGTTGTACTGGAACAGCCTTAGGCTCCACCAAATGTGTCGTGGCTCTTGGGAATATGCCTTGGGGAAAGAGATATTCATTTGAATTCTGGTGCTATCTTTCAAGAAAAATATTACTCCTGATAAATGTTGCCTTTAAAAATCAACTTCTCAGACTGCACTCTCATTTTTAAATATTTATTCCTCCCGACAAATCCTTTAACTTTATCAAAGGGAAAAAGGAGGTGAATACGTGAAAAATTAAAGACAGTGAAAATACCTTTAAAATATGACTTTTTCTAGCCCTTAAGGAAGGTACACATAAATTTAATTGGCAAAAATCATGCATAGGTTCCTAGATTTGAGAATCTGGTAGACTACAATTTCACATTAAGTGAATGTGAAATAATCAAAATAACAATAAGGTGAAACAGATGTTATGCATTTGATCACTGTAAAAAGTATCATAAATATTTTGAATATTTAAAATTATTTAAATTTTATTGTTTGGGTGATACTGTAGAAAATTTGTAAACTAAAAAAAATTGTGGAGGAAAATTAAAATTTTCTATTTATTAATATGATAGGTCAAGAGAATAACAACTATCATTTTAGGAACTAGTAGAAGCTCTCTTAACCTACCTTCCCTTAACTGATTCATAAGAGTAACCAAAGCTTACTCTCTATCCATTGTTTAAAATAAACTGATTGATGTCCATAGCAGCCTGAGAAATCACTCCTAGCAGCCTACTCTATCAAGTTTCTGTCACATTCTCTCACAGTTAGGTATTCTTAAAAAAAGGTCAGTAATGATTCTTCCAAAACCAGTTTATACTTGTCGTATTTATCAATGACATAATTCAGTTAAATATTGCATAAAATAATGAAATACCAGGGTAAATCAGAATTGTTCCCATGAAAACTAAATTAACTACATTGAAAAACTTGGCAAAGGCAAGCCAACTAGATATTTTTTATATTAGTGTGAGCAAGACAGCTCTAAAAGGTAGATTCTGCAAATAGTTTGCTTTGCAAGTCTCTTTATTCTTCTTTCAACTGAAAGAAGCCAAAGCTGAAAATCATGGCAAATCCATTATGTTTGGGGCTTATGCAAAACGGGAGAGGGATTCTAATCAGCAGACACATGAAAAGAGTCTTGGCTCTACATTAATATATTTAGGGATAGCTTTACAGTTAGATGTTTTACTTTAAAATAAAACTTTTTTTTTTAATTTTTTTTTTATTTATTCATGATAGTCACAGAGAGAGAGAGAGAGAGAGAGAGAGAGAGAGAGAGAGAGGCAGAGACACAGGCAGAGGGAGAAGCAGGCTCCATGCACCGGGAGCCCGACGTGGGATTCGATCCCGGGTCTCCAGGATCGCGCCCTGGGCCAAAGGCAGGCGCCAAACCGCTGCGCCACCCAGGGATCCCTAAAATAAAACTTTTAAAGTATATATGCTTTCACCAACCATCTTAATTAACTGGCCAAATGTTAGCTTTGGTTGTTTTAGAAAAGAGGTCATCCATGCAGTTATTTCTATCATTTTTTTCGTGCCCCGGTACATATTTCATTTGAAATAGGATTGTATAGTATATAATTCGCATGCCGTTTTCTTAAACTAACACTTTAAAAAAAAATCTATTTGTAAAAAAAAAAAATCTATTTGTTAGGCACTGTTCTTGTCATAGAGATATAGTGGTAAAGATGAAGTTTACCTTCTATTTGGTAACTAGAAGAATAAGTTAAAGAAAACTGGTTAGAATAAGAAGATAGAGTGATTAGGTGTAGGGAAGGCTCTTTAGTGAGACTGTTGCCAGGAGCTGATGTGTGGCTTAGGTCCAAATAATGAGAAATAGTTAGCCATGCAAAGATTTATCAGAACATCTAGGCAGAAGGAAGAAGTGCAAAACTCCCTGAAATGGAAACAGGCAAGTTGAGTCTATCAGTGTGCTAAATAATTTGGAGTAAGAGGGAAAGTGATAGAAGAACAGAGATGTGGTCATGAAATTTAGGTCTTTGAAGGACATGTAAATTTGAATTTCGATCAAAATGCAGTGAAAGCCCTGGAGGGGTTTCACAAATGAGTATTAGATTTAACTGGTCATTGGTTGTTAGGACATTTTATGTCTGTGTCTTTTTATAATAGAACAATATTACTTCAGAAGGAATAGAAAAATCTGTATTGACAGTGTACATATGTTTCAAGTGGTGACAAACCAGGGAAATGTAAGTTTGGTAAATGTATCAAATTGTATGAAAAATAAAACCATTGACAGTTAAAGTAATAATCCACTATTTTAATATGCTACAAATGTGCGACAGTAATCGTTTATAATTGCCAGCAAATGACAAAGTTAAATGTGGTAAAAAATATTTTGCATAGCAACTAATTTCTCCATCTGCTTTGATGCTTTTTAAATATTAAATATTGAACATACAGTTCTTTAAACAGCATTGTTTCTATGTCTTTAATGAGTCATTTAAAATAAATTCTTTAAGAAGTACAATGATACAGGATACATCAACAGTGTTAGGAAATATGTAAGGAGACATGCAGAATTCTAATCTTCTTGCTGGTATTGTAATCAATATTTTGCCTTCATCAACATGTACCCACAGGAACACAGCTGGACAGAATATTTTCTGTGATCTTTAGTGGCTCTGTCTTGCCCCATAAATGAGTCAGCTATGAATCAGTGAATGTGCTTCAGGCTTTGATTTTTGTTTTTAGTTCAAAGATGAGCATCATGAGGACACCACCCAGAGAGAGATTTATCATGTTTTGTTTCAGATCTCTTATGGTAAAAACTGAATTTTCTTGCCTTTGTTCTACCAAATACCTTCCATGAATATCGTAATTTAAAAAAAGAAGTCATTTTTAAAAAATATATCAGAGAATATTAACCAGAACAAGATAAAAGTAAGGTAGGTTTCCCCACCCTTTATTTTTATTTATTTTTATTTTTATTTTTTTCCCCACCTTTTAAAAAAATGTCATAC
Organism: Canis lupus dingo; assembly: GCF_003254725.2. Taxonomy (NCBI): domain Eukaryota; kingdom Metazoa; phylum Chordata; class Mammalia; order Carnivora; family Canidae; genus Canis; species Canis lupus. The sequence continues at coordinate 59,877,756 of NC_064254.1, forward strand.
CACCCCAAGAAATGCCTGTTGGCATATTTATTATTCAAAAATTTATTTTCTCATATTGTTGTGTATTTGCAAATATCTTCATATACTATGCAGTACCTTAATTCGTTTTAAATTTTATAATTCAAAATATATCAAGTATAGTGTCTGTTTTGGTCCTCCATGAAGCAAATCCCAAAATGAAATTAGACGTACAACGGATTTATCGGCAGATGTGCCTGTGAAGGATAAAGAAGGAAATTAGAATATGTAGAGTCTTCAGTCCAAGATGCAGCTCTGAAATCTGTGAGAGGACAGAGGGTAGTTAGAATTGGATAGGAAAAGCCTTAGACTGCGATCCAGAAATTCTTAGCTATGTTAAAGGGAATTCCTTAAGCCAGAGCTTCCCACTAAAGAAATTTTGTTTCAGGAGAACTGCCTTGGTTCTACCAAGCCTACTGAGTTCAGTTGTGAACACAGTGGTATGTATGAAGGTGCAGAAACTGGGGGATCCCTGGGTGGCTCAGCGGTTTAGCGCCTGCCTTTGGCCCAGGGCGCGATCCTGGAGTCCTGGGATCGAGTCACGCATCGGGCTCTCGGCATGGAGCCTGCTTCTCCCTCCTCCTGTGTCTCTGCCTCTCTCTCTCTGTGTCTAAAATCAATCAATCAATCAATCAATCAATCTATCTATCTTGAAGGTGCAGAAACTGGAGGCTATTAATCAGCTGAATGCCCTGTAGCAGTTTGTCTTGAAGGATGATTCAAGGAGTAAGGCATCTCTATGGCCATCACCATGCATATTCTGGGCCTTTTAGTGGAGTGATTGTCAAGAGATAGAGATTTCCTTTCTTAGTTTCCTTAGTTTATAATGCTCATCCTTAACTCACCAGGTAGTATAAATGTTATCAGGTGAGAAAAAGAGGAGGGACTGTATAGCTACATCATGGGCTCTGGATTAAAAAAACAATAAAAACAGCATAACAATCAATCTCAAAACATGCGTCCTGCTTCTAGGACAGTATAGGTTTGTATGTGTTTATAAATGAATAAACATGTTTTCGTTTGACACATAATACTATAGAGTATATACTATACATACTATATAGAAGCTAAGTCAAAATTGAAAGAAGGTGATTATATTTCAATGAGAAATGTCTAGTGGTGTCCAACAAAACAGGGAGAAACACTTGGAAGTAAGCATGGAAAATCGTACAGACAACAAAGCACATAGATTTAATAATTAACTGAGAATAGTGATATGACCTATACAATGCATTATATATTTTTAAAGAATTGTGATAGTATACTTCCACTGAAACTAAAATTCTACAGCAGAAGCAGTAAAAAGATCTTCTACTCTGAGCTCTGAAGGTTGCTCAACTTACTTTATTAATTAATAAATCGTAATTTAGTCTTTGACTATAAAATCTTTGATTCACAAAATTAATCACAAAGGATGTTGGACTTTTCAGTATTTCTAGATAATAGTTTATTGTAGTTATTTTAAAATTAATTATTACTGTATAATAATATGACTTTTAAAACTCAATTATAGAGAATAGTGAGTGTTGGCCATATGTCAGGCATTGTCCTGGGTAATGTTGATACATGGGGCAAGCCAGTCAGGTCTTCTCCCTCCTGATAGAGAAGTTAAAATTTCATTCATTCACATCTGAAGCAGACCTGCCTATAAGTTTTTTTTTTTTTTCTACTTTGTTTTATAAAAGGATGTAAGCAACCATTCTCCAGCTCTGTAGGAAAATCCTCTAAAATTGAAGAAGGAAAATTTCCATTAAGCAAATATGTAGCTTAGCTCAGGTGTCATCCTCCCAAGCTGAATAACTGGGTTTCACAAGATCGAAGTATTTAAGCTCATGGCTCTCATAGTAACTGGATTGTGAGGTTAAAATCTTATGTTTGTGATTTCTGGCTAGCCTCTTATCTCTTAGCTTCAGGTTTTGGCACAGACCTAGGATGGCAGAGAATCATCTGCTTTGTCTATGGCATAGAAGGCAGAGAGTTCTTGCCATTAATGTTCAGCCTTGCTCTCATAGGAGTTTTGTCTACGATGCTGAAATAAGCAAGAGTTGGTTATGGACGGGAAAGAGCTTCTTGACAGTGTCAATGCAAGGATGTTCTGGGTTTACCCTTAGCCTCTGGGGATTATTTCAGGAAAGGCAAAAACTTGGACAAAACATTCATCAATGCCACTGTCAGATATAGTTGGTCTCATGTTGATTTGATCAGGATGACATTTACTGTTTTAAGTAAAAGAAGAGCCCACTGATGAGTCTTCATTGTGAAATCTTTTCAAATAGAAAGCATTTAAAATGTCATCTCCTTGGATGCTGAGCCAGTTGCAGAGTGTGAGAGGGAGAAATGAGAGCAGGAGTTTTATAGTCACATGCAACCTGCATTCTAATCCTGGCTTTGCTGCTTACTTGCTTTGTGTCTTTGGAAAGATGACTTGAACCTCTGTTTTCTCATCAATTAAATGGACTTATAAAGTTATACCACAAAAGGTGATCCTGAGGATCAAATGAGACCACATTTATGCATATGTTTTGGAAATGCCTACTGCTAAACATAGGTAAAATGTTTTCATGCTTTCCATTTTAGTTTGAATCAAGAGTTACTGGATTTTGTGATTTAAATGATTTCTTCTGGGATCCCTGGGTGGCGCAGCGGTTTGGCGCCTGCCTTTGGCCCAGGGCGCGATCCTGGAGACCCGGGATCGAATCCCATGTCAGGCTCCCGGTGCATGGAGCCTGCTTCTCCCTCTGCCTGTGTCTCTGCCTCTCTCTCTCTCTCTCTGTGACTATCCTAAATAAATAAATAAAATATTAAAAAAAAATGGTTTCTTCTTTTTTAAGTAAATCTTCGAGTCTTGTTTAATCTACAGATGAAAAACAAAATAAAAACTGTGATAAATAAAAATTTGTTTGATTGGGGCTTGCTCCAAAAGAGTACTGTCACTGAAGATGGCTCAGAGTCTCTCCCACGGCTCCTTGCTTTTCCTAATCTTAAGAATTCTTTACTTTCCACATTGGCGCATTATAAACCTGAGGCCTATGTGTTCCAAAAGAGATAAACTGATAACTAATAATCTTGATAAACTATTTTTGCATAGTTGAGATTTGGAAAAAACTACTTAAGCTATAAATGGGCTCTGATCCACCTATTTTTAACTAGGGTGCACTCTGTACGCTACTTAAAAATTGATAGGCATTTTGACAGCTGAGTTGACCCTTCAAAGCAATTCTGGTGACACTTTACCTTCTCTTCCTAATGTTAAACCAGGAAGAAAGGAAATGAGTTTGAGCCATCAGAGATGTAGACCTCAAAGTGAAGGGTCGGCTGTGTTTATGTGAGTGTGAGAGCTCAGGTTAGTTGTGAATAAGGAAGATGATAAAAATATTCCTGATTATAAGGCACTTGTTTCTGCAACAATTACCAAGACTCTGTATCACATAAATCTTTTAATGAAGCTCATTGAATCTTTCTTTATCTATTTCCCCTAACCTAGAAACCAGATTGATATATTGGTAAACCATTAATTTTTATATTTCAGGAGCCCTGCTGCTTTATGTCCTATCTTCCCTTTTATTATACAAGTAAATGATCAGTCTCTGGCATTTGGCTCAAAATATTTCAAGAGAATATTTCTCCTCTCAGGAGATGATTTCCTGTGATGAAATATTGGAGTATTACTACTGTTTTGCTTCCACATCTATTTTGGTGGACTCCTTGTATTCAGGGTTCATCTTGAGTATCACACTTCCTCAGGGAAGTGAATGTCAGAGAATGTCCATCTAATTCGTTGCAGACACACACACACATATACCCCAAGTCACCACCTGCTTTCCTACCCTCACAGTTTTCATTGCTGTTTATGTGTTAATTATCTAATGGCTCTTCTTCCAATGTAAGGTCCATGAAAGTAGAGATCTTGCCAGGCACAGTTACCACTGTAGCCTCTGTCTTTAGAACAAACTCATTTACTAAATGAATAAATGAATGGACTTCAGTTTCATCCGCTGAAAAAATACATATCATAATATTTACTTTATAGGGTTCTTACAATAATTATATGAAACCATGAATGTAAAGTCTATAGTACAGTGCCTAGTAAGTACTCTACACATACTGATTGCTGAGAGAAATGAATACTTACAATATATTTTAAAAGTACCTATCCAGGGGCGCCTGGGTGGCTCAGTCGGTTAAGTATCTAACCCTTGATTTCAGCTCACAGTCTTGATCTTAGGGTTGTGTGTTCAAGTGCCACGTTGGGCTCCATGCTGAATGCAAAGCCAACTTAAAAAAATGCCTATCCAGAGGAGGAAAGTTGTAGCACTAGGGTAAAAACATTATTTTATTTTCTGTGGGAGAAATCAGGGAAATTGACATAGAAAGGGAAAGTGTAATTTAAATAAGCATATTTAGATTCATATCTGATTTCTTTACCTTAGAATAATTGTTGTGAACAACTACCTTGTTTTTTTTTTTTTTTTTAATTTTTATTTATTTATTTATGATAGTCACAGAGAGAGAGAGAGAGAGAGGCAGAGACACAGGCAGAGGGAGAAGCAGGCTCCATGCACTGGGAGCCCGATGTGGGATTCGATCCCGGGTCTCCAGGATCGCGCCCCGGGCCAAAGGCAGGCGCCAAACCACTGCGCCACCCAGGGATCCCAACAACTACCTTGTTTACTCAGACTGTGTCTTGCTCAACTGTGCCACCCACTTGTGGTTTTAGTAATCTTGAAGTTTCTGTTCAGTGGTTGGAACTTTGGTAGTGTGGCTGTGTCAACATTTTCAGATAGCCACCTACCGCTTTGGGGGTGTTACATTTGCAAGGATTCTCTGGAGCAGTAGAAATCACTGAGATAATGAGAAAGGAGTGTCTAAGCAAAATGCAAACCTTTTCTAAGTCAGCTTGTGTGATTTCACCTGTCTATCCCAGTTAACATTTGCTGTGTTTTACATTGTCAACTTAATTGGCTGCTGAATTTTAGAAGATAAACTGTGAATGTTTATGACTAAAATTAGAAAACTTAAAACATCCTTCCAGATAAATTCAGTGTGATGATGAAATTCGCTGACTAGATAGTAAATACATTGCCAAATATATTTTAAAAACCCCACAAAGAATATTTTAAAATCATCCTGAGCTTACATTTTGTCCATCTGTGTCCTAAATTTGGTTCCATAATTTGAGATAAAAAAGTGTAATTTTAATATAAAATTCAGAGAGTAATATTCATGACCATATGCTTATACATGTTTTTTTTTCTAAATATGTGGTAGTAATATTAACTATTAATAAACTACATGATGCAGTGATTTGCATTAAAAGAGATCATTGAATTTAAATAGCTTTTTCATTACTTACACTTTACTTGAGAAGCCAGTGACTTAAATCCAAACACTCTAAAGCAAAGCATCAAGATGAAATTTCTTTAATGCTGAGATGAGAATTTGAATGTCAAAGGACACTATTGACTTACATGTAAGATCAAAAGAGGAAGTGTGTTATGTTAGATAAATCAGAATCCGTAGAGAATTCCCATGTAAGATCTGAACTCACAGTATCATAACTAAAAACATATAGTGGCATTTTCACATATTCTGGGCACACAAACCAGCAAAAACTGGCCAAAATATTACATGATAAAAGCTAGCAAGCAGGACTTTTTTCTCAAAAATACTAGACTGTGGCATTATACTTGACATTTAGAAAAGTCTCTTATAGTAGTTGTTTCTATCAATATTTCTACTGCAATTTGATACTAAAATAATATTTATTTTGCTTTCCAAATTTCCTTCAACTGCTAAAATATGAACTATAAATTATCCCCTAGATAGGTCAAATTAATCACTCCAAATGACTGAGTAAATTTGCAGCCAAGCTGAAATTAGAATTTTCAATCATGATTAGAAACATAATTGAAATTGAATGGAGCCAATCACAGAAAAAATTATATTTAGCTTCTGAACACTTTAAAGTTCTTTTGTTTGGACTCTAGGATTGTAGTTGACTGCTGTCATTTAGAATCTTTGTATTCTATGTGTGGTCCACTGAACAGCAGCATCAGTATCAACATAAAAATACAGAATATCAGGTTGCATTCAGACCTACCAAATCAGAATCTGCCTCTTAACAAGATCCCCAGTGATTTATATGGCTGTTAGAGTTGGAGAAGCAATGATTTAGAACATCACTATATACTTTCTCATTTTTTTTCTTACAATAACAGATATACACTACTTACTAAGGTGGACTGCAGTAAAAAATATTAATTTTGTCATAAAATGTCAAATATCCATTAGACTTTCTATATCTATCTGAGGATGAGAAAAGCCAGATTCCCAGGAGTGAGCTATGCAATATGTATTTTATTTTCTGCTAACTAGGTATTGATATTTTGTTACTAGCAAAGATTTAACACTATCTAAATGCTTCATTCAGGTGACAAAGTGTTTGTGGACAATAAAGTATCAGAGCTGAATTTTCACTCTTATCACCATTGAGGGACACAGTATTCTCACAAGCATCCGATGTCGTTTACCTGACCAGAAAATTCCTGCTTAAACGACAGAGCTCAACACCGTACCGTTTAGACCTTATTTATAGTTTCCAATTGGATTTTAGGTATAGGGCTCTTGTCTGTTTTTAGGTATAGGGCTCTTGTCTGTTTAAAATTCACACAAACAGGCATAACAATCAAATGCTCATTTAATCAGAACTCTTTTTCCTCAGATCTTTTATATGCTTCCTCAATAAAAGTAGAGCTCTTCAAGATGAGACCTATCTGTATATTAATATTGGAGCATGTATATAAACTGAAATATACTTCTAAGATGTTTGGTAGAGATTAGGAAAAAAAAAAACCCTCCAGTTTTTCCTTTTACAATAGGAACTTGTCACAAAGAATAGAGGGTCAGGAAAGCATGAATGCAGTCTTCTTTGTGAGTGTAGGAGGGAAGGCTGTCAGAAAGAAGATGGCTGTGACTAAAGACCCAGTATCCTTGAGGTTGTGAGATGGTTCATTTTAAAGATAAAGATTATACCAATATTCTACCTAGAGCCATGATGTCTGTCATCAATGGTGATTTGAATATATGAAAAACAACAATAGCCTCCTGACGTTTTCTTCTTTAAATTTTATAATGTGTGAATAGTGTTCCTTACGGATTAATTAAATGGTGCTATTGCTTTCCTAAAAACTCAGAATGGGGAAATTCCCTTCAGATAATTGGATTAGTGGTGTCCCAAGTCAATTAAATACTTTGTTTATAAATAAATAAAGTCTTAATATGAGTTCCATGTAACAAAATAAGTAGATGTTAAGAAAGATATTTGTCAAAGGAAAGACTCACAGTGAGCTTTATCATCCTCTAGAATGAGGTCTATTAAGCTATGAAGAAATGCATTGAGAGATAATGACCAATCAGTTTCTTTTCACTGTAGCTATTTTGACATTTCCAACCCAGCTACTCTTTAGTTGAAGTCTGCGTGATGAGCAACTATTTCTTGCTAGCTTTTGATTAAACTGGTGTTTAATCTCTTTGATCAATCAAGACATTTAAATTTTTTTTCTAATGACTATGATTAGAAATAAGCAAATATGGCTATATTTGTGACAGAGAAACTTAAACTTTCTATTCTTTATCTTTTGAAATGTCTCTTCATTTTGAAGCAAAAACAACCTCGCTGTTCTTTGTTTCCTTGTCGTCTACTCTCTAAAAAGTTAAAATGGGATAACTATAGTATCCTAAAACCCTAAACTTGACTTAGAATTGCTTTCTTTCCTTCATATTACATTAAGTTAAAATTAGAAAGCCTTTTTTATTTAAGGTGTCAGATGAAGTTTATTGCTTTCAAAATAAGCTTTCTTCTTAGTGAAATTAATTCCTCCTTTCTTATATTGAAGCACAAAGAAATATCAATGCATTTTGGAGTAGTATATTCATTTATTGTTTACAGGGGTCATGCAGAATGGAGATAGGTTGCTGGAGCTCTCCTCCTGAGCTGGTAAAACACTTTAGTATTATCCATTTATAGAAAGTGTTTCTCTTAACTGTAGGAAGATTCTTTTTTCATATGAGGAGAATCAAAATGATCATACCTCCAAACTTAAAATTTCACTCATACCTGCAAAAATAAAATTTAAATTAATTACCAAATCAATTTTACAGTAACTATTGGAAACACTTTCCACAAGATTTGTATGGTCTGTTCTGATGGTTAGTAATGAGAAATGAACATGCTTTTTTTTTTTTAAGATTTTATTTATTTGTTCATGGGAGACACACACAGACAGAGATGCAGAGACACAGGCAGAGGGACAAGCAGGCTCCATGCAGGGAGCCTGATGTGGGACTCGATCCAGGGTTTCCAAGAGCACACCCTGGGCTGCAGGCGGCGCTAAACTGCTGCGCCACCGGGGCTGCCCCTGAACATGCTTTTTGATGCCTTGACTCCCATGCTTTTAATAAATTGATGTATCTTAATCTGTGTCTGTTTCTCTAAGAAAAGGGTTTGATTAATAATTCAAAAATCTTAAAAAAATAATTCAACAAAAATTAATTTTTGAGTTAAAATTTGGCTATAATACTTTATTCTAGAGAAATTCTTTCAAAAATTCTATTTTGACATTAACTTTTTAAAATGTTAATGTTTTCTCTTGAATTACCCATTTGGGTTTTTCTCTTTGGAGACTCTTTAGAGATGATCACACATACATGCTCATTTGTTTTTCATATGGTAGCTTTTGTCAAGTTTAAGTTTTATACAATATCTAATTTCACCTTTAACACTTGTTAGTTCTTCTGTCTCAAGTCCTTCTTTGTTGCCATTTTTTTTAAATCTCTAATGTGGTTTCATCTCCACTTAAAATTCTTTTGTTTTTCTTTAAATATTTTATTTATTTATTCATGAAAGACACACAGAGAGAGAGAGACAGAGAGAGAGAGAGAGAGAGAGAGAGAGAGAGGCAGAGACACAGGCAGAGAGAGAAGCAGGCTCCATGCAGGGAGCCCAATATGGGATTCCGGGATCATGTCCTGAACTAAAGGTAGATGCTCAACCACTGAGCCACCCAGTCATCCCTCCACTTAAAATTCTTAAAAATGATTGTAACTTTGGGCCACCTGTGTGGCTCAGTTGGTTAAGTGTCAGCCTCCAGCTCATGATTTCAGGGTCTGGGGATGGAGCTCCCACATTGGGCTCCCTGCTCAGTGAAGAGTCTGCTTCTCCCTCTGTCTCCATGCTCTCTCTCAAATTAACAAAATAATCATAAAAAAAAAAAGATTGCAAATTTGACTTCTAAATCGGAAGAATTGATTTTAAAATAATCTATGATATAAAGCATAAAGCAAACAAATTATTATAATATTAAACACTCTAAGGTAATTTGAAGTGTTGCCCAAGTCTAAATAACAATTAAAATGTAAAAAGAAAATTTGGGCAGCCCCGGTGGCTCAGAGGTTTAGTGCCACATTCAGCCCAGGGTGTTGTTCTGGAGACCTGGGATCGAGTCCCACATCAGGCTCCCTGCATGGAGCCTGCTTCTCTCTCTGCCTGTGTCTCTGCCTCTCTCTCTCTCTCTCGTCTCTCATGAATAAGTAAATAAAATCTTAAAAAAAAAAAAGAATTTCTTTCTTAAATGTAAAAAAAAAATAAAATGTAAAGAAATACATTAATATAAAATGTATAAACTGTGCAACTCTAATATTAAGAGCATACTTTGAATGATCTCAGTATTGACTTTAATATTGCTTACTAAAAAAATGTTCAAATTCACTTCCAGAGTCTAAAAATGAATAATATAAAATGATAAAAATACCACCCATATGAACTTTGTCTGAGATGTTATAGCTGAAAATTAGAAAACTTCATTAAGATTATAAGTTTTGTTTTCAATTTCTGTTCAAGACATCATTGAAAATCTGCATTTTGCTAGATTCTTTGGTAGGCACAGGTTAAATGAAGATGAAATAACATAGTGCATATCCAGATGCCACAGACTAATGAGTAAACACTCCTCTAAACAAATAAATGTTATATAAACTACTAAGTGCTAATGGAAATTGAACACATAATGAGAAGCAGTCTAGAGCATTTGGTCTGCTCTGAAGGAAGCTCTCGCAAAGCTAAAAGGTGGAGAATGGATTCACTGGTAAAAGAGCTCAGGCAGGCTGATGGGGAGCATTTTAGTCAGAGAAACGGATTTCTCCAAAGTCATGGAAATACACAACAATACAGAATATTTAGGAAACTATGAATAGTTTACTCTAGTTTATATCTAGGAATTTAAAGATTAAATCAACATTTTTAATTATACCAAGAGTAAAACATAATCCAAAAACTGCCCATATGAGTTTAAGTTATGTAGGAGGTTTTCCTTTCTTCTTTTCTTCTCTTTCCTTTTTAAAAGTGATCTTCATTAATACCTTTATGAAAGAGAAGTATTTCTAACATAGCTGCCAAACTAGCATGCTTGCAAGTGGAGGAAGGAAGAAGGAAGAAAGCTGAAAAAAACAAAACAAAGCAAAACAAAAAAACAAACAAAAACCTTGAGCCTTAATACCAAATGTGGAACCATTGAAAGGGAATGCTGGTATTTGGTTTTGTGTGTGTGTGTGTGTGTGTGTGTGTGTGTGTGTGTTTTCAAAGACTTTAATAATTTGAGAGAGAGGGAGAGCGTGAGCAGAAGGAGAAAGAATCTCAAACAGACTTGAGCATGGAGCCCAATATAGAGCTCTATCTCATGACCCTGAGATCATGACCTGAGCTGAAACCAAGAGTTGGATGCTTAACTGCCTGAGCCACCCACACGCCCCCTAGTACTTGGTTTTAATACCAGTTCAGTTCATAAAAGTGCTTTGTGTTCTTAAACAAGTCATATTCTCCTATGTTTTTTAGATATAGAGCAATATTTGACCTAAATAAACAGTGTGTGTTACCGTTCTCACAAAATTGTGTTACTCAAGGGATAAGAATTAATTGTCTTTCCTGGAAATCCTGAAAGAAATTTTGAAATCCTACTGATAGTCCCTCAGTCTGTAGCTCCACCACCATTGCTCCCTTTCCCTGCTTCTCTTTTCCATCCTCATTTTTTTTCCTACTTTTTCTTTCCTATGTCAACTCTTGAATATCAATGGATAAACCTAAGGCTTCATGAATACAGTTTGAAAATTATTTGCCCAGATAATTTCTAATATTCTTTTAGACAGTATTTTTTTTATAGTTGAATGGCATTTAATTAATAATTGATAGTAGGGGCACCTGAGTGTCTCAGTTAAATGTCCAACTCTTGATCTCAGCTCAGGTCTTGATCTCAAGGTTGTGAGTTTGAGCCCTGTGTTGTGCTCCATGTTGGGTGAAGGGCCTACTTAAAAAAATAATAATAATCAGAGTAGTGAGGAGAAAAGTAACAGAGTAAAGAAATAATTGGGGGGGGGGCAGTTGCAATAAAACACAATAGGTTTCAATTAGACATTTCCTCTCTTCAGGGGCAGGATCTAATTAGGAGTAAAGGTATACTATGAAGGAAGAAAGCAATAGCCAGGGAATGTTTTAGAAGTTCTGATGCTCTGATTAGGAAAATCATTAAGATACAATAAAATATGGAACTGAAATAGTAATTATAAATATTTACTCATTGATTCCTTATTATGTTCCAGATATTTTAAATATTTTGGTCTTATTTAAATATCCAACTGCCCCAAGGTAGATACATTAATTCCTCTTTGCAAAGAAAGTGATTCTAGTAAAAGAGGTTAAATAATGGCTTCTTACTGACTCCACTGACAACCAGTTGACAGCCACTCCTCTTGTATTGGGCCCTCATGCAAACTGAACTTAATTCTCACAGCCTATGAAACATTTAAAATAGGCACAGTTATTCCCATTTTATAGCTAAAAAATTGAGATCCCAAAAGGTTAAATTTATTGCTCAATGTGAGGACTTCTGGCTCCTTCCTTCTCCAATGCCCCTTCATCTCCATACTTTACTGCCTCCTTAATCTCCACAGGAATCATTTTCCCCTTTCTATCAGCCTTCAAAAGCTTGTTGATTGCTCTCTAATTATAAATACTTGGAGAAAAGTGTGTAAATTGATATGCAAATGATCTTTTCCCCTTAGCAAATTAGCACTTTACTTCCATCTAATTAAGTAGCTTTGTGGAGGAAATGGATTTTTGAAAGAAGAATGGAAAGTGTTTGGATTTGTTCTAGGGGTGTTTCTGGTTTAGCAAGCCCTGTGAATGAGGTATAGAAAAAGGAGTTGTGAGTGGGAGCAAACAATTGAAGCAGAGAAAAAGGCAAGGGGGTGGCATAAGATGAGGAAATTTAAGTGTAATGGCTGACAGACCTTCACGGCAAAGTAAACCACCTTTCATCTTTCATTCTTTCCTGAATGGTAATGCATTTTTTAAAGTAAAATGAAACTTTAATAATGAGAAAGATCTTGTTTCCTTTCATACTTCTAGTGTTAACATTGACATATTATTCATTGGAAATGGATATATTCAAACTTAAATTACTGACTTCATTAAGGGTTCAGAACTTATAAGACATGTTTTTAATTAAGAAAAAAAATGACTCCTTGAATTATGTTACAAGAAGTTTCCTTAGGAAGAAAGTCAGTTGTTGCAATGAGAATTGCTAAAAGATAAACTGAGGCACATTAAAAATGTTTAAGAGTTCATTGGAGCAGAAATCGATTCTGATTCATTGGACAGCATCCAATCTAGCAGATAGAAAGGAGACCAAAGGAGCTGTACATAAGAAAAGACTTTTATAGGCAGAAGGCCTTGAGAACAAGAAACTTATACTAGGACAAAAAAAAAAAAAAAAGGGGGGGGGGTTGGTTGTTTCAAGATTACTTTATGAGTTGGCATTGTCTCTGAGGGTGATTACCAAACTAGTGCTGATCAGATGATTCCTAACTGACTGGTTTCAGATTCCATTCCTGGAATAGCCAATACTGTAATTTGTAATTAAATCTTGGTATGATGGGGAAGCAACTCTATTTGGGGCCTATCATCTTGTTTTTAGTAGAATTAATGAGATAAATCTCTACCTTTAGGAATGTTTAGTGGGATTAGAAATAAGGAGGGATCCCTGGGTGGCACAGCAGTTTAGTGCCTGCCTTTGGCCCAGGGCGCTGATCCTGGAGACCCGGGATGGAATCCCACGTCGGGTTCCCGGTGCATGGAGCCTGCTTCTCCCTCTGCCTATGTCTCTGCCTCTCTCTCTCTCTCTGTGACTATCATAAATTAAAAAAAAAAAAAAAAAAAATTAAAAAAAAAAGAAATAAGGAGAGTGTGTGTGTACTTTCTTCTGAGATAGAACTGAAGCAGTTGCCTAATGTTATCTTCAATACTTGATACTGAAAAGTACTTAAGCTTGCATGTAGTGAATGTGTAAGAATATGAATAAATTGTACCAATTTAAATTTATCATTGAAACTAAGGCAATTGATATTCATAATAATATACTGTATCCATGATAATCCTCCAAAATTGATCTTAGTAAAGATCAATTTGAATTTAGTAAAATGTATGTATTTGGTGGAGAGAGCCTTTATTTAGTCTTTGTTAAACTGTGCTACCCAAGTTCATAAATAGCTGGTTTCTATAAATCACATAATGTCATATTAAATTATATTAGCCATTTTTCTTAATAGTGAAAACATATTTATTAATAAAATATTATTTACCCTCCTGCCCATGTTGATTTACCAGGTATTATTATCTTATCTATTTAAGATAGATTATTATTATATCTATCTTATTTTTGATTCACAAATATCTGCTATTTTATTTATTAAATTATTATTGATTCACAATATCTGCTATTTTATTTATTAAAATAGAATTAAAATGGCACACTGTTATTAACTGAGTACCCTAACAAGACTCAACTCTGCTATTGGCAAATTCACTTATCTTATTTTAGGTGCCCTACAAGAAAAATGAAGAGAAATCGCATCTGCTATTTTCTGGAAGATTATAATATACTAGGGGAGGGAGAAGATGTTACCAAACAACTAGGAAACAGTTGAGTGTCAGGTGCATGATTACAATAGGAATTAGAAGAACCATTTTATTATAAACATTTTTATGGATAATAGTGACAAATATCATACATCAGAGAAAAAAGGTCAGACATCCAGGTCTTAATTTGGATATAAAAAAGTCTTTTTACTATTACTGAATACTGATATTCCAAGAACAATTGAAAATATACAAGTACTACAAATTATGCTACAAGGTTTTTAGGAAGAAAGAAAGAAGATTATGTAGTTTGTATCCCCAGCTGTGGCCATTCCTCCCTTATTTAGGATGTGACTCTCTTATTGTATTGTGAAAAATCCTTGTGAGACCATGCTGCCAATACGGAGAGGACTGTACTCTTGTAATAGGAACAGGGCCTTTGAGATTATGTAATTTATCACTTTTGCTTTTAGGTGAAGACACTGAGGCCCAGAGAGGTTAGTTTAGTTTATTCTGTTGTAGTGCTTCTTAGAAGTGGAGATTTTATACTGAATCTAATATGTGATCCTCACCCAAGGGAGGGTTTTCAATGCTGGCACACTGTGTTCATGCTCTGAATATAGTCCTCACTTTATTATATAACTTGCCCAATAACTCAGTCCTATCTCTGACAAAAATACAAATTGATGAGAATTTCTGCAGTTATTAAGCATGCAAAATATAAACCTCACACTCTGTAAAGCACATATTTCCCTCAATGTTTGCATTTCCTGTCTCTCAAATTTGTGATTTTTCTCACTCTATTTCCCAAGAACAATATATACGAAATATTCTTATTTTAATATATTTTAAAGAAGCCGTATAAATGTATTTTCTGAAATGTGCAACATACTGCAAAGGCTTTCTTTTCATGACTATATAATTGTCCTAAGTGTTTTTAATTTGTTGCATGACAGATTCTCTGAATCAAATAACAGCTGTTTGGGGAAAGAATCAAGCACATTCTCTCCAGGCCCAATGGTTGCTTTTTTGCTTTTCATTTCATCTCACCATTAACTTATACAGCAGCTAGAGCAAAATATACTTTCACTGCTAGCCAAACATATACACGACCTAGTGGTAATATTTGATTTTAGATTATTTACTTATGTCTGTGTATGTGTTACAACAAGGTACTGACACCCAATACGAGAAAGAAAAAAGGGAGAAATTATGTAACTGGGAACCATCAAATAGGCCTAGATTGAAAAATGAGCCCCCAATAGGCTGGGATAGAATAACATTAAATATTTGGAGTTCAGAGGGCAGTTAGATGTACTAATGGCAGTGCTTTGCTGAGAAAGCACATATTTTAGTTGGAATTCTTGTGTGGAGGTGATTGCACATTACGGTATGAATAACTGTACTAAATGCATGTAGGTACTGTGCCAACATAGGTGGCGATTAAGGCCTCCTTTACCAGATAACAGCTCACTGGAGGAAGGTAATAGTGGTAAAGCAAAACCTGGAAACAGATGATTTCCCATTTAATAGTCCATTGACTCTACTCCTAGAGCCACTGTGGTGATGGCATCACTCTTTATTTTCATTTCACAAAGAAGCAAAAGTTGTGATATTTTTGAGCTCATACATTTTCCAAAATAGAGAAAAAGGGAGGAAGAACCCTTAGATGCAATTAATTCAATTATTCAGGGATCCCTGGGTGGCTCAGCAGTTTAGCGCCTGCCTTTGGCCCAGGGTGTGATCCTGGAGTCCTGGGATTGAGTCCCACATCGGGCTCCCTGCATGGAACCTGCTTCTCCCTCTGTCTGTGTCTCTGCCTCTCTCTTTCTCTCTCAAGAATAAATAAAATCTTTAAAAAAAACTCCCCTTTCTTAAAAAAAATTCAATTATTCATTTTAGAAAAAATGTTTTTATTTTTATTGAATATTCATGGTAGCTCAGAATAAGTTTTTTTTTTTTTTTTTTTTTTTTGCTTTCTCTTCCCCACCCCCCACCCCCACCTGGGTCATTCATCTTCTATGGAGCTATAGCAGAATTTTTTAAAAATATGTTTATTTATTTATTCATGGAAGACACAGAGGGAGAGACAGAGACACAGGCAGAGAGAGAAGCAGGCTCCCTGTGGGGACCCTGATGGAGGATTTGATTCCAAGACCCTGGGATCACGACCTGAGCCGAAGGCAGATGCTCAACCACCGAGCCACCCAAGTGTTCCATTATAGCAGATTTCAGAAAAGGGTATTGTATCTTGAATGTGAGAGTCTCAGCCCAGTACCCTCAAAGAGTTGGTGTTTTGTCAACTCAGACTGCTATTTGCATATTAAATAACTAATGAATTTTTACTATTGAAAGCATTTTTGTATTAATTATTTTTCTCTTTCTTATGTTGTATATTCTCATAGTAAGTCAGTTAAATATACCTCAATATCTTATTAGTTCATCATTTGTTTAAGCATAAAAATTAATTTGTCTTCACTTAAATATTCTACTCAACTAACAGAATTTTGCTTAACTTAGATTTAAATTGAAATATACATTTGGCATTATCTATTAATAATTCTTAGTGTTTCTGCCCTAGGTCTTGAAAGTATTGGGACATTATTTTGTGTTTTTCCCACTAAAACATTCTAGACTCTTCATCTTTGTTTATTTACTAATATCATGTTTATCATAGGACATATATTTTTGTGTACTTCTGATAATAATCAGACAAGTAATGATTCAGTGACCTAAGATTTGCTTAGATATGGAAATGTCAGTCTTCAAATAGCCTTACAGTAAAACAAATTTAAAAGAGCCTGGAAAGAAAAAAAAAGTTTGAGTTGAACTCATTTTATCTATACACGAGTAAAAAATATAATAAAATTAAAAACTGTACTTTCTTTTATTTTAAGATTTTGTTTATTTTAGAGAGAGAGTGAACAGAGGGAGGGACAGAGGGAAAGAAAGAATCTCAAGCAGACTCCCTGCTGTGTGCAGTGCCCAACACAGGGCTTGATCTCGTGACCCTAAGATCATGACATGGGCCCAAATGAAGAGTTGGTTGCTTAACTTACTGAGCTACCTCATTGCCCATCAAAACTGTACTTTCATCTTTACTTTGCTGCTGGATGAAATCGTTATATTAGGAATTATTTTTATAAATTTATGCAATGCTATATGTCAGTTACATCCCAATAAAACTGAAAAAAAATTAAAAAGAATTATTGTCAGATAATAGTATAAAACCTTTAGGGCCAGAATCTTAGCATTTGTATTTCTTGTATCAGAGATGAATTATTTTCACATCTAGGTTCCTTCACTGTAAAGGTACTACACATGCCAGGACTTAAGAAATTGATCATAAGCAATCTTGTAATTTCTCAGTTCACTTGTAAAATAGAATAGTTGTAATTAACCTTTTGAATAAGGTGTGCCCATTTGTTTATTTCTCAGGATGAGGAATTTTTTAAAAAGATTTTATTTATTTATTTGATAGAGAAAGAGAGTGAAGAAGAGACAGAGAATGAGCAGTAGGTGAGAGGCAGAGGGAGAAGCAGACTGTCTGCTGAGCAGGGAGCCCAATGTGGAGCTCGATTCCAGGACCCTAGGGATCACAATCTGAGCTGAAGGCAGACACTTAACCAATTAAGTCACCCAGGCACCCCCAGGATGAGACATTTTTAATAATGTCATTCCTTAAATCAGGTAACTTCTTTTAATTTATAGATATTCAGGACAATTTAGTTTATTGATATTGCCTTCTTTTTCTTTGCTATCAGAACATGTGAATGTCCCATTTTCTATTCTATTCTATTCTATTCTATTCTATTCTATTCTATTCTATTCTATTCTATATATATATTATATTATATTATATTATATTATATTATATTATATTATGAAAGAGAGAGACAGAGACAGAGAGAGAGAAAGGAAGGGGAAAGGGAGAGGGAGAGAGAGAATCCCAGGCAGGCTTCAGACCCAGCATGGAGTCGGATGCAGGGCTCTATCTCATGATGCTGAGATCATGACCTGAACCGAAATCAAGAGTCCGACATTCAATTGAGGTACTTAGGTGCCCCCCTTTTATCTATTTTAAAAGGCAGGTTTCGGGATCCCTGGGTGGCGCAGCGGTTTGGCGCCTGCCTTTGGCCCAGGGCACGATCCTGGAGACCCAGGATCGAATCCCACGTCGGGCTCCCGGTGCATGGAGCCTGCTTCTCCCTCTGCCTGTGTCTCTGCCTCTCTCTGTGACTATCATAAATAAATAAAAATTAAAAAAAAAATAAATAAATAAAAGGCAGGTTTCATAGCAATGACTTACATAGAAATAAACTGTTAATATTTGCTAATTTTTTGCATATTCTCCTTTATTCAATGTTATTGTACATTTTAGTTTTCTGTTTCATCTCTTTTTAAAATTTTACTTCTTTGCTCTGGTCTTTCCATTGTTTGCATTGCATGCCTTTAACTTTTCATAACACACTATGGAACTCTGGCATTTTTATATGCAACATGTATATTGTCAAATACACAACATGCATATATCATCTATTTTACTAGTCTTAAATTATTTCCAAATTCCAATATGATGATGCATATTTCTCAAGGAATTCAGTATCTTTACTTGCTCTCTGTATTTACATTTTCACAAAAATTTAGTCTGTGTAAACTCTAAAAATATTTTAAACCACAGTATATTAAGCCTCAGGAGGGTCAGTAATGTTTCTACTTTATCAAAAGCACAAGTAATGAGGATCAAATATAGTGCTGTTGTATTGCTATTATTATTTGCATCCACATCTTAGTTATTTCTAAAAAATATATAGTCATTATTTTTTAAATAAAAAAAATTATAGTATGAGAAGATTAGTGACTATCTCAAGATTTTACTGGTTCTTGCAGAACTAGTCTAGAACCTATATCTATGTATCTTTCTGAAAGATAATACATTTTATTTTATTTTTTTAAGATAATACATTTTAAATACAACTTTTGCGATTCAACTTTATAGTGCTACATTTGAAATGTACTAATGCTCGCTGTTTTTTCCTTCTTTTTACTTTCAGATTCAAGTACAATCTATGTATTTGACTCTACATAATCTCTTGTCCTTATGTTTTCTTATATGTCTTTCACCATTTTTATTACTGATGAAATTGTATATTATAAAGTGAGTAGATCTGATAACTCATGCCACTAGAATGTACACATGATGTTAATGAGTACAAGTCCAGTGATTCAAACTCCATTTTTTGTTCCAGTTTATTGGATTTCACCTTCTCCTTGGCCAGATGGATGATATGCATGGTGGAATTGATGCCAACTATAAAGCAACTTTTGGAATTGGTCATTGCTAGGCAAATTGAGGACCAAAGGAATGAGATGCTGTTGAATGTGAAAGGAGGGGAAACTCCTAATTCCTAGTTCAAGGAAATAAGTAGGGTGGTGGCATCAGTCAGCGACCAAGAAAATCTGAGTCCAAAGTTGACAGGATAGAACAAACAGATAAGATATGGGAGCTAGTTATTTAAGATCAATATAGAATAATTTTGGGGAGAGGCAGTTGTTTTTACTGGCAACTCTTCTTTTAAGGAATCAGGGCTTTTTTCTCAGGGTTACATACAATTTGCCCATTTTAAAAACATTGTCTTCAAAAACTGCATTCTGATACAAACACCTTACAGAAAGATATACTTGGTCATGTCTGAATATAGGTAAGACAAAGAATGGATAAGTAGTTAACTCCATAGCTACTTAAAAACAAACAAATGGAGGTGCTACTTTGAATGGGTCAGTAGTGTTATCTCAAATTTGAAGGGTAACGAGATAGCCAAGATTGAAAAAGAAATGACTCATGTTTAACATTTATCTTTTTCTTTACAAGTCTATTGTTTCACAGAAACTAACTCTATAAACTGCAAAAGTGAAATTTTCACATACACACGAATAAGGGAAAGTGTTTATCATTCTGTTCTAGACATAATAGAACTCAACTGTGAGTCATATCGGCAAAGTGACAAAATTTTCCACTGTAGCATCTAAGATAGAAAATTATTTTAGAAATCTCAAAAATAAGAATAGGTTGCAAAATGCCAAGCAACATTTTTTTTTGAGTAAGCCAATTACTAGAAACTTGAGAATATATTCATCTTGCGAATATCTTGCAAGTGCCTGCCTCTGGTTGCAGATACATTTTGTACCACACTGGATATCTATAATTATAAGATCATAATCTGAGATTTGAATGAAACCTTAGTGATCAATTGGTGTGACCCCTTCTTTTTACAGTAGAGGAATCTAACCACTAAAGCATTTAAGTGAATAAATAATAAGTGAAGTCCGATGAAACATGAAAGAAATTCAACAGTCCTTATTGAATTGTATAATATTCCCTTAATATTATAAATAGCTCTTATTATTATTATTATATAATAAGTAGACATAACTTTAAAATATGACATCACTGTTGGGCAACAAAGAGAGCTAAGTAGATAAGTTAGATTTCTCCATTTCTAACTGAATTTAATATCTTATGGAGGAAATTTCCACAAATGATTTTAATATATATTATTATAAAGCCTCTCTCCTTTAACTCTTCTTGCTGTCATTTTCTCATTTTATGTTGTATAGAGTTGCTAAATGTGTCTATACCACCACTGATATATTAAAAATACTTTCTAACGTTATCTCTCCTCTTTCAACATTATTCATTTTAATTATTATTATTACTTTGCCCAATTGTGTGTATATGTATGAGAATTGAGTGAATGTGTCACATTTTAAGTAAATCTTTGATTTAAAATATTAAAGACAAAACTCTGAATATACCCCAGAAAACTTGGTACGTTTGAGGAGAGTGAGGACAAAATTAAAAGGAGGAAACCAAATAGGTTAAAACTGGGAAAAAGTGAATAATCAGTAAATGTTCACATTAACATTAATACCATAAATTGGCTTCCAAAAGACTTTTCTAAATTACATTTCAACTACCTGCATCATTTATTTGTAATTTTCTAAGGACATGGTCATTATTGACTTAACATAATTTAGTCTCAACCTTTTAAAAATAGAAATGACTATGATATTATTTTCTGTTAAATTAACAGTTTAATTCCACTAATTGTTTCAGGCTTAAATGCTTGGAAAGAACTTACAGCAATCATGAAGATCATTAGCATGTCTGTTGCAAAAACTCATTTACAATACTTTGGTTCTCTTGAGAAATACCAGGACTGAGCCAATGTCAACCCTGAGAAAACTGGAACAGCTTAAATGCAGTTCTAGGATCATTTAGTACTTAAATATGTTCTAGGGATGGGAGAATCAATGCCATATTTAATGAGTTTTAGGATGGTATTCAGTAGAGAAAATATTCCTACCATTGGAAGATCACGTTCCCACTGAAGTTGAGAATGTTTGGTCTTTTAAAAAGAAAAAAATATATATTGAAGGCATATGTGCTCTTCAGGTAGTTTAGTAGCTGTTGTTCTGTTTACATTGTCTTGACTTTATATTAACCCTCAGTGAAGTTGTACAGTGGCCATATTTATTCTGCTGTGTCCTGGACATTCCTGGGTGTCAGAAAATAATAGTTAATGTGTCCTCCTTCCACACTTTCAAAAATGCTTCAGCTTGGATAAAAAATTATATGGTCATTTTTATCTTAGGTACAGTCTTTTTTTTCTGACATGTAGTCAGAATGGATTTATTGGGCACGTAAAATGCGCATGGGAGCATATGGCTAGGTGAGAAGGCATTAATGAAAGATGATCAAATCATGATTCCTGTTTTTAGAAATTGGTACCTAGTTGGAGAAAGAGGAAACATTTTAAATGGTTAAGACAAACCTAATGTAGTGACAGAATAAGTGATATATGACTAATTAGTAACAGAAATCAGGGAAGTGGAAAATTGGGGGGCTAAAAAGATGAGAAGTTTCCCCCCTTCTATTCTGACATTTCCTTATCTCATAGGTATCTCATTTGAGGGATTCCTATAGTTTGGACATGGCTTTTCTGTCTTATCTATTGCTCTCTCTATATATTGGTATCTCCTCCAGCATTAACCTCCATAAACGCTATTTTCACCTTTGTGAATGCAGTGTATTGATAGCTATTTTGAGATGGTAATCCAGGCTTATGGTTTTTCATAGATAACCATTATTCAGATGTTAAATGGCTGCTCTTATACCCAACATATGTGGTCTTTCAAAGTGAACTTATATAGCTATTGATTTGTTTCCTTTTATCTGACCTTTTCCCAAAGCAGGATTTCCCAAAAGAATCACCATTAAGGCTTACTAGATGATGAGACTATAGATGATTTATGTAGTATGATAGGCTGCTTTTTTAATTTATGCAAATTTAAACAAACTTAAAAAAAAAGAATCACCATTAGGAAGAACATTTGAGTGGTTGATTGCCCCATATTTTGAAGGTTGTCTGATTTTAGTTCTGTGGGATTCCATAAATGTTAACCTAGAGTCATCACTATTGTGATTTCTGAAATATTTTCTCTAAATCACAGCTACTGAATCTTAACTGACATCTGTGGACAATAGACATATTGATTATCTTTTACTTATTTCGATTCAGAAGACATTTTTTCTTCTGTGTTCTATGAGTGAACCATCTGGGAGAAGATGTAGTATTTTTATGTTATTATATAGATAGTATAATCATAAAAATGACTCAGTGGTTAATTTTGGCTTTAATGCATGTTTACCTTAGCTATACCATTATTTCTTTTCTTTTCTTTTTTAAGATTTTATTTACTTATTCATGAGAGAGGCAGAGATGCAGGCAGAGGGAGGAGAAGCAGGCTCCATGCAGGAGCCCGATCTGGGACTTGATCCCGGAACTCCGGGATCACATCCTGAGCCGAAGGCAGATGCTCAACCGCTGAGCCACCCAGGTGTCCCTATACGATTATTTCTTAAATGTACAATTTTCATCTCCAATATTTTTAAAGTCCCCAGTTCTCTGGACATAATTCAAGAGGTCATCAGTTTACACTGGTCACTGACAGTCCAAAGACTGTTTTGAAGTTGATATTTTTGACATGGCACATTGTACTCACCTGATTGTTCCACCCAACAAGAAAAATGAATATTTATTTTATGCATTCTTAAGATAAACATTTGTCTTTGGTTTTCATAATGTAAATCACATGATAACACATCCAGTTTTTATTGAGGTTTATTTGCAGCAATACTTTGGTGAGAATTTGATTAATGAAACTATCTAAATCTTAAAGTCAACCACTCAATTTTAAATACAGCCTTTGGTTTCTCAGGATTTTCAAAACCTCCTAAAGATTGAAAAATGCATTTATATACATAACAACACTAAGACAGGCCTTAGATAATTATTGTAATTTTCTCTTCATAGGAGGATTTGAAGAATAATCCTTGTGTATTGGATAACCTCTTATGCAAACAGTGTCCAGAGAAAAGATCTAATCCTCATTAAAAGTGGTTATGCTTGGTTAGCCTCTATGTTTAATAGAAAATCAAGACTCACTAGTGCAAGATAGTGTCTGTTGATTCAGAAGATTATAGCAGTGATTTTCTAGAAGCCAATGAAAGGTACTAAAACAAATCAATAATCTAACTTGTGCATTTTTTAAATGCTTAAAGAACACTTGAATGCATAATATCCTCATGAATTGGTTATAGTTATGTTTTGATAATAAACTTGTAATTCAGATATGCATACAAGCAGGAATCAACTGTGACAGCAAGTAGCATAAACATTTATAATCACTTGCTTTGATAGGAACCAAACCTCTGACAGTTTAATTGATGACTGCAGTCCTACAAATGAAGATAGGAATTTATATTGGGGAAATTATATCATATATCCAAAGTAGCATATTGTCAAAAATACCAAGTAATGATTGCATGTTGAAAAATGTACATAAAGAGACTATAAAATTATGTGAGTGTTATGTATTTTTAGCATTTTATGTGTACAACTGTCTTCTCTTTGGTTGAATTGTATGTCTTTTACATATTTTAAAAACTGAAAGAATACAGATGGAACACTGAGTTGGTGTTTTGAAATGAAAGCCTGTACTTGTTAATCATTTTATGTTCATAACATTTCCACAACATAGGAACCAAGTCAGAAAAGCAAAGTGATACTAGATTTTGAATTTGTTATGTTTATTGGTCTGCCTGCCACCTTGCCTAGACAGAAACTTACTACCTACTTGAAAGTATCAAGTTATTAATTGTTTTGTTTTTTCAGCATTTTATTTATTTATTCATGGGAGACATAGAGTGAGAGGCAGAAACATACGCAGAGGGAAAAGCAGGCTCCATGTAGGGAGCCCAATGTGGGACTCAATCCCAGGACCCCCAGGATCACGCCCTGAGCCAAAGGCAGATGCTTAACCGCTGAGCCACCCAGGCATACCTCAAGTTAATTGTTAACAATATTGCCCTAAAGTGTATTTTTGCTCTTTTTTTTCACTTTTTACATTTTATATTAAATAGTAAAGATTATCTTGTATATGGTAAAATATAAGCATGATTTTTATCAATTCATTCATATATATACAATTACTTAAATGTTTACTGAACATCAGGCACTAAGCTATATTTAACAAATGAAACATGAATTCTTCCCAAATATGCCTTATTTAACAATATGAGACAACTAATTCTGATTTACATCTCTTTATGTTACATAGATACACAGAAATAGGCAACCCTTTGGGGGAAAATATCAGAGAAAAATGAATATTACTTCATATTTCAAGTAATACTGTCCTGAATGATGCAAGGCTAGTAGAAAAAAGAACAGGATATTTGATTTGAGAATGTATTTTAAAGAATAAAGCCTTATACAGGTATGTCTGATGTTCTTGGAGTGCATGAAAACCTCACCAAGAAAGTGAATCAGGGAAGATACGTGCAGGTGGCCTGGCTTGGCTCTCCTTTGTGGCTGGTCCCGCTTCCACATAGCTCTCCTGGTTTTGTTCACCAAACTGGTACGCGATAGGCACATTACTTGTTGCATGCTGTCTTTCAACTTTTTATCTTTTAATGATTTGCTGGTTGATTTCTACTTTTCCTGGGAAGAAAAGGAAACTATTTGAAATCTTGGTTTTAGAGCTATTCCTTGTGACTGTGCTATAATGAGGGGCCAGTCCGTTTCCCATTGAGCTGTGCACAGAATACAAAATACACATCACCAGAGAGGAGATGAGAGTGTGAAGTGAGATGGAAGGTTAGGGAAAGGTCCTGTGGCTCCACCTCTAGAGATGAGGGCTTAAAAATGTAAAGCAAAGTTATAGCCTATAGAGAGTTGAGAGTTATCTATGTACACATGAAGTGTGTGTGTGTGTGTGTGTGTGTGTATTTTAGAGGTTAAGAACTGTACACAAGTTAATAGCTAAAGCAGAAATGATAAAATGTGCAGATGGTTGTGAATAAATTACCAAATGGTACTTGCCCAAACGCAGTAACATTAGGTTTAAAAATAATTCCAATAAATTATTTTGTTGAGGTAATAAAAAGCATCTAATCTGAAAACCAAAGATATTTGAAAATAATTGGATTAGCTTATCACAGGCATAGCAGATATGAGTTAAATGATGTGAGTCAGATAACTGTCATCAGCTAATAGTAATAGATCAGCCTATTGAATACATACTATGTAATAGATATAATATGCCCCTTATTTCACTAAATTATATAAACAACTCCACATTGTAAGTATTTGCATTTGCATTTAATACATGAGGAAATGGATTGAGAAGGTAAAACAGCTTACCAGAATCACACAGTGAAGTGGCACAGGGAAGATCTGCATCCACATTTCTGACCAGGAGTTATTTTAAAAAAGACAATGAAATTAAGTTAATTAATTAGAGTGGTTGAGAGTATAGGGCTTTAAAGAAAGCCAGACCTGGGTTTAAATTTTTACTACCACCGGTAGGTAGTAGCTGTGTGGACTTGGAGGATTAGTAACCCCAGTGGTACCTGAATTCACTCATTTGTAACATGTGGATAACAGTATATACAGTGAACACTCAATAGTGTTAATATTAAGTTGGATATGTTGCCCTGACTCAGTTATCTATGACAAATACAACTCTTGATATTCATCCAAATATTTTAAGAGCTATTTTACTTGTCTTCAATTGAGAACATCATAACCTATTCGATATTTTAATTGTGACCCCACACATATAGCCAAGGCTCATAAAATGTGAGATCCCATTGTTACTTGTTTTTATGCAGGTTCCTGTGTTGAAATACATACTTTGTGACTATCAGATAGTAATACTGCTAATGGAATATGGATGCATTAAAAGCAACTCTTTTTGACAACCCTTTATTAATAGCCAGCAATTAAATATATTAAGAAGCCTTGTTTTGCACACTCTTTCAACCACAGAACACCAAAGATGTATATGTTATAATTACAATTATCCTTTCTCTTCATTGTCCTGCTGAGGAATGCACTGTAATTCTGGCAGCCAGACTACAGAGTTGGCTTGCTTTCCTTGGATTGCAGATGTCTAATTGCAGGCAACCATTTCATTTAAAATGGCTCATTAAAGTGGAAACCATTTAGCATCAGTAACATGGATCAGCATCCATGATTATGCATTTAATTAAAGTATGTTTTTCCCCACTTTTCTAATTTTCCTATGGATCTATCTATGCACCTTTCTACACACACACACACACACACACACACACACACACTCCCACAGAATTATACAGAGCATTTCTTAGATATTAATTTTATTGCTTTGAAAGAGTTAAAATTCCCTGCCTAATTGTTCCATGGAGTATGCATAGATAGTAATAATTATAAAATTATAGAATTTATCTTAGGAAGAACTGAGGAACCAATTTCCTGCCTTATTGGCTTTTCTAGATGTATTATATTTTACAATAGTAAATGTATTTAAAATACTAATATACTGTTGATTATCATTTCAAAGAATTGAAAAATGGAAATATACCATTTATCAGATCCTGAGTTTACCAATGAATAAAGTAAGATTGTGGAAAGAGAAAACAAAACAACAACAACAACAACAACAAAACAATTCTGATCTTTCTCATGCATAAAAGACCAATCACTGAGGCATAATTTTGAAGTGATGATATGTTCTGTTTTTCACGTTGTAAAAATAGATTTATCTGACATTTGTTCAATAGTAGGATTCAAAATTTACAGTCATTTTACTTTTAATACAATGATAATGATATTTTAAAAAACATTTGAAGAAGACAGGCATTATCTATATCTTAATTTTACTATCAGCAGTGATGAACTATATGAACAGTAACTGGTTGACTATTGAGTCAATGTTTACATAATTATTTGCAAGTTATTTGTAAGTAGCCTTAGGGTTTTTAGATCCATACATTTTAATAAGTGAAATGTCAAGGCTTCATAACAATAGCTAAAGATAAACTAAGCAATCTTTTATTACCTTCTTTTTCATTTCATTAGAATAAATAAAAAACTGTTTACTTCTGCAGACTCTAGATGTGCAGATGCACTAGATCTTGTCTAAATCTGAAGTAGTGAAACCTTTTCTATTGAGAACTGCTGATCTTTAAAGAGCAGAACAAATCACACAGAACAGAGTCACACAGAAGTGAAACTTATATGTTAAAGTGTATTTAACATGTACATGAGAATGTGATGGAGACTATGTATAAATTAAAAATACATGATATAAAAACTGCTCCAAGTCTCTCTT
This sequence comes from Canis lupus dingo, assembly GCF_003254725.2. Classification (NCBI taxonomy): domain Eukaryota; kingdom Metazoa; phylum Chordata; class Mammalia; order Carnivora; family Canidae; genus Canis; species Canis lupus. The sequence continues at coordinate 59,905,462 of NC_064254.1, forward strand.
TTGAGACAGCCCAGAGGTAGCCTTGTGAATCTGAAGTTGGCCCATCTTTTTTGTTTGTTTTTTAAAAGATTTTACTTATTTATTCATGAGAGACACAGAAAGAGAGAGAGGCAGAGACATAGGCAGAGGGAGAAGTAGGCTCCATACAGGACTTGATCCCGGGACTCCAGGTTGATGTCCTGAGCCAAAGACAGAGAGGCTCAACCCCTGAGCCACCCATGGCATCCCAGTTAGTCCATCTCAATGGGAGTCTATTTATATCCTCCCTGAATGTTTAAATTGCATTTTCTCTTCTCCCACAAAGACTACTGAAGTGGAAAAAAAAAAAAAAATGCTTGCAGATGTGCTATTTGCCACCCAACAAAAAAGAGTTGTTATAAAACAATTGTCATTAAATACACTAAGTTGTTCATATGCACAGTTGCCTATGCATATGCACAGTGTACTGGTTGCCTTTTGCCTCATTCTGGGGTTTTTCCTCTCATTCCTCCCCCCAACCCATTTTCTCCCCAGACTCATTCTAATATGAGTCCTAAGCAAGGGAAGAAGCACATGAAAATGAGAGTTGGAAGAGAGAAAAAACAAGAGGGGAGAAGAAAACAGGGCGAGGAACAGCAAGGAAAAGGGAGAAAAACAACTACCCCACAGAGGGGGAAGAGCCACATAAAAAGAAGCAAGGATGAGAAGATCCACCAGAACTTGGGAGAGTGAGATGGGCAGTTCATATTTAATAGTTAAAAGAGTGAGAGAAATAGAGAGGGGGGAAAAAGCAGTTGGAGTCTGAAGTGTTAGTAAACCATGCTTCTCACATACTGCAATTTACTTCACTGTTCTTCTTCAAAGTCTTATGGTATCTTATCACTGCTTTGAAATGCAAAGTAGATGATTGATTACTATTCATAGTTCTTCAACTTTCTTTAGGGGCGGATCTTCAAGTACTTCTATGTGGTTTCAGTCCCAGTAGCTAACAAGTCTTAGAAATTATCCCAGCAGTGAAGAGAGCATTATACATCTTAAGGAAGGAATGGATTTAAACTAACAGTGAAATGTGACTCTTTTATAAATGGCCAATTCCCACCTGAACTCGGTTGCCAAAGGAACTGTTCTGCTTCCTTGGCTTAGTTCTCATCCCTGCCCTCAGTTACTTTATTGCTTTTTTTTTATGAGTGCTGAAAGGGCACTACCAGAAAAATCTCTTTGTATTAAGAGCTTGAGGAAGGAGTGAATGTAAAGCATGCACAAAATCTCTGCCCCAGTTCACTATCATTGGGAAAACAAAGTAGACACAATGATACAACTCATGAATGATCTCAACCACTGTGTAAAAAAAAAAAAAAAAAACCCAAAAATACGGTGTATATTTCAGAATGAAAAACTGGAGAGACACATGACAAAACATTCACACTTAAGGGTTCTTTTAGGGAGTTTGGCAAAAAAAAAAAAAAAAAAAGAACCTAAATCCATCCTTTATATGAGTTGCAAAATCGATAACGGTGTTTAAATAAAAAGGTAAAAATCACGAGTCTCACACAGATATAAAAATGAACCCGTGTTATACATAGTATTTAACTCCCAAGAGAACCAGTTAGATGTTAAAAAGAGAGGTCGAAGAACAGGTTTATAGACTAGGAATGTAACCAACCCCAAGTCCATCTGCCCAATGTGCAACAAAGCCAATCACTGAGACATCAAGTATGCAGCAAGAAAAGGGTTTGTCCAGAGACAGCCACAATCACCTTGCCTCTCTGAAGGGGGAGAAAGCAGGATTTTATAATCATATCATCATACAATCATTTATTTATTTATTTATTTATTTATTTATTTATTTTAATTTATGATAGTCACACAGAGAGAGAGAGAGAGAGAGAGAGGCAGAGACACAGGCAGAGGGAGAAGCAGGCTCCATGCCGGGAGCCTGACGTGGGATTTGATCCTGGGTCTCCAGGATCGCGCCCTGGTCCAAAGGCAGGCACTAAACCGCTGCGCCACCCAGGGATCCCTCATCATACAATCATTGAGATTTCATATATATTGACTTAAAGGGTTGAGAAACTTAACAACTGTTTGAGAGGAAAGATGGAATGTGTGCATGATGCAAAATATACATGTAACATAAATCCCATGTTCACTTTGGGGTGAAGACTTAACACCAGAACTGTGTAAAACTCAGCCCCTGACGTCAGGAGGTTATGTCAGGACAAGAAGAAGGTGCTATGGACATGCTCTGAGAGCCGGGATAAATTGGATGGGGTTCAGATTTGTTATCTCCAGTAAGGCATGCTGGCCTTGCTTTTTCCTAGGCTGGATCCATGTCAGTTGACCTTGAATCCCAGCCTCTGCAGAGACGCCTGGTAGATTGTTAGTAGGGTCAGAAAAGAGACAATAGTAGATTCGGGGGAAATAATTCTCTGGAAAAAAAATGCTTTAAACTTTCTAGTTTTAATCCTATGGCGCACTGTTTCAAGAATATACAAATAGAGGCAAAACTATTTTTTCCACAAAGAAGGAAAGAGAAGTCAAATGGATCCTCTAGAGAAGACAGAATTTGTGTGTTTCTCAGGTACCTACAATGTATGGACTTTTAAATTATTTTTCATAGAATCATGATCTTGGCCTGCCAGTGTCAAGGGTGCTACAGTCAATTACAGTCGATACATAACTTACTTTTGAATTACAAATGTTTGCTCTCACGTAGTAAGATCAAGAACCAAAAGAACCTTAATAATCCTTGTTGCATCATCTGTAAGTGCATAGTGAACAGCATCTCATGAACATTACAAAAGATAGAATCCTTTACTATACAAATTATTGTATTATATAACACATGTTTCTCACACCCATACTTTCCCCCCCTAATGTGATAATTGCTTTGTATTTTGGTTATGCCTTTTATGGGGAACTTAACATTTCATTTATTCTAATCAATTGATCTAGTCTTCTGGGATGATGTATTTTCTTTCTTCTATGGATAAAACAAATTAACCTCCTGTCTGGATCTTTGAAAGAAATGTGTAAAGGTTTGATTAATGGTAGAGTTACAGAATCTGTTTTGAAGTAGAGGAAGTGGTATAATTATTGAGTTAATTAGGCTCTATTTTGAGGAACTATCATTTATTGAGACTGCATTAAATAATTATAATCTAATTTTTTTCATTTTTCTATAGAGAAGATACTTGGTTGTTTTCCCCTGATATTTTATTTTATTTTATTTTATTTTATTTTATTTATTTCTTTTTAAATTTTTATTTATTTATGATAGTCAGAGAGAGAGAGAGAGAGGCAGAGACACAGGCAGAGGGAGAAGCAGGCTCCATGCACCGGGAGCCCGACGTGGGATTCGATCCCGGATCTCCAGGATCGCACCCTGGGCCAAAGGCAGGCGCCAAACCGCTGCGCCACCCAGGGATCCCCCCCTGATATTTTAAAGACACTGTTAAGTATCCAGTTTCATGTCAATACAACTACACAAATATCACTATTCTATAGTTCAATTCCTTAACTCCAATTCAGATAATACTCTGTGGAATTTTTCCCAAGGCAAAAAAAAAAAAAAAAAAAAAATCACATAGATAATTGCAAATACTCATATTTTGATGGTTTCTGTTTTCATTATCTTTATAATGGGATTCTGATTAGAATATAATAGTTTATGTTTGTATTTAGACAAAATCCAAACACATCTCTTAATTTTTTTTTTTTTTTTTTTTTTTTTAAGAAGTGAAGCAAATCTGAGCATTCACTTCCCTGCTGGAAACCCTTCAGTCACCTGCCTAACTGAGGTGTACCAGGCTCTGCTTCCTCTGGCTTCTGCGGACTCTCATTCCCTATTTTCTCATCCTTTTTTTGCTTTTGTCCTGTAGAAATACTGTCCATCTTCTAGCTGTTAATAGGCTCTGCTCTCACTTAATCTTGGCCCACACTCTTTATTTAGTGAACTACTCATCCTGTGTTTGAACTTTCAAGTTATTTCCTAAGGTCACAACCTCCCTGATGTTTCAATCTAGATCTGTCATCCCAATCATGACATTTTGACTTTCCTTCCTAGTCCTTGCAGCTTGTAATTATATCCACCTATTAGATTACTTGACAGTTCTTCACTCTCTTCATTGGACTATAAACTGCACAGAGAACAGACCCTTTAACTCATCCTCTCACATTTCTATCTTCAGTGCTTAACACCATGAATGCCATATAGTAGGTGCTTAATAAATATTTGTTTAATGAATGAACGTAGTGTTTGACATTGATTCCCTTTCGGAGTATGATATGACAATCAAAATGTCTGTTAGTAATTTCATGTCCAAAGTAATGATGTTACTGTACAAAAGGAAATTGTTGAAAGAGTTATTTTCATTATCCCTTTAGAATATATGGTATTAACTAAAATAACTAGTGATTAGTAATTTTAAAACTCTTATTGACTTGGATAATTATTTGTTTTTAACTATTTTACCAGGTGAATGGTATTTCTGTGGAATAACAAATTTCCAAAGAACTTTCTCTAGAAATCTTTATATTTTTTATACCAAATTATTTTATACCTACTATATCTACAAATTATGTATTCATTTTATATTAAAAATTCAGTAGCACATTGATCATTTGGAAGAAAATGCTGCTAAAGATTTTAGAAAATGAACAAGATGAGTTTTTAAAGTTATCATTTTTATATAATGGATTAGCTATAGGTATATTTTAAATTTAATATTTAGAAACAAACAAAAATATTTCAAGGGGCTCCTGGGTGGCACAGTCTGTTAAGTGTCAGACACTTGATTTCAGCTCAGGTCACAATCTCAGGATCAGATCCATCCCTGCTTCTGTGTCCTCACTCAGTGTGAAGCCTGCTTAAGATTCTTTCTCCCTGGGATCCCTGGGTGGTGCAGCGGTTTGGCGCCTGCCTTTGGCCCAGGGCGCGATCCTGGAAACCTGGGATCGAATCCCACTTTGGGCTCCTGGTGCATGGAGCCTGCTTCTCCCTCTGCCTGTGTCTCTGCCTCTCTCTCTCTCTCTCTCTCTCTCTCTGTGACTATCATAAATTAAAAAAAAAAAAAAAAAAGATTCTTTCTCCCTTTCCTTCTGCCCTCCCCGTCTTACTTGTGTATGCATGCTTTCTCTCTCTCTCTCTCTCAAATCTTTAAAAAAAAGACATCTCAAATGAGTTGAAATAAATGCAGTGTGGGAGAATTCTATACAGAAGCACCATGGCACCTTTATTATACTTTTTTATCTTTAAATTGTCTAATTACCTTTGAGTAAGAAGAACAATGATGTATATATAAAATCTCTGCCAATAATAATCTACCTGTGACATGTTTAAGTTCATATTTCTTCACATGAAATTCAGTTCAATTTCTTTTATTTATATGGCAAATGATACCCATTTGTGTTTTGGCAATTTACTTGAATAACATGTGTCTTTTTCTCCATTTAGATTACACTTTTTTTTTTCCCCAGAGGGATGCAGTTATTAATATTTGATCCTACCTAAATGAAGAGGGAAGGAATATTTAATATTTAATAAATATTTAATATTTAGGCTATATCATGAATAATGGGTTGAAGTTGATCATCTACACAGAGGAGATCAATTTTGAGGTAGTAAATAGTTTAGGCTTTTGAGACAATAGATATTTGATGTAATTGGGGAGTGTCCTAGTGTATGTGGGTTGTGTCAGGGAGCAAGAATTTCTTGTCCCCTTCAAGGGTCTTTATAGGTGGACTAAGAATCAAATTGACATGAAACAGATTAACAGAAAAAAATTTGGGATCCCTGGGTGGCGCAGCGGTTTAGCGCCTGCCTTTGGCCCAGGGCGTGATCCTGGAGACCCGGGATTGAATCCCACGTCGGGCTCCCTGCATGGAGCCTGCTTCTCCCTCTGCCTGTGTCTCTGCCTCTCTCTCTGTGTGTGTGTGTGTGTGTGTGACTATCATAAATAAATAAAGTTTAAAAAAAAAAACAGAAAAAAATTTAATTTCATATGTGAATGAAGTCCACACAGACTCAGAAATTCCGAAGACAGTCAGGCAAGATGAGGCATATATGTCATTCCGAACTAAGGAGAAGGGCATAGGGGTCTGGGATTACAATGAGCAGGAATGCATTCACAGGAAGATGAAAAGCAATGTTTGGTAAATAAAGGTTTTTGTAGGGCCTTGAAAACAATGGGACATGGAAGACTTTGATCAAATAGGCCTTGCTAGGTCCCTCCCTGTCTACAACACCTAGTTTATATCATAATGAAGTTATCTATGCTGATAGCTCTCCTGTTGAGTAGGTCCTCTAAATTCCTTTTAGGCATTGAGCAGGGGAAATAAAAGGCTTTTTGCTGAATCTGCCAGGTTTTGATTGCTTTTTAATTTGAAATAATCTTCATGCCAAAGTGGCTCATTTTGGGGAGGCCTGCCATTGGCCCTGTAGCTGCGATGACAAAATACCATAGACTAGGTAATTAACAGATATTTATTTTCTAAAAGTTGTGACTTAAGTCCAAGATCAGTGTCCCAGCATAGTTGGATTTTATTAAGAACCCTCTTCCTGGCTTGCTTGCAGATGGCCATCTTCCTGTGTTCTCACATGGAAGGTAGAGAATGAGAGAGAGAGACAGAGAGAGAGAGAGAGAGACAGAGTGGTAGCAGGGAGGGGGCAAGGGCAAGGGGAGAGCAAGTTTTCTGGTGTCTTCACTTATTAGGGCACTAATTTTATCATGATATCCCCATGCTCATGACCTCATCTAAAACTAAGTACTTCCCAAAGACCCCATCTCCAAATATATATCATCACATTAGGGGTTAGGGCTTCAATATATGAATTTGGAGGAACACAATCCAATCCACAGCATTCCTCTCTTCCCCCCTTCCCCAAATTCTTGTCCTTCTTGCATGCAAAATGCATTCATTCCATTCCTAATATCCCAAATTCTTAACTCATTTTAGCATCGACTCTAAAGCCTAAACTCCAAAGTACTCATCTAAATATCTAAATCAGATTTAGGCGAGACGAAGTCTGATTCATCCTGAGGAAAAATTTCTCTCTAGCTGTGAACCTGTGAAACCAGACAAGTTTTATGCTTCCAAAATTCCACAGTGAGTCAGACATAGAATAGGCATTCCCATTCCAAAAAGAACCACAAAAGAAATAAGCGACAGGTCTTAAACACGTCCAAAACCTAGCAGAGGCAAATTCCATTAGATCTTAAAGCTTGAGAATAATCATCCTTGGCTCAATGTTGGGTCTTCCAGACCCAGTGGAACAGTTGTCCTGCCCCTGCAGTTCTTCTGGGTGGAGGTCAATCTCCCAAGGTTCTCAAGGTGGGGATCCCTCCCACAAGGTATGCTAGGTAGATGCCCTATCCCCAAGTCTCTGGGCAGCCCTGCCCCCAAGGGTTGCAGGTAGAAGCCCTCTGGCCTGTTGACATTGAGGTGATGGTCCCACCCTTTGAAACTAAGGAGGCAACCCTGATGATCTCTGAATTGCCTATGGGATCAGTCTAACCTTTTCTTGGAGAATAACCCTATTTAGTACTGAATAGCTCTATGGTCCAGACCTATGGAATCCAAGAAGTCCAGCAACCATCCTTGAGTCTGTCTCATGTTCTCTCTCTTTTAGTTCAAGCTAGCAGTGTCTTAGCTGATATAATTTTATCTCTATTCCGGGTCTCTGCTGAGGTAGCTGATTAAGACCATGAGTCTCCCTCATGATCTCTTAATCAGAAGGTTTTTCAGCCATATCCTTAGTTTTTTCTTTAGAACAAGCTTTCTCACTTTTCTGCAATACGGATAGACTGAGAACTTCTCAAATCTTCAAGGTCTAGTTCCTTTTGTTAACAATCCCTTCTTCAATTCATCTCTCCTTTTTAATTTTACTGTCAGGGGAAACCAAGCCACCCCGTCAACATTTTACTTAAAAATTACCTCAGCTGAATATCCAATTTTATCACTCTCAAGTTCTACCTTCCACAAAATGGTAAAATATGATTCAGCCAAATTCTTTGCCACCTTGTAACAAGGATCACCTTTCCTCCAGTTTCCAAAAATATATTCCTCATGTCCATCTGAGACTTCACCAAAATTGCCCTTAATGTCCATATTTTTTTGGGCAGCCCGGGTGGCTCAGGGGTTTAGCGCCGCCTTCAGCCCAGGGCCTGATCCTGGAGACCTGGGATCGAGTCCCACGTCGGGCTCCCTTCATGGAGCCTGCTTCTCCCTCTGCCTGTGTCTCTGCCTCTTTCTCTCTCTACTCTCTGCTGTGTTGCTCATGAATAAATAAATACAATCTTTAAAAAAAAAATGTCCACATTTTTTTGGCATATATCTCAAAAGTCTTCCAGTCTCTACCTATTACTCAATTTCAAAGCTGCTTCCACATGCTTAAGTATCTTTTAGAGTAGCACTCTCAGTACCAAAATCATCTCCAGAGAAATATATGTATTAGAGTATATATATATATATATATATATATATATATATATGAATCAGTATGTATAGTTCAGTATGTATGTATGTATAGTCAAAAAGCCAGCCAACTCAAGCCTTAAGAAGAGCTGAGGTTCAATTCAAGTCGAAAGATAGAAAGAAGTAAGTCTCAGCATAAAGCAGTCAGGCAGGAGAAGTTCCCTCTGATTCAAAGGAAGGTCTACCTTTTTGTTCTATTCAGGCTTTTGACTGAATTGAAGGCCACCTACCTTAGGGAAGGTAATATGCTTTACTCAGTCTTCTGATTGATTTACATGTTAATCTCATCTGTAGATACCCTCACAGACACACTCAGAGTAATGTTTGACCAAATATCTGAGCACTCTGTGGCCCAGTCAAATTAGGTACTTAAAATTAACCATCACAGGGAGACTAGAGATAATGAGATCCTGAGGGAAAATGGGAGAAAGAGGTTGGAGCAGATTTTTATAGGACTTTAAAGGATACATTAAGGAATTGAATTTTGTCACTGGAGAATTTGAAAGAGGAGAGAGAGGTAATCTGATTAAAATAGAGAAAGGTCATGAAGTAGGGTGGGGTGTTGTGAAAAAAAGGCAGAGAGGAAGGTAGTAAATAATGTGGTTCAAAATTGTGGTTTGGTCTCAAGTTGTCTCTCTGAAGTGAGTGGAAAGTTTTGAAATACAGTGGAAGATTGACTTGATGTAAAGTATAAGAGAGAGGAGTCAACAATGGCTGCCAAGTTTTCAGTTTTAGCAAATATATTTATGGTGTGCCATTTACCAAGAGAGAGAAAATGAAGGAAGGAGTAAGTTTTGAGGGAAAGATGCTGATGTCAGTTTTAGATACATAAAGTTTGAGGAGCTAGTGATCACATCAGAGTAGTACAGTTCCCAGGTCTAGATGTATAATTTGATGTGATCTTCCTCATTGTGAGTGGCCAAGATTCCCTGTGGAGACGATGTGGAGATTAAAAAAAAAGTACTTATTGAAAAGGTATCTGGTATTTAATAGATAAAGCAGAGAGGCCTTGGAGGCACCTTAGGTTGTCCTTTGCTCCTATGTCAAAATTTACACAATATCTCAGAAGTATCAGAGTCTGGGAAAAAAAAAAAAAAAAGGGTGTATGGTGAGAAATGTATAGAAATCATGACTCCATTTGATCTCTAGGTTTGGGGCATGTTTTAGTGAGTTTTTACTTTTATTGCTGTTCTGCTGATTTTTGCACCTATCAGCAAAATGGTTTTACAGGCTGAAGGTCTACTATAGCTGTAGACATGAAAGTGGATGGTGTGCATGCTGTGGAAGAGGTTGAGCAAAAATCAATCTACCTCAGAATCGATAAATCAGGAAAATTTTCCAATGTCAACAGGGTATTTAGGATGAGAATAATTAAATGAGCTTCAGAAGCAAATTAATTATTGATTACTCAGAAATATCAGGTCCTAAAAGATAGAGATTGAGATGTAGAACTACCCCCCCCACCCCCCAGTGAAAAGAAACAGACAGCTCTTCTCATTCAAAACCACAAATAAACTGTTGTGTTGTCTGGAAGAATTGGAAAATCATAACTTTACAGCCAAAATACAATACATTTGGTACTTTGGATATATGTGTGTGTGTATTAAAAAAACCATCTCCCTTTTTAATTATTTTTGGGATTAGTTTAAAATGATGTGACATAAATTTTTAAGGGATTGATAGCCCCCCATTTTTTTTGTTTTGTTTTTGTTTTTACTCTCCTTAGGTTTTTTTTTTTTTTTTAAGATTTATTTATTTATTTATTCATGATAGAGAGAGAGAGAGAGAGAGAGAGAGAGGCAGAGACACAGGTAGAGGGAGAAGCAGGCTCCATGCAGGGAGCCTGACGTGGGACTTGATCCCGGGACTCCAGGATCGCGCCCTGGGCCAAAGGCAGGCGCTAAACCGCTGAGCCACCCAGGGATCCCCTCTCCTTAGGTTTTGTACTTTGATGATGTAGTGCAAATTTCGGTTTTGTATTTTTTCCCTGAGAATTGTTCTGGTGTTCCCACCTGCTCTATCTTCACAGTTTTTTGACCCCCAATATTCTTTATCCTCTGAGACCCTGGTACCATTCACTCATTCACCTATGTGTTCTTACATGTGGTAAATATTTATTAAGCAAAAGAGGAAATTTCCCCTATCACAGAGCTTACATTCTAGAGCAGGGTTTTCCAAACTGTTGACAGTTTAGGCTAAATAATTCTTTACTGTGGGGGGGCTGTACTGTGCAATATAGCATGTTTAGCAACATCCTTGGCCTCTACCCAATAGATGCCACTAGCACCCCTATAAATATCCCGTAGACAGTAAAAACATCCCTGTAGAGAACTACTGTTCTACAGGGAGGAAATAGACAATAAACAAACATAATACCAATGCTGATAAGTGCTGTAAAGTAACTTAGAAACCAGGACTGTGATAAGAGAGGTAGTAGGAGCAAGAGCTCTAAAGGTTTCTCATTAAAGGCAGCAATCCGAGTAGCGCACAGACGCAGAAAGCCCTGCACCTCTTTTTCACAGATGCTTATCATTCCCTGAGAACCTGTCTCTGAAATTGTCAATTAAGGCAAGAGCCTGCTATATTATTTATACGATTAAATTATTTCTGGTTCTTGACTATTTACAAAATGCCACAGTCACAGTAAGATTTTTTTTTTTTAATTTGTCAAGTAAGTACCTCAACTGAATAGAGCATTTATAACTTCAAATGGACTATTGCCTGCTATTGATTTTACTGTCCTGTTTCTGCCACTGGGAAACATGAAGATCAATAAGTCACATAGGCCCTCAGTGGGGCGTTGGAAGGTGTATTTATTTAAAACCACTTCGTTAATTTTCGTTTATTACATTATTTAATCTATCTTAAAGCAGGTCTGTCATTTTTTGATTTCAGAGTTGTCAGAACTCTGAGTGGGAGAGGTTGTAATAACTCAATAACTCAAAGAACAGTGGATGTGGATTCTAGTTCAGGCTCTGTTATTGACTGGTGAGGAGGGAGGGGACTAATCATTTTACTCCTGGGCATCTTCTCTTAAAAAAAAAAAAAAAAAAAAAACTAGTACACTTTATTACTTCATGGTTTTCTATGAAGACATGATGCCATAAATGTAAGAGCATTTTAAAAGATATTATGAAAAAAATAAATAGATAAAAAAATAAAAGATATTATGAATACATGTATTTTTGTGTTTATATGTATTTTTTAAGTAGGTAAATATATTAAGGACAATTTTGTACTTCTCAGATACTCTTGAAGCTGAGGAAGAGCAATTGTCACTACTCCCATCCCATCTGACCTGCTTATTAGCCTTTTCAGGTTCCTGTGCTACTCTGGTAAATTTCCCTCCAGTTTGACATATTTACCACGTTCTATTGAAAGCTTAACATAATTTTCTGTAAGGAGTAGCTTACCCAGCAAACTGCAGTGAGACTGTTAAAGCTTTCGTTCTAGAGCAGTGATTCGCTTTTTCATTATTACTCACCAACCCCCAAGGAGCCTGTTTAGACATTGTTTTCCTAATTGCTCACCCCATGAAATGTTAATGTCATACATTTGTTCCTGCTCAAGAACCAATTTTGCCTTCTGGGAGTGATGTGGCAAAGCCTTCCTTCCCCCTTGATTGAGAATGCGTGTTTTAGTGTCTCTGGATTTGAGGTTGGAGTCTACATTTCCAGCAGCTTTTTAGCAGATTCCTTCAGTCCAGGTCTACTGTGGCTTTGTGGGGGTGGGACCTTGGCTCAGTTAGCTGGATCTCTTGGTAAGCCTGTGCTCTGCAGGCTAGTTTACCCTTCTGAAGTCACTTAATATCTGAATAGTTCTTTGACTACAAAATGGCATTATATTTGCTGCTCCTGATGTTCAAATGAGGTGATACCTACAAAACACTTAGCATATGTATGGTACATGATAAACTAAAAAGTTCTGATTATTGATACCTAGTAACAACAGCCAAAAATGGAAAAGGAAAAAAAAAAAAAAAAGGAAGAAGGGTGGGAGGACTACTTCTCTTAGGTCACACCACTATATTTTGCTTTTGTGCAGTGGTTATTTTATTTTATTTTTTAAACTATACTCAGAGCTTGACCTTTGCTTCTGTTTTTCTTTTAGTTAGTTTTGATTCCATGTTTCGGCCTGTCATCTGCAAATTTAATTGGCTTTTTATGGTTCTCATCCCAGATGAGAAAAAGAAAACAAAATAAACCAACCATTACTCTGGGGGAGACAAAGTCAGGGAGAGCCACGAGTGTGCCCATATCTAGCTGTTGATTTCCCGTTAGGAAGAATGGCTCTCAACCTTGAGTATAAATGGGACTGAGAAATGACTTAGCTGTTGGAGTTTTTAAAAATTCACCAGGTGATCATAATGTGAAGCAGAGTCAACAGCTACTGTATATTCACATAGTAGAGAATCCATTAAAATAGACCATCTCTCCTAGATTTCTCTTTCTGTTTACAAGGATGTTACTAGAATTTTCACATGGTACCCTTTTGAAATCCAGATATCTTTTCTACAGAATTCATCTATGGGAAGGGAAACTTTTCCTCTGTCATCTTAGGTTCAAGTGGTTAGGTCCTGCAGATTAATTTACAGTAGACACCTTCACAGGAGGAAAGACTCTGCTGTGTATGTGAGCATAGACTAGTTCTCAGTGATGAGTAACTCGATGAATAGCCAGAAGTAAAGGTTATATAACATCCTAACAAAAAAGTGGGAAGAAGTTTCAGGCTTCAGTGGGAAAGTATCAAAGACTTTATTGGACTTTTTAAAGCTAATAGAATGGGGAGTCTTTCTCCATGGCAGCTGAATTCATAAGAAACTTCCTTGGGGACCCCTGGGTGGCTCAGTGGTTTAATGCCTGCCTTCGGCCCAGGGCATGATCCTGGAGGCCTGGGATCGAGTTCCACATTGGGCTCCCTGCATGGAGCCTGCTTCTCGCTCTGCCTGTGTCTCTGCCTCTCTCTCTCTCTCTCTCTCTCTCTGTGTGTGTGTGTGTGTCTCTCATGAATAAATAAATAAAATCTTAAAAAAAGAAAAAAAGAAAGAAACTTCCTTGTGGGCGGGCGGGCGGAGGTTAATGCTGTGTTTTCAGTGGACTCTACTTTAGTCCAATGAGGTAGATTCAGATTTCTTTCTGTATCTTTTGTAGTTCAGATGTTTCAGTTTAAAGTAATTTTTTGCATCAAAACTATGATCCCTTCATCTTAAAAACCAGTAAGTGTAGATTGACCCATAACTGTATCCAAAAAAGAAATTATATTTGTATGGCATGACCAAGTGCTTAATGTGTCCTGATTTTGTTCAGCTAGTCCAAATAATTTGCCCATGGTCAATAGCTAAAAAATAGAGAGCCAGGACTAAATCCAGGTTTACTTGACTCCAAGGTGGACCTTCCATTATACCATGCTGTTCTTAATATTCCCTTAATGATCACTGCTCTCCTTAGAGCTCTAATCACTTTAATAAGCCATCATAAAGTTTCACTAGGGATGATTATCAGAAAATACCTTCTCCTATATCTGGAAATAGAAATTTTAGGCCTCTTTATAGTTTTAGCATCTTAGAGGAGCTCGATCATTTTATTTGAAAAATTTCTCAGCACACTAGGATGCAATTCACTTGCACGTAGAAATTTAAGAGCTGTCTTCCTAATGCTATCTTGGCCTTCAGAGGCCTCTTTGCCTATCTTTTCCATCTAAGTTGTGTTCTCTTTGCCACAGAAAAAGGAATTGAAATGGAAATTCCATGGTATCTTATTTTCCTTCTGGTCCCTAACACTAACACTGTTGGGGAGGAAAAAGTTTTCTTCAACCCTCTTAGGATCCTTGGTTGGGTCTGAAAATTAAACTGATAAAGACAGATTTAGAAAAGTATGCAAATATATTTAATGTAAGTTTTATGTGGTACAGCAGCCTTCATAAAGAAATGCAGGCCAGAAGAAACGGACCTGAGTGTGTTTATGGTAGGTTTGATGAAGTGTGGACACTTGTGGAAGAATATGATAGGTTAAGAAGTATGAAGTAATTGTTATAAACTGGGAGAAATTTAGCAAGTCCTATTTATTAGGATTTTCTTTTTTCTTTTTTCTTTTTAGATATATATTTTAATTGAAGTTTGATTTGCCAACATATAGTATAACGCCTAGTGCTCATCCCATCAAGTGCCCTCCTCAGTGCCCATCACCCAGTCACCACAACTCCCCGCCCACCTCCCCTTCCACTACCCCTTGTTCGTTTCCCAGAGTGAGGAGTCTCTCATGTTTTGTCACCCTCTCTGATTTTTCCCACTCATTTTCCCACCTTTGCCCTATAATCCCTTTCACTACTTCTTATTTTCCCCATATGAGTGAAACCATGTAATGATTGTCCTTCTCCAATTGACTTACTTCACTCAGCATAATACCCTCCAGCTCCATCCGTGTGAAGGCAAATGGTGGGTATTCGTCCTTTCTAATGGATGAGTAATATTCCATTGTATATATAGACCACATCTTCTTGACATCCCTTTGGCTTCTGAGATAAAGATGTTCCTTAGGGAAGCTCCACCTTTCACATGAGGGTTTGTGATGTGTTTCAGAGAAGAAAGATGGGGAGTTGAGGGAGGAAGTCAAAGTGACCTTCTTGCTTCTGCCACCCCCCCCCCTTTTTTTTTTCCAAACTCCTTCAGCTTAATCTGTTCAGTATGACAAGGTGCCATATTTTGGGGTAGTGTGTCCTGAACCTTATCAACATCAACCTTCAACATAGGATACCAAGTACCCTATATGGTATGTTCCGTCATTTCTATTTATTTGGTCCTTACTCAAAAAATAGTTAAAAAGTAAGAGCTACTCTAATGTAGATGTACTCTACATTGTACATCTACATTAGAGTACACATTATAGTTACATTATCTGGACACTGAGTTAATTTTGAGTCTCCTTACAAGAAAAATGATTTATGTAATTTCCATAACTAAAGGAAAAAATATTTTATCAGTTTATTTTCAAAGATTTTTTTTCACATTCTAAGAGAAATTTATTGTTAATTTTTATATAAGGAACAGAAAACAATATGATCTTAAAAGACTGCATATAACATTCTTCATAGTTATTTCATTTTGTCAACTTCTGATAGAAGTAGAGGATATAATATCAACATATTATTCAATTTAAAAATATCCTCTGGTACCAAAGAGTATTATAAACAAGACTAGATTTTAGGGATCTAAATTTTAGATATATACAATTTAGGGAGTACATCACAGTGAATAGCTGCCATGTCCCTATGCCCTCTCCATTTGAGACTGCTAACAGCTGAACATGGTGGGTCTGCTATTTGAGTGCTGATTAGGATCAACGGATCAATAGGATCAATACTTACAAAGCACCTGACAAAGTTATGCACTTATAAAAGCTGATTGATATTCTACCCAAATGGACAGAGGGACATTTTATTTATGAATATATATATGAGATTATATTGCAAAATTTAGTGTTGCTGTTGCTGTCTTTTTAACAAGTCTCAAAGTTTGATGCCACTTAACAAAACTGAAAGTAAGGAAAGAAAAATTTCCTAGCCCTATTTATCCTGTCTCTTGTAAGTTTCTTTTTAAAATCTTAGCTGTTCATGGTGCTTCCCATGTAGTTCTATTTTTATTTTTTTATTTTTATTTATTTAATTTTAAAGATTTATTTATTTTATTCATGAGAGACAGAGAGAGAGGCAGAGACACAGGCAGAGGGAGAAGCAGACTCCATGCAGGAAGCCGGATGTGGGACTTGATCCAGGGTCTCCAGAATTAGGCCCTGGGCTGAAGGCAGGCGCTAAACCGCTGAGCCACCCAAGGATCCCCTACTTCTTTTTAGATGTTTCCCAGTATCCCTCCTCATCAGGATCACTTACCATTCTAACATTTTAATTTAAAATTTCAGAGGACTTCTTTTTATTTCTTTTGATTGAGTTGTCTCATCGTAAGAATCTTAGGTCTTTCTGTTTTCTGAAAGTTTTGAAATCTGATTGTTAAAAACATGGACTAAATTATAATTTAATCCCATAATTCTTATCTCCTCACTACCCTTCCTCAAGATTATCCTGAATATTACAATGGTAAGTCATATAGAGTCCCATCATTCCAACCTGGCTACCAGTTTCTTCTTACTGATTCAAAGTCACTGTACTGCTTCCTCTGGCATCTGAGGCATTAAATTGCCCACCAGCCAGGCAAGCAAAGAAATAACTTCTTTAGTTGAATCACTCCAAGGAGAGTTGAGTGCTCTTTTTCCTTCCTCCTTCCTATCATTTGTATAACTCATCATTCTAGCATTTTTGTATGTGAACATGGAATGATCATCCATTTCAATCATGTACCCATATAGTCTATATTATCCTCACAAATGGCTCCACTTACAATCCAGTCTTCTTTTATTGTCACCGTCCTACTACCTTCAAATTTCTATCTCAGCAGGTAAGATAGATTTCATTGTGCTATCCTTCTTTCTAACAGACTTGTTTCTTCAGTTAAACTATGCACTTGCACTGCTGCATTCTAATATTGAATCTCTCAATTTTCCTTGACAAATACACATGCATACAAGTGAATGTACATATACACACATATCCTTTTTGTTGTAATACTCTGGCCATTGATACATAGTTATCTGAGAACATGTTTTTTTTTTTTTTATTTTTTTTTAATAATCCAGTGATGTTCTCCTATGAACACTTTGGGAAACTTCTGTTTTTTTCTTTCCATCAAATCCAATATGATTTTTACAAGCTTTGTTAATATTTTTATGTATTTTTTCTCTCCATAAATTTTACTGTAAAATACTCTGAATTAGATCATCAGTTAGAAATGAATTCCATACTTAACCAATGCCCACCTATTTTGGTATCTTAAATCATTAACTTGCTACCACTTATTTAACTAGCAGCTCAGCATTTGTTCCTTTCCTAAATCACACATTCCATCAGAGAAAGACTTTAAAAGAGTACCTGGGTCCTAGGAACCCTTTAGTTTCCTGTCTAGGACATCATAGCTTCTAGAAACTGCTTGTGTGTTTATCACGATGGCATCATTCATACCGCATGAACCAGCAGGCATGAGTGGTTGTCAGCAGGTATGATAAGTCTTTGCATTTTTTCCATTATGTCCCTGATGCATATTCCAGAAAGATACTGCACTTTCTATTTGGCCATGTCAGATCTACATAAAATTCACTCTTCCTTCTTGGTGAATGACAGCCTTTATCCAATTAAATGGCCTTCATTCTTTCTTGAAAAATAGACTGCTACTTCCTTCTAAGTCATTAACATTTGGTTTCTTAGATCTTTTAGAATGTCTGTGCCTCTGTCACTTCATATACATATGGATATCTTAATTTATTGAGCCAATAACAATATATTTCAAAAATATAATTCAAAGATTAATAATACTATTTTGTAGTAACAATATAGACAGTAATATTAATAAATATCATTCACTGTCATTTGGGTTGTTTAAATTATATCTGAATATAATATGAAATTCAGTTGAAAGTAGGGAGAAAGATCATCTCTATGGCTTTTAAGGTCACAACATATTTAAGGGAGAAAACTGCAATATGGAATTGATCTTTGGATATTATTAAACAACAATTATATCTTACTTTGTTCTGTGACTGGCAGGCCATGTGCTGTAGAGGCCATAGCCAGAGTCTCTGCAGGAGGATTTCAAATACTGCCAAGTCAGAAGGAGATACCAGCCAAAGGGATCTGGCACTGCAATTGCTAGAATTTCTCCTGAAAATGTTCATATTTTAGGCAAAAATAAACAAAATGATGTTACCATAATACCTACCACATAAAACAAGGGACAAATCCTTGTTGAATTAATGTAAGTTATAGCATGATATAGAAATGGAAAGCATATAAATGAAAAGTATTCATACAGGCAAAATAAATGAATAATTGGGATTAACTATTTCTTATTCTAAGAGTTGTTAGAAATAAAATCGACCAAGATATATTATCTATTAGGGAATGTCATAGAATACAGTCATAATTTGGTTCTACCATTTCTTTGATCAATTTAGCACAAAGCAGATAATTGAATAAAAATTATTTAGTGGTGATAAAATTTGTATTCTAGGAGTTAATCATCCTTGTTCAATTAAAGGACAAATTAATGTTAGAGAACTCTGGTACAACTAAAGATTTTATGAAGGACATTAAATATATTAATTAAATCATATGAAATTGCCATTTTTACAAGTCAAAAGTGGTTAGTTTCTATAATTTCATATGGTTCAACCTAAATAGTTTTAATACATTATTTATATTATAAATATTTATGTAAAAATTTCCCATTTCACCAGACTAGGAATTTGGCTAGGGCAGGATTATTGGTGTATGTGCCCCCAGAACTTGTTTCATATATTTAGGTATTTTATATCTGTATGATCTATGTAAAGAAAAATGGTTTTACTTTTATGGTGAAAAGCAAGACTAATAAAAGCAATTGTTCAATGTGTGTTCACTTTTTGGGTTCTTTCTAGAGCAACAGCAATAGCAAGACAAGACAATTATTATTTATTGGATACTTATATGTGCCAGCTTTTATGATATTTTATCAAAAATTGCCTCACTCAACTCATAATTTCCTGGTTGAGATATTATTTATACCATTTTGTAGTTGTATATACTTAGGCTTAGAAAGACTAAGGCTAGTTTCATTCAATAGGTAAGTGGCAGGGCTGGGATTTGAACATAAGTTTCTTGAAATCCAAAGCCCATATTCAGTAATCACAATAAATACTGCTTTCCTTCTAAGATTTTGTGGTGATTTCTTTTTTTTACCCTGCTCACAGAAGCTCAGATAAATGTGTTTAAAAACTGCTCAATCAAAAAAAAAAAAAAAAAAACTGCTCAATCATACCCATTGGAAATTGGATAGAAATAAAAATATCAAACTTTGTAGCAGAATCCTCTCTCCTCTCAATGGCATGACCAGTATTTCTTCCATGGGTGCTGATTAATGGCATCCTAAGTCACAGGGCTATTGCACACATCTATAGCACCAGCTATAGTTACAAGATTCATCAATGTCTTGATGCTATTGCCAGAAAAAGCATTCAAGAAGAATGATGCAATTATTTTCCTGTAGTTCCAAGCTTCTTGTTTTTGGACACATAGCAGCCGAATGAATGGTCAGAGGGAGAGAAGCATTGTAACTGTATATAATTGGTCAAGGCTTGTGGATTAGTTGCTGTTGGCCATATGATCGGTAGAAGAATGGTAGACTCCCTATGTTTTCTTTCACACAGGCCTGCTGGCTATTTCTTTCAGTGCTTTTTCATTTACTTTTCAAGTCTTTTCTAAACTAAACAGGGCAACTGATTCGAGACTATTCCTCTGAAAGGATACTGTCATTTAATTTCAAGTTCTCGAAACATGATGGACCACCATTGTAGTACAGGGAAAAAGGTTTTGGATTTGGAAGGAAAACACTGCAATTCTCTTCTACTATGTACTGACTGTAAATCTCTAAAGCCACTTCTATTTCCTAAAACTTTTGTTGTTTTATTTTTTACTTTTACTTTTTATTGTAAATTTTAAATAGATATAAAAATGGACAGAATAGTAATAGCAAACCCTTATGTACAATATCTGCTTCAAAAATTATCACCTCTGGATGCCTGGGTGGCTCAGTGGTTTAGCGCCTCCCTTCAGCCCAAGGTGTGATCCTGGAGACCCAGGATCCAGTCCCACATCAGGCTCCCTGCATGGAGCCTGCTTCTCCCTCTGCTTATGTCTCTGCCTCCCTCTTTCTATGTCTCTCATGAATCAATCAATCAATCAATCATCAATCTTTAAAAAATGAAAGAACAGAAATTATTAAGCCATTTCACTTTATATCTCTATTCCCTCCTGCTTTTGTCGCCCATGTTCTATCATAGTAAATCCCAGATATCACATCATTTTAATCACGAATAGTACATTATGAATCACTGAAAAATGACTTTTTAAAAAAATACATATAACTGAAATAATAGTACAGTACCTAAAATTAATAGTAATTCTTTGTCATCAAATATACAGCGTCTTAATTTTCAGTCATCTCATAGATTTCTTTCATTTTTTTTTTCCTTTACAGTTAGGCTTTTAGGGGATCCAGATAAGATCTACTCATTATGATAGGTGGACATTATTTCACTTTCTGGATTTTACTGAATGCATTCCCCATGGTACTCTTTAATACATTCCTCTGACCTCTGTATTTTCTACAGATTGGTAGTTGGTTCTAGACTTAATCAAATATAGGTTTTGCTTATTTGTTTTCGAGGCAAAACTACTTTATGGATGGTATTGTGTTCCTCCATCAGAAGGCATGTAATGTTTGGTTGCTTTTTATAATATTGAGAACCAAGAATGATCAGTGCTCAGACCCATTAATTCAAAGGGGCCAAATGGAGAGATTCTCTTTTTCTCATTTCTTTTTCATTTGTTAGCTGGGATACTACTGAAAGAAAATTCTTCCTTATTTGCTCTCTTCTTTCTCAGTTATACAATTTCATGTAGGAAAGGAAAGATAAATACTTAATTATTCCCTTTATGTACCAGTTTCCAAAATAATAAATTGACTCATTACTATCTATCAATTTGGTCAGTTAGTTTATTTTTTGTATTATTGTAAACTATAATGAAATGTATTTACTAATCCATTTAATCCATTTAATGTTTTAATCCATTTAGTTATTATTCTTCTTGATTTGAAAGTTATTCTATTTTGTCCATTCTTAACCTCTTTAAGAAAGCCTCTAAACAGTTTCACATCAATTGTATTTCACATCACATACTATTTCACATTAATAGTATCTTTTATTAGGCATTAACAAGCTTTTCCAGATTTATCTTGTATATTATTTTGTATCAACTCTATAATCAGCAATATAGCCAAGGAGCCTAGTTCCTTTCATTGGAAAGTAATATATCAATACTATAATATGAGCATTGGGGTTACCCATTGAGTTGGGCTTGTTTTTAGGCCTTTTCAGTAGAGCTGGGAAACATTTATTTTCTTCTTAATCATAATAAAACACATCATGAGTTTATTTTGATAGTTCAAATTTAGAACTACAGGGATTTTATTTATTCTCCTCAATTTACATCCATATCTCCTTTCCCCAGCAATGAGAATCCAGTTTCTGAATGATGCCAGAAATGATAGAATTAGAATATCACCTAGTAAGTCATTTGTTTTATCCCACATACATACATATTAACTTTGGAATTACCAATACCAACACTACATATGAAATCCTAATAAATATTGTGTATGTAAAAGTACACTGTAAATCCAAAGTTCTATACAAAGATAAGTTGTTTTTAAATAGAATCATGAACATACTTTGAAAGTATTTCCTTAGGTCTCCAAAGGGAAAAAGATTGTTAGATATATGATAGAGACTGATACAGAACTTATATTAGCAGGTAAACTTTTCATTATCAATCTGCAACATTGTAAAATTGAATATTTTAAATCAACATAGAAAATAACACTATCATCACCATCCCACTTCCAAACCTTTTGTTGTGATATTTTTATGAGCCTTATAAGATTTTTAAAGAAAGATGACATTCTATTTTAAGAAAAGAAGCTATATTGTTCTTCTTTCCTAAGGTCAAGAACTTAAATTCATAATAATCTGATATGTTCCTTGCATGGTGTTACTGATGGTCCAAAAGTCTGTGGGGAAACTAAACTTGGTATATAATTATGAATACAATCCATGAAATATAAATATTTATTTTCAGGCATAATACTTTTTAATACTTATTTTCTTTCTATATGTTCACTTTTAAAAGACTCTGACAATTAATCATTATTAATCAATTAGTTTTGTATTTATATGACAAAAAGAAAGAAACGGACCAGAACTCTATTGAAAATTTGTGGCTTGTATTTCTACTGTGTGATAGTTGATAGTTTCCTTACACATTAATAGAGTATTTTTTTTAAAGGGTTGAATGTAAGCAAAGGTAATCACTGCTTTAGCCACTGAAAGGAATTTACAGTCTTTAGTTTTACTTTTGCTCCTGAGAAATATATTATCTCTCATTTTTTAAAGTTCTATTATTGCATTAGGATTATTTGATTATTTTTAAAGTCATTCATTGCTTTTTTTGTTTTTTAAAGATTTTATTTATTTATTCATGAGAGACATAGAGAGAGAGACAGAGACACAGGGAAAGACAGAGGCAGACTCCATGCAAGGACCCTGATGTGGGACTTGATCTCGAGACTCCAGGATCACGCCCTGGGCCTAAGGCAGAGGCTCAACCGCTGAGCCACTCAGGTGTCCCATATTAATAGAGTATTGCTGGGCATTTTTGCTGTATGAAGTGATATAGAATGTTTATAATGCAGAATACATTAAAATAATAGTACAAATAAAATCAATTGAAAAATAGTCCTATGTTATTGGATGGAGTAATTTGTTAATTAAAATTTTATTAATTTTAAAGAATGTTCTGCATGGTACCTTTTAAACTTTTAATTAATATGTTTGCTTTCATAAATTGAGGCTATCAAATATCATTGAAAATTATGTGAGATGAATTATAGAATAGGGATAATAATAGAAGAAAATATCCAATTAACAGTTTAATGTAGAGTATTCCTTATTCTATAAGCATATGATTTTGATAATATAAAATTAATGTTGATAAAGTGATGCATTTTAAATTTTTGAATTATTTTTGGAATTTAGGATTTAGATAAAATAATTTATATAATTCTAATTAGCCTATACAAGTGTTTTTTTTATATACAAGTGTTTAATGATAATCTCACCTGAAAAATGTACTTTAATTTATATCGATGTAAATTTTTGCTGAAAAGTGAATAGCTGCCTAAGTTATGTTTTGTATATAATTGGTTGTTCCATCTCAAATTTGTTGAAGATAATGAAGGTACTGTGGTATAGAAGGTAGTACAATGGATTATGTTACAGGATCTGGGTTCTACATCAGATTCTTTGGCCCACTTGGCTCTCTCACTTGGGGTCTTTCAATCTGCTACTGAACATTTAGTGAGCACTTACATACACCAGCTATGATACCCGGCCATTACATAAAGGTAAGCAAAGGAGTCATAGCCCTTCTCATAGCCCTTCTCATAACACCTAAAGTCTCATGAAAGAAACTGATGAATATATAGTATGATGAGCACTGTGAAAAGCAGGAGAACGTATAGCAGAGGCTCCTACTCCACATCCTAAAGGTCAAGGAGGTGAAGCCTGTACTACCTAGGAATGGAGCTGTAGGGAGAAAGGATGAGTGATCCATGTAGCAGGAACAGCATATATAGAGGTTTGGAGATAAGAAAACATGGGTCCTGTGAAGAAGTGAAATGTTATTCAGTACGACTGGATCATAGAAATCAAGGGGATGGGGCAGTGCAACATGAAAAGGGCCAGATGAGGAGAGGTGAGACTGTGAAGTGCCTTCTAAGCCACCTGGAAGAAAATGGACTTGAACCTGTCAGCATGAGGCACTTCTAAGAGTTTTAAAATTCACTCAGGCTTCTGTGTGGAGAATGGATTCCAACAAATTGATACCAGAAGTGAGGGACAACCTGTCATTTAAACTCACTGTGCCTCACAACAAAATTGGCATATATCATCTCTAAAATCGCTCCTCACACTATATGAATCCAAGATCTCTTCTAACTAGTGTACATGCTTGAGAGTTTTCAGAAAGATTTTTCTCGATGGAGACATGAGAAGAAATTAACTCTATCTTCCAGATAAACTAGTGTGTTATCTGCCCTCGCTTGACAGATAAATCAACAATCACACTGCGCACTAATAAGAACCTCATTTGAAAGTGTATCTACCAAGTGGGTATGGTAGGTTTTCAGCCATTTGGAGCAGAGTGGTAGCAGATGTGACACTAGAATAACATTAATAAAATATGACAAAATAATAGCTAAATGTTGGGAAATATTCTCTCATACCTATAAGTATATCTAGCCTATTGGTAACACTGATTTATATAGTGCACTTCATCCTAGGAAAGCAATTTATGAAATATTATCATAATGGAAATTGTGTTTTTTCAATTAGTTGTTGAACACGAAGATTTTAACACCTGGGGGAAAATATTTATATGGAATACTCTCTGTGAAGAGAGGACCTGTAGGCACTTCATTTGAGAGGTTTAATACTAGAGGACTTTTATAGGAGATGTAAAGTTCCCTCCCTCTAGGTTCTGTGTTCCTTAATAACATCTGAGGCCGCCGTGATGCCATTCCTTGTTAGTACCACTGCTGCACAGTTCAGACAAGACTAGCAGAAGAGGTAAGTTTCCCTAAGGGAGTAGTTAGGAAATTAATTAAATGGAGGGAGGCACTGGGATATTTAGAAAACAAATTAGAGTCAAGACCAAACACAGGGAAGAACAAAAAAAAAAAAGGCAATAAGAATCATGGGAGAACTAAGTTTGCTGTGTGGCCTACCTGCCACTGTTCTAAAAAGAGCATGGATGATCATTTTTCTTAGGAAAATAAATTTCCTCTTCCACAGTAACATACATTTATAAATGGGTACACTTATAAAATTTAAACATTTTTTTCAGTACTATTTAGAAGATATATTCTCACCTAAATAAAAGCTTCAGTCCAAACATGAATCTCAGAGGGTGCTCCAGTCGTCATTTGGAAGGTTGCGACAGACTCTTAACAAAGGACAGGTTTAGGATGGCTTGGTATGAAAATAAATACTCAGCCTTTTCTGAAATCAATTTCTTTACATGACCAATATTTGAATTTTAAAATGTCTTTCTTTTCAATTCTGAGTTAATTGAAAATACTAGGGTAATAGAGCTTGTTAGACAATAGGCTTAATCACAGTATTAATTTAAACTATAGTTGACTTGACAGTCTGTCTCTGACAGACACTATTCACGAATTTATCCAATTTTCATGAAGTTTACTCAATTGACATTAATTTTTTTCTATTGCACTTACTAATAATTAATTCTTATAATTGAATAAAATGGAGGCCTTAAAGGCAAAGATGTCTTTGATATATATAATATTAATATTTAACATATACATTTAATATAATATATATTTACATATAACAATATAATGTAATACATTATATATATATATATACCTTTAATTTTGAAGATTGATCTTCCCAAATCTTGTAAATAATTACATGCTAATAACTTCAGTGGCTGAGGTTCAAGTTTAGAAAAAAAAATTGCTTTAAATAGCTGATGAAACATATAGGGTTGGCAGGGAAGGAAAAAAGAAAACATTTGTTCAGTTATTGATATCATTTGGGTTTTCATGCTTTTGTGGACATTGAATCAACATAGGTTACATAATCAAAAGAAATATATTTTCAAATGGGAACTGAGGCTTAGGCTACTGTTTTTGGATTTAGTCAGTAAATATATAGTACTTAATGTGTTATGGGTGAAATAAAAAATTTCTCCCTTGAACACACAATATAGTAAGTATATAAAATCATGAATATTAGATAATAATAGTAGAATTATTAAAATGTAAACATTAAATAAAAACCAGACAATTCTATTACACATAATGACAATAATTATAACCAACTTTTCTTGACTGGACGGTCTGGTAAAGTATCCTACATGCATTGTTTCATTTAAATTTTCAAACTGGGACTAAATTTTACTTATTTCCACTCATCCAGTAGAGAAAAACGCAATTTAGTTTTATTTTATTTTATTTTATTTTTTTTTATTTATTTATGATAGTCACAGAGAGAGAGAGAGAGAGAGAGAGGCAGAGACATAGGCAGAGGGAGAAGCAGGCTCCATGCACCGGGAGCCCAATGTGGGATTCGATCCCGGGTCTCCAGGATCGCGCCCTGGGCCAAAGGCAGGCGCCAAACCGCTGCGCCACCCAGGGATCCCTTTAGTTTTATTTTATAGGTCAGCACACTGAGGTTCATAAGGCACGATCAACTTGCCTGTAGACACATAGTCCAAGATTTAAACAGTGAAGCCTGTCTTCCCTCCTGTCATGCAAACTGAGTTCCTGAGGACTCTTTCTTCTAAATGCAGACATTAACTGTAGAGACCTTGCAATAGTAGAATTGTGACTCTCCCGTGCACAGATTGGAAAGTCTACTTGAATGGTCTGCAGATAGAATATATTTTCATGCATTTTCTTTTTCAAATGCATTTTTTAAAAAGTTTTGTCTTTTGCTCACTTAATTCTATATCTTTAGTAGACTTTTCTGTTTATGATTGGCATCTGAATTATAAATGCTTGTTTCATTCCTGGCATTAAAAGACAAACACATTGTATGAATATGAAAAAGTAATTAAACCACAGTAGTTACATGAAATTATGTATAAGTGATGTAAAGTATTTTAATGTATTACAGTATTTTTCAGTAACTATCATATTTTAACTAAGTCAGAGCCTGTGATGTGGGTATCATTATTCATTTGATGGATTATCCTCTTTAAAATATGGTTGATGTAGTTCAAGGCATTCACAGATTATTAAGTGCACATTGTTTATAGTTAAATGACTTGCTGATGTTCATGTATTGCTCCCTGTTGGAAGACATTCCAATGGTGAAAACAAAATCTCTGCTGTTTGTTTAATTGTGCCCCAGGGTAGAGATGGGAATGTGTCTAGTAGTGAGAACACCAGCTTTAATAAGCATACAATGCAATTTAACAGTTCATAAAACAGTAAAATTTAATCCTGGACTGAGAGATTTATTAAATTTCACTCAGCAAAATGGAGTATGGGATATGAGAGCAAGTGAGAATTAAGTGAAATGATTTCAGGGGTAATAGATTTTATTATCTGATAAAGTAAGGAAATCATTCTTTTTTTTGAGCTATTTCTTCTTAATTCATTCTTTGGAAATAATTGGCTTACATAGAAAAGCTTTTTGCAAACAAAATAAATAAGTTGGGAAAAACTAAGAGCTTTTGTTTAACTTTATTTGTTTAATTTCAAAAGCGTAAAACTATCCTACTAAAATCTTACGAGATTATGGCTGAAATATTTTAAACTGCAAGTTAAGATATTTTGTATTCAAGGAGAATTGGCCAATTTTCTTTTTTTTTTAAATCCATTTACAGTGCCCCAAACTAAATGATGCTTGACAACACTGCAGTTTTGGATGGTATCATTTTTGCATATCAAGTAGCATATTAAAAAATTCTTAGGCATATTCTCTGCATCTGAAGTGATCAATTCTATAAAAGCTTTGCTAAAAATTAACAAAACTGTATTTTTTAAACTTGCTTTGTTTTTCTCTGCCCTTCATATTATTTAAAGAAGTATTAAATGGTTTGAACATGCTATTAAAGGGTATAATAAGTTATAATTGGAAGATTTCCTCCTATATAAAAGTAGCATCTAAAATTGCACTTTTTTTTCATTTTTGGGGGTTGAAAAAAATGATTAAAAAGAGCCTTCCCCCAAACTGGATGACTCTTGATTGGCATAACAAAAATAGCAGCTAATGACTGTGTAAAGATTTAAATGTTTTTAAATTTGTGTCATATGAGCCTCATTACACCCTGATGCAGTAAGTAGGGCAGGTATTATTGCCCCTATTTTATAGCTGAAAAAAAATGGAGTTTGGAGAGGTTATGATTTACCAGAGGACATGTGGCCATTAAGTGCAGAATAGGTTCGGTCCTGGTCATTTGAGTTCATGTTATAAAACCATTATTAAGGCTTTCTGCTGCATATTAAACAGAAACATTTAAGATCATTAGTTTTTGAGGATTTACATCATTTTACTTGAGTTATAATTTTATTTGTAATTATATAACCTCGAGCAATTCCAATAATAACTCACTTTATTAGAATAAGATTTGTCTTTCCCTGATCACTAACTGGATAACTACAGCACTTTACTTTTAAACAAAAACATATTTTAAATTGTTTAACACCCTTTAATTGATGATATACCTGTGAAAGTTTGTGTAGGCTACCTAAGTATGAATTTAGCTATATTTAATTACATGAGTGAAATGTTAGAATTAAAAAATATATGTAGCAAGGTTAACACAATCTCTGCCTGTGGTGCTGTGTATCATTTTACTTTCATGTTTTTGCTGAAGAAGTGCAATTTTTGAGAAAGTTAACACAGTTGGACAAAATTAATTTTTCATCTCTCGATGTTGACGGTCATATTTTACATCATCTGTACAATATCTGTCTTGCGTGAGATACCTAATACATGTGAAACAATAATGAGAATCAAATGTGAGCTTTTAGTTGATGGGCAATGTGAAGTCTCAGTGATACTTGAGTAGTGAATCTGAACAGAACTGTCCAAAGCCAGGTAAATGTTCCCAAGAACTCACATATTGACTCACTCTTTTGACTCCTGTTAGAGACGTCATGGCACTCAGCCAGGAGAGGAGTGAAGGTTGCACATTAGCTCTTCAAACACATCTGCACACAAAAGTCACCTCTAGGGCCAGTGTTGTATTCCATGGTCACAAACAGAAATAGTGTCAGTTTGGGGGCAACCTTTTTGGTTATAGCTGATATTGATCACTTAATGAGGAAACAAAAGGGAAGGAGGATCACTTAACATCTGTGAGACTCTTGTAGTTTTATCTACCATTCTTCTTCTTCTTCTTCCTTTTTTTTTTTTTTTTTTTTTTTTTTTTTTTTTTTTAAGCAGCAATTTAGGCTAAAACAGGTTCTCTCAAGACACAGAACTGACCCATTAGAAAATGGGTTAGGAAACAAAACTAATTTCTCCAGAGGGTTCCTGAGAGCGCACATGCTCCATTCCTGTTGGTTTCACTCCTTGTATCCCCAGTCGCTCTGCGATATTCCTTTCCTGACTACTGCAGAACTCCATATTGTAGCAGCAAACTTCTATCTTGTAAAATCATTCACTAGAATATGACCTTAAGCTTTTGCCTTTCCTCATCCTCATAGTAAAAGCTTTTCTGGCCGGGATATTTCCGTGTTATATTTTTAACAAAACTAGATGCAAAGGTTTTACTTAATCACATTTTACCATAATGTCCCCATTTCCTTTTTTAATTAGGTGCCTCCTAATCTTCCTCAGAATTAGAGGGGATGACTTAGGATCCTATTTGCCTCTGAATCTGGGTATTCAGGGTGACAGGCCCAGCATTTCCCTGGTCTAGTTTGATAAATGACTTAGTTTAAAATGGTGTCATTAGGTACATGCCTTGACAGGATTTGAAGTTTGTCCAAATCAAGATGCTAATTACAACTTTCTTGTCCAGTTAATATTCAGCCACAAAGTAGAAATGTCATATGGGTTAGTTTCAGACACCCGTGAGGTTAATCTAGAAGCAAACTAAAGTCACCATCAAAGTATAATGTTTTCAATACATTCTGCTCTTCTTATTTGGGTAATCATTTGGCTGAGAAATTTCATTATGACTGAATTATCAGACATAAAGAGCTTGCTTTTAACTGTGCATCTCCTAGAGTCAGACTGGGCAGTGTCAGCAGCAGGTACAAATCCCAGGGCTGTCTGCAAGAAGCTACAGTGCCAGGACAAATCATGCTGGGTGCTCCTTGGAGACGCTCATGTACAAATGAAATAATGTTTCAAAGAACATCAAGGCCATCCTCCAGAGGCACAAGTAATGACAAAAGGACAATGTACAGATCGAGGGTCTTGGCAGAAAATCAAAGGGGCTCTCCCTACTGCTTTGATTCGGTGACAGTGTGGTAAGAACATTGGAGTTGCAGGATTTGTTTTTAACAACTGAATGATTCCCCCAGCACCAAAGCTCTGGGCTGGTGTAATTGTCCTAATTCACTCTATCCTGAAAATGACTCCGAGTTGGAGGTTTCTAGAAGTGGAATATTGGCCTTATTTACTCACTGCCTGCTATTTGCTCATTGCCAGTTATCTGATGACACAACCACATTACCTGGCAGCTTGGATATGTTATAAATGCTTTGGTATCCCAGAAGATAAACATTTTTCTTTTCCCTTCTCTTTTGCCTCAATGTAAGGAAGTTACCATCTTATAATCATGTTCAATTTATTCAAACAGTCAAAATCACCTGTGTTTTATACTCAAATCAGTTCCCTTTTAATGGAGCTATATTCCTATGCTGCTTATTAACTTTAAAGTAACCGGAGGGAATTCTTTTCCCTTTTTTACTCAAGATTTAAGTAAAGATGAAATAGTATTCTTCCTTAATTGATTTAAAACTGGTTGAAACATGGGGATCCCTCGGGTGGCGCAGTGGTTTGGCGCCTGCCTTTGGCCCAGGGCGTGATCCTGGAGACCCCACGTCAGGCTCCCGGTGCATGGAGCCTGCTTCTTCCTCTGCCTGTGTCTCTGCCTCTCTCTCTCTCTCTCTCTCTCTCTCTCTCTCTCTCTGTGACTATCATAAATTAAAAAAAATAAAAAAAAAAACTGGTTGAAACTGAAAGATCAAGGTTGTATGCAGGGCTGCCTTCATGGGCATGTGACTTATGTAGTAACACAGGATCCCATGCTTAGAAAGGACCCATGCTCATGTTAACGCTATGCTGTTGCCATCTTGAAATTCTTAACTGTATTTGAATAGAAGGGATGCATTTTTCTTTTTCACTGGGCCCTGCAAATTATATAACCAGTCCTAATTGCTGCTAGTATTCAGGTAGAACCATCATTTGGACAGTTAACTAAGTTGAAGAGCAAAAACTCATGGATTTTTTGTTTGTTTGATTTGACAGTGGGACAGTTAAACATTTGCCTTTAAGGAAGGTCAACACAAATTCAGAAAATTAAAAAACAAAAACAAAACAAAACAAAAAAAAGAAACTGATTCCTGTGCCTTGGTATTTCTGACACCACAGTCTCCTGGTTCTCTATATTCGTGATCTCCCTCTTGTGGTCGTCTCCCTGTCAGTCTTTATATGTTGGCTATCTTTTCATTCTACCCTTACTCCTGGGTGTCATTTAACCTCTGCGTCAATCCTTCTCCCTGAGCTAATAATTTCCAACTTAATATCCCTGGCCCACTCCTGTCTCCTAAGACATGAAGTCATACATTCAGCTCATCCACCAGACACTTCTACTTGTAAATTTCAGAGATACCTCAAACATAGCATCATCTTCCCTCCTGGAACCTCTTGTCTACTGATGGGGGTATAGGTAAAGTCTCTATACACCTGGAGATTATGTTCTAAAGTAGGGGGAGGATAATGATACTTTGTATGTGATAAGTGCTCTGAAGAAAAGTAAAGTACAAAAATAAAGAGTAATTAAAGGCATATTTTTATAGCATTAATCTACATTATTTTATCTCTGTGAATATCATGACCATCCTCTCATTAGCCCAAATAATGACAAACCTGAGGTACTGTAGCCCCCTTGCTGTTTGTCACCACTACCTTTATTTCTCCCCAAATCACTGATCTACTTGTAAATGCTTCCTCCAATATTTGTCCATTTTTTCTCCCTGTTCTTAATATATTCCACTAAACAACTGTCATCACTCACTGGGATTATTTTAACAAGTCTGAAGTTCGCCTTGTCCCCAGTTTTGCACCAAAGTGCAAGCCATTCTCCACACTCATAAGAGTAGTCCTTTCTGGAAGTAGATCTGATCTTGTGCCTCCTTTGAAAGCACTTTAATGGCTTCCCCTTAGCCCGTAGATAACGTCTGTATTCATGGGCATAGCTGACAAAATCCTCAGTTTTCTGATATTTTTTCCAATAACTCTATCTTTTCATTATCTCTACAAACCCTCACCCTCATGGTGCTTCAGCCATAGGGAATTCTCTTCGGTTTCCTCAAAACTGTCTTGCTCTTCTCTCATTTCTGAGCTATAGTACATCCTTTTCCCTCTTCACCTGAATGACTTTTCCACCACCTTAGTGTCAATATCACTTTCTTCTGAAAGCCTTCTCTCAGTCACCCAATTTAAATTAGGGTTTCTTGTATGTGGCTGCTATAGCACCCTGTCCCCCCATTTCAATTTTAGCATGGAATACATCTTATTTTTACTGCATCTTCAATTACTGGGTATAAAGTCTATACAGACAGGCACTACCATCTTGCTTCTATTTTTGTCTCTGGCGTTAGCACAGTGCCTAGCATGGGGTAGCTCATTATGGATTATATGTGTGCTATTTATTTGTGTCGATTTTGGATTTCTTTCTGAATCTAAATGATGTTATGTATATGTTAATGTACTACTATCTAAATACAAATGCTGACAGCAGTTGGGCACATCAAATTGGATTTTTAAGGGTTGGTATTTTTTTCTAGGAAGAACAGTGAAATGATCCAGTTGCATTTCAATTTTAGAGAGTACATTTACTGCCTCTTTTGCAAGAGCTACCTGGGGTAGTCTTGAAGTTAATTAGCCTAACGCAGAGGCAGAGATCTGATATGCTACCTAGAGAGGGCATAAGAAAACAACACAAGATACTGTGTCCTTCGGGAAGTGTTTTCTCTTTCCACAAAGCAAAAATTAAAGTTGTAACCTATTCTTGAAAATCTGTAGAAATGTCAGGCACTATCTTTAAAGGAAGTTAATTTGGGCACATATAATTAAACGACCCTTAATTTGGAAATTAGGAACATGGCAAATTTGGATTTTCCTATGCATCTGCTGAAATTTAGTTTCTCAAAAAAAATGGTATGAGTCATTTTTATGAAATTTTTTTTTTGGCATCACTAATAAAGGCTAAATTTTAAAATTAATTTGTGGATATGTACATACATTTAATCCTATTGAAATTTAAATTAAACATTTCTTGTTTAAAACATGTTTTAAAGGTGCATTGATTAGAATAAGGAGCCAAATATCCATTTAAAATATGCTTAACATGAAGAAATTATTTAAGAAAGTGATAAACAAGGACTGGCATCATTAGAACAATATTTGCTTGATATACTTCATGTATTTATTCCATTTATGCTTATAATAACTGCTCATGATTCGAGAACTTTCTTTTAAAGATTGAGAAAATTAATCTTAATATTTAATAGATTTTTTTAAAATGAAACAGCCGTATCATTAATTACATATTTCTAATAATTTCTCATGAATATTTTTTCTAACTGTTGTGGCTAACGATTGATACCACATTGAGGGTATTAAAATGACATCCTCAACAGTTCCTGAAATAGTTTAAACCTCCCTCAGAGTCGTGTTTGACATGAATGAACACATTTTGGATTTCTCTAGCCTACAGTTCAAAGAATAAGATCTGCTATGCTTACCTCAAATTCTTTTTTTTATAATAAAGTGGGGTATATATAAGATACATAAAACAACTCTGTTTGAAAACATCTAATCATGACATGTAATTGTCAAACTGTGTTTTAGGTAAATACAGCATGTCTTTAAAACCAAATGACTTCTTGGGAGTGTCATCCTCTAGAACTGAGCTGCCTGCTAACTGTGCTCAAGACAGAAAGCAAGCATATTACTGCCTTTTCGAATGCCTTTCCCCTTCTTAAGTGAGCGCTGCTGTAATTTTATTTAATAGCTCAGGGCTTCATTTGCAGGAAGTAGACACCATGTTAATGAATGGAACAATGCTTGTAGAAAAGCTTTAAGATACTGCTTGATTAATCACTTTTTCCTTTTGATGACCATGTTTAGAAAATAATTCTCTATGTCCTCTGATGCAGGAGATGCCGTGGCAGGTGTAGACATCCCAAAGGGGCTGTTTTCAGACCAATATGCCATCTAGGCCTCTCTTTTAACTCACCTTTAATCTTGTGGCCTGACTCTTACTTCTGGTTGGGTTTACATATGAGAAACTGGAAAATTTGTAGTTTAACTTCAGGGGAATTAGAAGTGACTCAGGTAAACA
This sequence comes from Canis lupus dingo, assembly GCF_003254725.2. Classification (NCBI taxonomy): domain Eukaryota; kingdom Metazoa; phylum Chordata; class Mammalia; order Carnivora; family Canidae; genus Canis; species Canis lupus. The sequence goes on from NC_064254.1 coordinate 59,939,728, forward strand.
GTGAGTATTACCTAGAATTCAAAAGAAACAACTACTTTTAATTCGAAATTCAAATTTGCTTTTGGACCATTAATTCTGCTGTTTATAAGCACAACACATAATTCTTAAATATCCAGCATAAGTGAAATTGTGCTTGATTTATTTTTATGTTATGCTAAAGAATTATAACTGTGGCCTTTTCTTCAACCTAAAGGAGTATTCTCATACAATATAAAAACATAGAAGAAAGGTAAACTTTTCTATAATCCCAGTATTTCTCTCTCTGTATGTATTTATGAATTTAGGCAACTATAGATATATTTAAGTTAATACTAGGGGCATAATCTACATTCTGTTTTATACCGAAAACAATGTATATCTTAAAAAACTTCATAATTGAAATTTATTCAGTTGTTAAAAGTGAGGTGGGTCTATTAATACTAACTTGAAAGGGTATATTCCTGAGGTTTTATTTTTTCTTAAGCAAATTGTAGTATATCATACTTTTGATTAAAACAATAAAAATAAACACAATATCTATGTGTATGTATCTTTTTAGATCTATGTTGTTGAGAATAATTACCTCTTAGGAAGTTTGGAGCACAGATGGTGGATTCTAAAATATTTTACTGGATGTAATGCTGTACTATTATAATAGGAATATATTATTTTGTAATGTGAGTATATAAATTTTAATTCATCTTTACATGTCAATAAATATCCTTCTGGACAATAATTTAATAGTGTTACAATATATTCAGTTATATAAATATAACATAAACTGCTTAACTTTATGAGGAACTGCTAGGTTATATTTTAAAAAATATAAACCACATTATACTGCACATATTTGTATATACATCTATGTACACTTGTCTTTTTATTTCCATGTAATAAATTCTCCAAGTAAAATTAGTGTGTCCAAGTTTGTCCTTGCCACATATTTCCAGATTGTTCTCCAGAATAGTTGTACCAATTGTTTCTAGTATCCAACTAGGGATGTTAGCATGCCATTACTGACTTACCTCTGGTGAGGAAATTATGATTTCTCTTACTTAGAAATTTTACTGATTCTCTTTCACCTCTGGATCAGGAAAGTGAATGCATGTCATCAAAAAACGAAAGCTGTCTTTCATTTCTAAAAAACATTTCTAAAAAATGTTTTAACAAGATTATTTATTAGAGAGAGAGTGTGAGAGAAAGCACAAGCAGGGGGAGGGGCAGTGGAAGAGGGAGAGGCAGACTTCCCACTGAGCAGGGAGCCCAACACTGGGCTTGATCCCCGGACCCCCTAGGATCATGACCTGAGCCAAAGTAGAAGCTTAATGGACTGGACCACCCAGGTGCCCCTCAATGATCTTTGTTTCAAAGAGCACTTATCTTAACATGTGTAGAGCTAATCTCTAAAATAGATGCCTAACTTATGTTGTATATAGTAGTTGTGTATAGCAGTGTTGTATGTGGCAGTGATTTATGTTAGCATACATTATCATGGTTAGCAGAAAAAAAATAGAATCTTTGAAATTTGATAAGCTTGGGTTGAGACCTCAGATGTGTCCTTTACTGGGTTGATTTGAACCTCAGCTTCTTGAGAGCTATTACTTACATTATTAGATTGCTAAAGAAAATTAAAAAATACATATCATAAAGTTTCCACCACTGCGCCATGTGGTAGGTGTTATAGAAAGCAAACTTTTGACCAGATAACTTCTTTGTGAAATATTTATTTTCTTTCTGATTAAAAAAAAAAGTGTATGTGTGTGTGTGGGGGGGGCAATATTATTCATATAGTTAAAACAGATCTGATAGGCTAAAGTATAGCTGATGTGTTTGTTTCTCTGGTTTTTCATATCTTAACTTTTGGTCAAGGATATTCCTTTTGATACAGCTAATTTCAAGGAATAATGAAATGAAAGTAAACTCTTTTCTTTACGTGATGGATATGTGCAAAAACCTTTGTACTGGTTTCCTTGGGAACAAAAGTAGGTGCAAATGCCTAAGTATAAAATGTGTTGAATTTTGTTCAGCATTTAACATAAAATGATACTTATATTTGCAGTAGGTTTCCCTTTAAAATGCAACCAAATGTGAATATTCCTTAGGGCCCCTTTGTAAGCAGAGAGAAAGAGAAGAGAATACATGAAGGATATACAGCTATGTAAGAGAGCAATGAAGGGGGTTAGTACCAGGAATGCAAAGTAGCAGAAAAAATATCATCTGATGCCCTGAACTCTGGAGACACAGGAGTCTATTCAAGTGGACAGCCTTGTACCAAGATTCCTTGGACAAACTCAGGTGTCATTAATAAGATGTGTCAAAGTATACTTTACAAGACTCCTGTCTATGAGACCCCCAAATGTAGCTCATAAGCAAAAAGGTCAAAGATTAAGTTGAACAACTTCTGATTGTCTTTTAATTTGAATTAATTTCCCTCCCTTCCTTCCTTCCTTCCTTCCTTCCTTCCTTCCTTCCTTCCTTCCTTCCTTCCTTCCTTCTTTCTTTTTTCTTTCTTTCTTTCTTTCTTTCTTTCTTTCTTTCTTTCTTTCTTTCTTTCTTTCTTTCTTTCTTTCTTTCTCTTTCTTTCTTTCTTTCTTTCTTTCTTTCTTTCTTCTCTTTCTTTCTTTCTTTCTTTCTTTCTTTCTTTCTTTCTTTCTTTCTTTTCTTTCTTTCTTTCTTCTTTCTTCCTTTCTTCTTTCACAAATTTTATCAAAGGTATATGTTTTAATGAACAAGAAAAGAATATTGCCTCATTATTTCTCAAACTTCTTTTTGTTTCTTCTGGTGATCATTTTTTTCCTCTATGCCTTTTAAAACATTTCTAACATACTCTTGCTGCTAATTTCTCCGTGGAATTGCTATTCCTTCTGGCGTTTCCCTGAGTCCCTGCCATGTATCACCACCCTCCATTCTTCCTTTAGCTGCAGCTGTTCTGTTGTCAAATCCAGCAGATGAAGATTATCAAACTATTTTCTCTCCTGAGTAAAGTTACATCACCCTCACCTCCTGCTCTTTGCCTATTTTGAATTAATTTCCTGAATGGCATAGGATTAAGTAAAAAAAAAATGTTGTAATGAAAGTTTTTTATGTCTTCGTTTGTGATTTATAATTTGTTTGATCAAGTATAAAACTCAAAAGTGTAAATGTCAAGAGTTAACTGATACTGCTTAATCAGTCATTTCCAATTTTGATGTCAGTCTATTAACCTGCTGACTAAAAGGGCATTGTAGAGTATTAGTTTGCATTTGGTTTTAGAGTCCTCTATGATTTCTTCCTTAATAATGTTCACAGCAGTGTACCATTACAGCTTTTTGCTTCAGTTCACATTCTGATTGTTCTTCAACCTGTGTAATTCACAGTAGGAAGGGTAGTGTTGATTCAGACAAAATTTTGATCCATGCATATTGGCAGGCATAGTGTATGTATACTTTTTAAAAATATTTTATTTATTTATTCATAGGGACACAGAAAGAGACAGGCAGAAACACAGGTAGAGAGAGAAGCAGGCCCCATGCAGGGAACCCAATGTGGGACTCAATCCCAAACTCCAGGATCCTGCCCTGAGCCAAAGGCAGGCGCTAAACCTCTGAGCCACCCAGGCGTCCCTAGTGTATACTTCTGTATCATATCACAGTTGCCCCATTTTGTTCTTTTATATGTGGAACCAATTGACAAAAATATACAGATATCTTGGTAGTTATCTAAAAAATTTCCTACAGTATTGAATGTTTTTCTACAAAGAATTAAGAGTCTTAATAATTAGAGATAATAATTATATATTTGGTGAATTTATTTAATATAACATATCTTTTTAGTATTTTTGTATGTATAATTGTATATTGCATGCTTTTTACCTCCATTTTCTTATTTTTTTGATGTATATCCCAGGTCCATGAGGAAGTAAAAAATAATAGCCTCATTTTGCCCTGAGGCAAACCAAAGCCTAAGGCTATATTATTCATGATTCTTTCAATTCCAGTTGTCTAAAACTCTTTTTAGTTAATAGCAAAGAGAAAGCACATTGGCCTTTTAGCTTGTAATGTACAGGATAATCTGTCTTCAGATATCTTTGGATTCAGGTATACAAAGAAAGTTATAAATAGATTCCTCTACATTTCTCACCTCCTCTTTAATTAATATTGGCTTCATTCTCAGACAACAGTGCAGAGACAGCATCAAGGTTTATACCACCGGTACAGAACTCCAGGGCAAAGAATGCACCTTTTTCCCAAATGGCTCCCTTAAAAAGCCTTGTCACTTACCTGTGCCTGAAGCAGTGGTTGTTACCAGGTCTGGAACACCTGAAGCTAAGATATTGGGGCAAGGAATGGACTCCAGGGGAAGAGGTTCTGCTTCAAAAGAAGAGATGTTGAGGAGGCAAAACAATAGATTTCATCAAATTTCACATAACTTAATCAGAATCTTATTTTTGGTCTTCAGTTCCATGTTATTCTTTTAGTCTTCCACTTAGATGAGTCCTAATTTGACATGATATATAAAGACTCAATGTTAGGGAAATCTTTTAATATTTATCCTATAAAAAAACAAGCATATTCTAATGTCTGAAAGGAGATGTTAGGAATTTCAGAATGTGAACAAAGTATAATCTTAAAAAAACCTTGTGAGAATTCTGATTGACCTTTTCCCTTGATTCCACCATTCTTTCCAACTTTTGTTTTCTTAGCTTTTTCCCACTGCTTTGTTTTTTGAAGCTATGGATGTTAATAGAGAACTCTTTCAAACAATGACTACTTTCTAAGATAGTAGGTACTATTGCAGACAAAACTAGATACCCCCATACTGGTCTGCAAAGAGAATTATTAAGAATTTTGGTCTACTTGTTTGTTCCACTCACCTACTATGAATATCTCAAAGATCTAAATTATCTTTGATTTCTCAGTTTTATTGCTCAGGCTTATAATTGTGTTCGATGTCTGTAATGCGATAATAACATTAATCAATGCTGTTGAATGAATGAGTGAATCAAACTCTAAATCACTTAGAGACAAATGAAAAAAGACAATTAGGAGAGTATATGTTCATAGGGGAAAATAGATTCAAGAGACCTAAGAATAAGTAAACAAAGGCATTTCTTCATGGTACTAAAATAATAATTATTTAAATCAATGTATTTTCAATGTAGAAAATAATCATGTTAACTAAAATAGTGAAGAGATGGGAAGTCTTCAAATTAGGGACCTACGATACACTGCAAAATATGAGTATGCAAATCAGTCCCTATTATTTTCCTTAATGATTTTGTCTCATCTAAATTCATATTATGAATCGCTAACATACTTGGGAGTCTCACTCTTCCCTATAAATTATGACATAAAAAGCTTTATAGTTCACACTTTTGTAAATTTATCCAATTCTATCCTTACAACTCTATGAGGTAGATTACTATTATATTTATTTTAAAGATGAGGAAATTATGCTAAGAAAGACAAGATGACTTCCCATAATGACTAATGTAACAAAATTAGGCACTAAGTCCCATTAGCTTTCTATGAAAATTTTATTTTTTCACATTTCTATGAATAGTAACTGTTACAATTTTTTATAGAGTAATAAGAACAATACAAAAAAAACTCAATAAGAACATGAGAAGTTATAAAGTATATATATTAATATGATTTATTTCCATATTTATTGTTTTATTTTTCCAGAAATGTCTTCATTAATTTCTTCACTATTCTTCAAGTCATGCTTAAAATAGATCTAATTTGACTTTTGGCTTGGGTAAATGATATATGAAGTTTTAGGTTCTCAATTTTTTAAAAAATATTTTATTTATGTATAATGAGAGACACAGAGAGAGAGAGAGAGACAGAGACAGAGACACAGGCAGAGGGAGAAGCAGGCTCCATGCAGGGAGCCTGATGCGGGACTTGATCCCGGGACCACAGGATCACGCCCTGGGCGGAAGGCAGGCGCCAAACTGCTGAGCCACCCAGGGATCCCCATTGTCCTCAATTTTTATAGGCATTTGGAATTAGTATTCACATGAACATTTAAACTCATGAACCCAAATTTCTGGTGTATTTTTGGTTTTCTTATTTCTAGATCTCAATTTAGAAATAATCAGTTTGTTAACAACAAGGAAATCAATTTTAATTTATTATATCAAAAAGAGAAAATATAAACAATATTGATGAATATAAATTTTTAAGTACAAGAAGCCAATTTGAGCCCAAATATCAAAATAATTGGATATATTGGAGCCTTGCTGGAAGGACAAAGGATACTTCCACTTGATATTGACTCTTCTCTAGATCAATAGTAGTTCCAAATGTAGTAAAAAGCAGCCGAGATTTAACAGGGCCTAAATTATTAAGGCTAGTGCATTGTTGCTAGAGAGTTCATTAACAATCCCATCAATACAGCGTTCTTCATGGACGTTAGTAAGAGCTTCATGGAACATTTTAAAAGAGAATGAGATATCTCAAAGGACTGATCTTAGTTGAAAAAATTTAATTAGCTAAGAATAATTACATTAGTTAAATGAAACTTTTAATTGAAAACCTGTTGGCATTTTCTAACCTGCTTCACAGATTCCTCTAATCATTTATATTTAAGAAGTGGAGAGTTTCTCTACATGGTGTTTGAGAAACATCTAAACATCCTGGAATTTGTATATAGATGTTCAAAGGAATTTAGTAAGTGTGGTAGTAAAAACAAATAGGATTTTCTGCTTGGGAAATGGTGCATTTTAAAGATATATGTAGGAAAGAAAGGAAATTATGTAGAAATATTCATGGTAAATACGTAATTCTTGGAAATAATGCAAAATAGTTATCTCCTAAAGCTTTCACAATTGTTAAAATTCCATGGACTGAATTTCAGACCATATAACACTCTAAAAGCTTACAGGAAAATATTATCATTTGTAAAATTATTTTGTTGAGTGTTATTAAGAAAAATGTCATTTAGCAAGGGTTCTTACAAAATTAAAAACCTAAAATTGAATAATATAAACATAAAAGGCCAATGAAAACTCTTACTGTCAAAATTAGCATAGATCACATTTTAGATTGTATTTTACTAGTTGCTATTCAAAATAGGTTAACTAACTACCTCTTTGGGGTAGCTTTTAGCTTAAGCCAGAGAGCATTGGTTTGAAGAGACATAGATATTTATTCAAATTCACAAATTCACAAGGACATCAAACAAATCAATCTGTTAATTAATAATTATTTAGATATTATTATTAATATTAATATTATTAGATATTAATATTAATAATCTTTTACAGTTCCATGGAATTAATCCTGGCCCAGACCCATTTCTTTCTGAATCTCAGCAACACTATCACCCAGTGCTTTCTTCTTCACTTCATCTTCAGAAGATTGCTGAAACTTGAATTCTCTAACTCATCAATTTGATGGTGAAGCTGAGACCCATTCTGTTCTTTTCCCTTTTCTTTTTTATATCTTCTCCTTTTTTATATCTTCTCCTTTTTAGCTTTCATGGGTGCTGAATGCCATACAGGTAGCTACAAAAATTCATATTCATTTTAAAGATCTTTCATCATGCAGTTTTTGACATCTCCTTTTCAAATAATCTACAATAGAGAAATCTCTCTGGTCAGCTAAAAAATGTAAAGTATAGGCATATCCATATTTTTACTGTGTAAGAGGACACAAAAGAAGATAAAATCTTGGGATCTTAGTGAATGAATTTGGATCAGAGACAAAGGGTTTTAGTTTTCCTCTGCAGAGTACTGGGAAGCCAGGGTGGGTTTTAAGATGGATGGATACTTTAGCAATGAAGTTAAAACAACAAATAAAATATAATACAAGTATTAGAAGATTCTATTGGGCCATACAGTAATTGGGTAGAGTATGGAACACAGACAATGGATAAAAAAAGTGACTTTTGATTTCCCTTATTTATTAATTCATACGAAATGTTGATACTAAAGTTTATCAAACAAGCACATAAAGCATACAGAATTATGGGAAGAAGATAGATAAATTAAGATTATGATTGTATTACAAAGGCCAAAATAAAATTGGAGTGAAATCTAAGTTTCCTAGGAATATTAATGTAAACCACAAAACACCTTAAAATCCAAGTGGTTCCAGCCCCTCTTCTTACTGATGAAGAACCTGAAAACAAGAAAAAATACAAGGCAGATTTATCTGCAGTATATCTGTCCAACATTAGCCCTTCCTTTACTAATAAATACAAGATACTATAATACATTGCCATTTATATTTATTCTTAAATTCTATTATATTTCTCTATTTCTATATATTCTAATATATCTAGTCTTAAATTCCTTATATTTATTCTTAAATTCTAAATTTGTCAGGTAACATGTGTATATGTAGAGCTTTTAAATAGTTTTTTAAAAAAATATTTTATTTATTTATTCATGAGAGACACAGGAGAGAGGCAGTGACATAGGCGGAGGGAGAAGCAGACTCCCTGCAGGGAACCTGATGTGGGACTGGATCTTGGGACTCCAGGATCACTCCCTGAGCCAAAGGCAGACGCTCAACCTCTGAGCCACCCAGGCGTCCCTTTTTTATAGTTTTTTGTTTGTTTTGTTTTTTAGCTTTGAATCGTGGCATTGTATACACATCACATTGTATAGGGATCACATTGTTGTTGTATGATAATCTCCTTCTTGCTCCTTTCCCTTTCAGAACTTGGTCTGCCTTCTTGAACAGCATGAATTCTGTTCCCTCATTTAGGGTAACAGTGGGTACAGAAGGGTTGAAACATTATACTTTCTAAACCAGTTCCTTGTTTTGGATCATATCCATCTTGAAGAGATTACCACTCTTCTGGTGATCATCATCCTCATCGCCTAACACCTGCCTATGCACCATGTGCCAGAGACTGTGCACACTGCTTTAATGTATTATCTCATGCAGTCTGTGCGGTCCACGCAGCTGCTGGTAAAGAACTCTGTTTCAGAGTAGTACAAAGAGCCGGCAACAGAGAAAGCATGATGGCAGCTGCAGTGTAACTGGGAGAATTGTCTCTGACAATTGGCTCCCGACTGGGTCTGAGGGCATTTCTTCTTTAGTCCCCTCAGTTCAGTTAGCAGCCACTGCGCACCTGCTCTGAGCCGGGCAGAGTGCTGGGTGTAATGTGCCAGCTGAATGAGTGAACACCAGCCTGCCTTCCATGTGTGATCCTCACCCTTGCTCAAAGGGGTGGATGATTCTCTGTCCCATTTAGGCTTGTGCTGATTGCACAAGGGAGCTCCAGAGGTCAGAATCTACCCTTTCCCCACTGCCCTTAATATCCATACCTTTTTAATTGAAGAATAATATTTGTAACTGTTTTTCTCCTGGAACTCTCTGGTTTTTAAAAGTGATTTTTCTAACAAGGACAACGTAGGGCGGATCATCATTTTTTATGTTCAATTACAAAATGTGGAAACAAGGCAAAGGGGATTTAATTTTTTTCATTATTTGTTTTAGGTAAAGGATCAAGTCAATGAAAGAGCCAGAATTCATAAGGTTAAATTCCATTAGTTAGACATGCTGCTCTTTGTGCTGTGTACTATACTTCAGATGGGAATTCAGAAATGAGCAAAATCTGAGACATAGGAATTCCAGAATGGATCTGCCACCTGCCAGCTAGCGTTCAGATCTCAGAGGGGACCCGCCTGCACTTATTTAATGGAAAGATAAATGTGTTCACGGATCTGTTACTATAAATTCATTTAGAAGCGGGACAGAGGCTGCACTCACATTCCTCCCAGGTCTGAGCTGCTGGCAGATTTGGTTCACTGTACCTCTGGGAGGTAATACATTCTAGCTAGGTGGCAAAGTGTGATTGTTATTCAGAGCTTCCTAATACCTGTTTCTTTTACAGTTCCAATGAACTTTTGGGTTGAATTTGTCAATTTATTGAAAAATGCTTTTGTACACATACTATGGGCATGGCAATGTATGGAGTACTGTGCAGGACATTACAAAGATAAGCATGGTTATTACCCTAAAGTTGCTAATGGTCTAGTAGGAAAGAAAAAGAGTGAGGAAGCATAAACAGTTTTATTAAAACTAGAATGTGCAATGAAGAAAGAAGATACAGATCAGTGATGCTTAGTTTGGGAGGATTCTAGATATTTCTAGAATAAAATGAAATCTAAGAACTATCTTTCCAAAAAATGCATGATCACTCTTTAATTTTAGATAGCTGTGCTGGAGTAAAATTGACATACTATAATCTTTCCATATTTAAATTTTACAATTTTATGAGTTTTGACATACATTTGTACCCATGAGATTATCACTAAATCAAGATTCAAACATATATCACATCACTCTTAAGAGTGATTACATTTAAATGTTAGTCATTACATACAACCTTCTGTGTATTTGGAACCCAGACCAAGAGCCCAAAATGGAAAAAGGGCTTAAGCAGAATGACACTGTCACAAATGTAACTCTTCTTGGCATAATAGAAAAAATAAATTGCAAAAGTTATGTGCCATGTTCCCCGAGTGAAAATTCAGTGGGAGGTACCCAAAACCCACACTACCTGAGAAGAGAAACGCTCTTCTCATTGGAAAGAAAAATAAATACTTTGGATAGCTTTTTTTTTTCCTGAGAGATCTTTAGTATTTCTGAGAGATTCTATGTACCAATATTCCTTCATAAGTTTATATGTAGTTCAGAATTGTTCATTTCTAGCTATTTGCTTCATATAAATAAAAGCTCTGTTTAAATTTTTGTAACTCCTATCTCTCTCAGAACTTTACAAAGGAGATGTTTAATGATGGTGATTATAGTGATCAAAAACAGAAATAACACATGCAGTCAACATGAACATGCTTGGTAAAACTGCTTAGTACTAAATGCTTCTGTAAATGAAATCTAAATATATAGAAATGTTTTGACCTTTCACAGAATCTATGATTATTCCTGCTTTTATATATATTGGGAAATGTTTCAATTATACATATAAAATAAAAAATATCAAACAATGGTAATTTTTGTTATGTGAAACTTTGGAGAGTGTCTAATTCCTCTGATTCTGCTATTATTTAAAAATGCATAGTGGACTTTTCCAGAGCATAAAAGAAATATAATCTGTTCTTTCAATACTTGAACCATCTCATCAGGCTTGAGGTTACTTGAGATAGATGGAATCATACTGGGTGACTAAACCAATTTCTGTGGCAATAGCTCAGCCATAAAAATTAGCCACTTGTCACTCTTTCACCTGCATTCCCCATACACACTCCATGCCTGAAAGTAATTAGACTAGATTTAAGATAAACCAGGCAATGAATTAGTGAGATGGTTATTGCATATTTAAAATGTATGCGGAGGTACTTCTTAAGATCTTTTCAAACCACCCATTTAGATCACTACAGTTTTATTGAAATATGTAAGACTACATCGCACAATTTTAAAGATTTGCAAAGCAAGTTTTTGGCTGACAGACGTTCTTTGTAGGTTAACTAACTTATTTTGGAAGGAAAAATAAAGTCCCAACTGCAGGGTGGTCCGATGAAGTGTCTCAAGTGTGCTCCTATTACTACTATCGATAGACACTTGAGCTAACAGTGAAGCATAGGATTTCTTAGATCTGTTGTACCTACCTACTCTGCGCTTTGCCCTGTATTCCCAGGGTGAAGAGATAGTTTAGCTTTCCGATAAGTGAGATCCATTTATATATAGCGAGTAATTATTCTTAAAGGAGAAAAGAGGACAGACTATTTTATCTTCATTGCTGATTTTCTTTTCTCTGCTTAGCTTTTGTCTTTGTAGTTTAGGATGTGAATGACTACAAGTGTATCTAACTCCTTCCTCTGGATTTTAATAACCAAATTGTATACATGTTCATTTTTAATTTAATAGGTGAAATTGCAGTTATGTTTAATCCTGAAGCTTTCTTTGGAGGCAGCTATGCTGTAAAAGAAAAAAAGAAAATCTTACTTGGGAGCCAAAGGAACATTTGTTTGCATCTGAGCTCAGAAACATACTCTCTTTGGGACCTAAGGACATAATTGTCTGGTGTTCAGCAGAGCCTCCAAAGATAGGAGACCTGATGCTATCACTTTATCCTCTATTGCCTTTCATAGTTGTGGTACGAATAGGCTTAAGACGGCAGCCCAGGTGGCTCAGCGGTTTAGCGCCGCCTTCAGCCCAGGGTATGATCCTGGAGACCGGGGATCGAGTCCCACATCAGGCTCCCTGCATGGAGCCTGTTTCTCCCTCTGCCTGTGTCTCTGCCCCTCTCTCTGTGTCTCTCATGAATAAATAGGTAAAATCTTAAAAAAAAAAAAAAAAAAAAAAAAGGAATAGGCTTAAGAGAGGTAGTTGGGTATGATAGTTCAGACAGTGAGTGTAAGAATTAGGGCTTGCCTGAGTCTTGTTTCTAAGTCTTATTTCTGCCAGAGACTTGTTATGATAGTTTGGGTAGTAATTCAAAGAGCCAAGCTCTGCCTGAATCTTGTTTTCCGAGTCTTCTTTTTCAAGGTGATGAGACCTTGAGAAAATTACTTTGACCTTGCTAAGCTTCAGTTTCCTTCTTTCTAAAACCATAATAGTAATATCACCTAAAACATATGGTCTTGGTAGAATTAAATGATACAACGCAGGTAAAGAAACTGACTCAGTTGTGTAGTATTCTGTAAGCATGCAATATAATTTGATAGTAATAATAATATTATAAAAATGATTAAGCAGTTAACCTGTATGCCTCTTCTACTTGTTTCCTCTTCTCTTCCACCCCTCCCTTTTTTTCCCTCCTATTTTCCATCAAGAGGAAAGTCAAGGCGAGGGACTATAAAGTCAATATGAGAGGGTGGAAGACTTAGCAAGAGCAGCTGAATCAATCTTTACAGTTTAGGGTTGGGAGTAAGAGATGCCCCTTAAGCCTGATCTTGAAAGACACTCCTAAGACCTTTTCCTTTTGAGAACCCCCTGAGCAGCCACTGCATAGAAGAAATCTACTTCTTTCATGAAATCATTCGAGGTTAGTGTTCCTAACTTCCTAACCTATTATTGACACAATCTCATACATAGATGTATTTTTTTCTGAATTTATATTTGTCCATTCTCCACAATCTATACATTTCCTTACTATGTAGTCCAATTTTTGGTATGTATTTACTACTTATCAAAAAAATGAGGTAGATTAATACATTCAAGTACTCATCAACATTTCTTGTATTTCGTAACTTTAAAATCATTTAAACTATTTTGTTTTATTAAATGTAGAGCTCTGAGCAAAAAAGCAGAGAGAAAGATGTGAACTCCTGATACATTGTCTGGATTCAAATCCAGTCCTACCTCTATATGCTAGGAGCTTAGGCCAGTTACTTACCTATTCTCTGACTCAATTTTCTACTTGGTACCAACTCAGTGATTTCCAACTGGATAATGGTTACAAGAATTTGAAGGGGATGATTTAAAGATAATGATTCATACATAGTAAATACTAAATGAGTGTTAGCTAATACTATTAGTAGTATAAGACAGACTTTCAAGCATATGCCTTCTTTTTTTTTTAAAGATTTTATTTATTTATTTGTGAGAGACACACACAGAGAGGCAGAGACACAGAGGGAGAAGCAGGCTTCATGCAGGGAACCCGATGTGGGACTTGATCCCGGGACCCCAGGATCATGCCCTGGGCCGAAGGCAGGCGCTAAACCACTGAGCCACCCAGGGATTCCCAAGCATATGCATTCTTGTGAAAATAAGAAAAACATTTTTGAAACATCAGTTTTCTCACAACTCTTCAAAGGTAAAAGAATTTGCTTGTGTATAGTTTGCAAAGAAGATAGTAAAGCTGAGTCCGACAGGATAGCAAGTTTTAATGGTAAATAACTCCATATTATTACATGGAACAACTAGTCTAAAAGTAGGACAAAGATAACACTCTAAACTGATGAAATTATCAGAGAGTAGTTTCAGAAGTTCTCTGTATCACTTTTCATAAATCAACATATTTTAAACTGGAAATTCAGGAAGTAATGTGATCAGCAACTTTTTAATGACTTACAATACTTTTTCTCTAGTATTTATCTTCTATTTAATAAATATTATCTTTCTTTTATAATTTCATGTAAGATTACAGATCTCAAATAGTTTTGTTTTATTACCAACTAGTGTGTCCTCTGATCTTGATGCTGAAACTATATACCAAAAACAATTTTTCAAACTCTTAATTTGGCAAGATTCTTTCTTAGTATTGTCATTTTAAGTAAGATACTATTCTAGGATTTTCATATAAGTCATATAAGACCATGCAATTCAGTAAATCATGGCAGGGTAGTAGTAATATCATATTTATATTATTTTAGTTATTTTGTGGAAATAGATACAAATTTTCATCTTGAGAACTATTGAATGACATTTAGCAAAGTTTTAAAGAAACTATAGAAAATAAAAAGAAAAAAATTAAATTCCATAATTATTAACTTTCAAGAATAATCATTGGTTTCATTTTAGGATATTTTCTTCTTTTTGAAAGAAGAATCGTGCTGTTGTTGATATAACATCTAGTATTGTGCTTAAGAATACTAGCTCTGAGCAGAGAGGCTGTTTGAGTCTAAGGCCTCTCCACTTGTTAACTGTGGCTTGGCTTAGTTACTTAACATCTCTCAAACTTGGTTTCATCATTTGTAAAATGGGAACATTAGTAGTGCTTTTATTAAACCATTATTGTGAGAATTAAATAAATTAAGTAGCACATATGAAGTACCTATAAAGATATATAATGGCTTATGCTGGACATACAGCTCTGTATAACCTATTTTTACACTTAACCTCATATCACAGGCAGTTTCTCATCTGAGTATTTTTCAAAACGTGGTTTTTAGAAGTTATGTAAAAAATATCATTGTAATTTTATTGTGTCTCCTTAGGTTTGAACATTCAGTATTTTTTAAAAAATAAGTCATGTATGTAGCTTTTGTTCTTCTCTCTGATTTGCTTAGGGCAAATTTCAGAAAGAAATTACTAGGTTAAAAAGCACATGGATGTTTTTAAGGCTCTTTTGTGCTGCAAATTGCAAAATTGCCCTTTATCTTCCCTCGAGTAGTGTGTGAGTGTTCATTGCTCTATACCTTTGTTAACAGTGATTTTTTTTAAAAATTCATTTTGTTTTGAAATCAAACGTGTCTTTCATATCTTGGTAACTGTTTTTACTACCACCTGTGTGGCATATAAGGTATGTCCTCTGATGTTACCTCAGGCCAAAGACAAATAGTCTAATCCTCAGGCTCATGATGTCTGCCTGTATCAACTCTGTGATTCCAGTTCCACTATGCAGCCATCAGCATATGAGAAAGTAGTCAGCTGGTATTTACAAAATGAAGGTTATGAATCTGAGCTATATTCCCCAAAGATTTATGAACTATAAAATGGCATTATTATTATGTTCCGTCATTGCATTGTGCTCTTTAGCTGCCTTCCATTTTCTGTGGTAAAGCTCCTTAGGATCCATTTGCATGAAAGCTACTGTGTGTACTCATTTTGTATTGTATTGTGGCAAACGCTATAATCTACAGGGTTCCTATTCATTTTGGAATTCATTTCACAGCTCACTAATTGTGTGAATGAGAAGAGGAAATATATGCTTTTATTCCGAAGCATGCCAAGCAGATGGCCCAAAGTTCATTGCTAGCAGTACTGTCGGTGTGGTCCTCTTCTGTAGGTAGTGAGCCTGGCATCGATCCGTCACACACAATGTGAGGGTCCATTTAACACAGCAGTTGACAGTCACTGAGCCTCTGGTTGGTTATGACTTATAAACATTTTATTTTTTATCATCAACTTCTAAAGTGGTCAGTCATTTTGAGCAGGTGCAAACACAGTAGAATTCATATTTGTTTTACTTGAGAAGACAAAATGAACCTTTATTCATATGGAAATTTGGGGAAAAGAAAACAGTACAGGGGACTAAGCTTAGTTTCTTAAAAAGGGATTAATACATGTATGGAGATTCAAAACTGTAGCATCATTTCTGAGATTGAACCTTTTGAAAAATTAAGTTGAAGAAAAAAGATTGTGGATTATATCTAAGCCTTTTAGGTGAATCTCCTTTCAAATCTCTTGTTCTTCCTGTATAAGGAAATTGTTTATTTACTTTTATATGCAATGTGTAATTTATGTAACCATTCTAAATGTTCCCAATTGCACTTATCCTGTGTGTGTGTGCATATGTGTGTGTGCATATTGTGTAGTGAGACAATCAAATAGAGCCAGAGGAGATGACAAAAAAATGAAATAATGAATGTCTTCACACATTTCCTACTTCAACAAGGATACTAGGACAATATGAAATTGGATTATTACTTTGGGAGATGGGGGTAGGTCCAATATTCTAATAGAGTTGAGGTAGTAATTTGATCACAGTATCTTATTTAAGAGAAACAAAGCATCAGAAATACCTACATGAAAATAAAATGAGTGTATATTTCTCTCACTCCTTCCTTCTTTCTCCCTTTCAAAACCTCCTACTATGGGTTTCACTTGTTGTATTGACTCCATATTTCCTTTTTCTTGGCTTTCAGACTGATGCTGCTCTAATGTATGATGCCGTGCACGTGGTGTCTGTGGGCGTCCAACAGTTTCCCCAGATGACAGTCAGTTCCTTACAGTGTAATAGACACAAACCCTGGCGCTTCGGGACCCGTTTTATGAGCCTAATTAAAGAGGTATGTCAGGAGAAGCACATATGCCTGGTCTCTTTTGTCCTCAAGGTGAATGAATTGAGATTATTTCAGTTTTCCTAACAGGTGACCTTTTATTTTTATCTTTTGAATTAAATTTCCTCCATACAAGCAAAATTAACATTTTTACTAAATGATGTGGAACAAAAGGGGGGGGGGATTGCATGACAAATAAACAGATATCTTTCAAAATATCTGATTGCGTTTAGTAAACAGATGAAAATCTCTGACTTATGATTTACGACATTGTTAGTTTTCACCTTCCTGAATCTTTATGTGTATTTCTTTTCATTTAAGTGGAGATGCAGTGTAAAGAATGCCTATATTTTAGGCAACCACTTTTAACATGAATGCCATTTGCACCCCACTAAATTACATGTCTTACAAGAATTGTTATTTAGATCTGTGGTTCCTAAATATAATGTCTAGTTATTTTAAGTATGTTAGCAGTTAACATAAAACAGAATTACCTGGATTCAGAGAAGTGCAGTTTACTTCATATTGATAATGCAGTCATTCTTATGGCCATATATCATTTCTGATTAGAGCAGTTATGGTTATAGACCAAGAATGCCCATAGTGAGGGAAAAAGGGTAAAATTCTAAACATCATACTCACAAATGCACACACACTATTTCCAGTTATCCTATCATGAAGGAAATCCCTCTGTCAGCTTAGGACACATTTCATTTGATTATAACAGCAGTTTTTATATGAAAGTGTTAACTATGAAAATTTAATATTTGTTAGGAAAATCACAGGGATTATTACCATACGAAATTTTCCTTAATGGCTTTAAAGAAATCATCAATTCATCATATAATAAATTATTCATCTTGAAAAGAAAAGTGAAAATAGGGTCATAATTAAGAATCTCCAGGTTCTTGGCAAAGAATACCCATGAATTTTCCACACGTAATTTTTAATGTATTCTCAGATAGGTGAAACAACACATCTGAAACATATGTAGTTAATTTATTTACTTCACATTCTACATTTATGTCTGCTTTAAAACTAAGCGTCCAAGAGCTGCAAACATAGTGCATAGGTTTGTTGGTTAAAGAATTGCATTCTGGATGCAGCATCTGAATATTGAGGTGTGTGTCAAACTGTCCTATAAGAAACAGTTGTGTGAAACTCACTATTGTATTGATTGTAAGGTGTTGTCGAGGACCTAGTCCATTACATCACACAGTGCTCCTCTTTATGAGGACCAACGGGAGACATTCTTCTCAGAATTCAGTGTCAGGAAAAGCTGAGCTTCTCCTGGGCAGTTGGTAGGTCTTAAATTATGGGCCCTGTACATTGTGTTTCTATCACATTTTCTTCATTGCTTTGGTTGCTAGGAAGTTCAGAATTAAATTTGTGGTTGCCTTTTATTAGTTACGCATTCTTACCTGATGAACATTTCTTTATGCTGCCTTTACCTCAGATCATTTTTTTAAACTATTTTTTAGTTTTATTTCTGTACTTGTTAATCGTATTGTCTATTTTTGTACTAGTATGCATTTTTGTTAATCACCTAAAATTATTTTCTTTGGGGAATGTTGGGTTAAAAATATTTTTTCTTCCATATTGGAAACCACTTAACAAGTATTTCAACTCAGTGATGAAGTCTTAAAATATGTATATAGATAAGTATTATAACTGTTTCTGTTTTATTTGCAATTTTTTAGCCTAGAACTGTTTTAGAATCCCTATACATAACTATAGAAATACATGGAGGCTAAGAAATGTAGTAATAATGATACCATTTGTATCCCTTCTTGAAATGTTACCTATAACCTATTTGGTTTTATTTCTTTGGATCTTGGTATATATTCTTTCAAACATTAATAGCTGTGAGTATATGTTACACTACTTAGAATTTTCACATGTAAATATTTTTCCAAGCTACTTCCAAATGGCAAATAATGGAAAACATTATTTTTTGTATATAGCCAGCAGAATGAGAAAACTTTTTATTAAAAAAAATTCGGAAATTTGCTCACCTGTGATGGACTGAACCCATTATGTAATTAGATTATTATATTTTCACTTCCTTCTATGTGAAAGGCCTCTTTTACAGGAAGTATAGCTTGACATGAAGTAATTTTGATATATTTCTCCCGGTCTTGCTTAAGGGAAAAATAAAGTAATAAGTTAATTATTCTAAGAGGAAAGTGTATAATTGAAGTTGTATAACATAGGTTTTCCTAAATTCAGTTTCTTTCTCTGTAATAAAATAAGCTTATGTTCATATTAGTATGAATTTAGGAGTGGTACTTTATAACAGTAATTCTATTTGGAGTCTCCAGTGAGATATTCACTATCTCATGTATTATAATAAGTGACAAAATTATTCTCAGTTTGCCAAAGGAGGTTTGCTAGTTAGAACAATCTTCAAATCTCTCATAAAAAGTTATACACAGAAAATCATTATTTAAAATGAAAAATTTATAATAGGTTTTATACTGGGACTAAAACAGAGTCTGTAGACAAAAATCCTCCAAAGCTCATAAGAGGAAAATAATGTTTTAAAAATCAGTAGTGATACCAATTTATGAGAAGTAATGAAAATAGTGTTTCCTATTTTTTTGTGTGAAAAAATGTTTTATCTTCCTTTACTTATATGTTAACCCATTGTATTTATTTATTTGTTTGTTCGTTTCCTACAGGCACACTGGGAAGGTCTCACAGGCAGAATAACTTTCAACAAAACCAATGGCTTACGAACAGATTTTGATTTGGATGTGATCAGCCTCAAGGAAGAAGGTTTGGAAAAGGTACTTGAGTCATTCAACCTATTTACTTTATTATTAAGTGAAAAAAATCCTAATGAAGGAATAGGGAAATATTCCCTTTTGTAGTCACATTTCATGGGCATTTGACTTTATCGAATAACTCTTAAAAATACATATTCGATTCATTATATTGAATATAATAATTGAGAATTAGTATTCAAGGATAAAAAGTGTCTTAAGACAACTAAATATTTTATTTTCTCATCAAATTTTTCTTATACTTTGAAATGCATATAATTTTTATTAGCTTTAAGATTTAATATAGTAATTAAAAGTATTTATACTTCTGTTTGCATAGACTTTCCTATTTGGAGCAGGTCATAAAAAAGGATTAAATACAGAAGCATATTTCTATTGCTGGGTCATAGTCAAGTGAAATATCTGACTTAATGTATGCAAAGTAAATTAGGTATGAACATAAATATATTACACTCATCTATCTTATTTGATTATATTTCTAAGGTAAAGTACAGACAAAGATTATAGAATTTGGGTGTATGCTTACTTTAAAAATACTTTAGTGTAAGTTTGTTTATATTTGTAATATATGCATTTATATATTTTTCCTGGTAGACTCATTAAAAATGTATTAAGATATTTTGATAAGAACTTAAGAAAAATTTATATTTGCCTGAAATAGTATTGTTTTAAAGATAGTAAGGTGTCTTATATTTCATCTAGCAATTAAACATGGAACATTATTTATAAATGGAAACTTGAGTCATAAGAAGAGGACTTTAACCTAAGAGACAATAGCATATTTGAATGTTGATTCAAATTATTCTGGAGAGAGAAAACATGCAATTTTTGATAATGTTACCAAGATAGGGAGAAATACAGCATGACCAACTGATGACTAACTTTGACAGGAATATTACCTTCTCTCACTGAGAGTTTCAGATTGTACCTTTTGAAAGACCATGCAAAGTCAAGAATCTTTCATAATAAACTGCAAACCAAATATTCATGAGTCAGTCACTTCCTAACTGCTTTGCTCCCATGATGAGAATATTATTCTATACCCAAGACTGGTATTGATAATGGTAGGGTTTAGTCAGATCTTACAGGTTTCATACCAGTATTTACTGGAGATACTGTCTTTTTTTTTTTTTTTTTTGAAGTATACAAGTCACTAGGAAGAGCTTTGGCTTTTTTTATATTTCAGCACACCAACAAAGAAATGGCAATGCCTTCTTGTTACTATAGTCCCTGTAAGGAAAACATTAGAGAAGCTTTTCTCTAGGCAATAATGTGGATTATAGAAAGATCCTGAATATAACGCTTACCACGTACGTGTGATGATCAGCCAGACTGATAAACAGGGTACAACAATGTGAATTATACATATTGCCTTGATATTTCAAAAATATTTTGTACACTTCTCTGAAATTTGAAATTTTGTTTTGATAAATTAATTACACAAAATCTTTAAAATAAAGGGGTTTTTACATACAGTGATAACTCACTTGAACATAAATATGATGGAAAACTGTTCCACGCTTTACAAGAGCAGTAAAAGAATATTTCTGACAAAGGATGTAATTAAGTAGAGTCACGTATATGAGGTACTTAGAACTAGCTTTTGAATAATGGGGAATTATTGATTGGTAGAGATTGAGTCATTGCAGAAAGAGATAACAATATGGGGAAAGACAGCATAGCATTTGATTTAATCATTTAACACACACACACACACACACAGACTCACACAGAGGTGGGAGACAGAGCTAAAATGCTAGATTTAAGTCATAAAGTGAGCACCATGTTGAGATATTTGCAATGTATTAGTATACAATATGAATTCAAAGAGGGAATAGCCTGGAGGCCTATGGGATGTGTAGAAAAATATTATAGTTTGGAATAATTTTAATATGGAGCCATGTATCTCAAACTATTCTGAGTGGAAGTGAGAGATGCATAAACAGTGACAGAGGCAGTAGCTGAATCTTCAACAGTGTTGTTAATTCAAGGAATAGCTGACTATTGGGATTATGCTTTTAAGGAGTAATGGAGGAGCCAGGTGATAAAAGTAGGAGAAGCCAGTGATAAAAGCATAAATCAAAGATTGGTGAGGAAATCAGTGGGGGAAATTAACATTAGAAAAAAATTGGAACAAATCTGAAGAGGCACATAAAGTACTGAGGTTGAGTGAAGGTAAATTAGAGAGAAGTGGAATTAAAAGTTCAAATCAAATGCTTTCAATATCTTCAAAAATCAGTGCATAAGGGGTATCCGGGTGGCTCAGTCAGCTAAGTATCTGACTCTTGATTTCAGCTCAGTTTATGGCCTTGGGGTTGTGAGATGCAGCCCCACACTGGTCTCTGTACTGGGCAGGAAGTCTACTTGAGATTCTCTCTTTCCCTCTTCCTTTACTCCTCCCACCCCTTGGTGCATACACACACTCTCTCTCCATCTGAAAAAAAATAAAAAATAAAAAATAAATAAAATAAAAAGAAGAAGAAAGCACGTAAGTCATCAGATAAAAGAGAGCAGTTGGATTTAGTTTAGTTAGATCTTAAGAATAATGAGAATTTTTTGGCAAGTCTGTGACAGACTTGACTTTTAATAGTAGGAATAAAGTGCCACTAGGTAGCAAAATATACTCATTTTTTAAATCTAGTAGAATGGTTAAGAGATCAAGGTATAGATTTAGGCAGAACTGGGCTCAAATCCTTGCTCTGTCATTTAATATTTATGGACAACTTCATCAACATCTCTAAAACACAGTGTCTTCAACTACATTGGGGGTAATAGCAGTATCTAATTCATGAAGACTAATGAGTCTTGCCAAGTTTTCTTTTGCTTTGTCCTGAAACCCATAGATGTAAAGACAGAGTTCCTACCTTGATAGAGTTCACAGTTTGGAAGGTTCAACAGATAGTGATCTTAGAGACTTAAATCACAATTACAATTCTGTCGCAAGTGTGTGAACTTCACCCTTCCACCCAAGTTCTCTGTGCCAAATTTCTCATCTCAAAAAATGTAAGGTGCTAAGGGCTAACGTGAGAATATCATGGCTTCTAAGAGAACCTGGAAATACAATCTTTATAGGTGTTAAGGCTAAGAATTTAGTTATCCCCAATTCTATTTTTATCATGACTGGGTGAGGAAAATGAAAAAAAAAAAGTGTAAAATGCTAGTTTTATCCATTTCTTCTCCTCATGCCTACTGCCTTTTCCTGGCTTTATCTTGGTCATCTTTGTCTAGTACACTTCATTTATTCACTTGATCCTCTTAACAAATATAGAGTGAACCTCTATTTTGTGCCCTTATGAAGGTTATATCCTGGTGAAGGAAACCTGCCAATTATAAATGGACTCATGAAAGTACAATATAGGATTAGGAAGTAATAAGTGCTAAAAAGAAAGATGACTTGTTTACATGTTTAGAGAACTGAGTTTGGGGTTGAAATGAGACTCTGAACACATCTTTTCCACTTAATGCCCAGAGATCAAATTGAATCTTTTCCATTCTATCTTGACAGGAACTTTGGTTGGAACACAGCCTGCTTAGCTTGTCCAAGAAGGGTCACTAATACTGCAGACACAGCCGGTCACATCTGTCCAAACAAGCTCTCCATGCCATGGCAATGCCTTCTTTAGAGCAATGGAGGAAGAATAAGGGGCTGAGGGGAAACTAGGTGCAATTCCAGATATTGTCTGCCTCAGGCAATAGGACAGTTTGTTTTCTTTAAGAGCCTGGTATTCAGTACTCAAAACTAGGAAAAGGAAAATAATAAGTAGTTTTCCCAGCTTGAATTCTTCTGGTCAGTTCAAAGACCATATTGTATATTCTACTTCCAAAATATGTTTAGAATCCATCTATTTGTCTCCACATTCATTGTTGCAATAATAGCCAAGGTACCTATCACCTGGACATCTATATTGGCACCCAAATAGACTTCTCTGTTCTATTCCCCTTATAGTTCATTCCCCATATGACAGCAGTCAGATCAGTGTCTTTGAAAGCAAATTGATCCATGTTATTGCTCTGTTTAAATCCTTTCACTCATTCCCACTGTATTTTGATTAAAATCCAAATATGATTTACAAAGTACTGCCTACCTTCCCCCTCAGCTCTCACTACCATCTCAGGTGTTTTCTGTGCATTAATTATACTGGCTTTTGCTCGTTTTTTTTTTTTTTGTTTGTTTGTTTGTTTGCTTGTTTTTTGTTTTTTTGTTTGTTTGTTTGTTTTTTCACAGACACAAAGCTTTCTCTATTACTTTGGCAGGGAAATTTTCCCAGCTTGGAAAACCCACCCCCAGCCCTTTGCCTGGCTCACTCGTACTCATCCTGAGGGTCACAGAATGTCTTTCTTCCTTAGATAGGCATCCCATAAGCCTAACCAAATTTGACTTTCTTATAGTGCCCTGTACTTTTCCTTCCTGGCACTTATCACAGTGTGTAATTATGTATGCTCTCAGTTCCACTATTTACATATTTGGGGCCTAGCAAAGTCTCTGGCACAAAGTATATCCTCACAAAGTATTTATTGACTACTGAATGAAAGAAGAATCACCACAAGAATCATAAGAACTCCACATAGAATGCTTATGTAAGTGTCTGGTGCAAATTTATTTTCCTATGGCACAACATTTTTTTTCTTTAATTTTTCCAGATTTACCCCATACCTACACAATGAGAACAGAGAAATCTAGTAGTTAGTCGGTGGGCTGGGGTTGTAAGTCAATGCTTCAAGGGGCACAGGATTTTAGAGTGCACAAGATGGCAACACTGAAGTCTGAACTTACAGGGATGCACTATGTACCTTACATAATGCATTTTAAATCCTGACAACCCAATTCTACATCAAAGAGTAAAAATAATATTCTATTTATAAAAGTTCCCGTTTTCCATCATATCAATTTGTGGTATGGGAATAAACGAAGACCACTTAAATGAGAACAAACAAGTTATTATTCAGAGCTTGCTGTAGCACTTGTGTTTGGCAGAAATGCAAAGGCAGGCAGGTCAGTGGAAAAGCTTCATAGTGGAAAAAAGGAAAGGCTTCAGATGTGCCCTGATTGGAGATTGTTAACATGAGGAAACATGGGGTGCTGGCAAAAGATAAGGAAGCTGGGGGTTATTGAACAGATCTTGACCACTTTGGGCAGATTGCCACAGAGGTGGTTTGCCTTCCCAGATTGTTTGCTCCACAGGCTCTGGGTCAAGTTCTATTTCATACATGGTCAGACTGTTGTCTATTTGTGTATTTAATCTGCCAATGGAATTACTGAAGTCACTTGGAAGGAGAGGAAGAAATAGCACAATGGTATGGTCAAGAAAAATTGACATGAGGAAGACAAAAATGTCTTCGTAACTGACAAAATGAAATTTTTTTGGTTTTTACTTTTCTTTGAATATGTAACTAGGGAGATGCCTGGGTAGCTCAGCAGTTGAGCGTCTACCTTCTGCTCAGGTCGTGATCCTGGAGTCCCGGGATCGAGTCCCATATTGGACTCTCTGCATGGAGCCTGCTTCTCCTCTGCCTATGTTTCTGCCTCCTTCTCTTCTGTGTCTCTCATGAATAAATAAATAAAATCTTAAAAAAAATAAAAACAATATGTAGCTAGGATATGATTTACTGCCGGAAATGGTTTAATCTTACCTAGTACTCTGAAGCTTAGCTATGTGTTTAGGAAAGAGCAGCTTCAGTTGGAAGTAAACACTTGATTAAAAGGCATAAGATGTTAAGAAATATTGAGAAGACACTTAGAATATAACTCACAAGGATTCTGTGTAGAAGAAAAATAGTTGGAAGCTTTTACAGGAGATGTTTGAATTGAGATGATGACACTCCATGATAATGGTGCGTTTCCAATGCAAGTTGAGTTATCTAGAGGCCATTTTGCAGAAAATTACCACTTATATAAAAAAGAATATTTTAAACTGTAATGCAATAATAAAATTACTTATAGAGCTGAAACTAATATAACACCATATATTAATTTTACCTGAATTTAAAATAAATAAAATAATAAAATCACTTATTTCTGCCACATGATTTTTCTTACCAAATGTACTTTGCAACCACCATGTATGTCATATGTTTTCCAAACAAACAAAAACAACAAAAAACATCTCTTTTCAAATGGATATTAGCTTTTAAGCAGAGGCATTAAATTAAAATCATTCTTGTTGTCCCTCTCCTATTTTTTCTTTTTTCTAGGATCAAAGTTAATTTCTTTTGGTTCTTTTGCTGATAGTTTTTTTAATGTGATATTCCTATTCAAATAGAACTTGGAGAATAGAATTCTCTGTCTCCTCAATGGAAGTGTTTAATTAATCCTTATGAAACTGGCTTTTTGTTTTAATACATTAATTTTGAAAAAAAAAATCGGGAAAAACCAGGTACATTTCTCTGGCCAGAGATGGTACTGAGAAGCTTGCAAGTGTTTAGGACTATGAACAATAACACAATGCTTGCCTCAGCATGTTTTCATAATACAATCAGATTCAAACCTCTACATCTTTAGGGAAAACTTTGAAAAAGAAAAGTGGATACAAAAACACATTTTATGGAATATATGTTTGCCAATTTCTACAAAGTTAAGAATTTATATATATATAAATATATATATTTTATATTTATATTTATGTATAAATATATTTATATGTATTTATGTATATTATGTATTTATATATTATATAAATTATATATAAATTATATATTATATATTTATAAATTATAGATTATATAAATATATTAATATTATATATATTATATATATATAAGCAAGATAATTTGTAAATTCAAATTTGTAAACTTTTATAAAGTGTAATAACTTTGTCATACTTTACTTTTAAGGAAGCTTTATTTCAACTTTTTTTTAAAAATAATTACTGACCTTTTATGTTTATTCAAGATCTGTTTATGTTTATTTTGGCCTGTCATGTTTTTTTTTTTTAATTATTTATTCATGAGAGACACAGATAGAGAGAGAGGCAGAGACACAGACAGAGGAGAAGCAGGCTCCATGCAGGGAGCCTGATGCGGAACTCGATCCCGGGACTCCAGAATCACGCCCCGGGCCAAAGACAGGTGCCAAACCACTGAGCCACCCAGGGATCCCCCCATTTCAACTTTTTACATCATTTTTTTCTGAATATTTCCTGCTTGCTTTTGGACCCTCTAATAGAAACTGGTATCTGTAATCCATAGGCTTCTTAGTAAAACTCAGATATTTTTATAATGTATGCAGAGGGTGAGAATTAGTAATGAAACCCTGCCTTCCTGAATTTATGGGCATAGATGTTCCAGGACAAGAACATGTTTCAAATTGCTTTTTGAAAAAGTTTTTGTAAAACATATGTATTTTTAGAACAAGTGGTAATTTCTATAGAAGTCTTTACTATTGACCTTTCTCTAGCCTGTAGAATCCTGTACTCATTAACTCCCTAGGAAAAAGGTGTTTGAATGGAATTTACAGTCTTCAAAATTTATCTAAGTGTGAAAATCCACACTAGATAGGTGAGAACTATTTCTTTGATAGATTTCTAGATACCTAATACATAGCAGTTTTTGATCTTTTTCTCTTTGATGGCATTTGATACGTAATCCTGGTCCCCATGACAACAATGACCCCAAACTCCCTGGAACTGAGATTTCTTTTGCTTCTCTGTAGGAAAGCAATGCTAATGGTGATGTTGAGTAGTCAGAAATGTGTTGTTTGCTTCTTAAAAAGCAAAATGCATCCTCCTCCAGATCTAAGCCTAGTGTTTTTCTTTGGAGATGTTAACCATTTAATTTGTCTAACTCTTATAAAGAATTCATTAAATGCCCTGTCTTACAACTGTACTGACATTTTTGGGCTGTGTCTCAATATGTTTATAGTTACAATTTTGCTTGATAACTTTTAATCTTCACAATGGTAAACTATTTAAGAAAACTCTTTACAGATGACATTTATGTTTGGAAATCAGTGGGATTATTTCATTTGAAAGCACACAATTCTTATTTTGTCCTAATAGAGAATACCACGTGTTGACTTTTTTTCTTTCAAACTACTGGATTTGAATTAAACATGTACACTAAACATAATTTTTAAAGCATTGCTTTGATTTTAAAGTAATATCTGAACTACATTTTTAATTTTGGAAAAATGGCCCTTAATTAATTGAATGTTACACAGTGTTGTATTTGAGAAGAGTTAATTCACTGATTTAAATTTTATTTAAAAAATTAAAACTACCACCTGTCTCTAACTCTTTCTTAATAGGGTTGACTTTGCCTTAGACAGAAATAAACATCCTCAAGGTGAAAAATTTATGTTTGGATTAGTTATCTTTTTCTGTTAGATGATTATATATTTATTGATTTATTGTCCTGATATTAACACTGTAGTTCTCAAATGGTGAAATTCTAGATCCTTAGGAAACTGACGGATAGCTAGTTTTAGGAAAGTAATTAATTGACGGGATTTCTGCGTCGTCCTCACAGGCCAGATTACTTATATATGAAGGTAACCCAGTTCCCAGGTAATTGTTTTTTATTATGAATTCTCCCTACCCGAAAGCAGGTAGGCATTGCTATGAAATGGTGCATGTTTATGTTTGGGGCATCACTGAGTGCTAATTCCTTCTAAGTGATCTGTTAATATGAAGCCCAATGGAAATGAACAACTATTAATTATTATTAGACAGTACTTTTATACGACAGTAATACAAAAAACTATCTCTACTTTTCATTTAAAAATTCAACATTGAAAGGGATGAAGTAAGTGAAGAGAAAAATGTTTCTAATTTACCTTCAACATTTAGCAAAACAACTACTGTGTTGAAAATACTCTGTTTTTACTATTCTGTATCACTCCACATAGGCTTGAAATCTGACTTTGTAAACTGTCTGGAGAGAATGGGTATACTAGTTAATACAGAGTGGTTTCTTGTGATCACCATGAAGACCTCCTTTAGGAAAGTATCACTTAGGCTCTTTGCTCACGACAGATATATACCACAATTACTTTATCTATTCATACATCGATAGACACTGAGATTGTTTTCACATCTTGGGTAAATAATGTAGTGAACATGAGGGTGTATGTATCTTCTCAGGTTAGTGTTTGTTATTTTGGTTTTGTTTCTATTTTTGGACAAATAACCAGAAATGGAATTTTTGGATGCTATGGTAGTTCTATTTTAATTTTTTGAGGAACTTCCATACCATTTTCCATAGTTGCTGCACCAATTTACATTCCCACCAACAGTGACAAGGGCTCCCTTTTCTCCACCTTTTATACTCATGACTGATTCATTCTATAACTGGAAGCCTGTATCTGCCAGTCTCCTTCACCCATTTTGCTATTCCCCCTTCCTCCTCCCTCTGACAACCATCATTTTGTTCTCTATATTTACAGGGCTTATTCTGCTTTTGTTTCTTTATTCATTTATTTGGTTTTTAAGATTCCACATGTGAGTGAAATCATATGGTATTTGTCTTTTCCAATCTGACTTATTTCACTTATCATAATACCTTCTAGATCCATCCATGTTGTTGCAAATGGCAAGATATCTTTTTTATGGCTGTGTAATATTATGTGCATTATCTATCTATCATCTATCTATCACACTTCCTTATCCATTCATCTGTTGCTGGGCACTTACGTTGTTTCCATATCTTAACTATTGTAAATAATGCTGCAATAAACATAGGGGTCCATATATCGTTTTGAAATAGTGTTTTCATTTTCTTTGGGTAAATACCAAATAGTGAAATTATTGCATCATATGATATTTCTTTTTTAAATTTTTTGAGGAACCTCCATACTGTTTTCCACCATGGCTGTACTAATTTACATTCCCACCAATAGTGCACAAGAGTTCCTTTCCCTCCACATCCTTGCCAACATCTATTCTTTCTTTCTTTCTTTTTTTTTTTTAACTATTCTGACAGGTGTAAGGTGATATCTCATTGTGGCTTTGATTTGCATTTCACTGATGATGAGCGCTGTTGAACATGTCTTCATGTGTCTATTGGCCATCTGTATGTCTTTGGAGAAATGTCTGTTTATGTTCTGCTCATTTTTTAATTGGATTGTTTGGGAGTTTTTTGGTGTTGAGTTGTGTAAGTTTCTTTATTCATTTTAGATATTAACCCCTTATTAGATATATCATTTGCAAATGTCTTCTCCAATTCAGTAGGTTTATTTTTTATTTTGCTGATAGTTTTCTTCATTGTGCAAAAGCTTTTTATTTTGATGTAGTCCCAATAGTTTATTTTTTTCTTCTGTGTCCCTTACCTTAGGAGAGGTATCTAAAAAATATTACTATAGCTGATGTCAGAGAAATTGCTGCCTGTGTTCTCTTCTGGGATTTTTATGGTTTCAGGTCTCACATTTAGGTATTTAATCCATTGTGAGTTTATTTTTGTGTGTAGTGTTAGAAAGTGGTCCAATTTTGTTCTTTGGTATGTAGCTATCCAGTTTTCCCAGCACTATTATTAGAGAGACTGTCTTTACCCCATTGTGCATTTTTGCCTTCTTTGTCATAGATTAATTGACCATATAAGCATGGGTTTATTTCTGGGCTCTCTATTTTATTCCATTGATCTATGTATCTGTTTTGAATGTACAGATCTTTCACCTCCTTGGTTAAATTTATTACTAGTTATTTTATTCTTTTTGATGCAATTGTAGATGGAATTCTTAAAATATTTCTCTTTCTGGTGGTTTGTTATTAGTGTATAGAAATATAACACATTTTTGTATATTGATTTTTGTATCCTAAACTTTACTAAATTTGTTTATTAGTTTAACAGTTTTTTGGTGGAGTCTTTAGAGTTTTCTGTATGTAATATCAGTTTATTTTCAAATAGTGAGAGTGATACTTCTTTCTTTCCAATTAATTTTTTTTTCTTACCTAATTGCTGTGATGAGGACTTCCAATACTATGTTGAATAGAAGTGGCAAGAATGGGCCAGTTTGTTTTGTTCCTAATCTTAAAGGAAAGGCTTTTAGCTTTTCAGACTTTAGTATAATGTTAGCTATAGGATTGTTAGATATGGCCTTTAAAAAAAAATTTTATTTATTTTTCCATGAGAGACACAGAGAGAGAGACGCAGAGACATAGGCAGAGGGAGGAGAAGCAGGCTCTATGCAAGGAGCCCAATGCGGGACTCGATCCTAGAACTCTGGGATCATGCCCTGAGTGAAAGGCAAATGCTCAACCACTGAACCACCCAGGAGTCCCTATATGGCCTGTTTTATATTAAGATACATTCCTTTTATATCACTTTGTTGAGAGTTATCACTACTTAAAACAACTCTGTGAGGTCAAGAGTGCTTAGTTATCTTTATTCCATTCTAGAACTGAAAAAAGTACTGTAAAGGCTTGATTAAACCATATAATGAAAAAAAATTGTCATTCTGGAAATGGATTTAAAGAAAAAAGAGATTGTCTTGACTTCGCCCGTGGTTCTTGTGATTAAAACAAAACAAACCAAAAGACCTACTGGTGACAATTTCCTCAATCACTAAAAAGTTTTGAATTTTACATTACCTGTAGACTTAAAATCTAGGGATCATTCAAAGTTTTTTGACTTAAAATTTTATGTCACTGAAATTTCTGAAACTTTATAATATTCTGTTCAGAAACCTAGATTTATAAAAGGGGATATTTAATGCTTATGATTTTAGGAAGTTATGGATTCATATATTATAAACCGGAACCTCTCCCTCCAAATAATACTAGAAAAAGCAACTGACAGAGAATGAAACTAGATAAATATATTTAGATGAGTGGACAGTTTAGCTAAATTAATCATGGGTGATAATGGTAAGTGAAATTGGCAATATTTTATGTTAGTGACTTGGGTAGACATTTGAAAAACTAATTTATCAGGCTTGAGGATGTCATTAGGCAGACAGTGGGGAAATGATGTTTGCCAATGCTTTGGCTGTTAGAATTACACGTCTGAAAAATCTAGCTATTTAGCTGATGGTGAAAAAAAAAAAAAAGAAAGAAAGAAAATCTAAGGGGACAAATGTATAATAGGTATTAATTATAGACCAGGAGCAGAAAAGTGGCAGTCACTGCAAAATCCAATCTGCAGATGTGTCTTGTTTAGCCAACAGAGTGTTTTTGTAATGATTTTGAATTTGAAACACTTTAAGCAGGTCAGCAGGCATTTTAGGTTTTACAATATCCTCTCTGTCCTTCCCCATCCAGGTTCCTAATAAGGCCTCTATTAGCTCTAGTGATGCCTTACTAAGAACTTGAAAAAATCACCGGCTCTGGGAGCATGAAGCCCCAAGGTACACAGCTGTGAGGAGAACAGGGTCTGGATTGTGGCTATTATTGCTATTCTGCCTTGAGATTTTGTGAAATTTAGAAACTGCTTACCTTTGTCTGGAAATTCTTACTACTGGCTTATACCCTTTTTCTTCACACATGGATGCTATCTGTCTGGCCCCCGAAGGCCTTTCATTATTAACCCTAAATTACAATTAGACTCTGTCTTTATGACATCATGGTAGTCATAGTCTAAACAAATTTAATTGACCAGTAAATAATTTACTTTGGAGAGAATGCTGAAATCAGTATTTTTTTTCTTTTTTTCCGCACTGTATTATCTAACTTTTTCTTATATTGACACATCAGGAATATATAGTTTTTAATGGTAAAAGGAAAATTAATATAAGAAAATATGGCAAGCCAATAGATTTTTATTTTATTTTTATTTTTATTTAAAGATTTTATTTATCTATCACATGAGCAGGGAGGAGGGGCGGAGGGAGAAGGGGAAGCAGCCTCCCCACTGAGCAGAGAGCCTGATGGGAGGCTCCATCCTAGGACCATGGGATCATGGCATGAGGCAAAGGCAGACACTTAACCAACTGAGCCACCCAGGCACCCCAAGGGATTCTTTTTTAGGCATCATTAAATAAACATTATATGGGATCCCTAATATAGTTATGTACTTTTGAAAAATTTTGCTTAAGTTTGCACTTACATACAACTATTAGAATGGCATATCCTTCTTATGAAGTACAGAAATAAGTAATATTTCTACTTTGGTGCTTCACCAATTAAAGGAAGATAGGCATCTTAATAGATTACTAAGAAAACCAACCAAATGAAAAAAGGAATCAAAAAGAGTACATGTGATGAAATATAAAAAAAATAAAAATAAAAGCAATCATAATATTTAAGTTGGGTAAGGTTACGCTGATTAGACCTTTGTTAGCATATTTAGGTAGACCAGGCTAAATATTACCTGCTAAATCAATGCCATTTAAAAATAACTTATTTTATATAAAGCTTTATTTTACTGATAAACTGATAATTGATAGTTTTCTTTTCCTTTGAATAAGCACATTGGGTAATTGGCTAGAGGGATATGGAAAACAAATCTTATTATCCGTGACTCCTAGGTTTAAGAGGGTGGAGAAAAGAACTACTGGCCCAAATCTTCTTTTGCCTCTGTTCTTCTTCAGTGCTGACCATTGTTACATGGCAGGGCAATAGTGTCAGTGCAGATAAACCACCCAGTGTATGCATTCAGTGGCATCCTATGCCAATATATATCTCCCAGAGGTATGCTGTGTCATCCCGTATGCTGTGTTCAGGGGGAATAAAATGTCTGAATACTGAGAGTATAAGGCCTAATTATCAGAGAGTATTAGTTAAAGTAGATATTAAATAGCATACAAGTGGAAGTATGGAATAGGTTGCTCAGATGAGATTTTGTTGTAATCTTTCCTTGGAGTATTTTGAATGCTGATCAGGTGTATATTTAAAAGCTCCAAAGGTAATTCTGGGTATGATTTTGCCCTATTGGGGGTCATGCGGAATACCAATCAATGCTGCTCTGCAGCTTGGCTTTACCTATTAATTTATCCTGGATCCCCAGGTTTTGCTCTGTCTTTTAGCTTTGTCTATCTAATGTGGCATGTTATCTTTGTAATGAGAGGATGAGATAGATCCATTACAGTAAAAGATATGCACTATTAATGAGTTTCTAGCCAGCTATCAAGGTATCATCAAATGTGGTTTATCTTGGTGAATGAAAGTTTGAATGGAAAATTAAGCTCCCATACTGACTGTAGAAGTGCAGTGGATCATTTTGTTCTTTAATGTCACACTTGAGTGGACACACTTCACAGAGCAGTGAATCATGCTTAAAACAAGCAGCCTTTACTTTAACGACAGCAGATAATGCAGCAGAGGTGAATAATAAGTGTTAGCAGTTTTAACTTTCTCTTGCAGTACTTTCTCGCAGGTGCCTGATGGACAATTTACAAAGTACATATGCTATTTTATAGATTGGAACTTGGGATCCAGCCAGTGGCCTGAATATGACAGAAAGTCAAAAGGGAAAGCCAGCCAACATCACAGATTCCTTATCCAATCGTTCTTTAATCGTTACCACCATTTTGGTAAGTATTTGTTTTCCCATTTTTTTTTAGATAAATGTAGATAAACATGGAAGTGGATTAAAAAGGACATTATAATTTGAACAGTAAAGAACAGATTGTAATGTATTTTACAGTTATTTAGCAATTACTGTATAATAGATGAGTCAAGGTTAATTGAGGCACAGTTTTATTGTTAATCTTCAATGATGTGACATGTATTAATGTTTGGGCTGTTTGTGTTGACTAATAATATAGGTTTGCATATTACCAGAAATCATTATATTTCTGCAAGATTAGATATTATTGAAGAATTTTCAATGTTAAGACTTGAATAATGTAGATATATAAGTAAGTTATGTGAGGGACTGCATGTGAACTTTACTTCTGCTTTCATTTCCTGCAAATATATTTTAGAGGGCATGTCATTTATTTTTCAGGATTTTTTTTTTCTATTATAGTTATATTTCAACCTTGCTTTCAATTGTTTTCATTATGGTAAATCACTTTTAGTTTATTTATCTCTCTAATAAAATTAAATGACAAGTGTTTTTATAAGCCAGAAAAATTTTCAAAGCAACTGATGCACTGGATATTTTTACACCTCTTATAATTATATATTTTAATTAGATCACATAGTAATATTTACTTTTCCCACTATGCCATTTAAAATGAGGATTTTAATTTTAGAATAGTCAAGGAGCTCGTATATTAAGTCAGTACTTTCTACTTACAGAATAAGCTTATCAATGCTAGTTCCTATGTCTTCCCAGGTAGTCAATAAGAATGTGAGATTAATGTTCAGAACAAACCACCACATACTTTTAGCATTTGTATAATTTCTAAATTTGATTTATGGTGGCAAATCAAGCCGGGAGGAATTCATAATCTTGTCCTTTTATTAACAACAAGGGATGTCAGATCTCTAGGCATGTCAAAATAAAATAGCTTGGGTTAAAGACTCTTGATAATGAAGCCAAGCTGGTAATCATGAAATGACAGTGATGGAAGTTCATGAGTTTTTTAATCACCCCCTAGCTGAGAATCTCAGTGTGTACTTGCTCCCTATTCATCATATTCGAACTTCCCAAGTTCTCTTCATATCTCCCTACTTTTTCAAAGGTACTCTCATACCCACCAATTTACTGGTCTTGTTCTTCAAATGAAATACTCTCACAAGAAGCTAATGCATCTTTTTTCTGCTTGTATATACTGAATCTCATTTCCTCCTGCTAGGACTATTGCAATAAGTGTATAGCCATCCTTACTGCTGACAGCCTTCTCCCTCTGCAATATACCCCATCCTCAATGTAATGGTCTGTCATTTTCCTGTTTCCCTCCTCATAAATCTTCAGTGAATCCCTATTGACCATTAAAAATTCTCCGAATTATGACCCTGATGTTCAAGACCTTCTGTAATCTTGTCTTCTCCCATCTTCCCATCCTCATTTCCTATTATTCTCTTCCCATTAACCTACTCCCATGACTGTGTTAGCCCTGTTCCTTTTGTCTGTAATATGTTTCCCTCCATTTCTGAGATATTTTTGTACTTGTCAATACTTTACATTATTTGGAATTAATATCACACTATTCTTTACTTATTTCATGTGTGCAGTATTTCTCTAAACATCACTGAACATTTCTCTGAGGAAGAGAATCTGACTATGTCTCATATTTTTACATCATATGTGTCTCCACAATGCTCATAACAAGTGCTATATGAGGAGCATCTGTAGTCTTTAGCACTTGGCACTTCTTTCTGTGTCCTCCTTGATCCAGCCAAATCTCGGAAACATCATTTATCTTATGGTACCAAAACTTTGCTCAATTCTTTACATCTCCCTGTAAGAATCCTATTCATCCTTCCAGACCCATCTCAAATGACAACCACTCCACGAAACTGTCTGATCTCTTCATTAAGTTGTGTATATGTTGCAGGATGTGTGTGAGATGGGAGATTGTGCACTTTATATACACAATACTCTATCATGGCACTTAGTATGCACTATTTTTATCTTAGAAAATTTGTATATATCTGTATTTTCATTTGACCTGAATCTATACAAGGCCAATGATCAAATTTTACACTTTTTGATATTTTAATGTCAGAGAAAAGTGCCCTAGGCACAGCAAGTACTCAAATATTTGTCAAATTACATTAGATAAGCAACATTTAATTAAATGGAAAATTAGAAGAAGTAAGCAACTTTTGAGTGATTATATTTAAATATTTTTCATCTGTGGAGGTTATTGCAAACTTCTTATCCAAACAAAGCAGGTGATTAAGACTATCCATATAATTTCTCAATCTTAATTACTCAGGGTTTTTTTTATAAAAAGCATTCAGATATTTTTCTCAATCATAAACAATTTTGTATGTATTGATAAACAAGTGGTATTCAACCTTAGTTTCATATTAAATCAGGTATAAAGCTTTTTTAAGAAAGTACTTGTACTCAAAAACACGTTTCATTTCATACCTTTTGAAACAATATTTCTGAGCTTTGGACTTTGGAAAGCTTCATTCTTTAAAAAATTCCACAGGTAATTCTGATCTATAAGAATGATTGAGAACAACTGCTTAGATAATTACTCTGTGTAACTAAGACGTAAGATTAACTGTGGAGCATACACTAAGCTTATATCTTAAAAGAGAAGTTATTTATATTTTATTTTATTTTATTTATTTTAAAAAATTCTTAATTTATATTTTAGAGTGTGTCCCTTTATTGGTCTATAAATGATTCTGGTATTTATTAAAAGGAAAGTCACTTTGTTTTTATATCACTTAGTGAAAGAATTCCTGTTCTGAATACTCTGATTGCAAAATATCCACAATTGGGAAAAGAACATATTTAAAGAGATTAGTTACCTTATTTAGTAAGCCTTATGCTTGATGTAATTTACTGATATTTAATTGATATTTTAAGGAGGTTGTGATCAATTGATTTATGTTTGGTTGTCCTTTTCTCAATTGGAGAAATCTCAGTGGAGATTATGACTGTGTTGTGATTATGACTTTGATATCTCCACAAAGAGAAGTTGTGGAGATATCAAAGAGAAGTTCACAAATGCTTCTTCAATATGTTTATTATATGTCTTAAGAAAAGAAACAGTGATGTATCTAGGATTTGGCATTTTTGATGTGGTAATCATAATCAGTTCTATTTCTCTTGAATTTATTTTTATTTATTCTTTTATTTAACAAATGTGTATTGAATGATGATATGCTAAAAGCTTTGTTTGAAGAACAAAACAGACACTGTATCTTCCTACAGGGAGCTTAGAAATTAGTAAAGATTCATAGGGAGGATTACACACACATTTACACATGCGCACACCCAGCCTTATGATTAAGATATAAGAAAAAAACAGGTTAATGCCTTTTATAGGATAATCCTGAGTTATACCTGGAGTCAGGAGTGAAAGGACAAGTCAGGTAGGCCTCCCGTAGAAAATAAACAGCAGATATCTGAAGCTTGAGAATAAATTAGCAAGGTAAAGAAAGAGAAGAAGAGTATTCTTGGTGGAGAGAGCAACATTTGCAAAGGCCCCAAAGTATGAAAGACTGGAAAATTTGCAAAATGGAAAGAAGACCAGGATGGCTGGGCTGGTGCCTTGGTCTGTTTCTCGCTTTATAGAATAAGATTACATAGTCAATTACAAAACAAAACCAAACCCAGGCATTTATTGATTGCTATATGCTAGATCCTGTTCGAAGTACGCTCATATATTTACTCACTTAATTGTCATAATAACCTTTTAAGATAGATATTATTGTCATAATAACCTTTTAAGATAGATATTATTATCAATACCATTACAATTGATAAGCCTAGTGTCCAGATTGCCTAAATAGACTACTAAGCTAAAAAGTAGAGTAGTGGGATTTCAACCCATATGGTTAGCCAACTTGAACAACCAATACTATGAAATGAACACTCCATGGGCCAACTATGGAAAAGTCTAGCAACTATAGTTTATGACCAAAATAACATCTTGATTGAGAATTGTCCCCCTAAAGCAACACTTCTTATCCAGAAATCCCACATATGCTAGAGCACTGATTGCTGTTATGGGTGTGTTCCCAAACATCTAGACATTCCCCTCTGTAGAGACCAAGATTATACAACGCTTTTTTGGATATTTTGGGCCTCTCATTTCTTTTCTCTTTCAGTGTAGCACTGAGTTTTCTTTCAGCCCCTTTAAACAATAATCTCTGATTTTTCTGGACAATCAAAATAGTATTGGAGCTTGTCTTATTTTTTCTTTTCAGTATTGAGATTAAGCATCTTATTCATATATATCTTTTACTCCTCTTCAGCAACACAATCTATGCCCAATATAGTGTATGGGTGCAGCATATAGCTATATCATGGAATAATCATTTTAGAAATCTTTGAACATTTTAAAGAATGTCTATTTTTTTAATTTTGAATGAGACTTATGATATTATATAATTTGGAAATTTACATAACTTCACCTGCAAGTCTGGACCTAAAGCTTTGGTCTACTCATGCCCTCTTCTTCTTCTTCTTCTTTTTTTTTTTTTTAAGATTTTATTTATTTATTCATGAGAGAGAGAGAGAAAGAGAGACAGAGAGAGAGGCAGAGACACAGGCAGAGGGAGAAGCAGGCTCCATGCAGGGAACCTGATGTGGGACTTGTTCCCCCATCTCCAGGATCACGCCCTGGGCTGAAGGCAGGTGCTAAACCACTGAGCCACCCAGGGATCCCCGCCCTCTTCTTAATATACTTCTTATTATCTCTCTGATCTTCAAATTTCAAGTTCAGTTGCTATTAAAGTTCTCTTGCTTTTTAAGTTTGTTGTTATTAATGGAACTAAAAATTTAATCTTGGAATATCTTTTCATTTATAAGGACATTATTTATTTCATAGCAACTGTTAAAATATAAATTCCTAATTGCCAAAAATAATAACAAAAATATTCTGAACAAGACAGAGTGCCCTTGTTTACTTTTTTAAATTAATTAGCTAATTAATTAATTATTTTTACATAGAGTGCTTTTAAAGAATAGTATGTACAGTATTTTCAGTTTATAATCTGGTCCTGTTGTCCTTACTCTTATGGCTCCACTAGCTAGGGGCAGTATCAGGTGACAAAGTATTTAAAGTCCATATAGGGAATGCCTGTTTTCCCTCTGAGTTCTTGGTTTACAGCAGATTTTTTCAAGCCTGTCTAAATATGTGGAGTGTTTCCCACTGTGCTACTCCTCCATAATAATTGATTTTTGTCCATCAAAAGATTACTAACACTTAAATGCCACTGTACATGTTCTTTCACTTCATGGCTAGTCACACTTTAGTGTACAAATGACTATGAATTTGGTTTTTTATTTTGTTTATTTTTGGAAAAAATCACTTATGGAGATTCTTTCCTTCTGGTTGCTCAATGAATTTAAAAAATGTGCTTGCGTCTGCAACCTAGTCTTATATTTTTATTTTTTAGATTTTCCTGGCACTTCCTGTAAGGTTATGTAGTTCAGTATCCAGTTTACTTGCTTAGGCTTGTAAAGCTTTATTGTTGCAGCCCACAGATACAGAAGGCTTATCTGGGAGCAAGCTTCCAAGGACAATGGGAAGGTTTCACAGTACAAAAGATGAAGTGACCGAATCATCCCCTAAATGGTTCTGCAGCTTCTTCTATAATACCAACAAAAGCAGATTTCTAGGGCTTCAAATCTGCCGCTGCAATACATGTTCCCCTCGATTCTTCTCTTTCCATTGTCACAGAAGGACTGTCAAGCACATAGTTCTTTAAGTTGCTAGCATTCGGGCTTGGAAGCCCAGACACTGCAGCTTCACAAAGAAAAAGATTTTCATTCTTAGTAACACCTTCACCATTTCTAAGCAGTTTTAAACATGTATTGTGGAGATAATAAGATCAAAATAATTTAAGAAAGATGTAGTAAATACACACACCCAAGTACTACTTAAATGTTAGCGTCTGAGATAAGAGTACCTCATTCAGACTCAGACTCCTCTAACCCAACTCCTGCAACTAGCTTGATCAAAGGCAACCAAACCTTTTCTCACCATATTTTTCTTCTGTTTCTGGGATCCTGCTGGTATTAAATTTTCCTCTCTCTCATTCTTGCTTAAATAGTTCAATGTATTTTATTTCAAATAATTGTTAATATTCTCTTGGACCCTCAGATCAACTGGATAAACATAAGACTATTGGTGGTGGTACTCTAGAGAAAGAAAGCTGTGTTTTAATGTGAAATTAGGCATAATTTTTAAAAAGATTTTATTTTAAAGTAATCTATACAATCAATGTGGGGTTCGAACTCACAACCCCTACCTAGATCAAAAGTTACATACTCTACCAACTGAGCCAGCTAGGCATCCCAAGGCATAGTTTTTAAAACCTTAGGTCTTAATCTTTAAAGATTTTATAAGTGACCAGCATCTCCTTTTTTATCCATATAATCTCTCTCTCACATACATACATGTGCTCCCTTCATCCTTCTTTATTAAATCTACAAATGCCACCATAATAAAGATCCTTAAGTTTTTATTTTGCTGTTTTATTCTTTTTCATTGCCCACATTATTGTCAATACTGTAATTTTGTTGAAGCTTGTTTTATTATGATCAATGTATTAAGTTTGGTATGGAAGAATGAATAAAGAAGTCTGAATCTCTGGTTAACCACAGGAAGCTACACGAAACTGCAGTATTTTTGCTCTCATTGTCAAAGGCATCATCATGATAGAACCATGTAAAATTATACAATCTAAATTTCAGGCTCAGCCTTGATCTGAGTGGATGTCTAGTATCAAACTCAACATGCATTAAGCCTTCTTCACTTCAGGCCTTACCATACCTCCTCCTACTATATTTCCAAACTCTGTTTATGTTTCCAATACTTTTCAATTCACTCAAACCAGGGGTTTGTTTCTTAGATACCTCAGTCACTTTAAACCCCATATTCACAATTCAGATATCAATAATAATAATAATAATAATAATAATAATAATGACAGATGGGTTATTTTAAAACAGTTTAACAAAAAAGTGAGTAAAGGAACATTTCGAACAAGTGAGATATGATCTGTTTGTGGGTGCTATGGAATGGGAGATTTGTAGAGTCTGATTTGAGAGACATTGTACCTATGAGGAAGAGGAAGTGATGATAACCTCGAAAAATCAAGTAGGAGATTTGTTAGGGGCAATATAAAGGGGCAAAAAAAATTAGGAATGTGGATGAGGACTTCAAGTTAAAAGCTAAGTATGGGGCATTAGCCTTGTCATAGAGCATGATAAGGATATTGGGAAGGGAGATAGTGAGTTTTACTTACTCATCTATGAATGGAGATGTTGGCAATAACTTTTGTGTAGTCAAACCTTGATTATTTATGTAAGAAGCTAATAAATTAGATTCAGAAATGAGATGCAGGAGATTAACTAATAGGTACAGTCTCTTTTCCCATCAAACCTTTTACTGGAAGAACAGTGAAATAGCACATTTGATTGATTTGAGTTTGAATTTTTTTTTTCTTTTCCTCTTTGTTCTTTCTCTTAGGAATTAAGCTAATAAAATATGTAATGGCCAAAATACAAATACCAGTACAAAGACAAAAACAACCAAAATCTCCAATCTAAACTGATAATTCTGTCAAGTGATAGAAATAAATTGCAGATCAGTATTTACTAAAGTATGAATGATAATCACTAACCGTAATCCTCTCATAAGCCCTTATTGCTCTGACATCAGTATCTTTCCTGAAATATTGGTGAACAGCACAATTAGCAAACGTCTAACCCTTTCCTTAAAAGTTAACCTCAACTTATTGCCCAGTTATTATTTCTATAGGCTTTGCTTCAATTTCAAATGATTATATATTACATTTCAGGGGGAAAGATGTCCCTTCATGTTCCCAAACCCCAGTAAATTTTCTAGATATAGAGTAAAAATAAAAACTTTTCATGGAACAATAATTATGGCCAATAAAGATTTAGTTTTTTTTTGTACATTATGTAAATTATTTTCTAGTTATTCTTCTGAAAGTAGGTAAACATGGTTTGCTACAACTAAGAATGCGGTGATTGTGCCTGCAGTAGTATACTAAAGGATCTGTGTGTGTTTGTAAGAATCACACATTCAAAAGAATGTCTTTGTTTAATAATCTCACAAAACGAAATCAAAGAAAGGCAAGGAAACATCATAGATTGCCCCAGAATGCACTTAAATTCTGGCGGGGGGGGGGGGGGTAGTTACAGGTAAGTAATATACATAGTGTGTTAAAAAGTTATTAAGGTAAAACTTTGCTCTACAGGCCTGCCACATGATTTTATTGGTGCTTTAAAACATAATTTCCAGATTATAAGAGTTATTCATTTTCTATCCGGGAAGTTCATGTGGAAGTGCCTTTTTTTTTTTTTTTTTTTGATTTTATTTATTCATGAGACACACAGAAAGAGCAGCAGAGACATAGGCAGAGGGAGAAGCAGGCTCCATGCAGGGAGCCTGATGCAAGACTCCATCCCAGGACCCCAGGATCACTCCCTGAGCGTGAAGGCAGACGCTCAACTACTGAGCCACGCAGGCTTCCCTGAAACTGCCTTTTTAATAATGTCTTGTGATATTGAAATGGGGTCTGTTTTCCAGTCAAGAGAACAACAGATAAGCAGAGATGGAGATTCTCTCATCAGTAGTTTTTGATCCTAACAAACCAGTCGTCCTTAGTATTGCCCTTTCTTGAAAATCATAAGTTGTTCTGATGGTATATGCTAGCTTTTCCCACTTTTTTTCTCTTGCTATTCTCACTTCAAATTGTGATAACCTGTAGTGCACCATAGGCTTCTGACGTGAATGTTAATTAGGGAGGCAAAATTCAGAGCCATAGTGAATAGAAGGAATTTGAAAGACTAGGATTCAGACAATGGCAAGACCTTTCTCAGCTCTACAGCAGTAAAAGCACAATGGTTGGGACAGCAAAGGCCAACGAAAGAAAGAAAGAAATAACCCCATCCTGTCAGTGGAGTAATAACCATCAACTGTGCAGTTATTTGTGCTGATCTTTTGCTTATTTTTGTTGGTCGTTTCTTGTGACTGTGAATTGCAGGATATTCTTAGCCTGTCTGGTTAAGTTTCTACATATTTTCCCCACATCTAGAGTGGTATAAATCATTAAAATGTAATGAAATACTAGTACTCAGAGTAATTCCCTTAAATACATGCTCTCTTTCCATTTTGAAGATCAAACTTTATTGTACTCTTTATGAAACTTCCTTAATTCAGCTAAGAAAAAAATCACAAGACTTTTAAAATGCAGTTTGGACAGTGGTAGTAGAGAAGTAAAATTATAAGCTTGAAATTGTCTGTAGACCTTGGATAGTATACGAGGTTATAAAACCAAATAGTTATTGATCTTTACAAATGTTAATAATACTAGATGCTTGTTAAATGTTAACAGGTTTAAAAATACCATTTTAAATCATTGCAAAGGAATACCTTATAAATGAATCACTTATGTATAATAGAGCAATCTTCACTTCGGAATTTTTAGAAATACTTCCTAAAACATGATCAACTGAATAAGCATTTAAATCTATTTTTATTTCATAATATTGATAGAGAAATATTTTATTTTTAATCATCTTCCAAATATAATATTCACAGTTTCTTTCATCCTCATTAACCAAAAGTTGACTAATTGAAAATAAGGCTCCAAAAATATCTTTTATTTTTCACCAGCATAATAAATGTTTCCATGAAATTTTCTTAAATAATTAAGTATATATTTTTGAAGCAACTAAGGGTAAATATAATAGCAACCAACTATTTTCAGAGGAAAAACATGCAAGCCGTTTAAAGTTAGAATAAGAATATTGCTTCTTTATTCTGCTTGGAGGTGTTTGATGGTGGCTCGGCGTCCCACCTGGCAGATGGCCTGGCACCCCTCTGCCAGCTGTCAAGCAGGACACAAGGGCTGGACAGTTACTTTATTTTATTTTTTTTAAGATTTTCTTTATTTATTCATGAGAGACACAGAGAGAGGCAGAGACATAGGCAGAGGGAGAAGCAGGCTCCCTGTGGGAAGCTGGATGTGGGACTAGGTCCCCCGACCCCAGGATCACGACCTGAGCTGAAGGCAGTTGCTCAACCACTGAGCCACCCGGGTGTCCCCTGGACAGTTACTTTAGAAGAGCTACTTATGATGTTCCCAGGTCAGAGCTAAAGCAAAACAGAAGATGAAGGAACAAAGTGTGACATTGCCCTCCATTAAGAACCTGGATTTCTGTTTGGGTTTGCCCTCTATTTTTCATCTTTAATTTACTCTGTCAGTACTGAAATTTCTTTTCTAGATTCTGGTGTTGGTTTTATAAACTATAAATGAATTATTAGAGTCATCTGCAAATTTGTAATCAAAGCACTCACTAGATGTCTATAATGGAAGCTATCTTCATCAACATTGAAAAAGTTATACTTCCTCTTAACTTTCCAATAAAACTCTCAGGAAGATTCAGGGGAAAAAAATCAACGTAAAAACAATGAAAACATAGTGATATCATAGGCTAAAGTTATAAAGAGACATACGCCATAATTTCAGTAAAACATCATCAAATAGAGTTTATGGGGACAGGATACTGATTATTTTCTAAAATAGCAGGTTTATGGGCCCTGCTTATGGGTTCAAATACTGGGATTTTATATTTTTATGACAAAAAGATAGGAAAATATTTTACACTTCCCTTACTTTGAAGTCACCTTGTGGAAATATTTCAGTATTTAAGAATTCTATAATTAATTATCTTTGGTTGTTTAGGA
Organism: Canis lupus dingo; assembly: GCF_003254725.2. Lineage (NCBI taxonomy): Eukaryota > Metazoa > Chordata > Mammalia > Carnivora > Canidae > Canis > Canis lupus. Next base: position 59,984,294 of record NC_064254.1, read on the forward strand.
ATTTAATCATACATTTAATAGATAGCTAAATTTCATCTCTTCCTCTACTAATTTTTGTTTGCTTTTGTGTTGTCTTATTTTATCTATTTTTTTATTTTTTGGATTTGATGAACTTCATTCTCTAAGCCTGTTTTCCTTATTTTATTTTAATTTTTTAAAATATTTTATTTATTTATTCATAGAGACACAGAATGAGAGAGAGGCAGAGACACAGGCAGAGGGAGAAGCAGGCTCCATGCAGGGAGCCCCATGTGGGACTCGATCCTGGATCTCCAGGATCACACCTCAGGCTGCAGGTGGCGCTAAACCCGCTGCGCCACGGGGGCTGCCCTGTTTTCCTTATTTTAATTGTATTTTTTTCTTGTTATTATGTGCTAATAGACTTTTTTCTCAAGAAGTCTTTTTATACCTAGTTTTCAAATTAATTATTTTTCAGGAATGGTCGTAAAGTATTAGTGAATACATTGGTCATCTGCAGGTTATCATTAACTTTTCTAGTTGTATTTATTATTCTGATGAATGTATTAATCAATTGCTATATGGTAATCATAGCTGTATTCCAGAGATAAGCTATTATTGGATATGACTGAAACATATTTCAGTGGATAGCTAGCTATATTTTGTTATATTGTTTTTAGGTATTCTTTGGTAGTGACCGCTTCATAGGAACAGTGTCCTAACCACTTTCTTAGTTTGTTATGTCAGTGTTTGCTAACTTCATTTAAGAAGACTAGGACTAGTTTCGCAATATTTGCTATGCTCTAAAACAGCCTGTGTATCATGAAATCATTTGTTTCACATTAGGTTAAGAATAAAAATTTCACACTATTTAGATATTTTCTGGAAAGATTTCTGAAATATTATAATTTCTTTTATCACTATTGACCTATTCATTTATTTACTTATTCCTGCATCAGTTTTCTATTGTACATTGGTATATATCAAGATATTCACATTTATCAACAGATTTTCACATAAGGTCATCATATAAGTTTTAAAATCTTTCCTGAGTCCCTTTCTCATGTGAAATTCTGTGTTTTTAAAATTTTTCTTTTCCCTTAGAGTTGAAGAGAACTTATTTTGTTATTGTTGCTTTTACAAAAAGATGTTTATAATTTAGTAATTTCCTTCTTTCTTATTCACTGCTTCACTTATTTTTTTTTTCTATTTCCTTATTTTCCTCCTGCTTTTCTTGTGTTTTTTAGGTGTCAATTTTCTAGCTTTTTTTTATTTAAATGTTCCACTTATTTATTTTGTTTTTATTTAATGATAAATTCGTATAAGGGGTAATTTTTTTCTGCAAATTGCTTTGAAGATTCTTCTTTTTCTCCTCGTTCTCCTTCTTTTTTGTTAAATGAAAGTAGCATAGCTTTATGGTTAGCAGAATGCTATGGAATAAGCAGAACCTTCATCTCTCAAACTGCACCAGGCTTTGAAATTCTGGTAATAGTCATTAGATAATGCATGTAAATAATATGTTTTCTGAAAATTCTTTTTAAATTCCACACATGTCTTAAACTGTATTGAGGGAAATTTAGATTTTAACTTAGTTTTACTGAATGTAGTATTTCTGGTCTTTTTAAATGTTAACTTTGCCATCTTTAGGGCTATTGTTTGGTGTCAGAAAGTACCTTTTTTTTTTTTTTTTTTTAAATTTATGATAGTCACACAAAGAGAGAGAGAAAGAGAGGCAGAGACATAGGCAGAGGGAGAAGCAGGCTCCACGCACCGGGAGCCCGACGTGGGACTCGATCCCGGGTCTCCAGGATCGGGCCCTGGGCCAAAGGCAGGCGCCAAACCGCTGCACCACCCAGGGATCCCCAGAAAGTACGTTTTTTAGTCTGATATATATTTTTTTTAATTTTTATTTATTTATGATAGTCACACAGAGAGAGAGAGAGAGCCGCAGAGACACAGGCAGAGGGAGAAGCAGGCTCCATGCACCGGGAGCCCGATGTGGGATTCGATCCCGGGTCTCCAGGATCACGCCCTGGGCCAAAGGCAGGCGCCAAACCGCTGCACCACCCAGGGATCCCCCCAGAAAGTACTTTTTTAAATGAAGAGTATATGTTTGCCAATTTTTATTCCTTTCATATTACGTGGCAAAATGGCTAAAATATAAAATTCTTAAGTTTTTCAAGATTTTTTTTCTCTAAAACACTTTTGATGTTTTTTTTCATTGCTATAATTCTCCTTTTCTGATTAGCCAGTTTTATTTTCCACTATTTAATGCTTATGAAACTATTTCTTCCTTTACCTCTGTGATTGATTTTCATATATTTATTTTGGCCAAGGTGGGCGTAGGTAAAAAAAAAAAAATCAATCAATTTGCAGTTTTTTATGAAAATATCATTACATCATCTCAAATGCTCTTACCAAACTTTAAAAAAGCTTCTCAAAGTAGGGGGAGATCAGATTACCTATGAGTTTCTTATATGTCTTTGGAGGCATACTTGAAGCTGTGTTCTGCTGCAAACTGGTCTCCTTCTGTTGCAGGCCTCTTATTCAGCTGTCATCTGAGACTTCCTTTCACCATCACCCTGAAAATTCTACTTGCCTTTCTCCTTTCCTGGAACCCCATTTCCTGGATCCTAGGATTCTTCTTCTTCTCCTTTTATTTTTTATATATATTTTTTGAATTTTGTTAGAGTATAAGCTATAATAGCATCCTGAGAAAGGTCTCATGACAGGCTAACATTTTAGACCTTGTATATTGAAAATCATTGCTTCCTGTGTATAGAATTATAGGTTGAATTCTTTGGAAGACCTTGCTGCATTTGTCTTCTCCTATTGTAGCCATCCACGTGTGCATGGTCATTCTGATTCCTGATCCTCTGTAGGTAGATTATATTTTTTCTCTTCTATGGACAATTGAGGATCATCTCTTTCTTCAGAAGCTTGGAAATTTCACTAATGATATACTCTGGGGTCTGGAACTTTATTTTTTTTCTTAAACATTCTCTTGAGTTTAGATTCCTGATGTCTAATTATAGTAGCTAGGTGTTACACATGTATATTGAATATTAGAAATTTATTTTTTTAGAGATTTTATTTATTTATTCATGAGATACAGAGAGAGAGAGAGAGAGAGAGAGACAGAGACAGAGACAGAGAGAGACAGAGAGAGAGAGAGAGGCAGAGACACAGGCAGAAGGAGAAGCAGACTCCATGCAGGGAGCCTGATGTGGGACTCGATCTCCAGACTCCAGGATCATTCCCCAGGCTGAAGGGGGCACTAAACCGCTGAGCCACCCGGGCTGCCCTGAATATTAGAAATTTAGATGGACTGAATAAAGGTGTGCTGTTAGTACAGAATAAACACCAGCTTTCAAAGATTCAGTATTAAAAAAAGAAGGAAACATCTCAATTTTATATTGAGTATAGGCTGAAATATAATATTTTGGATATGTTAGGATAAATAAAATATATTATTAAAATTAGCTTCTCCTGTTACTTTAACTTTTTTTTTTTTAATGTGGCTACTAGAAAATTTTAAATTACATATGTGACTCTTACTTGTAGCTTGCATTATATTTCTATTCAACAGCGATGGTCCAGAATCTTGCTGGGATCATTCAACCTGGAAACACATGTTCTTCAGTTCTCAAATATTTTAAAATATATTTATTTAATAATTTCCTCTTGGCCTTTTTCTCATTGTCTCTCTCCCTCTGGTCACTGGTTAACTGAGTATTAGACTTTTCAGCACCACATAAATGACAGTTTCTGTGTTTTTGTTTTAAATGTTGATGCCTAGGTCCCATGTCCAGATATTCTACCTTAATTGATGAACTCCTCAAATGTTAATATTGTTTGAAATCTTCCCAGATGATTTTAATAACCCTCTAATTTTATCAGATAATTTCATCTTGTGTTTTTAAAATTCTATTTTCTGAAAGAGTTCCTCAACTTTGTCCTCTAGCCCACCAATTATTTATATATATGTAAATTTTATTTAATTAATTTATTTTTATTAATTTACTTTTTAGAGAGAGACCCAGCGTGGGGCAGAGGGAGAGTGAAAGAGGGAATCTTAAGCAAGCTCTACACCTACCTAATGCAGAGTCCATTGTGGGCTTGAGCTCACAACCCCAAGATCATAATCTGAGCTGAAACCATGAGTCGGATGTTTAACTGACTGAGCCACCCAGGTGCCCCTGATGATATTTTTAAGACAATTTTTTAGAGCAGCTTTAGGTTCATAGCAAAACTGGGGAGAAAGTACAGAGATTTCTTACATGCTTCCTGCCCCCACATGTGCGTAGTCTCTCCCATTACCAGCATCCCCCACCAGAGTGGTACATTTGCTGCAACTGAGGAACTCTCACTGACACATCATATCTCCCAAGTACATAGTTTACATTTTAATTCATTCTTGGTGTTGCACATTCTGTGTTTTTGGACAAATGTATAATGACATGTATCCACCATTCTGAGTATCAGACTATATTCACTGCCCTGAAAATAGAACTTTTCCTATTAACCCTCCCCATCCAACTCCTGGCAATCATTGATCTTTTTTTTATCATCCCCATAGTTTTATCTTTTCCAGAATATCATGTTCTTGGAATCATGCAGTATATGGTCTTTTCAGATTGGCTTCTTTCACTTGCTAGTATTCATTTAAGATTCTTCATTGTCTTTTCATAGTTTGGGAGCTCATTTCTTTTTAGTGCACTTTATTTATTTTACTTCTATTTTTAATTTGAAGAGCTTTTATACATTCTGACTTTTAATAGCATTGATTTAATATATTTCCCTTTTTGAAGTTTTTGTCTATTTGTTATAGTGTTTCTTTGCTTTTTTTTTTTTTTGATTTTATTTATTTATTCATGAGAGACACACAGAGAGAGAGGCAGAGACACAGGCAGAAGGAGAAGCAGGCTCCATGTAGGGTGCCCGATGTGGGACTTGATCCCAGGACTCCAGGATCACGTCTTAGGTGGAAGGCAGGCGCTCAACCGCAGAGCCACCCAGGCATCCTGATTGTTTATTTTTATTTGTATTTTTGTTTTGTTTCTGTCTTGATGTTAGAGGCTCCTCTCAATTTTTTTTTTTCAAATGTCTTTTCACGTTTTTGAATAAGGCATTCTAAATGGGAATGGAAGTTCTGTGCTGCATATAAAGAGAATTGACCAATAGATGAATAACACCAAGCAGTGTTTTGGAGAGGATCTGGCCTTCTATCTGGAGAATCTAGCAAATACTTAAATCTATGTATCTCTTCTGTCTGTTGCATAATTTCTGAAAGGAATCCTACAGATTGGCAGCTAGCATTCTCAATTAAGAAGGGAAAACAGGATGGAGAACTTACTTTTGACTGATGCAAACTTTAACATGGTACCTGTTCTCTCTAGTTCTCTCTGAATCCAGAGTCACTTGGACTCAATTTCTCCTTCAGTTTTCTGCAAGGTCAGCCTATGGGAGGATGAATAATTTGGAGAATTTACCTAATTTTCTAGTTAATACAGGGTGTGGATCTCTGAGCAAGGACATTTTATGGAGAAAAGAATAAAACATTTTTCAGCTGCCTCCAGGAGACCTTCTCAGTTTCCTATTGTCTTATATTTAATGTCAGTTTTTTCTAAATGATAGGTGAAGTTTCTTTTTTTTTTTAATTTTTATTTATTCATGAGAGACAGAGACACACACACACACACAGAGAGAGAGAGGGAGAGAGAGAGAGAGAGAGAGAGAGAAGCAGAGACACAGGCAGAGGGAGAAGCAGGCTCCCTGCAGGAGCCCAATGTGTAACTCTATCCCAGAACTCCAGGTTCATGCCCTGGGCCAAAGGCAGACGCTCAACTGCTGAGCCACCCAGGCGTCCCAATAGGTGAAGTTTCTTCATCAATTGCATTATAAGTCTGTATATTTTCAAGAATGAAAATTTACAAGGTCATGAATTCCAGCTGGATGAGAAGACCAACCTGACTACCTTTCCCTGCCTTATCAATACACAATTACAGTAATAGAGCAGTGGTGCCACCTACAACTAACAAGAAAGCTGACTGAATTTGGGATTTTTTGTTTTCCATTGCAAGAGGCCACTCTTGTCTTTTAAATATAATTCATTACAACATCCAGCCTTCCTTTTTCACTCTGCTTGACCACTTATTTCTTAAGAGCAAAATACAACAAGGTTTATCTCTTAAGTAGGATGAAACCATTTTTGATGACATGGTTATGCCTTTGTTCCAGTGTTTTTATGACATTCCTACACTACCAGTTATCCTCCACACATAATTTTCTATACAAATGTGATTCCGTGCCCTCAACTTTTGGCAAGACTCTACTATTCTTATTGTTCACTATTGTGAGATTTATATTTGCCCATAGCCTCAGAACTACTTTGGTAAGGAGTTAGGAGAGGCAGTGCCGTGCCTGCTTTCACAAGTCTTTGAGTTATATAAATAACTCTAAGTAGTCCACTACAGATAGAGCACAAAGAATGTGGAAGAGAAATGATAGATGAGGGTGAGTTTTATAGGTCTTAAAAGAAATTTAGATTTTAAACTATCCATAATGGGACAATTTTAAAAGATTTTAAGTACATAAACAATATGATTGGGACTATAAAAAATCTTAGAATTGGAGATAGAATTGTAGTCTACAAGATAGGATTTGGTGAGACCAACCAAAAGGATATTGCAAGAGTGAGAGCTGATAAGGTCCAAACTATGGCAATATCTGAAAGGTTGTGGGGGGAAAGACATCAGATTCACAGATATATAGGATGGAGAATGGAAGATACATGGAATGGGAGATATATAGCAACCAATAAATTTATAAATTGAAGTTTAAGAAGAGGTCAGAGGTTAGGAAGACTTTTATTTATTTATTTATTTTGATAAATATTGCTGGAAACATGATATAAAAAAAAGCAGAATTGGGGTAATAAAAGATGAACATATTACATTTAAATTCCATATGGTATATTTATCTATTTGGCAGTTAGACATGTAGTTCCATAGCTGAAGAGAATGCTCTGGGCTGGAGATGAGATTTGGAGTTATCAAAACAGATGGTGGTGAGAGGCCTGGGCTTAGCATTTGAGTGTCTGTCTTCAGCTCTAGGCGTGATCTCAGGATTCAGGATCGAGTCCCACATTGGGCTCCTTACAGGGAATCTACTCCCTCTGCTTATGTTTGTGTCTCAAATAAATAAATAAATAAATAAATAAATAAATAAATAAAATCTTAAAAAAAATATGGTGGTCAGCATCATGAATATAGGTGATATTGTTCACATAGAGAGCACATGTGAATTATCAGTGAATCTACACCACTGCACATTTCTTTCCTTTCCTGATATTTCTGTGGATTATCTCCTAACACTTGCTGTATTCTTTCTGGCGTAACAAACAACTATAAACTCAGGGCTTCCCAGGAAGATAAAGAGTCTGGGATAGAAAAAAAAATACACTGTCTTTTGAGTCAGGCTCGAGAGTCCATTATCTATATTGAAAATGGGCAGTTGAAAGATAACAATCATGAGACTTTCAAGACCCATAAATCCTGAATTATGTCAGGTACCCCCAACACAATTTTACTTTCTGATCAATATCTGATACTCAGGTTCCAGTCTTTGCATTTTCAATCACAACTTGATCACTTGACATTGATTCCTAATTGCTTCTCTTTATTTGAGCTTTAACTGGTACTTTTAATGACAGATTGTATTCTAAACACACCATAATGACTTAAAAAGAAAAGAACAGACCTCTTCTCCTGGTAGAAATTGTATATGCATTTTGCCTTACTGACATCACTATAGCGATTTCCCCTAGAAATCCACGATAACAGATGAGTCCCCAGGTCCTTCTCCATTCATCAATGTATTTCATTAGGTGCATTCCTCATAAGACATTTATGCCATTAATTTATGTCATTAATTAGATGCCTAAACAAGAATGAGTATTATTAACTCAAGTCCTATAAATTTTATATTCTGAGCTCTCTTAGCCTTGATTCTATGTTGCAATTCATTAAAAAACTCATGAATTTGTTTTCACCATTTTGTTTTAATAAACCAATATTGGACAAGCAAACAAACAAAATATTTTTTGCCACTTTATCTGAGAACTGAAAAAAAGAAATGCCTTTGCAACAAAGCTGTTTGGAAAACATTTCATAGTATATGCAGAATATTTTATGCTTAATTCAAATGTGACTAAAACCACAGACCATAGAATATTTGCTTATATGAGCTTTGCATTCTTTAAAAAAATCAAATTTATATTTTGCCTTTTGAACTTTTAAATTTACAGTTTTTGGCAAATATGATACTCTCTGATATTACAGACAAAATACTACTTCCTTAATACACTGAGCACTTTCTATGCCCTATAGCAATAACATTACATGCTTATCATTTGGTTACATCAGAATTTTATAGTATGCTCCACAGTTCTGATAGGTGTATGATGCAGGCATACCCTACAACTATTGTGTGGTTAAATAGTTTTTGGAAAATATTGAATTAAGGTAAATTCATTAGGTTTCTATATCACTAAGCCTTTAGTAAGTTCATATGTATTGTGGATATCTCAAAGGAAAGAAAATATGTAGAATTTCCAAATATCTTTAATTTCAGAATGTTTTCTTGAAAATAAATTTGTAGAATAATTTCCCAGAAGAATACATTGTGGACAACATTAGGTTAGATCATAATAACTATGAAGTTCTTATTGATAAATATAATGAAATTTACTTCCATATGCAGATTCATGAACCACTTAGCCTACTAATAACAGCAGAGGAGCAGACTGTTTTTCCAATGAGTTAATGTTTGATATCTGAGTTTAATACCTAGTTAAGAAAGTTTTTTCTGAAGGTTGAAGGGACAAATGGAAGTCAGAAAATCTAGGTTTGAATCTTGAGTCTGCCACTTAGATGATTTACCTTGGGCAAGTTACTGAAACTTTCTAATAAGGGTAATAATGACATGCAACTTGAAGTATTAGAGATAGAAATTTGAAAAAAATATATAACATAGTCCCTGACACAAAATTATCGGCAAATGATAATATTAAATGGGTACAAAGTAATCTAAAAATTAAAAGCAATAAATGGTGCTCATATTTACAACTTTCCCCCAAGGCCTTATGATATCTTCTTATGAACCATCATTCTTCTTCTTCAGGCCATGCACCAGTAAAATTCTTCTCTACAACTTTTCTCACTTCATTTTCTTGCATGAGCAACTCTTACTTCTCCCCATTTATACTCATTCTACAATCCCTTTTTTGAGCGGCCTTTTTTCTAGGATAATTTATCTAATTTCCTTGGGACATCTGCACCTAATGGTTCCTTTGTCTATACAATTTATTCCTTAGGCATTTACATGAAACTTGTATCATTAGTTTACATTTCTTGTGCAAGTTCTCTATTTTCAACTAGATTAAAAGGTGTTTAGGAGAAGCAACTCTGCTTTACAGTAGGTATTTTCTTTTAAATGAAAGGTACTCTAAACATTTTTTTTTATTTTATTGCTTACAAAGGGCAGCAGCTGAAAGTTAAATTATGTAAAAAAGAACTTTCAGCAGACACATGCTGCTAACTACCACTGACCATTGATGGATAATTCTATTGTACAAGGACTTTCTCTTATGACTGTTATATAGACATATTCAGGTGTCTTAAAGAGGTTGCCAGTATCTGTTCAATTTTGGGGAGGGATGTGGGTAGAAAGCTAGTTAGTATTCTCATCCCTTTTAAAATCATATTTCCATTCTTTTTAGAAGAAATGTAAATAAAGCTCAAGGACAGCTGATACTGGGTCCTTTCTAATACAAAGAGCCCTCAAATTGTACACTAAATTATCAGAAACAGAATCCTAATTATTAAAAACTCCACTTTGCAATCATATGACAAATCATGTCCTCCTCCTTTTGGTTTGTTTCCTCACTGTCTCAGGCATGCATTGAAATTTATTCAATATCTGAATGGTGAGAAAATACCTAAAGGAGTCTATTGGAGAAAGAAATCCTAAACCTCATTTTCTACATCAAAATTGATTTTTAGGTAGATGCTTAAAAATAATCTCAGGGAAGAGAATGCCATTCTGAGCAGTATATGAATTCAAGCACTGATGATCCACAGTGATTAGATCCAGATAGTTTTCTCAGAATTTTATAAGAAAAAAGTTTGTTTCCTAACTTAGGTCCTCATGATGTTATACTCCCCAATCTTTTTTGCTCCACACTTTCTTTTCACTTAAATTGTACAGAGCTATTTATTTTTTTCCAGCATCTATATGAATCATTTTCTCTCTCCAAAATATTTTCATTTACTCTACTCTTTAATTCAGTAGTTCTCATTTCCTGACTGCATATGGGACTGACTATATAATTTCTGCCCCCAGTGTAAAATGAAAATGAGGATCTTGTTAAAAGTTATTAGAAATTTCAAAAGGACACCAGCAGAGTACTAAACCTAGCAAAATTTTTGTCACACTGTTGAGTCCTGCCTTCTTCACTGTATATTCTTTCCTCCATTGTTATAAATTAATTGGCCATATGTGCATGAGTTTATTTCTGAACTCTGTTCTGTTCCAGTGATCTATGTGTTTGGTTGTATGCTAATATCATACTCTTTTGATTAATATAGCTTTGTAGTGTAATTTTAAATCGGAGAGTGTGATACCTCTGGCCTTGTTCTTCTTCCTCAAGATTATGTGGCTATTTGGGGTAATTTGTGGTTCCACACAAATTTTAAAAGTGTTTGTTCTACTTCTGTGAACAATGTCATGAGAATTTTGATAGAGATTGCATTGAGTCTGTGATTGCTTTGGGGAGTAACAATATTAATTCTTAACATCCATGAGCACAGAATATCCTTCTATTTATTTGTGTCTTCTTTAGCTTCTTTCAGAAATGTTTTTATATTTCACTGTTTAGGCAAGCAGTTTACAATTATGCCCTATCTTTCCTTTCCTGCTTGCACAGAGTCTGAAGTCCAGCCAGAGGTAAATGTTTAGGGTCTTCCCAGATCTTTTCTGAGGATATTTCCTGCCATAGGCATGTGCATGGGCTTCTAGAGTCCCTTGAATATGCAAGAGAATTTTATAGCCCTCATTCTAAGTATTTCTTTCTCTAGCTTCTTCTGTTCAGGCATTTTGGTTTGTTTCTTATCTCTGCTGTATCTTGCACAGGAGGAAGTGGCTAATATATTTGCTTCTAAATGTTCATGAAAACACCATCTGTGAAGTGGCTGCAGTCCTGGGGAAACTCCTGTGTAGGTGAAACAAAGGCAAACTCTTGAGCCAATATCCTAAGGAGTCATTAGGTCAAAACACAGAATTACTGTCTTTGAGACTGGGCCTTCATACCATTCCCCCATATTCACAACCTGCACCAGGAATGCAGACTGCTATCTTTAATGCTGCTACTGAACAGGGAGTGGAAGATAGTAGTAACAGGGTAATAAACAAGTAGCCGCAGAACTCTCGTATCAAAATTCTACAGTTTTTCTCTTTGCAAAGCATCCCCTTGGTTGTTGTAAGTTTTGTTTGTTTGTTTTGTATTTTTAGATTCCAGAGTTCCTAAAAAGTATGTTCCTAAAAGCTCTGTTTTGCCAGCTTATTCACTGCTTCTAGATTTGCTTTTGCTCTACGATGGCAGTTGAGTGATTGCGACTTTTGCAAAAACAAAAATAGTCACTAACTAGTTTTTAAGAGGAAATTTGCTGACCTCTATTGTAGACATTTTTTTTTACAGAATTCACATAAAAATATTTGTTTAATGAATGGAAGGATAGACAGATGAAATATTAGATGGATAACAAAAACATCTTATACTTATTCTATCATGAAGATATCAAATGTAGATATTTACCCACATCTTGTTAAGCATCAGATAAAAACTTAGAATTGTGCTCTTAGAATTGTACCATTGTACTCAATGGAAATTCATTGGACATTTTTAGAGTTGCTATTATGACCTATAGATCACTATTCCATGCAGAAATGGTGATGGTTACTTAAAATTAAAACATGCTAATTGAAAATATGTATTAGTTATTAGGGACACATTACAATTGTTATCATAAGCTTGTTTCTTTTTTTCCTAAGTCACATCAAGCATTATGTATTCTTAATCTACTCAGAAATATTGCCTATTAGAGCAATAGTATAGACCATGGTCAGATAGTTTCAGTGAGTTGATAACTTGTTTGTTGAAGAACTTCCCATTTTAGTATTGCTGTCTGTAGTAATGTCCTTTCATCCTTAATCTTCCTTTTAAAAGTATAATTTTCCACTTTACATTCTCTTGAGTATGCCAGGGCAAGGTGTTGAGGTCTGTTTTTTTGCTCCCTCGTGTTAATGTGTAAGTTCTGTAGTTTCACAGAGCTGACTCACCTTCCTCAGGAGCCAATGTCAGCAGTATCATTGCCCCTGCCCTTCATGCTGCCATTCATTAGCCTTCCACGTCCAATCAACTTTATAACACCAACCTTGATCTCCTTGAAAACCAAGTTGCTCTATTATAGTATTATGATTTAATGCTTTCGATGTGAAGATAGTGATAGGATACACAGTGTGTGTATATAAAACTAAGAAGATTGAGGGAGATAAGTGATTCTCAGGAACACATGAACTGCTCAGTTTTAAACTTAATCTCCATATTTCATTTTACTCTGATATTGTTTTAACCATAGTGCTTTCTTCGTTTGACCCATTGTAATGCTATCTTTTAAAAAGGTGTGTGTGTGTGTGTGTGTGTGTGTGTGAAAGAGAGAGTGAGAGAGAGAGAGAGAGAGAGAACCCTATCTTCATTAAGGAAAAATTAAGGACCATTAAAAATATCTTCTAAATGCTTTGATACTGTTTTTAGTTGAGAATATTGTTAACCCTTAGCAAGTAGAGTTTCAGCTGGTTGCCGTTTAAAAGTTTTTTTTTTTTTTTTTTTTTTTTTTGTCATAAGGGTACATTCAGAACCAGATTAAGACTAACTGAAAATCCACTTGTTTTCCCAAATGACTTATTTGAGGGTCACTGTGTCATAGGACCTGCTATAAAATAAGACATAATCATGTATCTCAAAAATGTTCTCTATGGTGATATTTCCCCTCTGGTAATTAATGAAGCAAAGTAGCCATGTGAATAATACAGAATACTATAAAATAGATAAGATTCTAAAATTCATCATTAGATTGGGAGTTCCAGAAGGGCAGAAACTTTGTATGGTTTTGTTTTTGTTTTTCATTGTTGTATATCTGATACCTAAAATGGTACATAATAGTTAAATACATTTGAATAAATAAATATATTAGTTAGGTTAGCCTTATCATTGAAATGGCAAGGGGTATTTTATATGTCTCTAAAATTAAATTGCATTTTTATGTCCCTATCTTTTGAATATTATGAGTAAGAGTGATAGTTCAGGGGTTAACATATGAAAAAATAATTTAGCTCTAGGTAAGGGCTGGAGGATTTGTGAGTTATAACTTAGAAATTATAAAGTTTTATTATATTTAAATAAAACATTTTGTTCCCCTCAACCTTAAAACATATTTTACTTTTTTTTTTAGAACTTCATTTTGGTTATATTCTTTGCCAACTCCCAGTCTAATGCAGATAAAAATACATGAGTTATTGGGTTCCTTAAAACTAGGGTTGATAGTGGAAATGCTGACAAATCCTTATTACAGATGCCAGTAGAATGAAGCGCCTTTACCTCTAGCAAATGCTGATGTGGAGATTTAAGACTATATGAGAAATCAGTAAAGTTGCCCAGGAGAGTTTTATCATATTATTCATTGAACTCAGTATGTGGTACAGTAATTGCTTCTGGTACCATTTTTCTTTTTCTACATGAGGTTATTATTTATCCTGTGCTGTGTGAAACAGAGAAAGAGAGTCTAAAGGAGAGTCATAACTCGATGTAAACTATCTTGTGACACAGTGTAGCTGAAGATAGGAATCACAACTGGAAAATTGTGTCTTACTTATCAGAATTAAAAATGGGAAGAATGATATTTGACATTGTAGAGATCCATAAATACTAGAAAGATGCACTCAAACCACATTTTTTTCATAGTGATATGAAAAGCTGTTTAAAATATATATCTAAATAGACTTTAATCTCACAGGGATAAACAATTTTATTTACCTATGACAGAAGTTTTCTTATGAGCTTATAAGTGATGAAAATCAAGTTAATAAGTAGGATGGTTACTACGAAAAGCTGAATTAATGAGATTTAAATAGCATAATAATTAAAAAAAATTTTTACTGTGCTTTTGTACCTTGTGTATGTGTCCTTCACATGCCTCAAATATACTTCAGTAATCATTAACTTCAATCATATATTTCCTAATATTCAAGTGAGTTTGTGTGAAAAATATATTATAAATATTTTGGAACAAAAATTTTAAATAGAGACAATGATGACTTAATGCAAATGAGGGGAAAACACTTTTTAGACCTTCATATATTACTACCTAAATATGTTGGGCTTAAAATATGCTATTTTCACAAATTCTTGAAGCACTTTTATGTTAAAATGTGTTTTTACTTGGAAGGAGATCATTTATGATGTAGAAAATGAATTTTTTTGATTATATATTTAGTCTTTTCTGCAATGTTGTTTTGACTGCATTGTTCAATTAATAAATATATTATCATTTTGCATGCATTACATTAACCTGGTGGCTAATCTCAGTTGATTGAAAAAATAATAAAGTCATATAATATGTATTAAGTTATCTAATGAGCTATGTGCAATTATGCAACCGTATGGAGTTTGATAATGATCACTGGAAGCCATTTAATGTGGGAAGTATAGTGTGGAGGTAAATAGTCCAATAGTCTGACTCCCTAGGTTGTATGCTGGATATTGACTTTGGCAAAAGCATTCTTGCCCTCAGTTTCTTCATCTGTAAAATAGAAATAATAATATTAGGGACTTCACATGGTTATAGTGAGAAATAAGTAAGTTTATCCAAGGAAAGGAAATCTGGGTGCTTTCCAGAACAGGGTCTAGCACAAGTTGGTGCTTGGAGAATATTAAATAGTTCTATTCCTTAGTGTATGGAGCTTGACAAATGGCCAACTTTTGTGACATAAAAAACAAAACAAAACAAAACAAACCCCCCCCCCAACACATTCTGTTATTTATAAATCAGAAACTAAATGAAATCAAGGTGCAAATTTGATAGTACTAATGTATTATACCAACATGCTTCTTTTGATTCTCATTAACTTGCCCCAAAATCTCAGGCTATCCTCTCATCTGCAGGGGAATATGCTATGTTCTTCTCTAATCTCTAACCTTCTGCCCATGGGTTAGGAACTTGAGGATTTGTACCACCATAACTCAACATCATAGGGGAATTTACTTGTCTTCTGCTTTCTTTCAAATTTAAGTTCCCTTGGCTTCCCCAGTTGAACAGAGCAATCCATTTCCACTCAGTTCAATACAGCAGTCATTGTATTTGTAAACTTGCTATGTGCCTGGTGAGGTTTGGTGCTTTTGATGCAAATTTAAGTAATTATCATTCCATATAAACTGCTCAAGTAGAGTTCAGTTCAATAATCCATATTATTGAATATATTTTTTTTCAGAAGATATATATATAACATATATATATATAAACCACTTACTACTAAACAAGATAAATATTATATTAAAAATATTCAAAAGTATTCAGGAAGTTTTTGTGGGAGGACTAGAAAAAGAAACAACTGAATATGCCTGAAATGTAAACGTAAAGTAAAGAAAGCTGTTTAACTGCAAGGCTTCTCTTCCTCTTCAAGGTAACAAGGGCATTTAAATTGTCGTCCATGGAAATGTGTTATCTAACTTAAAACACTAGCATACCACTAAGAGTAGAGAAGAAAAGGGTATAATAACTGCAGGGGTGGAAGAAAACTCTGTCACATTTTTACTACACTCTGTACCCCTAGGGAAAAAATTTTATATGTGTCACATAGTACTTAAAAATTAGACAGGAGTTTTACTGTCCTTTACCTTATGGTAGGCTCAAATATCTAGCTTTGAGTTTAGTAACAAATTATTTTTCTGATACCTATGTGCTTGATCTAATTCCATTTAAAAAGTCAACACATGTATATTTTCTACAAATGCTCTTATGGTATAGAAAGCAAACATAAAATAATGGGGAAAGTGTGTATTTTGGAATTTAGAAAAACTGAATTCTTAGCTTTGCCTCTTCTTAGCTATTTTTTTAAACTCTTCTTAGCCATATGACCTGTGAACATTAGCTAGCCTCTCTGAAAAATGACAAACAAAAAAAGAAGCTAGTGAAATAGTCCTACTAGTAAATAAAATACTCCAACTAGTAAAATAATTGAAATAATAAAATAGTTCTAATAAAACTCCATTCAAGCATATGAAAAGATGCTCAACATGATATGTCCTTAGGGAATTTTGAATTAAAGCAATGAGGGGCACCTGGGTGGCTCAGTGGTTAGCAGCTGCCTTCAGCATAGGTTGTGGTCCCAGGGTCGTGGGATTGAGTCCTGCATCAGTTTTCCTGAAGGGGAGCTTCTCCCTCTGCCTATGTCTCTGCCTCTCTCTGTGTCTCTCATGAATAAATAAATAAAATCTTAAAAAAAAACCCACAATAACAAAAAACCACTACATACCTATTAGAATGGCCAAAATGAAGAACACTGACAACCCCAAAAGCTAATGAGAGTGTGGAGCAATAGAAACACTTATTCATTGCTGATGGACTGCAAAATGGTACAGCCATTTTGAAAGACAGTTTGGTGGTTTCTTAAAAAGTAAACATACTTTTATCATATGATCTAACAGTGGAATGCTTTGGTACTTTCCCAAATGAATTTTACCGAATTTATATCTATAAAAAAACCTACACATAGATGTTTATAATAGCTTTATTCATAATTGACACAACTTGGAAGCAGCCAAGATATACTTTAGTAGGTGAATGGATAAGTAAGCAGTGGTACATCTAGACAATGGACTATTATTCAGCACTGAAAAGAAATGAGGTATCAAGCCATGAGAAGATATGGAGGAAACTTAAATGTATATTACTAAGTAAAAGAAGCCAAAATGAAAAGAATACATACCATATGAATCCAACTATCTGAATTCTGGGAAAGAGAAAGTTCTAGAGACAATAAAAAAGATCAGTGATTTTCAGATGTTAGAGGGGAGGGAAGGATGAATAGAGTAAGAGGATTTTTAGGGCTGTGAAATTGTTCTGTGTGATACCTCAGTGGTGGACTACAATGTTGTGTTATATATCTGCCAAAATCCATAGAAATTACAACACCAAGAATGAACCCTAATGTAAGCCATAGAGTTTGAGTGATAATGATGTGTCAGTGTTGGCTCAATTAGTTAAGCAACTGATTATGGCTCAGGTTATGATCTCAGAGACATGAGATCTAGGCCCGCATTGGGTTCCATGCTTAGGAGGGAGTCTGCTTGAGATTCTCTTTTTCTTTCCCTCTGCCCCTCCCTGCACTCATGCACTCTCTTTTTTTCTCTCTCTCTCTAAAATAAATAAATAAATAAACCTTTAAAAATGATGTGTCACTATAGATTTATCAGAAATAACATATGTATCGCTTTGGTGGAGGATGTTGATAGTGGGAAAGGCTAGGTGTGTGTGGAGTCAGGGAGTATATGGGAATTGTCTTCTACTCAAATTTACTGTGACTCTAAAACTGTTCTAAAAAATAAAGTCTGTTGGGGCACCTGGGTGGCTCACTTCGCTAAAGTCAGACTCTTGATTTGAGCTCTGGTCTTGATCTCCGGGTTGTGGGATTGAACCTTGTGTTGGGCTCTGCACTGGGCGTAGAGCCTTCTAGGATTTTCCCTCTCTCCTCTCCCTGTGTTCCTCCTGCCTCCTTCTCTAAAAAATGACAATTAAAAAAACATAAAGTCTATTGAAAATTATTGAGAAACTAAAATAATACTGTTAAGAAGCTAGTATTTATCAGAATCCTTTTACTTAATTATCAAAAACAATTTTATTTTTTTTAAGACTTTATTTATTTATTCATGAGAGACGCAGAGAGATAGAAAGAGAGGCAGAGACACAGAGACACGGGAGAAGCAGGCTCCATGCAGGGAGCCCGATGTGGGACTTGATCCTGGGTCTCCAGGATCAGGCCCTGGGCTGAAGATGGCTCTAAACTGCTGAGCCACCCATGCTGCCCTCAAAAAGAATTTTAAAAGCATTGTTAAATCCACTTAGAGATGAGTAAATTGAGTCAGAATTCATTAATTTACAATCATTTATTCCACTAATATTTACTTAGCATTTACTATGTGCGAGGCAGGATTAAGCATGGGAGATACTAAAATGAATCAATATGGATGTTATATTCCAAAGAAGTGAGACAAACAAAAAGCAAGCAAGCCAACAAATACAATAACTTAAAAACGAATTGAGGAAATAAAGTATTGAGATAGGGAATAACAAGACTCATCTTAAATAAGTTCAGTAAAGGTTTCACATTTAATTTGAGCCTTAAAGGAAGGAAGGGAGCTCACCATTTGAAGAACATTAGAGATAGTACAATAAGGGCTCTGAGGCAGAAAATTGCTTTGTATTTGAGAAACTGAAAGAACACAAAAATTTAGAATTTAAGGAAAAGATGAGGTTGAAGAGGGAGATGTAGAATGTAAGCCTTCCTGATAAATATTTTATTCATTCAGTGCATTTCCTGAGTGTGGTTGCCAGTCATTTTTATAGACACTGAGATATATTGATGAATGTAATTTATAATGTCCTTACACTCATGATTTATATTCTAATAGGGAAAGAAAGAAAAATCCCCACCCCCAAAAAGATAATTTAAATAGTAATAAATAAACAGATAAATAAATAATAAAACTTCATATTGGAGTAAATGGTATGAGGAAAATAAAACATTTGCAAACAAAGCAATAACATAGAAGGAAATATATATATGTATATTTATACTACATATATATTATATATATATATATATATATACACACATACTATTTATATCTAGTGCTGAAGAAGTGACATTGACCGGACATTTGAATGGTGAGAATGAAACAGCCATATGAAGATCTTAGGAAAAATCTTTGCAGTCAGAAAGGGGGGTGAGGAAGGCAAGGCAAAGCAAAGACCTCAAGTCAGGAATGAGATTGGCAAGTTTGAGAAGCAGAAGGAAAGCCAATATATCTGGGATATAATAAGAAAGAATGAAAAGCTAGGGTCAGAGAGGAAAGTGTGTAGGTCTGTGACCACCAGGGTAAGCAATTTTGCCTTTCTTGTTTATTTGTTTGTTTCAGTAGAAGGCTACTGTTGGGTTTTAAGCAGATGCTTGATAAAATCATACTTAATTTTGAAAAGATCGCTATGACTTTCTATAGAGAATTAATTATGGGAACATAGAAATGGAAAGTACAGGTAAGAGGCTACTAGAGGAATTCAGGGGGGAAATAGAGGTTACAGGAACCATGATAGAAGCGTTGGAGTCATTTACCAATGTGAATACAAGTGATAAAACATAGATTTCAGGGGTCACAGCAAGGAAGTTGAATATTGAATATTATTCTAAATGTGTTGGCCACTTATTAATTAGTTTGAAGTAGTGGTGGGGGTATAATAAAATGTATACTTTAAGATCATTTTGTTGCTCTTTAGTGAATGAGCTAAAAGGGAAACAAGGATGATGCCTCAGTAACTGGCTTGAGTAACCGAGTGAATGATGGTGTCATTTGCTGAAAGGAAATAAAAGGTATAAAATTTTAAGAAAAAAACGAATTGCATTTGGTGCATGTTAAATGTGAGATGTCTACGAACATTAAGTGGTACTGACAATGCTGCTGGATTTGTGTGCCTACGCCTCACTAGAAGAGGTTTGGGTCTGGTATATAAATTTTGGAGTCAAAAGCATAAACTTACTATTGAATTTACTGCGTGTGGGTAAGATCATTTAGGGACTTTTTTTTTTTTTAAGGGAGAAGGGCTATAACCAAGTGCTGAGGACCATCAACATTTAGATTAAGGTAGAAAAAAAAAAAAAACAGTTGCAAAGGATCCTGGGAGGAGTTTCCATTAAGGTAGGGGGAAAGCCAAGGAAGAATGATATAATACAGAGAGAGGAGGGTTAAAAAGGGGAGAGAGGTGATAGTTCATTGTGAAAATGCAGCTGAGAGGCTAAAAGAGAGTAAAAAGAGAATAGAGCCACATCTCTTGGATTCAGCAGATTGGAGGTTGTTAATGCTGTGTCAAGATCAGTTAAGTGGAGTGAGTCTAGAAGTCACTCCAGTGGATGGACAGGTAGCTGGAACACTAAAGTGGTATGCATAGACAAATCTTTCTGGATAATTGTCTATGAGGAGAAACAGAAAAATTAGGCTGTGGCAGAATGGGATCATGGGACTAATTGAAGGTTATTGGAACAAGTACTTTGAAAATGATTCTATGTAAAGGGACAGATTGGTTATGAAGGAGATACAAGACAACTCAGCTAATCAGGATCTAGAGCAAGTGAAAGGTGGTAGAAATATACTATGTATCATCCTCTTTGTCCTCAGACCCACTCTTCACTTTTCTTCACTCTTTTGTCTGTCCTAGGTGTCCAATTTGTGTGAATTATATCAATAGACTCATATATCCCCTGGGTTTTGATTTGGTTTGACCAACAGAAAGCCCTAGCAAGAGATCAAAGGGAGGGACACAAATGAGGTCTTGGTTGCTAACTCCATGGAGTTAGTTGGGTTAGACTAACTGTAGTTGGGTTAGACTGGCTGTTTTTCTCAGCTGAAGATCACTACTCTCCTTTAAGTGGCATGCTGTGTTGGAACCCTGACTGATACAAGAATTGGAACATAATTATAAGGACTGGCCCAATAAGCAGAGTTCTAGTTCCTCTATAGCAGTACATGAAGGAAGAGAAAATGAATATAGGTATGAGTTTGTGGGGTTGCAGTGGGCAGGTAAAGGCATGGCATGTGATTGCTTTTGTTTTCTCACTGAGATAATCAACCAAGTGTTGGAGTAGAAAGTCGTGAATTTAAAGAAAAATGGATAAAATGTTCATCTCATAGAGTTGGAAATAGATCCTACCATAAAACGTTTGAGGGTATTAATTATAAGTGTAAATAATTAGCATTGTTCAGCTCTTCAGGAGTGGGTATGGAGAAAAAAAAAAAAAAGTCATGTAAGGCATGTTTTTTGTAAGACCAAGTACTCCAGCACAGAATTGGAGAAAGACTTGAAAATGTGTGTAGCATAGAAACTATATTAATGGACCGCGAGACCTAGGCCAGACAAGGTTTGGAGGTCAGAAATGAAGTTAGGAGGGGATTGATGGATAGTGGGAAAGTGTAGGGGTCACTGGTTTAGAGGTCTTTATATAGAACCAAAGAATTGTAGGTATGGGTGTGATTGAACTATGGGCTAGATGAATGACTTTTAGAAATATTGATACAGAGATATATCATTTTCTTTTTTTTTAAGATTTTATTTATTTATTTATGAGAGACACACAGAGAGAGAGAAGCAGAGACACAGGCAGAGGAAGAAGCAGGCTCCATGCAGGGAGCCCGACGTGGGACTCGATCCCGGGTCTCCAGGATCAGGCTCTGGGCCGAAGGTGGCACTAAACCGCTGAGCAACCCGGGCTGCCCAAGATATATCATTTTCTAACAAATGTAGAGAGTAGTTGCAATCATGAGAGAGGGAGGCTAAATTCCAGTGAAGGACAGGATTTGGCAATGAGGAGGTAAAAGGACTGACACATTGTGTTGGTTGCTTCAGGTCGGTGGATTTTGAATACATAGAAAATAATGATAAGAGTTGGGAAAGAAAGCAAAATTGCCATCCAGGAGCTAAACCTTTGGAAAGTAGAGGCCTCCCTTCCCACTTAGTAATCTGATTCAGATTTCATCGGATAACAGCAAATGTGCCTTTGTGCCTGAGGGATAGGAGGGTGACACTAAAGATAATCCCCAGGAGAGAGGGCTGAGGGAGAAGCAGTGTTATTAGGATATGGTCAAATGAAGCAGAAAGATGAAAGGGAATTCCAAAAATTAGTTGAAAATGTGGAACATTCCGCTGATCTCTAAGCAGGAGTGTGGTAGCACACAGTGGCAGCGTGTAGGGGCATCCGAAGAACAGCAATGGGTCAGCTTGAGTGTGTGTAAAACAGTGGAGGGATAAGCCAGATCAGCAGAGATGGGAAGAAAAATGAAATTAGTCTTGTTTCTGAGATGAGTATAGGCAAGAGGACACATTATTATCATATCTAAAATGCCCTTAGGTGTGATGACCTTGTGGGATGATTGTTGTTCTCCAGGGGTGGGGATGAGGATTATCACCTTTCTAGATAGACTGGCATGGCAACCTTCTGTTTTGCCACTCCACAGTGACTGTGCCTAAGAGTGCACCTTCCCGAGGCTGTTGTAGGGCCACTTGCACTCAGATTCATTCACAGGATACCATTTTCTTTCTACCTGCTCCACAAGAATATGCAAATGCATGGAATCTCTTAGTACTTAATTAAACATATGAATTTTAAGAGGGCTTGTTGTGCAGAGCCATGCAGGATTTGGCTCCTCACTCTTCATTCTGACCTTATTCAGCTTATTCCCTCATTCCTGGATGTGACTTTGGTCACAATGATGTCAGTAGGCCTCTTTCTGGAACACTCCAGTATCCTATTGGCCTCAGGGCTTTTACTTGCTGTGTCCTTGACCTGAAATGTTCTTTCAGATTTTCAAATGTCTAAACTCTTTCTCATCTTTTTAGGTTCTACTTCACCTCTCATCTCTTCAGTAAGGACTTCCAGACATATTACTCAGTTTTGTCTTGTCTTCTCTTATCTTGCCAAGTACCTTGTGGTGGTTCTGTATCCTACTGCCCTATTTTATGTTTTTTTTTTTTTTTTTTTAAGATTTTATTTATTTGTTCATGAGAGACACACAGAGAGGGAGAGGCAGAGACACAGGCAGAGGGAGAAGCAAGTTTCCTGCAAGGAGCCCTGTGGGACTCGATCCTGGATTCCGGGATCACGCCCTGGGCCAAAGGCAGACACTCAACAGCTGAGCCACCCAGGCGTCCCACCTATTTTATGTTTTTATGCCATTTATCAGCATCAGAAGTTATGTGCTCTATTTGTTTAGGCATTTATTATTGATTTCCTCATCTATATCATGAACTTTATGACTCAGAAATTTCTCTTTTATATAGAGGAGGGCTGGCTCATAGTAGGTGCACCATAAAATATTGTTGGCTGAATGCATAAACACTTGATAAATGTTGCTTCTCTGTTATATTCTAAAGTTACTATTTTTTCCTATAAAGAGAGTAGTTACAATTTTCATAGTTGTTAGGACAAAATGTTGTAATATATAAGTCCCTACTCCAGTGTTTAGTACATAGTAGGCAATTAGACAATAAGTTTTTTTTCATTCTTTCATCAATATATCCCACTGAAATAGCATGGTAGATATTGATTAAATGGTATAATTCAAATTGGGATACTGTAATTATGTGAAATTGGATCTTATGCATTACATATGTTATGTTCTAGCATAATCACGTTATGTATTACTTCTTATGTATAAGATAAATAACACCATATTTTTATTATATAGTCACGGTGAAATTGTTATAGTTAAATATTCTCTTTTAGAGCACAAATATTTCCAAAGTAGTCTGCCTTCTTAGGATTGCAAACTGTATTAATTAGGAGAAAATAAAATGGACTGTTGTTCTAAATTAATGTGAAATATTCGGTCTTTTATGGAAAGCTGTCATTCTGATAGTTGCATGGTTAACTAATACCCCCTACCTTCATGTTTACTGTTTCCAGGAAGAACCCTATGTCCTATTTAAGAAGTCTGACAAGCCTCTCTATGGGAATGATCGATTTGAGGGCTACTGCATTGACCTCCTCAGAGAGTTATCTACAATCCTTGGCTTTACATATGAAATTAGACTTGTGGAGGATGGGAAATATGGAGCGCAGGATGATGCCAATGGACAATGGAATGGAATGGTCCGTGAACTGATTGATCATGTAAGTCTCTTTTCTCATTATTATCATTACGTTTGGTGGATTGCTAAAAGATTTACTTTTTAAGATTTGTGATGGTAGGGTAACTTAATGGCAAAGAGCAATAATATATTTCAAATATGTGTTTCCTTAAATAATTCTATTGAAAGTTATATTATTTTACCCTTATATATAGAGACTCTAAGAGGGGTATATGTTTCTGTTAGAGAGTATTATCTGTTTTAAATTAACTAGAATTCAGTGATTTAATATCTTGAAATATTTAGCCCTAATTTGCAAATTAGAATGTGTGTGCCCAATAATTTATTTCTTTTTCACTTTTATACTGCTAACTTCATAATCAGCAGAAAGAATGAGTGATGCCTACTATAAATTTTATGATAAAAATTTCCTAGATAGACTAGGATAGGATACTTCTTGTCCTTTTTTTTTTTTTTAAGATTTTATTTATTTATTCATGAGTGACACACACAGAGAGAGGCAGAGAGAGGCAGAGAGAGAAGCAAGCTCCATGCGGGAGCCTGATGTGGGACTTGATCTCGGGACTCCAGGATCATGACCTGAGCTGAAGGCAGACGCTTAACCGCTGAGCCACCCAGGTGTCCCACTTCTTGTCCTTTTTAAATTTATTTATTTTTAAAGATATTATTTATTTATTCAAGAGAAGGAAAGAGAGAGAAAGTGCACAAGTCAGAGGGAGGGGTAGAGGATGAGGGAGAAGCAGGCTCCCTGCTCAGTGGGGGATTCCAAGATCCTGGGATCATGACCTGAGCCAAAGGCAGCCATTCAACCGACTAATCCACCCAGCCACCCCTTATTTTTTATTTTTGATACTTCTAATCTTTAGAGAATAGGATACTTCTTATCTTTACAGTAGGGATGAAAGAAATCTATATACAAAAAGCATAGAATATGATACTGTATAAAAATAAAGCAAGTATATTAGCATATTGAAGGAGGAAGGTAGACATTTTATTTTAGTTAGTTGAATAAGTCAGGCATTCCTTCTTTGGCATTATTTCATAAATTATAATTTTATAATTTGTAATTTACATATACAATGAAAGCATGATTTCATAGTTTCTCAGTTGGTAGTGTCAATTCATCTTTTTGAAATGAACTCTGATTTTTTAAAAAATAATAACATTGCATTTGGCTTTGTGTTTTTTAACATTTAAATTTATTTTGACGTTTTCCATAATAAGACATGTAATTATTGCTAAATATTCTACAACATAACAAAATAGATTTTCCTTTAAAATACAATGTGAACTGTACCCTAAATAAAAGTTCTTACTAATGGAAGTAGCACATATAGGCAGTTTTTGCAGCACTTTGATAATACTTACATTGCTATTAATTACAAAGTTTATTATCAAGAATAGGAGAATAAGGGAGATCTGTATTTATTTACATCGATCGGTCTATGTATGTTGGTATGTATGTATCTATTGATTTTTTTTTTCCCTTACTAGTATTCCCTTCCTTGGTGCCCTCTTCATGTCTCCTATTGCTGACCTAGCCTTGGTTTTTAATATTTAGCACAAGTCATATTAAAATAGAATAGTCAGTATATTTTACTTTGTACAACCTCAGCTCAATTTGCATATTTATGAATATGCTAATTTCAACACAGAGTAGTAACTCTTATTGATAATCAGATAAATACCCTAAACTTCTTGCTCTCCTTGCTTTCCTTGGGTAATCTTACCTTGTCTCATAGCATGATTATCATTCTCATACTGGAATTTCACCAGTCTACATCTTCAGCCCTGAGCCTTAGACCCATACAACCCACGTCTCTTATAGTTTTCATTTAAATGTTTCATAAGCATCTCAAAGGTAGCATATTACAGACTGAATCTATTATTTCTCTTTCTTGAACCTTTTCTTTCTGAAGTTTCCTATATCATCAGTACATGGAGCAATGATTCAATAGGTTTCCCAAGCCAAAATTTAGTAGTTATTTTTTTAATAGTCATTTTTGAATTATATCTCACTCCACCATGTTTTATTGAGTGTGACCTTTATTTTTTATTTTATTTTATTATTATTTTTTTTTTTAGTGTGGCCTTTAAATAGCTTCCAAACCTGCCTACTTATATCCATCTCCACTGTCATCTGGAATAATATCCCAAGATGAGGTTCTTTCTCTTCTAGTCCATTATCTATGTGTGTGTGTTTGTGTGTGAGTGTATGGAAATTACTGAAAGATTTTATGCAAGAGAAGGGAGTTTCCTGTTTTAGGAAACTATATCCTGGTTCTAAGGATATAGGACCGACTTTATTTATAAACCCTTCCACATTTGGTCATTGTTTATCTGTTATGAAAGTATTTTTACCCTTCAGACCTGGTCTCAGATCTTCTCCGCCATGCTTTCTATATTGGAAGGTAGTCTTACATGGAGGAAATCATCAGGGTTCCCAGCAAGAGATCCAAGGGAGGGAAGAGAGTGAGGTCAGAATATTTATTTCCTTCCTAACTCCCTGAGATGTTGTGTTGAGCTGGCTGTGTCCTTATAAGGAATATAAGTTTCTCATTATGATGTCTGCTTTATCTACACAAATCTCTTTCCTGTTCTCAGTTCCAATTTACACCCTACATTGCTTTGTTTCTTTAGATCTTAGGAATGGTTACAGTTTAGCTGCTATTAGCCTTGAGTTCCTGCATATCCCTTAAAATTTCCTGACACCAGTGGGCTTTGAAGTGTGTTCCACAGATCTGTAGAATCAGTATCACTTTCAAACTTGCTAGAAGTGCAAATTGTCAGGCCCTACCCTAGAACTAGTAGATCTAAAACTCTCGGGTAGAGTCTGACTGTCTTTCTTTTACCAGCCTTAATGGTGATTCTGATGGTCTCTAAATTCTGACAATAAATGTCCTCCCCTCGACCCAGACTTGTGTAATTAACTAGTTCCTTATAAATTAATCCTGCTTAGGTATTATCAGTTGAGTTATTGTCATTTGTTTTCTTTTGAGATTCTAACTGGCACACCTTTCTAATTTTTATCTCTTCTGCACTCCCCAGCCAAACCCATATAGACTGTTTTCAGTCTTGTTCTCTTTTGCTTCTGGGCTAGTTCTCTGTGCACCATTCTCCTCAACCTCCACCTAACTCACTTTATCTGAATTACTTCTATTTAACTTCAGAAATACTTTGCCTGTGATGCTTCCCCACCTCACCCCAGGAAGCCCACCTGCTATGAATTTTCACACTACCCTTCTTGCATAACACCTGTCACACTTTAATTACCAGCTTAATATCTGTCATACTTATTTGTATATAAGTTGTATGGTAGTTATACAATCAATCAGGACTATTTCAGGTGCAAGTGTCAGAAACATGGATAAAAATAGCTTACACAAATATACTTTTTTAAAGGTCCCATAATAGTAAAAAAAAAGTCCAATGGTGGTTCTCACTTCATCTATAGTTGGATCCAGGGTCTTAAAGTATATCATCAATGACTGACTGTCTTGTTATCTCTTGCTTTCTTCTCTGTAGGTTTTATTCTTAAGTACTTTCTTTTCATATGGTGACAAAGGTGGATTGTAGTGGCTTTAGGCCAATGGCTATCAACTGCAGGGAGGTTTTTTTTTTTTTTTTTTTTGGTGTGTGTTTGTTTTTCACCAAGAGACACTTGGCAATGTTGAGAGACATTTTTTACTGTCTTAAGGATATGGAGGAGGTGCTGCTACTGCCATCCAGGGGTAAAGGGTAGTGGTGCTAACCTTTCAACAATGTGTAAGATAGCCCCTCACACAAAAAAGGAATTATTTGGCCCAGGTATCAATCATGATGAAGCAGAGAAACTCTACTCTAGGCTTACCTGGTTCTTAGAGCCATCCTTTTGAAAGACATAGAGGTCTTCTTCTGCCAAAGTTTCTGCAAAATCTGTGGTGGGGGTTTGAGGTAGGGTGGAAGGCGTATCAGTTGGATCAGCTTTGACAAGGTGCTCATTCTCTGAACTAATCCAAAAGGCTAGGACTGGGAAGGTGGTAGTTGGAATAGACAGACCTAGGTCATGAGTCCATACCTGGAACTATGGCATAGAGTCAGCCCATCTAAATTATGCTACTTATTTTTATATGAATTTGTACAGAAGCCACTAATATTTATTTTATATGAACTATAAGCCAGTTCATTTTCTAGGATTTTTGTTTTGTTTTGTTTTGTTTTAGATTTTGCTAGGTCGAGTAGAAGGGAGATAGCCATCAAGAGGCTATATTTATATAAGTGTTGTGATAGGGAAATATAATTAAAAATACAATCTCTTTCCAACCCAGACAACCTTTCCATAAATGTAGATGAAAAATAAAATAATTTCATTAATGAATAAGCATTAAGCCAGAATGAAATGCACAACACAGGTAATTCATTAAGAGATTGGAAAGACAGAAAGAAATCTCACCCTTTTTTTATAGCCAAGAAGGCACAACCCATTGCATACTTGTTCTCAAGATAAACAATACCTAGTCCTCAAGTAAGAAGGCTTGAAAGCACCATTTATCACATATAGTTCCTCTTAAATTCATTTGGAAACTGAGATGACCATCTGCATTAGCTAATTGGTTTTATCCACTAGAAAAATAAACTTCTCAAGTCTTCATGAGAAAGGTATATTTTAGGCTCCCACCCACCAAAGTTAGGCTCCTTCTCTCTCACAGAAAGTTGGAAATAGGGTGTTACCTTCCTTGATTACATTTCAAAGAGATACTTCCTAGATCCTTGGGAAAGGCATTCCTGGGTCATAAAGCTGGCAAGAGGCTTAGTTAGCTTTTTAAAGATTTATATAAATTTCAAAGAGAGAAAGGACTTACAAATTTTCTCAAGTAAATATTCTAAGAAAGGGGGAAGGGATAGCTTCCTTTATTTTCAACAGGGAGAATTGAGCCTCCTGTGTTTAATTTGTATTTGCCCTTACATTTGCTAGTTTTTCTTATTTTAGTAAAGCTAGTTTACTATCTTCTTTTCCATTTCTTCTTTTTGGGAAGACCCTCAATGTACAAGTCTTCGTATAATCTCTCAAAATTATTATGATCTAATGAGCGATGATTCTTGGTGATACAACAGGAAGATACAACCTCAGAAAGAGACTGGGATAATGTGGCTCCCTGAAGCAGTTTGTCCTTAAAAAGTGACAAGCCTTACTTCCCCCTAAACACCTTTGTCTCCATCATCTCCACAGTAAGGCTGCACAACATGATATACTAGTAAGTCCTTGTTAGAGGCAGATGTGGGTTCAAATCCTAGTTCTTTTGCTACATAGTTTTTGGCCTTGGGCACATTGCCTTAAACTTTTTGAGCCTTAGATTACAGAGATAATATCAGAGTAATAATTAGGAAGATATATATATATATATTTCCTGACGTATACCAGATAAGCAATATAGACACAATAAGTAAAAAAAAATTCTCTTTTTTTCTTATTCTTTCTACTATATCATTAGTAAGTATTCTTTTTTTAACTTTTAAATTTATTTTCTCTTTTTGGTGGGCAGCAAAGCCAAGTTTATTGAGCAATAGCCAAGTGATAGTACAGAGCTCTCAAGGAGGGAGGGGACCCAAAAGGGTTGCTTTTAATGAGTATTCTTGTTGAGGACTAAAATGTAAAACCTGTAGACACTGTTGCAGTGTGAAAAATGTAGGGCATTGGGGATGCTATTGATATTAATTTTGAATCAGAGTCAGTAATATCGGCATTAAGTTTTAATAGTAAAACAGTTTATTAATTGGTACCTTTGGTGTTCAAATATCTCATTACTTTTCTACCTGAAATGATCTATGTCTTAGTGGTTTTATATTAGAATTAAACATAAGAATTAATAGACAGTCAAATTCAGTGTGAGATTAGCAATAGCCAGGATAAATGGTAGGGGGAAAGGGATGATATTTAGGATACCAGCAAAGCAGAGACTCCAAATTTTAAAAATTACTATTTAATATATGTATATTTTAAAATCAATGTAATCGTCATAGGTAAAATCAAAACATGTTTAGGCTTCCTTTTATTTGTTTTATGGTTTGGTGGTATGTCAAATTTGAATTCTATTAAAACTGAAAGTAAGAGCTATATTTTCCTTCCTTAAATCTTTTAAAATCTCAATCTGGAACTTCTTAAATACATTTTTAAAGTAAAAATTACTCAGAAACAAATTATTTGGAAGTAGAGGAATGATAACCAGTTTTCCCTTTATATAGGTGACCTGCTTTTTTAGGTCTCTCCACCAGGCTATTTATGGAGTTTTTATGATGATTGGTGCCATGGGCCATTCTATTTGAAGTTTGTTGGGCATCTATAAGAGTTGATATTTTTTTGTGACTCATCAGACTAATTAAAATCTAAATCAGGACACCATTTTACCTTATCAATTTACTGCATCTGCAGCCCTCTGTATTGTGCTGTATACTTGGAAGTATTCATTTGCTTCAAATATACTGAAAATAACTGGGAGACACAAAGAATACAATTGCAGAAAGTGTTCAGCATTAAAGAATATTTATTGAAAGGATGACACAAGTGTTAACAAGTGTTCCACAACAAATGTTAAACTCAAGCACCACTCTCCTTAGAGAAAATAGTACATATTTTCCAAATGCTTTTATTTTTATGTTGCCTTCCAAAGGCTCCAATGAAAGTTTCTATTCAAGGACCAATGAAGAAATATTTAGTGATATCCTTTCCTTTTGAAATTAAAGCATCATAGCTTTTTGTATAATATTTTATGAAATATTTTATAAAGTTTTTCATTCTTATAACCAAAGTTGGCTATTGAGCTATTACAGGTGGGAGAGTCTGTATTGTGTGAATGGAGGTCTGAGTTCTGGATTCCCCACAAAAGATTTACCTACCCATGCTCAAATAAATACAGCCAGAAGGAGGGTAGCAAGCACAAAGCAGTTTATTAAGGATAGTACACACTCAAGATGGGAGAGTGGGCAGGCCTGGTGGTGGCAAGTGCATGGGGATTATAGTGTCTTTTCTTTTTTATGTTTGCATAGGTTATGGATCATAACTGGGAGTGTCTCCACCTGAGGTTAATTTCCAGTCATCTTAGAGATTCCTCCTTCCTCTTGGTCAGGAGGAGTAGTTTTTGGTCCTACAGGTTTCTTTACAGAACTGTCATGGCCATCTTCCCTCCCTGTGGGGAAGGGGTCGAAACCCTGATATACAGATCTTACTCTGGGGCAGATTGAAGAGAACTCAGGTTCTGCACCTGTGGCTCTTGGTCAGTCAACCCCAGGGTGTTGAAAGCCATAAGGCCAGAATGTTGAAAGCCACAAAGCAGGGGAAATTGTGCCCTCAGGTTTCTAATGTGTAACCTATTTATCACGACCCTTGCCTCCAGCTCATGTCTAACTAACTGCTTACTCTATCAGAGCCTGACTTAGTATGAGGTGAGTACACAGAAACTTGCTAATGCTACCATTGTATTAAGCTAGGCATAAATTTTACTTGTAGCTTTGGGTTGTATATTCTTTATGGCTAATAACTCATTTATGGGCTCATGAGACTACTGTTGTGAGTATGTTATTCATAAAGCCAACTAGAGTTATTCATAAGCATGAGGGAAAACACCTAAGCTGCAATAAGCTAGCAGCACATACTATTATGGGACTACTTAAAGGAGACAAGGGCAGTTAAATTACTTTCAAATCTCTGGTGATGTTTGCCTTGGCAGTGGCAAACTTTGGAAAATTTATACCTGTAAACATTCATACATAAGTTAACATAGCAATATGCAGTCTGTGTATGTGCAGGTTAAAAACAGACCAGATATCACAAATCCTCTTTCCAGCTTGAAATTCTTTGCCTTTTCATCTTTCTAGCAGAATATGCACCAGCTGGATGCAAATTTCAGTATACTCTTAAGCCAGTGATCTTCTGGGTTTCTTCTGACCTAGTGTCATAATGCTGATAAATGTGTGAGGGAATATTATGTCTGCAAATCCACAGTTACTTTTTACCTGGGCAAATTTGGGAATTTGGGTACACTCTATTTTTTATAATAACAACTAAAAAATGGGAGGTTCTTAAAGCCATATTCGCAGTCCCTTTACTTTAATAGAATTGTATAGATTAGGGGCACTTGGGTGGCACAGTTAGTTGAGCAATTGACTCTTGGTTTCGACTCAGATTCTGATCTCAGGTCCTGAGATCAAGCCCCACAGCAAGGAGTCTGCTTGAGTTTATCTCTCCCTCTCCCTCTGCTCCTCCCCACTGCATGGTCACTCTCTTTCTCTTTCTCACATTCTCTCTCAAATAAATAAATAAAAATATTAAAAAAATAATTGTGTAGATTAAAGTATTAGACTATTAGAAGTATATATGTCCTTTTAAGTAACATTTAAAACTTAGATATTTTAGAATTGCCAACTTATTTTAGAAAGGTTACAACTTCTTTGTACTTAAAGAGACTTGTATTTTAACATCATTAATCATTTGTGGCCAGTAAGAGTGTCAATAAAAGCTTGTTCTTTTTAATGAGGCTCCTTTTTTTTTTATAACTTCAAGTGCTGTTGAAATTTTAAAAACAAACAGAAGTTTGATCATTTGGCAGATTTCCTAAAAAAAAAAAAAAACAATGAGAAAGAAATTCAGTTTCAGTTTATAAAACAACTATGGCAAAGTGGGAAATCTATTGGGATCTAATTTACTCTTATTTTACATTATTTTGAAGAAGACCCGTGATGCTATGGATTTCCAGCTGCTTGAATGCTTCCCAGCATGCTATCTTAGCATTGCAATTGGTATTTAACATTATCAAGCCTTTTATGATTCATAAATGAGCCTAACAGGACCTAGGTATACTTTGCTTTTGCCTCCCGATTGCTCTTTTATTATATGCTAGAGAGGAAATCAAATATTTGTTTTTCAGGGAACTTAAAAAGGCTGCAGGTATTATCACAAAAATGGAAAGTCTAAATCAAAAAACAGTTTCAAATAAATGGGAATTGACTTGCATTGGAGCTTTGAATTTTGATAGTATGTTGTCTCAATTTTGCACTCTAGTGGAAGCATTCTAGTATTTTCAGTTAAAACATTGAAGAGTAGTAATATTATGATCACTATCTTTTTTAATTTTAGGAAAAACAACTAAAAAATAAACATGCAAATTTATTTATAATTCTCCATGACCTAAAAGTGACAACTATTAGCATGTTTGCTTCCTTTATTTCAAGTTTTTCTCTTTTAATATAAGACATCATATATGATGTTAAAGTCCCTTAGTCACCATAAAATTTTTCAATTTAGTAATATTTAAGTCAAGCACAGAGATCGAATTGCATTTCCCTCATCCCCCTCTGCGTGTAACTACTACCTTAAGTTTGGCATTTTTCTGATCCATTTTATGTCAATTACTCAATAGTACTTTATAAGAGAAATATGCTACTTTTATTGAACTAGTATTGTACTGAGAGATACTCCAGTTAATTCTAGTGTTATGTTAATAAAAACGAATACTGTTGTGAAGATCCAGTCTCTGTTGTCTTGTCTCTTAGAGCAGGTAAGCCTATGGCCTAAGTAAGAATTTCTCTAAGGGGCCACCAGGGAAGGAATTGTTCAGAGTTCATAAATATTTCCAACTTCATAAGATTTTGTAAATATTCTTCTCCAAATTATTTTATTAATTTACATTTCCACCAATAGTATAATGTTACTGTTTGTCTGCAAAATCACTATCTTCAGGGTTCTCACTATCTGAATTTGGTTAATCTGCATGCAAATGAAATCTCATTGCTTTAACTTGCAATTCCCTGTTAGGCTCTTTCTCCTCCACCTACATTTATAAACTACTTGATCCTCTGAATTTCCCATTTACTTCCTTTTACTTTTATGACTGACTGATACAAAGTAATATGTTATGTTTTCTGAATATTAATAATGCAAATACTTATCCCAGTTAGGATCTTGTTTTTTAATTTATTTAAAGTGTGTGTGTGTTTGTTTTGTATCAAGTGGGTCAGTAGTTGAGCATCTGCCTTTGGCTCAGGTCATGATCCTGGGATCCTGAGATGAGTCCTGTATCAGGTTCCCACAGGAAGCCTTCTTATCTTCTGCCTAGGCCTCTACCTCTCTGTGTGTCTCTCGTGAATGAGTAAATAAAATCTTTAAAAAATAATAAAATAGTTTAATTTTCTCAAATTTATTAATTTTTCCTTATGACTTGAGATGCTTTTATGCATTGGTAGAAAGATTCTTCTTTAACTGGAGCTCAAGAAGATATATATATATAATTTTACTTAAGAGTTTAAGATTTTTGTCTTTCAAATTTAGCTCTTTTGTTCACCTGCAATTTGTTCATTAAGTCCCCATGGGTTGGTCATCAATTTAAGTAAAAGTTTCAATTCCTTATGCTAAGCTACAACATATTTATTAATAATTTTCCTTCCTTTGTAAAAAAAAAAAAGCACTTTGGAAAACAAGTGATTTTTACTTTTAATGAGAAATCCTGTGACTATTATCTCAGATATTAGAGGCAAGGAAAAGTACATGACATGTTAAATAAGGCTAATGCATTCTTTAGAACTGAACTTTTTTTCTCAAATCAGATTTAAACAGGAGGCTGTCATAGTAAAAATATATTGTCAGAGAGTTCAGAGGCAAAATGAGAAAGTTAATATGGAAGTATGATATCACAGACCAGTGTAATTCTGATTTGTATTATATAAGAGATGATAATTCATTGGAAATTATCCCACAATTGATACTCAGCAGCTGTTTATTGCTTATTCTGGGAAAGATACTATTAACTACAGCATTAATAATATCTCTTAAAAATATCGACTACTTTTTTTTTTTTTAAAGCAAATAAGACATGGTGTTAAATATTTCTTTTAATACTGGGGTAAAAAAGAATTTTTCCTTCAATGTGATTACACAGTAACATTGAGGTTATGTTTAGAAACATGTGGTTTTTTAACATTTTTTTTCTATCATCTATTCTCAAGATTTTTAATCTAATTTAGTGTTTTTGTTTTGAGAGAGTGTGCAAGTGGGGGTGGGGAGAGGGGCAGAGAGAGAGAGACTCTCAAGCAGGCTCCATGCTCAGCACAAAGCCAGACATAGTACTTGATCCCAGGACCCTAAGATCATGACCTGAACCAAAATCAAGTGTTGGACATTTAACTGACTGAGCCTCCCAGGTGCCCCAATAATCTCAATATTTTTTAAAAAATTTATTCCCTAATCACAATCTTGCTAACTTGTTCTTTAATTGTAATTTATAGTAATAAAAACAAAACAAAACAAAACAAACAAACAAAAAACAGAGCTGAGGATTGTTTTATTTTGCAATTATATAATGAATTACTGAAAAAATATTTCTCGCAGATACTACTTAATCTTTAAATATGATTCCTGAATTTAAGATATTTTAAAGTATCAGTATGTTTTGGACATAAATATTACCAGAAAAATATAGTACAAAGACATAATTTGAAGTTTAAGAGGAAGTATAATGCTAAAGTTGATATTATAGAAATGCCTATAGATGTAGAGTAATTCCTATATACTCCTAT
The DNA here is from genome assembly GCF_003254725.2 of Canis lupus dingo. Lineage (NCBI taxonomy): Eukaryota > Metazoa > Chordata > Mammalia > Carnivora > Canidae > Canis > Canis lupus. The sequence goes on from NC_064254.1 coordinate 60,019,825, forward strand.
ATGTTCTATGCATAATTTTGCCTCCTACAAACACTGTCTCACACTGCCAGGCATTGAAATTTTTCCTTAAGTTTTTCCCTAACCTTTAGGCGAGCCTGCTTAAAAAGTGTGTGTGTGTGTGTGTGTGTGTGTGTGTGTGTCTGTGTGGCGGGGTGGGGGAGTTGGGGGGTAGTGCCTGGCTGGCTCAATCCGTAGAGCATGCAACTCTCAATCTTAGGGTCATAAATTTAAGCCCCACATTGAGATTATTTAAAAACAGAATATATTAAGGGCACCTAGGTGGCACAGTTGGTTAAGTGTGGGACTCTTGGTTTCGGCTCAGATCATAATCTCGGGGTCGTGGCTCACACTGAGTATGGAGTTTGCTTAAGATTCTCTCTCTCTCCCTCTTCTATTGCCATTCCCTCTGACATTCATGCACCTGCTGTCTCTAAACTGAATAAATTAATCTTTTAAAAAAAGAATAAAATCTTTTTAAAAATCCCCAAAAGTAGCTTGTCAAAAGCTTCATAAATGAACAGAGGAAACAGATTGGAATGGAGAAGGCTTGAGCTGGGAATATGATAACTCAGAGTGTTATATAAAAAATGAAAGTAGAAATATAAATTAAGGGCAAGTGTATTCTGGAGAAAATTACCCACATGAGCATATCTAAAATCTAGAATTACTTGAGTTCAACAATAAAAAGTTTGCATTTGATTCAGAGGATGAATTTACAGTGGCACTATTGAAGCAGTGGGCTGGAAAGTTTGTTTATCTGTAGTATATGGAACATCTGTGTGTTATTAAATAATAAACACTGATTTGCATCTATTATTACCAGAAAAGCAAAATAAATGTAACTGAAAACAGATATAAACAAATGTGGTTTTTCAAAAATGACATTTGCTTCAGAACATAAAACAAATCTAAACAGAAACAAAACAAAGTCCTAAACAAAAACTAAAAATTTTATAAAGGGAAACCACGGCATGAATTTTCTTAATAGAACAGATATTACTTCTTTCTTAACTGTGATTGAATTTTCCTATCACATGAAATTAATGTGGAATTACTTTTCAAAATAAATTTGAATAATGGAAAATATAATTTCTAAAATAAGTTGTTCTTCATGATGTCCCCTAATGGAAATGCAATTCAGTATTATTAGTTCAGCATTATTCTGTGTCAATTTTAGGCACTGAAAATACAAAGACAAACTTGAATCCTAGGCAGGATAGGCACTTAAATTATATATACTTCAGGTAATTCAATAATAGAGATATTTTCAAGATATTTCAGGACACCTGAGAGTATATATCTAATCCTATCTGGAAGGAAAAGGATCAAGAAAGTCATTAAGCTTTAATTCTAAGAAAATGACAGATGCTTTTCCAATATATTATTTTTAGTGTTGCAGCTAATTTTAATGTGTAGTTTTACCTGAAGGATATTATTTTATATACCATCACACATGACGAAAGAAGTGAGCCATAACTTGGTTTCATTTAAGTTTATTGAAAAACAATTCAAGATAAACTCTGATCTGATTCAGAAATTTTTTTAAGAAGACTAACATAAAATTAAAAAAAAGTTTCTACATCTTTTTTTAGTAGATTTATTTTTTAGATTAAGAACAATATATTACTAATGCATTTGTTTGACTATTATACTAACAGTAACCACTGCTGTTTTATGCCAAAATTATGTATCTTCACCCATATAATTTCCTTATCATTTCTAAATACATTTTAAGGTTTCCTGGCCCCCTAGAACATTCAGTTTTTGCTAAAGATGTAGTCAGTGAGCCAGGTTTTTTTTGGTCTGTTTTTGCCTTTTTAACATATTTAATTATGATAATATTTTTGATCAAGTTTTATTTTTTAAGCATTATCCAAATGGATCATTGGAGATCAACTGTATTGTCTGTGGGATTTATTCAAGTACAAATTTATATACTTGTTTATGTGACAATATTTAACTTAGTATTAGATAATACAAAATTATAATTTATACCCTTGTATTTTGTTCTCCATGGAAGTGATTAATGTTGATACCTGATAATACACTAAGCTCCCTTTGTTCACTGTAGATTAATTTTTAAGCAACATTTAGATTAAAAAATATTCTCTCTAATGTCACTTTCTGGTTTTCAATGCGTACATCTTCAGGCTTCTCTCTGAGTTAGAATATAAACTCTAGGGAAACCGTATCTCTAGGACTTGTGGCTAACACATAATAGATACTTAATGAGCATTTGTTAAATAACTATTTTTTATCTATGCCAATTTGGCTAACTCCACTTACAAAACTACTTATCAATAGGGATATGCTTCAAGTGAATTTCCCCAACCATCCTACTCTAGCTATTAACATATATGCCTTGTCTCCTCTGTGTAGGTGTCAGTGTGTTGACTGAGGCAGAAATTATTTCATATTCTTCTTGGCATCTTTTACAATACCTACCACGGGGCCCCACACATGGTGGAGATGGTCAGTAAATGTCTGTAACATTAATAGATGGCTATAAATGATCCACCCAGCCTCTTCTACTCTCCACACTAAGGACATGCAATAAACTTTACACTATAAACCAGTAATCACTCTAAACGGTAGTGGTATCATTGCAGATTCCTTCTGAAAAAAAGGAAAATCTGGTAAGATTGTTGAACTTACTAGAAGTTTGAATTTTAAAGTAGAAAAATGAATCATACCTATGAAATAATAAAGACATCCTGTCACTATTATGATACTATTATGCTATTAATAGTCACTTACTATGCCTAGTATAGATACATGGGAAAGTCATTTTCAAAGATTTCTTAACAAATACTATCAGATATATCAGACAGTAAACAATGAGATAACAGGAAAACATGAGTTTTGGAAAACACTCAGGGTAAGAAACTTAAACAAATTGACTTTGTCCTTTAATCCCCTCCAAATAATAGGGCACAAAGGTCAGAATTGTCACCATTATATTTGTATAAGTCAAATGAGACTTGATTACATCTGACACTATTGAAAGATAGCTTGTCTTCAGGACAGGAGCAGAAGAGAAATGTATGTTCTGTAATCAAAGGGTCATCAGTATGAAAGTAAGGGTTTTAGCATCAGCATCTTAGGAAAACAATTAATCTTGGTCATCTGAGAGTTTATTGCTTAAGCACCTTATACCATCTTTTAGGATGGAAACATTTCTAGACTGGATTACAAATATTTCAGTCTTTGAAACTTCAGTGCACTTTTTCAAATTCTAGCTGAAAACTTCATGTTTGTCTTGATGCTTCCATGATAATTTTATACTTTACACTGCAATCACCCATGAGTATGAAATTCATGTCTACCAAAATTTCTTTGTGATTTTGTGAAATGGTTTGTGATTGAAATGCCGCAAACATTTGCTCAGTTACCATACACTTTTACTCTCTTATCTCTTTTCTGGCTTCAAATGGGCACTTGATTTACCCTGTCCCCGCTTCCCATCACCTTTAAAGAGCCATGTGCTTACTTCACATTGTAATCTCAGCTTATTTTCTTCAGTTTACTACCTATTATCTTTTATGTATTCCAAACTTCCTCAGATACATTTTACTGGCTTTCCTACAAAAACTGTTACATAGACTAGGTAATTTTTATGTCTGTTTTCAACCAGCATGAAAATAATTGAGGGTTAGCCTTTCAAAATATATGTTGATAATAAGACTATTGATGAGCTGTGCCTTATGAACTGAGGATAAGATTGAGTTAAATATGTTTAAAACTGGCATTGCATTGACTACTCAGCAGAGTGATCCACACGTGGTGATGATTCCATAGCAGAGATGTCTTGATTTTGGGTCTGGACCACAGTTATGCAAGTCCCCAGTATTTATTACGTAGTCATTCAGGACTAAACACACAGAACTGATTTTAAATCAGAATGTTAGTTTTCAGGTGAGTGTAACAGGGACCAGGGCTTCACAGCGTTCTATTCTTATTTCATAGGTGCGATTAGAAGCCAACTTAAAATCAGGGGACAAAGAGACAAAGGACAAAGTCCCGGTAATCAGATCTCTTGTCCTGTATTCTGGTGATGTCTCTTTGTAATTACTAATGCAGGGCATTGAGAATCAGAGCAAGAGCATCCTTTCTCGGTGATAAAAATCTAGACATAGTATTTTATCTCTCATTTGGCTAAGCAGACCATCACACATCTGCTTGGATAAAACATCTTATCTCAAGGATGTTACAATACAATTAAGTGGGCTATCATTTTTTAAAGAAACAACTGCTTGTCCTGATTAGATTGATATGAGAGTGGTAACACATTATTAATCTTTCAAAGCAGTTTCATTTTTATCATCTAAATTCACTTCTTTTTTCTTCTTTTTTTCCCTTTTCTTGACCTCTTTTGGATTGAATGAATTTTTTTTGGACTCATTCCTTTTTTCCTCTATTAATTTGAAGTTATAAACTTAATTTTCACTTTTTATTTTAGTGGCTATTTTAACAAGCATACTTAATAAGATAACAACTAATCAATACTTTGCCTTTCTCCAAAACAATACAAGGACCTTAGGAAACTAAACTGATCATCCCCTTGCTGGCATCTACTGTTATTTTAGCTATAACTTGATTTTTATTTAATATTTAAAATACTCCACTAATACTATTATTTTATATAATTGATACTCGTTTAAATGGAACACAATTAACACAATCATTTTTTTCTTATATAGCAGCCATTCTTCTGTGGGATCATATTTTCTTCTAGAATAATACACTTACGTAGTACCTTTCTGTTGGTAGTAAATTCTTTCTCTTAATAACCCCCTTTTTCCCTTTAAATTGGAAATGTCTTCATTTTGTCCTCCTCCTTGACAGTTTTGCTGCTATGCAATTTTGAGTTAACAGTTACTTTTTCTCAGAGTTTTGAGCATATCAGCCCACTCTTTTCTGACTTTCATTGTGTTTGTGAAACAGAAGGACTTGCCTTCTGTTTTGGGCTTTTGACCCATCACATGTCAAACTCTAGCCTATGAGGATTACTGAATTTCAGTGCCCTTAGGGCAAATGTCAGCTTCTTGTGAAGTTTTCTATAGAATTATTTTATTCCATCATATTTCCTTATCTTTTTCCTCTGACTGCTTTTAAAATCTTCTTTCTGTCTTTTGTATTTTTAGCTTCCTTCAGATGAATCTCAGTTCCCATTTACTTATCTTTCGTAATTTACATTGACAGAGTACATGAGAATTCATGATATCTATCAATTCCATAAAAATTATCATTCATTACTCATCATATATGTTATCCCTTTTTGGAAATATGATTAGTTTTATCTTAGGACTTTCATGGCATTTAAACTCTATTTTCCGATTGCTTTCTCTCCGTGATGCATTCCATATAATTACTTCTTACATATCTGCTTTTTCACTAGCTTATACTTTAGCTTTTCTAATCTGTAGTATAATTACTTCATTAAATTTCTGATTTTATTACAATCTTTGTTTTAAAAGGACATTTTTTTCTGCAGATCTCTTTGTAATTTCTAATACTTCTTTGCTCCTTGTGTTGCACGTCTTCTCATTCCTTTAAATGTAATATAAAATACTTATTTTATGTTTGTTATATAGAGATAACTTTAATATCTGAATGCTTGAATATCTGACCCTGATTTATTATTTCTGCAGACTCTACTCAGAGTAACTTGTTTTACTGGGTACTTTCTGGTATTTTATTGTTGAAGTACACATAATCCTTGAAACATCATTTGTTGAAACACTTGAGACTCTTGTTAATATGAATTTCTTCAGAGAAATTTCATATGAGCTGCTGTTAGGTCTCTAGTGACACAATCAAACCAGAACCTATTAAAAGAAATTTTGTATTTAACTTTTTTTTTTTGTTTTTTGAGGTCACCATATAAAGGTGGATATGTGGTTTAGAATTCTCAGAGCAGGCATTTTTTTCCCCTCTATTTACTCACATTTAATTAAAGCCAAGACTAAGTCAGACGTGAGTCCCCATCAGCTATTTCTGTCAGGTGGGCTCAGTGGTTGACCCACTGAGTATGGGTGCGCTAGGGTGTATTGGCTTTATTTAATAAGGTCTCCAGTCTGATCATTCATTTTACATGGGAGCCAGGATTTACCTTCTGTTTTGGGCTTTTGACCCATCACATGTCAAACTCTAGCCTAAGAGGATTACTGGATTTCAGTACCCTTAGGGCAAATGTCAGCTTTAAAGTCTCTGTCTTTGTATTTTCTTCTTTTGAGTTGTTATGAATTAAAAGTGTTTTTCTGGCCATTTAATCCTTTTGGAAATGTGTCTGGTGGGATGTTTCTACAAATACTTAGTTCTTCACATTATGTATTGGATTTTGATATTGTCAATTTCATTTTCGGGGAAATGACATTTACCTGACCCCAACCCCTAAATGGGAGGACATGAAAATTAAAGATTTAGTATTTAATTTATTAAACAAAAACATGGGGATAAAAAAGCAATATGATTAATATCACTGTATAAATAATTATATTAAACAAGAAGCCCAAAATACATTTATTTCATTTATTTATTGAAGGAACTATTTTGTGCAATGTTCTGTGCAAGTCACTGACAATGACATAAAGATCGCTTAGACTTGGATTCCTCCCTCCTGGTTATTTAATACAGCACAGAAACTAGATGTAAATTACTATAACAGATTGATTGAAGTATCATGATGCACATATGAGGGATGGAGAATAAATCTCAACCAAGGAGAGAATATGTAGATTGGAGGCATGTGAAAAACTCTGTGGGAAGATGACACTGAATGGACCTTGAAGGGTCAATCTAACATGATCAAAGTTGTGTATCAGGAAAATATGCTCAGGCAAACTGTTCTTTAATAAACACCAGTCAAAGCCATAGAAGAAAGCACTACATTGAAATTAGTATAAATGCTTTCTAATCACTGTCTCCTAAAATATTATTCACTGGTCAACAATATCTATCAGTCAACAAACGTGATGGATCAATTGCAGGAATATGCGTGTGTGTGTCCAAGCACATGCACACACACACAAATATTATGGTCAATTTGTTTAGCTCAAAAAGGCAAATTAGTGTTTAAAATATAAGATAATGATCTCTCACCTTGGGATCAATATTACAAATAAAAGTGTCATTTGAAACATATAAAATCTGAAGTCAGTTTCTGAGAAGTCTAAATTTAAGAAAAAAAATGTTTAGGCAAATCAGTTAATTATGTAAATAGTAATATTAGGTGGAAACATAAAATTGTCATTTTTATAGATTAAGATGAAATATCAAGATTTTCACATGCTCCATTCTATACATTTTTCCTATTCATAATACCATTAAAAAGTTTGCAGAAGCTTTTCCTACCTTGAAATTTAAATATATAACTTTAAAGGTTAATCTACGATCTTTTAGATCCTTTTCTTTAGAAGACAGTTGTGGCAAAGATTTTTTTTTTCTGATATTTCACAAGCTTTCTTAAGACTTGAGATCTAATTAGAACCAGTAACTAGTCTAAATGATTAAAATGTGGTTTCCTACAAAAACAAAAACAAACAAACAAACAGCCTCATCCCTGAAGCACTCTTCAAGGACTAAATTTTCTGCCAGTGCCAGAACCCTGTCACCATTGTCTAAACCTTGGCAAAGTTCAAAAAGAGCTCATCAATGCACAGTGAGAATTAATGTGCACCACTCATTACCCTGCTGAGACCCTTTGTTAAACAGTCCATTTCTATGCTGTTTGTAAGGTTGTGCAGTTGTAATCCCTGGATAACTGCCAGGAATAGCCATAGTAACAAAACAACCAGTGTCCTTCTGTTTTCAATTCAATCTGTCATTGTGTAAAGAATTTTTTGAATTATGATGAATCTTGCTGCAGTCAGTATTTGTAGGTCATTCCAAAACCTAAGTGAAGGCTGTTACATCTATGCTCTCATAGATGGATTCATTCCCATACATCTCTTCACATAAATTATATTATGGTTTGTCATAACAGGTAAGGTTGAATTTTCTAATTAAAACAGAATATGTAATATGCATATAAATAATCCCAGTGTTCTGATATGCTTTCTTATTGCCTCTATATAAATCATGGTACACTTAAAAAATAAACTTGACTTTCACAATTTTTTAAAGTAATTGGTACAATATTACAAGTACACATACACATACATGTTTATTCATATTTATATATGCACATGGTGTGTGTATATATATACATATATGTACATATATATAATGTCTATAAATTCATAAAACAGTATACATATGTGTATGTGTATACTAAAAACAGTTTTAAAAGAATAAAACTGAGCAAAAACAGATACTGCTTGATTGAACTAAGATTCACCGTGTTGTCAAGGACAATACTTCTTGTTTAAATGTCACTATGAACTTGGATAATTTAATGGAGACTTGATCACAGATTTATTTGCTATTCTCACTGAAATCTATTTTCAATTCATTATTTCTTAATTCATTTTGATTCTATGTTGAAAGATAATCAGTCCACTGGTATATTTTGATATTAAAAATATTTTATTTAAAAAGAAAGGTTTATAATTACAACCAGTAGAATAACTTTGGAGTTCAGTCAAATTTCCAAATCCCTCTCCATTCCTTATCAGAAGTGTGATCTTGGGCAACTTGTAAGTTTTCTGACTCTCATTTGTCATAACTAAAAAGAGTCTTGACAAAATCATCCACTTCATGCTAAAGATTAAATGACATAAACAATATGAAGTTCTTAGTATAATATCAAGCATATTATAAACATTCAAAAAGTGTTAATCATCATTAGGATTTTTTTTTCCTGATAGAAATTTAGTAAAATATCTGAAATGAATGAAAGCACAAATTCAGACATCTCACTTCCTCTTCCACTCTCCCTACTTCTCATTGTAATTATCAATAGAATAAACAAATAAGGAAAAGTCTGTATTTACTTTGAAATCTAGGGGTGGAGCCATCCAAATGACATTCTTTTTCTACTTAGACTACTTGTATATAAGACCAAAGAGAAGAAAAAGTAGGTTGACAGCTGAACCCACCCTCACAAAATAGCCATGTGTTTGAGAATTTAGTGGAAAGCCATGAGATTGCAATTTGTATCTTCAGTAGTGTATTTTTAAACATGAAAATGAGTTTTTAATATAAACAAACTGTATCTCAAAAATTTTTATTATTGGACATTGTAAAAAATTTAAGATTATTCAGTCTATTTAATTCTTTCTGTGTCTTTATTTCCAGAATGAGCTCTGTTGAGTTTGCTCTGACTCAAGCTATCACTCTTTCTCTTTCACACAAGTAATTCATTATACCTTCTGGATCCCTACTCCCTCCATTACTGATTATCTCCTTTCATTTATAATTTCTCCCTTGATTATTTTTTATCTTGGTTGGCCTCTCTACTGCTGAAATTGCTCTCTTTGTAGTCCTGCCAGTGATGGCTACTCTACCTCTTTAACTTCCACTTACTTCTAGATACTGAGTCATATTCTCTTGGCTGCCTGGGTTAAGTGCTTGGACTAGGTTCAAATATTTTAGTAATTTATACCTACAGAGATTGTTTCTTACTCTCACTACATGTAGATCAAAGGCCACCAGAGGGCTTTGCTCCATGTTTTCTCACTCAAGAAACCAAGCTGATGTAGATGCCCCACATAAGCATTGCTAATTATCACACTGAGGAAAAAGAGGGAACATGATGACCTGGATACTCTTTTAAATGTTTCTTCCCAGAAAGGAGTGCACACTATGCTTATATTCCATTGTCCAAAATAAATCATATGGCTGTGCTCAACTTCAAAGGAGAAAGAGGGTACAATCTATCATGTGCTCAGAAAAAGACAGACTGTAATATAGTTGAATAGCCCTACTACCATCCTCCCCATTGCTATTTCCAGTTCATGAATTATCTAAGCTCCAGGAAAAAAAAAATGCTTCTTTGAGGTTCATGTCTCTGGATTCTCTTTCTCTGTTTATGCTGTTCACTACTCGCTTTTAAATCACAATTCTTTTTCCAATTTTACTTCAGCCACTGGATCAAAGCCTTTCACCTTAAGATGGTTGACTTCATGATCCTAGATAAATTCAGTATCCTTACAGAAGACTCATCCATCACCATGGGCTCTAAACTTCTTGAGTTATTCATTTCTAGGGGGCCTCTCAGCCACATAGTACTTACAGATGCGGGCAGCCCAGGTGGCTCAGCAGTTTAACACTGCCTTCGGCCTAGGGCCTGATCCTGGAGACCTGAGATCGAGTCCCATGTCAGGCTCCCTGAAAGGGGCCTGCTTCTCCGTCTGCCTGTGTCTTTGCCTCTCTCCCTCCCTCTCTCTCTCTCTCTCTGTCTCTCATGAATAAATAAATAAAATCTTAAAAAAATACTTACACTTGCCTATAATAACATCATAATCATTATCATGACCCAAAGTACACTAACTCTTAGATCAATAACTCAGAAAAATTTCAACTCTTCTCCTTTTTGCTTATAAATTCAATGATGACACTACTTTTGTTTTTGACCTTATTAGACCCATGAATTGATTATCTGTTTGTCTACATATATTAATTCTCTTCTCTCTTCACATTTCTCCATATCTAGCTTATCTCTATGATTTATTCTTACAACCATTCTTTTGTTACCAATTTATTTTTTCTCTGTCATTAAGCATTTACCTCCTCAAGACTTGCTCCTGTATTAATGTCATTGTCTTCTTCACTGTGCTTGATTTAGAAGAATAAACTCAGATGGAGAAAATCAACCAATTGTGATGAATGGACCCACTGTAAACTGATAGTCAGTAATCACAAATGAGCTGTCAACACTGCCACAACTGCTATAAACTCTGGTCACCACACTCTTATATTCTGTAACACAATTTTCAAATATTTCTTTCTACTTCTTAGTTTAACAGTCCCTCTTTAACTTGGAGCAGAAAATCTGGTCTCCTGCTTCTAAGCAGTAGCAATTACTAGGTGGAGAATGTTTTACCTCAACCCTCCATCATCAAACTGATAAGTACTGCTTCATTAAAATCCATTCTGCTCTCTTGTTCATTTTATGGAGAAATTGGCCCTTCTGCTGCCTGAAGATATTCTCTTCACCTTTCCTTTCCATTCTAGCTTACTATTCAGGAATTTTTACACCCATGTCTCTTTCCTTCTCTAGACATCTGGGCCTTTCTCTTCTGATTTATCTGCATTTGTAGTTTTATTTTATTTTATTTTATTTTATTTATTTATTTTTTTTTATTTTAATTTTTTTTTGCATTTGTAGTTTTAAAAGATTATGATTTCTCAATTAAAAAAAATCCCTTTCCACCATTGCCCAGTGTTTCATTTTACTCTCCGAGTTAAACATCTTTGCCAATTGGCTGGACTACCTACATCCACTGCTGCACATTTTAGCCATGCTAATCTTTGAAGTAACATGTCATCAAAAAACTGTTCTTAGTAATGTCTGCAAGCTGTTAAATACAGTGGATATTTGTGAGTTTTTTTCTTATTTGATCTGTGAGGAGATATTTTCTCAGCTTACTACTCTGTTCTTGAAGTACTCTTTTCTACTGGCTTCCATAACCTCCTCTCTCCCATCCGTTTTTAAAGATTTATTTATTTATTGGGAGGGGGGCAGAGAGACAGAATCCTTATACAGACTCCCTGCTGAGCACAGAGCCTGAGGCAAGGCTCCATCTTACAACCTATAAGGCCATAACCTGAAAGAACCAAGAGTTAGATGCTTAACAGACTGAGCCACCAGATGCCCCCGTAATATTCTCATTTTCCAATTGCCTCTCTTAGATAACTGCTTCCCAGTTCGATTTGGTATCTTTAATTCTTCTAACTTTTAAGCACGACTAGAAAAAATGTATATTATAATAAACTTGGAAAAAAATAGTGCTTTATTTCTTGTCAGGATGGTGTAATAACGTCAATCTTTGACAGACTCCTTTTTGATTAATACCCATAACAAAATCCATGCAAAATAAGCAGAGTAAGCCTGACCAAAGCTATGGACTCAGGGCTTCTGATTCCAAAGTGGGGAATGTTGGTCTAGAAATATCCGTGGATTAAAAGTACTCCATGTAAAATCCAAATCTGAAGACAGGCTCACTTCTTGACACCAGGATCTCGAATGTGACTTTCTTACTTGTGAAAGCAGAGTGAAAATACTTATACCTGAGGTTTTGACTTATTTGAAAGTCGTGGGCCTAAGTAAATAAATGTTAGGGCATAAATTCAGCCAGATAACTAGGAACTCTCTCAAGCTACCCGATTATTTAGGAACTAGATTCAAAATATCACTAATATCATCAGGAGATGTGAACCTCAAATTACTTGTATAAAACATAGGTATGGCTTAGAAGACTGGGGTAAAGTAAAAAGAATAACAGAACCCCTGAAAAGGTGCCTGTAAGGATACATGAGAGAGAGAGAGGGAGAGCGAGAATGAAGTAGAGAAAAAATAATAAAAAATAAGCTGGTATTGAAAAATATCATTGAACATGAATTTTATCCTAATGAAATACATTTTGTAGAACTATCTGACAAAGATTTATTTATTTATTTATTTATTTATTACTTTTTTTTTTTTTTTTAAGTAATCTCTATACCTAACATGAGGCCTAACCCCATAACCCCAAGATCAGGAGTGCATGAGCCACTGATTGAGCCAGCCAACTGCCCCATATCTGAGAAAGATTTTAAAATAAAAACTAAAGGCAACATTTCTTTTAAAATTCTATAAAATATCTGCAAAAACAGAAAATTACGCAGTATGGTAAAATATGAAAGTATGAAAAATAATGAAATAATGAACATTTTAAAAGTATCTTGAAAAAGTATGAAAAAGAAACCTAAATAGATAAGGTACACCAAAGAGGAAGTTAAATGGAAAAAAATATAATGATTAACACACAGCACAAAAAGAAAATAAACTTCTGAAAGGATAACTAAGAGGCATGGAAGATTGGGTGATAAACTCTATAATATCTCTAGTAGGATTTCCAGAAGAAAATGGAATGAAGTAATATTTATAATGATGAGCTGAGGATTTGCTGGAATTTACTCAGAAAGGATCCTCCCAATCAAAAATGATTACGTGTAGAAAAGTCCTAGTTCTTTTAGGACCCTCTAGTTCTAAGGACCACTCTGTGATGATTTTGCCTTTTGTTATCTTGTACCTGAAGTTTTCCTTCACTTCTTAGATACAGGTACCATGTAAACTTGTTTTAAAAAGCACCTGTTAACTTGCTGCTACCCTTGTTGAAATCGAGTGATTCCATGGCCTGATGAATCTATTTTCAGGTAGATCAACTTGGATTTCATAACTAAAAATGTGGGAAAGACCTCAAAAGTTTCTGTCAAACTGAAATAGTATATTCAAAAACTTGGCCAACCAGGCAGCTGTGACATCTTGGCTTTACATGAAAAAAGGTAGCTACCCCTGTGATGGCCAATTTTATCCCCTACCCCACAGCTTGAAATACAGCTGCTGACTCAACAGGGACCTTAATTCATAGAGGTTCTTCTAAATGCCTGGGCTTGTTTCCCTGACAAGTTGCAACATGATGGTATTCCCTGGGCTCCTGTAGCCATCCAGTGTATACAGAACCAAAATTAGACGGGAACACTCTCATTGGTGGGCAAAGCTTAAGGCCATTAGTTATAACTCTAGCTATGATTTGAGCTGTTGCCAATGGCTTGGGTTTTAGTTTGCCCTTTGGAAACCTGAATACTGGAAGATTAAATATATCCCTCTGTTGGAGCACCAGCTATGGAAACAAGTTGTGGCTCTTGATTGGAAAGTTTGGATTGCCCATGAATTCAGAATCCAGGCTTATTAACTGCTGTATTGGTCTTTCTCATTCCTAGTGGAAGTCTCCAATATCCCAGGAGTCTTCCCGTCACCACTCCATTGATCTCTTCTGCATTCAATTCATTGTGTTCTTATAGTTCCTCTGAATATTTCTTGCTTCAAGGAATCTTATATAAGGTCTGGGAGGGATCATGCCTAACTGTCTTTTCATCCCCATTCTGCTTAGTCTACCAGTAAATACTGATTGATAGATCCTGTCATATTATTTCACAGCTGACAAAATAGAAGCTGATTTTACTTTACTATGGAATATATTTATGTGAACTTTTTAAACTGGTGGAGGGATAGTAATTACTTTCTAAAATCATGGGTATTTACTACTTTATGATTTACTCTTTGTTCCAAGTTTCTGGTTTTTTACATCTACAGAAAGATAATCTTATTGATTATTGCTCCCACTTAATCCTACATGAAAAAAAACTACAGGAATGTATGAAGAGATAGGAATCAGTAGCATTGAAATATGGTAGCATTTTCTCCAACAGGTTATTTAATATTTGATATAAGTGGTTCCATTGAATCATTCAGGTTAAAATACTTATGAAAGGAGAGCTTATTTTTCCTTGTTCCTCACAATGCAAAATATGTTGTATGCTTTTCAGAAATTAAATTAAGGCAAAGCAGTACTTTATTCACTCATTTCATATTTTAGTAATTTATTTTCAGGAAAGAATTGTATTTGTACAGAAGTTAATCTATAAGTTTAGGTCAAGTAAAACTCTTTGCATGTGTGTTTTGATCCTTATATTCTTAAACATGATGACCACAAAAATTCTATGGATTTACTTTATTGCTTATAATTGTATTTCATTTGACTAATGATGTATTTCATATGTCATAATTTCCTTCCTGAAGTAGGAAAATAATATATTTTCATTATACAAAGATTACAAAATTTAGAAATAATGTAAAAACCATAACTCTACAACTATTGACAACACTATTAACATTTTGCTCAATTTTTTTCATTATTGATTTTATACACTTAAAATGTTATAGAGCTTTACAGACATGTACAAATAGAAAAATAAAGTGAGGGGCAGTGTACCTATTGCCAACCCTCAAGAACGAGAAAACTCTTCACCAATCTCATTTCATCTCGACTCTCACCAGTTATCTTGCCACTTGTATTATTTTATAGCAATTCCTAGACTTCATGTCATGTCATATTTTTTCATATGTTCATATATAAATAGTATTTATCACTAAAAGAGAGGATCTACTTTTTTAATGGCTATACTGTGGTTATCCCACAGAAAAATTATGATTCCTAATGACATAAATATTCAATCAACAGTATTTATTTATACTTTTCTGATTCTGATTGTTTTATAATATTTACTTATTTATTATATTTTACTTGTTTAAATTGGGATCTCAAAATTCTCTTTGTGACTGGTCGATATATCCTAAAACACATTTAATCTGTAAATTCCCCCTCTTGTTATATTTTTATTCAGTTGAATTCATGTTTAAGATTGTATGTTTCTGGATTAGCTCACACTATCAGTGTCCATTCTTTTTTAGTGGAGACATAAAATTCTATTAACAGTGGATAGTAATTCTTTATTGTTTTACCTTGATTTATTAGCCATTCCCTTTTGAGGCATGTAGGCTACTTCCAGTTTCAGATTATAGGTGATTTTGGGGGAATACCTTTGTATATTAGTGTGTTTCCGAACTTAGAATTATTCTTAAATATTCTAGGTGTGACATTCCAGGGTTAAACGTTAGGGATATATTTAAGGCTCTTGCAGGCTGGAATTGGTGATCCACTTCCATTCAATAGAAAAAAATTTTTGCTTATGATCTCTGTCTTAAATCCTTCTATATAATCCTTCTATTAAATCCTGCTATTTGACACTTAATCTTATTGTAAATGCTCTTTAAAAAGTAAAAAAAATATATTTTTTCTCTGGTTTTAGAAGAAAGAAGAGAGAGGAAGAGCAAAAGAAGGAAGGAAGGGCAGTTTGGATGAAATAATAGATGGAATATTCTAACATTTTTCTTAGAGACCTTTTTATTACTATTTATATCCAGTTTTCTATTATCAAACACTATTGCAACTACAAGCACCTAGGATCAGAAAGACTTTTGTTTATTATTTTGCAATTTTTTTGTTTAATCTTTATATTCAAATTTACCTGTAGGTTACCCAAGCATCCTTATATACATGATAATGATATATTGTTAAAATCTCATGAGCAAATAGGAGAATGACCTCAATTTTTATTAACAATCATGGGGAAGTGGTCTAAATTCAGTTATTATACCTGAATTTTCTGGAGAAAACAAATATTCTAGAAGGAAATTGCTATTCCTCAGTGATATTTACAGAAAGGCATGAAGTTGTTCTTATTAATTAATGGGAGATTGTTGTACAGGCAGGAGATCACATAGGTGTTGTAGGAACAAGGTCATGTCAGGTTCAGAAATATTGTGCACAATATAATCTTTTTTTTTTCTTTTACTATTATATAATGCTGAATTACAACATCATGGTATCAGTGTTTTGATTAAACTTTTAATAGGTAGTTAAATAAGTATTTTAACAAATTCTAAGGCACAAGTAGTTTTCTTCTTTTTAAAAGATTTTTTAAAATTTTTTATTCATAGAGACACAGAGAGAGAGAGAGGCAGAGACACAGGCAGAGGGAGAAGCAGGCTCCATGCAGAGAGCCTGACATGGGACTCGATCCTGAGTCTCCAGGATCACGCCCTGGGCCACAGGCAGTGCTAAACCGCTGCACCACCAGGGCTGCCCACAAGTAGTCTTCTTGCAGTCGAACTTGAACAACATAATTTATAGGGATCACATTTACAGAATGAAGATAGAATAAATCAAAATGGTATTTTATTTTAGTAGAAAAACACACTGAGAATGACATGAGAGGTGCAATGACACAATTTTTCTAAATCTGATATCTTTTGTTTATGGCTGGAGAGTCTTTTCATGTGATGTTTCTATAATCAGTGGGATTTTCTGGAGAGAATCAACAGGATGATTAATGGGAGAGGAGCTGGGGAGGGTTACAGACATGCTTACTGCTCCTCTGGCCTAGCTGGCCTGTTTCCACCCCAGAGCCTTTGTAACTCACAATCTCCTCCACTAGGAGAACTCTGCTCAGACCCTCTCAGTAGGGCTTGATCTCTGATTTGACTGAAATCTGGACTCAAATGTCAGGATCTTGGAGTGGTCCGTTTTATTAAAAAGAGTGCCCTCCTTTTCTCCCTAGGCATACTCTGATCCTCTCACCAGGCTTTACCTTCACTCATTAACAGTCTCTACTACCTGAAATTATATCCTCTAATTTTTTCATGCTTAGTGTCCTTCACTTTGTCTGGCTCTGCCAGTACTATGAACATCAGAACAGCAACTATTTTTTTTTTAAGATTTTGTTTATTTATTCATGAGAGACACAGAGGGAGAGAGAATGGCAGAGACATAGGCAGAGGGAGAAGCAGGCTCCATGTAGGGAGCCCGATCTGGGACTCGATCCGAGGCTTGATCCCAGGACTCCAGGATCAGGCCCTGGACTGAAGGTGGCGCTAAACCGCTGAGCCACCCAGGGATCCCCAGAACAGCAACTTTTATAGAACTATTACTCAATAAAAAATATTTGTTGAATAAATTGTTTAATAAATTAGTGAGTGAATGATTTAAGAATGATGGCAGATCCTTCATACCTCAAAAATTTTAACAGATATTGAATAAATCATTACAGTTAAACCTTTACAAAACTTAATTATTATATAGTACAGATTCAGGAAATTATATCAGTCATGGGGACCAAAGAAGACATGTTGCAAAATATTTGTATTCTAAAGAATTAATTGTAAAGATATCCACATGGAACACCAATAATGGCCAGACATTATATAAATATAAATATTTTATTAAACAAAGTTCTTTCTATCATGTATATTGTTTATCCATTTAACAAATACAAATATGTTCTAAGGATGAGCATATGATATAGATTTTGAATGTAGGGATTTAAGTAAATTTATATTTTAATTTGACCCGTTCAAAGATAGGTTTGCTTAGTAATTCAGCATATGATGTAAATCTATTTATAAATCAAGGTACAGTCTATGGAGTAAAAAGTTAAGAATCCATATTCTATTAGAAGATATACTGAAAATATTGTTATAATTTATTTTCTATGGTATTTAAGTGAGTGTAACAAATGCCTTTAGGTGAGACTAATGAGACTATCTATGAAAATCAGTGTTTATTTGTATTTTAACTGGAAAAGGGAATAAAAGAGGTTGAGCTAGGAGTGCCTTCCAGTTTACTTACATGGCTTACATGTGTTACCATTCGACTCTTCCTATTACTCTCACATTGATTAAAGATCACTTTAATTTTAAAATTAAAAATTTATTCTAAATTTTAAATCATAGTTTAAACAAATCTAGTAATAAAGAAGAGATAATCAGAAGCGATAGGATGGGTTACAATACTATCATTTTTCCCTCTTGAATCCATTGCACTTTTTAAAATACTAATGACAAGTGTGTATACGTCCTATTTCAACTCTGGGTTTTGTAAAATTAATATAAATTCTAATAATGAATGTCATTTTGTACTAATCCTTTAAAGCAACAAGTAGGCAAGCCAGTAAAATTATAGCACAACTGTACATAGCTCAACTTATGCACACTTCACCTGAAATACTTATTAGACCATTCCAATTACTTGTTTTCATCATTAATATTCCCTATGCTATGGGTGAGCACCTGAGAAATGAGACTGTCCTAAATACGTTTGTTCTGTACTTTGCCCCAGGCCTGGTGCATAGTGAATCGTGATAGTTTGTCAAGGAATATTTGTTATTGTGACAAATATTCAAAATAAATTGATTCTAAAATTATTCTAAAATTAATGGAAGTTAATTAACATCCAGTTTTAAAATAAAATGATTACAATAAAACATTTTATATCATTGATTATGTATAGCTATTGTAATTTACCTATTATTTTAAAACAAACCGTGATTCTGTTTTAAATTCAATGTGCTTACTCCCTTATCCACTGGAGAACAGTTAACAGAACAGAATTACATGTTCACAATTCCGTCAGGAAGGTTCCCTATAGTTCATAGTCATCCATCTTAGTGCTAGTAGTTGTTTCTTGGTCCACTGGTTGTGATCCCATAACATGTAAACTGGGAAATGAAAAAAAGGTTTAGCAGAAAATATATAGGTGAAAAAAAAAAAGAGAAAATTTATAGGTGAAATAATACCTTCAATAGTAACAAGAAATTGTGTGAATGTTTTATAGGTTCAAGAAGTACATGAGATTTTAAATACTATTTTGAGTTGCTTCTGTTTTCTGTCTCGAAACTTTTAATATAAATTTGTTTCAAAGAAGCCATTCATTCTCTCTCTCTTTTCAAGAGATTCTTATTTGTCTTGGGAAATATATAATAACATTAAGTTTGAATAATATTGTGGATTTTTCCTTGTTTTGCTTTTATGAATGTTTAAATATATAAATACAAGGACTGTAGAATGTATTAGAATGTTTTTCATATTTGAGTGATTGTTTTTGACACAATAAAGTATTTTCACTTACATTGTAATTTTGAAAGATATTAGTTATTTTAAAATCAGGAAAGCTATATACCCAAAATGTAGAACAAATATTGTCAGCGACAAGAACAAATATTATCAATGACACCATCATTGAGTGCTTTACTCGTGAATAACAGATATACTAAATTCCACTTTGAATTATTGATATGAATGATTTCAGATTATTTTTGAAATTATCAATGTGGAAAACACTCCTCAATTTCTGTGTACCCAATTTTTTCAAGGAAGCTAAATTAATTAAACAAGTATATTAAAGGACAAATGAATCCTGTGGAAATGTTAAAGTGAGAAAGGAAAATATTGTAATAATTCTAGTACAGAAATATTAGTATTTGTAAACCATCCAGTTGAGAGTTCACAAGAAAATTAGAACTGAATGGAAAGAACATCACACAAAACAAAAACAATTAAATCGCCTTCAACACTCACTCCCCCCACAAAAAATCCATCAAACTCTAGAAATATTTTGGAGCCATGGCTCTTCTGAAAAATTACCAGTTGAGAAGTTCATTTTTCACTCTGGAATTAATGGCAAGCTTGGTAGATGTAGTCTATATTATTTGAAATTGTCAGCAGGCTTACTTAACTGTTAATAAAGTAACAGCTGTGGCTTGTGTTTAATACTGCTATCTGTGTTTAATTCTTTCTTAATTGTCCCTTTACAGGCCTTTCATGTGTAAAAGAAATCTCTGGATTTTATAAATCAATTGCCCACTTTAAACTGTGTACTATGTGCTTATTACCTGATTTTGTAAAAAGTAGCTGAAGACATATTTCTAAAATATAAAGTTATGTTTTTGTAAACCTACAAATAGATATTCATTTGTTTACTACACATAATATACATAATTTATAAAAGTTTGAAGTTAGGTTTTCACTTGTAACTTTAATCTCATTACTTATTTTTCTTCACCACCACCTAATGAGTACTAACTAACCTAATGGTATGATATAACTTCTTTATTATAATAACTGATAACCAGTTTATCATGGAAATATGAAGTATAAAATATTTTATCAGTTTTTTGTTATTTTTTTAGTTATATAAAAATAGAAATCACGCACATGGAAAATCTCACTGTTGTAAGAAGATAAACTTCAGGAATATTTCCTTCTGTAAAGAAGTTTAGAGAAGTACTGTATAATGTAATAACAAAAAATTAGCAATAATGATAGTTTTATGCATTCACTCAATCATTTAAATGTATTTAATGACCCAGACACTGTAGGAGGCAGCACTGGAGATGCAGAAGTGGACCAAATGGAGAAACTTCTTACTCAAAAAAGGCATACATTCTACTGGAAGCAGGCCAACTGTAAATGACATAATTTTAGGTCATGATAAGTTTTATGAAAAAAAAAAGTTTTATTAAGAAGATGAAAACATGGTAAGGAGATAAGGAGTGATAGATGGAGTGGTCAGCAAAGACCACTTTGAGTGATAAGAGAACAGACACATCAGAACATTCAAGTGAGTGAATAAGCTATGTAGACATAGGCGGGACAGGCTCTCCAAGCAAAAGGAAAACAAATATAAAGGCTTTGACAGACATGAGAACAGCCATGCGACCATAGTTGTTGAAACAAGAGTGAGCCCACTAAAACCAGAAGAGTGATAGGAACTGATGTTGATTCAATAATTAGGGGACATCTCTCAGTGCTTTGTAGGCCAAGATTAGGTTTTATTCTATGTGTGCTACAAGTCATTGGTGAATTCTGAGCCAGAAGTGATAATCAGGTATGTGTTTTAACAAGAGCTTGTCTTTGGATGAAGAACATACTCTAGTTGGGCAAGAATGAAAGCAGGGTATCAATTAGGAGGCCACTGTAAGAGAGAAGGCAGTGTGACTAGGTGGATAGTGGTGGAGGTAGTATGCTGTGTATACAGAAAGTGAACTGTGTTTCCATAAAAGTGCACATAGAGGCAAAGCATGTGTTCACATTACGCATTGTGAAGAGTTTAGGAGAGTGTGGTGTCACTTATAAGTAATATTAAAATTAATATTATAATTAACTAGCTTAAATGTCTTAAGTTAGCTTAATATGTCAGTTAACATATTTCCAGTCTATTCAAATACACTTACCACTATATTTTACCCATTTTCCTAAGCACTTCACAAAGTTGTGGAAATAAAAAGTGTTTGGAACTGGTTTTCCATTGTCAAATTATAGGACCTTCCAGAAGGATGCATAAGATGTTTCATTGACCAGAGCATGTATTATAGAAAAATATCATTATATTCTTTGAATATTAGGACTTCATAAAGAAGGTTTTCTCAACATGTTCAAATTTGGAGTCATTGTAACATTCATGAAGATATGCTTTGTTATCTAATTTTTGTATTAGGTAATTGGAAATTAGACCAATAAATGTTATCATTATTCTATGAAAATGTTGGTCAAAGGATTGCTCTTAGCTAATATAAAAAAGAATTATTCTGTTATCCCCTAGATGAGTTAGTTCACTAGAAATTAAAAAGTTAATTTTGAGAGTGATTTTTATTTGAAAATTTTAGTAAGTTAAATTGTATTTTAGTAAGTTAAAACTGTCTTTAGCAAACATTTACCAAGCAGTTCCTTGGAGTCAGATTTTGTCCAATGCCCTAGGGATGTTACAGTGATTATTATGATTGTAAAACAATCTGGAAGAGTTTCACATAGAATATTAAATTAAGACATTTTAATGAGATAGCTGCTGCCCAGGCATCTTTGTAGAAATTTTCAGAGTGGGGTACTTTACCATCTTCTCAGTTCTGAGCTACATGCTTTGATTGGAGGGCATGCCCACAGGTTCCAAAGTGCCTACACTGTCCTAGAAACAGAGACAACACAATTACAATATGTATGTTCAAGTCTCTCATATTAGTTGACTTGTATGTGAAAAAAAAATAGAAATTGCATAACATAAATTATAGTTACTGTTACAAGTGCTATAAAAAAATTCACTCGGGAGAATTCCATGTGTATGGAATGTTCAAGGAGGGCTACATAAGAGGAAAAGAACCAGAGATGTGTCCTAGGGAATGTGCATAGTGGAGAAAAGGGAAGATAATTTTGGTTAGGGAAATATAGAAGCAATAAAGCAGAAGAAATCATTATGAGGAAATTCCTCATAATTTGCACAGAAAAATGTTGGGAAGTGAGTGTAGTTAAGTCACCGTTGGCACCACACATTTCTTAAACTCTCAGAATTCTGATTTTTTCCATCTGTAAAAAAGAAAATGACATTTATAAATGTGGTAGAACTGCTGTGAGGATTAATGGATTAATGGAAGTGATATGAGCAAAAAATCTGGCCTTGGCCATATAATGGACATGTTTAATTTAAACCACTTCTATGAGATCTCTTTTTTGCTCCTGGTGCCACCCTCCCAATTCAAGTCTTTGTCATCATAGACTCTCTTCAAAGCACAACACCAGTGTAATCGTTTGATTAAGCCTTCACAGATCTGATCAGTTGGAAATGAGCTCTTCTTTTCCTTTGTGCTATTCATATGACACATGACAGTCTATTTACTTATTTTTCTTGGGCTGAAATAGATTTTTTTAAACAGTTTTGACAATTGGCTTTTCTAATGCGAGGTTACTTTATTACATTATTTTATTATTAAAAATAAAACACCACTGGGGATGAGGACTGCACTTCTGATGAGGACTCAGTGTCGTATGGAAGTGTTGGATCACTCTATTGTACACCTGAAACTAATATGACACTGTGCATTAACTGGAATTTAAATAAAAACTTAAAATCTTAAAATATCAATTACTAAATCTATGTTCATGAAATCATAGCCTTTACCTACAGAGATAAAAAGCTCTTGGATTATGCAATTCACCATCAGACCCTTTTTTCCAGCCACTTAGTCTTTAATAACATGATAGTTGATGGAACCATACCACATCTGCCATTATAAACATCTTTAATACAGCCTTAATTTTATTAGATTTCAAAATTGTTATATTAATAGACTTGTAATGGGGATCCCTGGGTGGCGCAGCGGTTTGGCTCCTGCCTTTGGCCCAGGGCGCGATCCTGGAGACCCGGGATCGAATCCCACGTCGGGCTCCCGGTGCATGGAGCCTGCTTCTCCCTCTGCCTGTGTCTCTGCCTCTCTCTCTCTCTCTGTGACTATCATAAATAAAAAAAAAATAAATAATAATAATAATAGACTTGTAATGAAGTTAGATCTTACTCATAGTCAGTGGTATTATGTATAAATAATGTTTTTTACTGCTGCAAGATGATCTGGAGGTTAATCAGTTTAATGAATTTAATTTATAAATTTTATTTTATTTATTATTATTTTTTTTAATTTTTAAAAACTTCCGAAATGTTTATATGGAAAAATCACTATCATATAGGGAAGAATGTTCACTGTAAAGTGATTCCTGTTGTCATTTACAGTGACCTACTGATCATAATTTTACAAAGGAGAAATACCAGATGTTTGGGGCAATATTGAAACATCTTCATCAAAAAAAAAATTTCCTCTTCCTATATTTTTATTTTTTATATATATACACATATATATTTAATATATATTTAATGTGTATTTTTATTTATTTTTATTTTTTTATTGGTGTTCAATTTACCAACATACAGAATAACCCCCAGTGCCCGTCACCCAATCACTCCCACCCCCCGCCCTCCTCCCATTCTACCACCCCTAGTTCGTTTCCCAGAGTTAGCAGTCTTTACGTTCTGTCTCCCTTTCTGATATTTCCCACACATTTCTTCCCCCTTCCCTTATATTCCCTTTCACTATTATTTATATTCCCCACATGAATGAGAACATATAATGTTTGTCCTTCTCCGACTGACTTACTTCACTCAGCATAATACCCTCCAGTTCCATCCACGTTGAAGCAAATGGTGGGTATTTGTCATTTCTAAGAGCTGAGTAATATTCCATTGTATACATAAACCACATCTTCTTTATCCACTTATCTTTCGATGGACACCGAGGCTCCTTCCACAGTTTGGCTATTGTGGCCATTGCCGCTATAAACATCGGGGTGCAGGTGTCCAGGCGTTTCACTGCATCTGTATCTTTGGGGTAAATCCCCAACAGTGCAATTGCTGGGTCGCAGGGCAGGTCTATTTTTAACTGTTTGAGGAACCTCCACACAGTTTTCCAGAGTGGCTGCACCAGTTCACATTCCCACCAACAGTGTATGAGGGTTCCCTTTTCTCCGCATCCTCTCCAACATTTGTTGTTTCCTGCCTTGTTAATTTGCCCCATTCTCACTGGTGTGAGGTGGTATCTCATTGTGGTTTTGATTTGTATTTCCCTGATGGCAAGTGATGCAGAGCATTTTCTCATATGCATGTTGGCCATGTCTATGTCTTCCTCTGTGAGATTTCTGTTCATGTCTTTTGCCCATTTCATGATTGGATTGTTTGTTTCTTTGGTGTTGAGTTTAATAAGTTCTTTATAGATCTTGGAAATTAGCCCTTTATCTGATACGTCATTTGCAAATATCTTCTCCCATTCTGTAGGTTGTCTTTTAGTTTTGTTGACTGTATCCTTTGCTGTGCAAAAGCTTCTTATCTTGATGAAGTCCCAATAGTTCATTTTTGCTTTTGTTTCTTTTGCCTTTGTGGATGTATCTTGCAAGAAGTTACTGTGGCCGAATTCAAAAAGGGTGTTGCCTGTGTTCTTCTCTAGGATTTTGATGGAATCTTGTCTCACATTTAGATCTTTCATCCATTTTGAGTTTATCTTTGTGTATGGTGCAAGAGAGTGGTCTAGTTTCATTCTTCTGCATGTGGATGTCCAATTTTCCCAGCACCATTTATTGAAGAGACTGTCTTTCTTCCAATGGATAGCCTTTCCTCCTTTGTCGAATATTAGTTGACCATAAAGTTCAGGGTCCACTTCTGGATTCTCTATTCTGTTCCACTGATCTATGTGTCTGTTTTTGTGCCAGTACCACACTGTCTTGATGACCACAGCTTTGTAGTACAACCTGAAATCTGGCATTGTGATGCCCCCAGATATGGTTTTCTTTTTTAAAATTCCCCTGGCTATTCGGGGTCTTTTCTGATTCCACACAAATCTTAAGATGATTTGTTCCAACTCTCTGAAGAAAGTCCATGGTATTTTGATAGGGATTGCATTAAATGTGTATATTGCCCTGGGTAACATTGACATTTTCACAATATTAATTCTGCCAATTCATGAGCATGGAATATTTTTCCATCTCTTTGTGTCTTCCTCAATTTCTTTCAGAAGTGTTCTATAGTTTTGAGGGTATAGATCCTTTACCTCTTTGGTGAGGTTTATTCCTAGGTATCTTATGATTTTGGATGCAATTGTAAATGGGATTGACTCCTTAATTTCTCTTTCTTCAGTCTCATTGTTAGTGTATAGAAATGCCACTGATTTCTGGGCATTGATTTTGTATCCTGCCACGCTACCGAATTGCTGTATGAGTTCTAGCAATCTTGGGGTGGAGACTTTTGGGTTTTCTATGTACTGTATCATGTCATCTGCGAAGAGGGAGAGTTTGACTTCTTCTTTGCCAATTTGAATGCCTTTAATGTCTTTTTGTTGTCTGATTGCTGAGGCTAGGACTTCCAGTACTATGTTGAATAGCAGTGGTGAGAGTGGACATCCCTGTCTTGTTCCTGATCTTAGGGGAAAGGCTCCCAGTGCTTCCCCATTGAGAATGATATTTGCTGTGGGCTTTTCGTAGATGGCTTTTAAGATGTTGAGGAATGTTCCCTCTATCCCTACACTCTGAAGAGTTTTGATCAGAAATGGATGCTGTATTTTGTCAAATGCTTTCTCTGCATCTAATGAGAGGATCATATGGTTCTTGGTTTTTCTCTTGCTGATATGATGAATCACATTGATTGTTTTACGGGTGTTGAACCAGCCTTGTGTCCCGGGGATAAATCCTACTTGGTCATGGTGAATAATTTTCTTAATGTACTGTTGGATCCTATTGGCCAGTATCTTGTTGAGAATTTTTGCATCCATGTTCATCAGGGATATTGGTCTGTAATTCTCCTTTTTGGTGGGGTCTTTGTCTGGTTTTGGAATTAAGGTGATGCTGGCCTCATAGAATGAATTTGGAAGTACTCCATCTCTTTCTATCTTTCCAAACAGCTTTAGGAGAATAGGTATGGTTTCTTCTTTAAACGTTTGATAAAATTCCCCTGGGAAGCCATCTGGCCCTGGACTCTTGTGTCTTGGGAGGTTTTTGATGACTGCTTCAATTTCCTCCCTGGTTATTGGCCTGTTCAGGTTTTCTATTTCTTCCTGTTCCAGTTTTGCTAGTTTGTGGCTTTCCAGGAATGCGTCCATTTCTTCTAGATTGCCTAATTTATTGGCGTAGAGCTGTTCATAATATGTTTTTAAAATCGTTTGTATTTCCTTGGTGTTGGTAGTGATCTCTCCTTTCTCATTCATGATTTTATTAATTTGAGTCTTCTCTCTCTTCTTTTTAATAAGGCTGGCTAATGGTTTATCTATCTTATTAATTCTTTCAAAGAACCAACTCCTGGTTCTGTTGATCTGTTCCACAGTTCTTCTGGTCTCGATTTCATTGAGTTCTGCTCGAATCTTTATTAAGTCTCTTCTTCTCCTGGGTGTAGGATCTATTTGCTGTTTTTTCTCTAGCTCCTTTATGTGTAAGGTTAGCTTTTGTATTTGAGTTCTTTCCAGTTTTTGAATGGTTGCTTGTATTGCGATGTATTTCCCCCTAAGGACTGCTTTTGCTGCATCCCAAAGATTTTGAATGGTTGTATCTTCATTCTCATTAGTTTCCATGAATCTTTTTAGTTCTTCCTTAATTTCCTGGTTGACCCTTTCATCTTTTAGCAGGATGGTCCTTAACTTCCACGTGTTTGAGGTCCTTCCAAACTTCTTGTTGTGATTTAGTTCTAATTTCAAGGCATTATGGTTTGAGAATATGCAGGGGACGATCCCAATCTTTTGGTATCGGTTCAGACCCGATTTGTGACCCAGTATGTGGTCTATTCTGGAGAAAGTTCCATGTGCACTTGAGAAGAATGTGTATTCAGTTGAGTTTGGATGTAAAGTTCTGTAGATATCTGTGAAATCCATCTAGTCCACTGTATCATTTAAAGCTCTCGTTTCTTTGGAGATGTTGTGCTTAGAAGACATATCAAGTATAGAAAGAGCTAGATTGAAGTCACCAAGTATAAGTGTATTATTATCTAAGTATTTCTTCACTTTGGTTATTAATTGATTTATATATTTGTCAACTCCCAATTTTGGGGCATATATATTGAGGATTGTTAAGTCCTCTTGTTGGATAGATCCTTTAAGTATGAGATAGTGTCCCTCTTCATCTCTCACTACAGTCTTCAGGGTAAATTTTAGTTTATCTGATATAAGGATGGCTACCCCTGCTTTCTTTTGAGGACCATTCAAATGGTAAATGGTTCTCCAACCTTTTATTTTCAGGCTGGAGGTGTCCTTCTGTCTAAAATGAGTCTCTTGTAGACAGCAAATAGATGGGTCCTCCTGCTTTTTTATCCAGTCTGAAACCCTGCGCCTTTTGATGGGGTCATTAAGCCCGTTCACATTCAGAGTTACTATTGAGAGATATGAGTTTAGTGACATCATGATATCTATTCAGTCCTTGTTTTTGTGGATTGTTCCACTGAACTTCTTCTTAAAGGGGAATTTTAGGAGTCCCCCTTAAAATTTCTTGCAGAGCTGGTTTGGAGGTCACATATTCTTTCAGTTGCTGCCTGTCTTGGAAGCTCTTTATCTCTCCTTCCATTTTGAACGGAGCCTTGCTGGATAAAGTATTCTTGGTTGCATGTTCTTCTCATTTAGGACCCTGAATATATCCTGCCAGCCCTTTCTGGCCTGCCAGGTCTCTGTGGAGAGGTCTGCTGTTACCCTAATACTCCTCCCCATAAAAGTCAGGGATTTCTTGTCTCTTGCTGCTTTAAGGATATTCTCTTTATCTTTGGAATTTGTAAGCTTCACTATTAAATGTCGAGGTGTTGAACGGTTTTTATTGATTTTAGGGGGGGATCTCTCTATTTCCTGGATCTGAATACCTGTTTCCCTTCCCAGATTAGGAAAGTTTTCAGCTAGAATTTGTTCAAATACATATTCTGGCCCTCTGTCCCTTTCGGCGCCCTCGGGAACCCCAATTAAACATAAGTTTTTCTTCCTCAGGCTGTCGTTTATTTCCCTTAATCTATCTTCATGGTCTTTTAATTGTTTGTCTCTTTTTTCCTCAGTTTCCCTCTTTGCCATCAACTTGTCTTCTAGGTCACTCACTTGTTCTTCCACCTCGTCAACCCTTGTCGTTAGGACTTCTAGTTTGGATTGCATCTCATTCAATTGATTTTTAATTTCTGCCTGATGAGCTCTAAATTCTGCAGTCATGAAGTCTCTTGAGTCCTTTATGCTTTTTTCTAGAGCCACCAGTAGCTGTATGATAGTGCTTCTGAATTGGCTTTCTGACATTGAATTGTAATCCAGATTTTGTAACTCTGTGGGAGAGAGGACTGTTTCTGATTCTTTCTTTTGAGGTGAGGTTTTCCTTCTAGTCATTTTGCTCAGTGCAGAGTGGCCAAAAGCAGGTTGTATTGGGAAAAGGAGAAAAAGAGAGGAGAGAAAGAAGGAAAGAAAAGAGAAAGAGAAAAAAAAAGGAAGAAAAAAACGAAAAAATAGAAGAAAAAGAGAAAGAAAAAGAAAGAAAGGAAAAAAAGGGGGTGGGGGAAGGAAACAAATCAAAAAGCAAAACAAAACAAAACAAAACAACAACAACAAAAAAAAAAAAGAAAGAAAGAAAAAAAGAACCACGGGGGAGTATCTTCTGATTCTGTGTACTTTAAGTCCCTTGGCTTCCCCTGGAACTTGTCCCCAGCTGGTCTTCTGGGGGAGGGGCCTGTTGCGCTGATTTCCAGGTGTTAGCAGTTGGGGGAGCTGCTGTGCCCCTGCCTGGTGCAGGGCTCAGTGGGGGTTGTTTACCCCGTGAGGCCCCAGGAGCAACAGCCCTAGTGGCGGGGCCAGCTCTGGAGCCCTGGAGTCAGCCCCCGCAGGAACTCCAGAGCTCTCCGTCTGCAGGGCCTGGAGGCTCCGGGGCGGGGCCGCTGATGTGCTCAGCTGGGGCAGGAGCGTCCTTGCTGTCCTGGGCCCTCCCGGCCTCTGCCTGTCCCGGGGGAGGCGGGATCCTGGGCTGTGTCCCGGCGCCCTGTGCTTCGGCGCCTGCGCTGGTGGATTCGCGCTCCCGGCCGCGCAGCCCCCTCCGCGGAGCCGCCCCCGAGCTGCTCCTGGAACCGCGCAGCCCCCTCCACACGGAGCCTCTTCCTCTGCCCGAGCCCCTCCGAGCTGCTCCCGGGGCCGCGCAGCCCCCACCGCACGGAGCCTCTTCCTCTGCCCGAGCCCCCCGAGCTGCTCCTGCCCCGCAGCCCCCTCCGCGGAGCCTCTTCCTCTGCCCTCCCCCCTCCGAGCTGCTCCGGGTCCCGCCGTGCGCGCTGCAGCCCTTAGGGAGCTCGGCGCACTCTCCCGGGGCGCAGTTGCTGTTAGTGTCCCCGGGAGCCCGAGGGCATCCCCGCCCTCCTGGGTCCTGCTCCACCTCCCCGCGAGCCCCTTTCCGCCCGGGAAGGTCGGTGCAGCTCCTGCGTCTCCGGGACGGGGCTCTCCTGTCCTGGGGACACTCGCCCCGGCCTCAGCCCGGCTCCTCGCGGGGCCCCTCCCCCTTGGAGGCCTTTGTTTCTTTATTTCTTTTTCCCCGTCTTCCTACCTTGATAGAAGCGCGAACTCTTCTCACTGTAGCATTCCAGGTGTTCTCTCTTTAATTCTCAGGCCGAATTCATAGATTTTCAGGATAATTTGAAGGTTTTCTAGGTAATTTGGTGGAGACAGGTGATTTGGAGACCCTACTCTTCTGCCATCTTGCCCCTCCCTAATTTATAAATTTTAAAATGAATTTAAAAAATATATTTGGTGTGTAAATAGAAGGTATTTTTGACAATTGATGTTTGGTAAGTTTTGTGTGTTTTGCTATTAATGGTAACAACTAAGTTCTAATTAATTTAATGAACATAACATACTCCTGAGGATATGGTTAAAACAGCCTGCTATTAAAAAATGGATATTTTTAGAGCAGTTTTAGGTTTATAGAAAAATTGTGCAGAAAGTAGAGTTTCTAAACCTTCTCCCATTCTACCCTACCCCCTACAATTTCCCTTATTAACAGTTTCCATCAGTGTAGTATATTTGTTACAGTTGAACTATTATGAAGACATTAGCTATAGTCCATAGTTTACATTAGGATTCACTCTTCGTGTTGTACAGTTTTATGATTTTGGTAAATGTACTTTGTCATGTACTCACCATTATGAGTAGTTTCACTGTCATAAACATGTTCTGGTTCCATTTATTTGTCACTCTGTTCCCTGAGTTTTTGGGGGTAACTACTGATCTTTTTATTGCCTGTATAGTTTTGCCTTTTCCAAAATGTCATATAATCAGAATCATATCATATGTAAGTAGCCTTTTCAGACTGGCATTGTTCACTTAGTAATAGGCATTTAGGGTTTTTCCATGTCTTTTCATGACTTGATAGTTATTTCCTTTTATTGTTGGATAATATTTTGTCATATGGATGCACCACAGTCTGCCTATATATTTATTTTTTTAAATAAAATGTCTAAAAATGTCTCTATCTTTTGTTTCAAATGTCTAATTTCTTTTATCATTGAAAGTATTTTACTGTGTAATGTTTTATCCTTTTTCCATTTTATATTTGGAATAGACATTTTATTTTAGGCAATGCTAAGTAAATTTTAAAATTTAGTGTATGTCAGGGCACTTGGTGGCTCAGTCAGTTTAGTGTCCTGCTCTTGGTTTTGGCTCAGGTCATGATCTCAGGGTTGTGAGATCGAGTTGTGTCAGGTTCTGCACTTAGCACGGGGTTGGCTTGAGATTCTCTCCCTCTCCCTCCCCCTCTCCCTCTCTCTCTGCCCCATTCATGCATGTGCATACTCTCACTTTCTAAAATAAATAAGTGAATAAAATATTTAAAATTTGGTGCATGTCTAATCGGTCATGTTAATATATGCCTATTGAACAACTTTTTTTGGAATAATGTAGTGGTTTTGTCTTAACATGTTATTTGAATTGTTCACTAAATTTTATTGATATCTATTATGAATTTAAAAAATATTTTACCAGCTTAAAGCATATTCAATTATATGCTTTACATGTGGTAAAATTTTGCTTTACATGTGTCTAGAATGAGGGAGTTTACAAAGTGAAGTGGCACATAGATAATCTGTGCTGTATATTCAACCCCCTAAACAGAAGCAAACCACCATTTCATGTTGTCCAATTTTTACTAGAATCTTTCCCTAACAAACTTAGTTTTTTCAAACCATCTGTACTTCCTTCCCTTCTGTCTTTGAGGAAATGCTTTCTCTTCTTTGTGGAAAATATTCTATCTGCCTAAACTCTTCACCTGGCCTTTTAAATCTCAGTGACTGATCTATTTTAATCACTGTTCTTGCTTCTATGTATTCCTCTTTCCATCTGTATGAACTCTGTAATAAATGAATGAATGAATGTCTCTATAAGTCCATTTTTGTCTTCTGAGGTGCATGTCATGGTTAGTTTTGGGGATAGATTCCAAAAGCTTGGGGTTTATTGTCCTAATTCCAATGCTCAATTAGCTCTAAGACTGCAAACAAGTTTTTGACTTCTCATGGATTCAGTTTCCTTAACTGAAATGGGGATAATGGTAGAATTATGTAAGGATTAAAAGTGACAATTGATGTAAAGTTCTTAGCACAGTGCCTATTGCATAGCAGATGCTTAAAGGACATTAGTAATTATTATTGCAAAATTGATATTTTCTTTGATTTATGAATATGAAATATGATGATATCCTCTCCAGGTCCCTTAAAACCTGTTTTTTTTTTCCTTCTTAATTTTTGGAGAAATATCTTTCCCTATCCATTGATATTCAAAGATACTCTCTATTCAAGCATCTGACTGCTCACTTTTCTCCACACACACCCAACACACAAATGCACACACATACCCAGAATAATATTGTCAACAAAGTTAGCTTCTAGAGAAGTTTCTTTTTGAAGTTCCCCAACAATTCTTGGGTAGGGAAACTGGAGGCCCAGTTTCATTATTTTGTACATCTTTCTATAACTCTCTACAAGGAGCACTTCTTACTTATTCTCTGAAAGCCGAGTATGTTTATGAAAATAAAAGGAATATAGAAATACAGCTTCCTATCAATATGGAATAGAACTGTTTATTATTTTAAAATATTATAATTATTTCTCTTAATATATTGGATTTGAACTTCATCCTGACAGATGGTTATAACATGATGAGTGAAAAGCATTAGTAACATATTTAAGCTACCGTGGAAAATTAGCAACTTTGTGAAAATTGAAAAACTCATTTCCTGATGCGATTTAGGCAAGGCTTTAAGGATTTTCATTAAATAATATAAAACAAATTAGAGGGTTAGAAACAAAACTCAGGGGCAGGAAACACAATCACATTAAAAGATGATTTTCAAAATGTTAACTATTTAAAAACTAAAATCTCTTAACTACTTTACAGCTTTAAAACCAAGAAAGCATGTTTTATGACTATCAGCTACATAATTTGAAGTAGATATTATTAGATTACTATTTAGAATCTGACCTAGGTATTTAAAAAGTCAGAACTGATATTAAATCTTTTTTAAAGTTGAGATTAAAAACAATTATGAGAAGATTCCATAACATAATAATTCAGGTCCTAATGTAGAATAGTTTCTTCAGTTTTTCATTCTGTACGATTTTTTTTTCTATCTCTGTACAATAAATTCTGGTTTGCTAATCTAGAAGGACATAGAAATGAGTAGCAGAAAAAGCAGGTCCTCCAATTCAGGATCAAGAATTCTCTACATGTTAATGTAATAGTTACATGAGACAATTCTCAAGTGTAAAGTATTTGTTTTGTATAATTTGGATACTGACTTCTTTCTTGAGACTTAGAACCAATTTTTCCCCCTTTCTTCTGTTTCTCTCTACAGAAAGCTGACCTTGCAGTTGCTCCACTGGCTATTACCTATGTTCGAGAGAAGGTCATCGACTTTTCCAAGCCCTTTATGACACTTGGAATAAGTATTTTGTACCGCAAGCCCAATGGTACAAACCCAGGCGTCTTCTCCTTCCTGAATCCTCTCTCCCCTGATATCTGGATGTATATTCTGCTGGCTTACTTGGGTGTCAGTTGTGTGCTCTTTGTCATAGCCAGGTAACATGCTCACTTTTGTGATTTTTTTGGCAATTGTTACCTCCTTTTTCTAACTAATAATTGTCAAAAGTCACAATAATTTTTACTTTTCTTTTTCTTTATTTCCCTTGGGGTGCTAAAGAATAATGAACTTTTAAGAGTCACATAACTTATTAAAATATATTATGCTGCCTTTTTGGGCAGAAAGCATGCTGGTTATGTCAGTAAGCTATAAGTGTGGTAGAGTTTACTCTTTTTAATCAGAATCTAAAAGCAGTCCAAATCACCATGACATAAAAATTGTTTTCTCATTTTGAAGATTTCTCTTGAGCCAGGAAGCAAAACAGTATATTTTACTAATTTGGACTAATAAATCAGTCATAAAAAAACCAAAGTGGTAAAATTTAAAAGGAGGCTTTTTTAAGTATAAAAAGACTACCATTATTTTCTACATAAAATTTCTCATTTTTTTCACAAAATAATATAATGTATAACTACAAATATTTTTTGTTCTATCATCAAAATTAAATATTAAATAAGAGGGTTATTTTTTCAAATATATAGGTTCTTCTGATAAATTTATCACTAAAGATATTTATCTTTCCTTGAACCTATTCTTTTTTCAATGAAATCATGCATTTGTTCCTAGCAGTGAAATTAAAAAAAAAAAACAAAAAAAACAAATGCTTAGTTCATTCAATTAAAACAAGGAATGAAATCACTTCTAGAAGTAGTATATTTTTATATATGTAGATTATTTGTGGTTATACACAGATATTTTTGATATTCACATATGGATGTAATGCAGATTTATAATTGTCTACCTAATTGTTTTAATATTAACACATGAGTCCTTCAGACAGTTATCATTTGCATATGGCTGAAAATTTGTATTGGAACCATACATACATATAGCATTTGTAGCTGTATGGTAGCTCATGTTAAAATTTTTATATGAAATTTAGAGTTCTACCCCAAAATGAGAATTTGGAGTATGAAATTCATAAACTTTCGGCTCCAGGCTTTTCCATATCTTGTGAAAACCAAATAGCCTTTTCATTTTTGAGCATCTTTGCATCAGTTACAAATCTTTTATAGTGACCAATACAAACCATCCTATTTTATATGTATTCAGAGAAATGAGTTCAAGGATTGCAGTTTAAATAATTCAATGGCTGGAGAACTCTACAGCATGCCCACAAGGAAGACAGAAAAATAAATACTCCAAAGTATAGAAAAAGCTTTTCTTGCTGTCTACAGGTATACCTGCTCCTTCTTAATCAAATTAACAAAAGTTCCTGGGAAAGATAAAATCAAAACCTAGTGGTAAATGTCCTGAGACCATTCTGAGGCAATTGTGCAAGCATCAATCAACCTGAATTAAGTCTAATGTAGTTTCCAGGGGACCTTAAGTAGAAACTATTGAATTACCTCAAATTCATATTAGGAATTTTAGATATTACTAATTTTCTGAGCCCAAATCTTCTGAGATTACATTCAAAAGCAAATACTGAAACATCTGAATTCTCTTCTAGCTTAAAAGAACATTTGCAAATAGAGGCAAGCTGTGTGGCTTATGCACTCATCTAATTTTCAAAATATTTCTTTAACTATCACTTTGATAAACCATCAAATAAAATAGTAACATAACATCTGTGTAATCGTAACCTGTACTAATTTTTTACATAATAAATACATCCATATCATTCTTATTGAGAACATATAGCTGGTGTGCCATTTTTTAGTGTTATTAAATTTTAGAGTATTACTGTCATATTTTATTATTAGTTATTAAATTAATGAATTTGAAGGTAATTCTATTTCAGCCTCATATTCAACGATGTGATAATAGTTTCATACAGTTTCAGAAATTAAGTATAATATCTTCATTTATGGACAAATTAACATATATTTTATTAAATAACAAACAATATAAGATATCCTATATTAAGTGATAAATAATATTAGATATCTTGGTAAATAATATATAGTATGAAAATAAATTATTTTCAGATTATCTCTGAACTATCTTGTTCAATTCTCAATATTAAAATAATCTTATATAAATATTGCTAAATTTAAAACAACACACTGAAAACTCAGATTAAAAGAAAATTTCTTGAATAGAATCTGCTTAAGTTCTAAACTGAACTTCTAAAGCCAAATAAATTTATATAATTAATATCTACTTTACTTTAATAAAAAAAAACTCCACTTTGATATGGAATTAAACTTTTGTTACCGTGAAAGAAGTTCATGATGTGCGAATGTAGACGAAATGTCCAAGTTTCAATTACAGAACTTAATTACATTCCTAATTTAAATGGTATTAGGATATTTGTTATCAATTCACAATAAATGTAGTATTTTGATTTCACCTGTGAATGAGGACTGTGCCTTATGTTGTACAGAAATCACTTATTCACATTATTATTGTTGTCAAAATAAATACGGCCTTTTATTTATGTATATTTTTTATCTTTACCTCCATAATGATTACAGGAAAAAAAAAGAGAAATTACAGTAAAAAATTCTCAGATATGTGTTTCATTCTCAGGGAAGATCACAAAGTTCTAAAATAATACCATGCTAACCACAAAATTTCCTAATAAATTGAGTATTGTACAATTGTTGGAATCTGTTTTCTAAAGTTAAATTTAAAAGCAGATTGTTTTTGTGATGGCTTTTTAAAATATCCCTTCACCTTTATTGTATAAGAAAAGATTATGTAATAAGTACCTAACAAAGGCTCTAAGGTGTTTTTTTTTTTTAAGCAGTATTAAGAAAGACATATATGGCTTTACTTGTCTTGATATGGTTTTATGATCTATGGTCTCTTGCAAACAGTTGCAGTATTGTTTATAGCATAATGGCATAAACAGCATGCTTATGTGAATTAGGGGAGAACTCTTGTTTGACAGTAAAGATGAGCCTGAAGTTCGGCATTCTGGACACAGAATGGCCTTATCCCGGATCTCCTAACCATAGCTCTTGGCTGACAGAGGAATAGGAAGAAATCTCGTACATGATAAACTTGCACTTGATCATATTTGTCCCTAAACCTTTTCTCTCTCCCTCTTTCTATTATATTTTCCTTTGACCTAGGTATATTAGTATAGAGAAAGCAGTTAGTCATATAAAGAGTCTGGTTAGGAAATCCACCCTTTATACTCAGAATGAAAGGTATTTTTCACCTTGCTTCAAATATTTCCTTTATTAAACAACAGATAATACAGATGCAGTAGATCCTATTTATAAAATGAGTCAATATAAATGCCCATAATGTTAGAGGTTTTTTTTTTTCTTTTAACAAGACCTGAGCTATTTTGAAATTCAGTGTATAAATCTTGGTCTAGAGTTCTTAGTAGTTTGGTAGAGAAGTGAATAACTGAAGACCAAACTTAAAAGAAGAGCATAATGCTCTACACATTTCCCTCCAACAGGATTGATGGAACCTTAATAATAATTCACTAGGCTTATAATAATGTTGCATATTTTATTCTGAGATTGACATTTTTAAAATTAAATACAAATAAACTGGAGAAGAAAAGTAATACTGTACCAGCTTTTTAAGTAAGAATGTTATTACACAGAAATTCCTTAGGTTATTTAAATGAACAAGTAAATATGTTCAAATAGAGGAAAAAGAATAAAAGAAGGCAAGCAACATTGACTAACCTGGCCTTCTTAGCAAAGATAAATCAACGAATATTCAATGTTGAGTACATAACATTAGTTTTTCAAAGTTAAAAAGAATATAGAAGTTTCTTGTAAGTTTTAGGATTGAATTACTTTGTATGATTTTTAGAATATTAGAATATCATCTATTGCACTATTAGATTAGACAGTAGGAAATGGTCTCCCTAGAATCTACCCAAGGGTGTATTAATACAGTCACCGCCAGGACTGTCTTGACATACATTTTGACACTAACATGGTCTGTGGTCACAAGATGACAAGGCTATTGCCTTACTGAGAGTTCTTCTCCTTATAAAAATATTCCGTATTTCTCTTGGTACTCAGAGCTAAAGGTATTCTAAACATAGTGGTTTTGATGGTTTAACTGAGTGTAGGAAACCATGTCCAAAGTGCTTGCATCAACAGCTTTGATCTAGACTCCTGACTAGTGTGCAGTAGCCTTTATATTCTTGTCACAATGATGGGTGACATTTAATGCACAGTGAAGGGCAACAATGAATTATTATGCACTTGGAAATGGATAACTGTTTTGGTGGGATGTTCAATGTTAAACTAATATGCTGTCAAAAAGACTCCTGTCACATTGAAATGAAAAGCCAATTTTGTTGTGTGCCTTTGCCACCAACGTGCCCACCTCTTAGAAAACCATTTTAATTTTACCTTTCTGTAACATAATTTTAGATATATTTTACTTTTATTTCTTAGTAATTTTTTTACTTAAGTAAATTACAGGAAAGCCTATCTGTTATTCCTTTTTCCATTTAGCAATTTTCCTAGACTTTAATGAAAATTTGGTTTGAAATAGTGTGCCTTTCACACATATGAAAGTGATTATTCAAATTGATTATATTAACAAATACCTCAATTATGGAACTAAAAGTCACAATTGATTAAAACTAAATGCACCTTCAAATTACATTTCCATAGGAAATGAGGTTACTTCTACATTAATAAAAGTTTTTTTTTTCTTTTTGCAAGAGTTACTTGGTAAATCTATTATAAAATAATTTACCTTTTTATTTGTAGTGGTTCCAGTGATGTTCATGGTTGCAAAAGGAACATGGCGTCAGCAACCCAGAAAAAAAATATCCCTTTGTGTAATTAGTAGAACCAAACCAATTGAAAGGAAGTTGAATTGGGGACTTCTTTTCAGTTTATGGTTGTGTCTAGATAATTTAGGCAGTAGAGATTTTGACTAAAATTATCCATATAGGAAAAGGTCAGACTCTTAATCATGTTAACAAAAAATAATATTTTCCACCTCTCAAATTTAGAATTATGCTAGACATTTACAAGAATAAAACATTTGAAAATAATTAAGAAAAAAACAATTTAAAATTCAAGTGCTTTTTTTTGTAATCTGCTGTAATCAAATGCTTATTGGCATTTTCTTTTAAAGATGATTGTGCTTGAGTACCTTTTAGAAATTTTGATCTCTTTTTCCAAATTATTTTTTGACATAGTTTTTTTTATCATTAGGGCAAAAGTAAATACAAATGCAAAAGTGGAAGTTTGATAGTCCATTTTTATCTTTCATACCATGTGGATAAGTTATTTGCCTCTTTGTCTTTCCTCGCCTCCATTGCCAAATTGAATTCAGACTTATGGAGGCGAAAAAGCTACCCCTCTTTCTAGTCATTCCAAGTGTGCCTACTCAACAAATATATTGGCCAATGAGCTTCTGAAAACTATAATTTGTTTCAATTTAGAAGTTCCACAGTGTCTAGCTCAGTAAATCACAGATACTAATTTTAATAAATTACATTATATAGAGTCACATTAAGAAACTTGAGAATGCTAAAAACTTGAAGATGAATATATATTGACTTATTATATTTGCTACCAAAAATGATACCTCTGTTTTTAATGAATACTTTATGGAATATGGAATTCCATTTTTCAACACTCACACATCCTGATGAGAAGTGGTAGTCTTGTAAGAAATTACGTTTTTTCCTTGAAAGACTTGGAAAAGCAGTGTAGTGTCATCTTTGACAGTTGCCACCATACCTCATACATTTCTTATTAGCTATTCAGATTGAAAAGCTAATTGGACAAGAACAATACTGTGAATGACTGTTTCCCTCTATTTTTTTCTTTCCTTTTTTGGGAGTTTTCTTTATTAATCATAAGAAATTCTTTGAGATGACTCTTAAGAACCAACAAGATAAAGAGCACCAAGCACTTTTTTTAAAAATCAAGTGATATACTTATTCTTCCATATTTTGCTATTTCTAGGTAGCTACTTCTCCCATAGCTACAGAGTACTGTGAATTCTTTGTAAGAAACCCTCAGCTTGTTTTTTATGTGTTAATTCTCTAAGCAAAATTATACTTCTGTTTTTCTACAGCCCTCAGAATAATAGTCCCCTCAGACTTTGGGGGGCTCTCAGTCACCTAAGAAAGGTCTTTACAGTATGAAATGAGGGTTTGTGTGTGTATATATATATATATCATATATATGATATATATATGATATATATATGATAGATAGAGGATAGATAGATGATAGATAGATAGATAGATAGATAGATAGATAGATATAGATAGTACAATGGTTGAGGGTATTATTTAAAAAAAGCAATTGCCTTGAAAAATGTAAAGAAATAGATCAATTTTTTAAAATAGTAAGCATAACACCTAAATTAGTATCATTTTTACCTAGATAAAGTTGTTCTTTTGCTGTAGATTCTTTGGTGTAAGAGTTCTTTCAGATGGATGAATGTTTTCCTATATCGTTTTGTACTGGGCCGGTGGGTTATGTGGAAGAAATCATTTGTAGAGAAAAGGAAGGACACTAATATAAATTGTATGTCAATAGAGGCCAGGTTTTATCTGAGAATCATGGAGAGATTAATTTATTAGCTTCTTTTTTTCAGTAGCTGTTTTTACATTTTTATATAAGGAATGAGTAGGTATACATAACCACATCCCCTTATCCCTAGCAATGAGATTAGAAATATTTTCCCTTTGTTTAATGCTAACATTATTATACTTTATAAATTCTAATTTATTACAGAAAGGAAGCTATTTTAAGGAAAACAGATTTAGAGGAAAACAGAAAAAAAGGAAGTTGTATCACTTGGTTCTTTTTGATTATCATGTTAATTCACCTTTCACGTTTCCTTCTAAGATTTTAGGAAAAACAAAAGATTAGCTACCCTTTTAATTATTATTTTTAAGAGTTCTGTATAACATATTTGTGCTACATGTTAGCAGTATGTTGTTTTAGAATAACTTGAAAGAATTACCTCAATTAGCTACACTTAAGACATGTGTTTTTCTCTTTAGATTTGCCAATAAGAAAGCTTAAACAAATATTTCCAATCACTTAGGAACCTAAACAGTACACATTAGAAAGCCACACGTGAGCAGATTTGCCTCATAAACATATAAACCTATTTGCTTTCTAAGCCATTTCTCTAGGAATGCTCACTTTCTTCCCCTGAAAATTACTAACTGCATATGGTAAAGGAATTGCACCACATTGTGAGCTTTTCCAGAGACTTAAATGATATTGATATATTTTTTACTTAAATGATATTGATATATTTTTTATTTTTTTCATAATTCATGGATGTGGGAAAAATATCATTAATATTGAATGAAAATGTATGGATGTAATTTTTAGTGATAATTTATGACTTTTTTCTTCATGTTATGTAAAATAATGCACTCTATCCAAATAATTAATGAGTAGGAGATATAGTATCATCAACCAGTGTAACTTCATTCATTAGAGCATGTCACAGCACCTTAATTGCTATAATTTTTTACATTCCATTACATAATTACATCATTCAAGTTAAATTGTTTTCATATCAATCCTGTTGGGTATATATACATATATATTTTTTAAGAGAAATATCATCTGTTTCTCAAATTGCTATAGGAATTTCAATATGATATTTGAATAGTAAGGGCCTGATATCTATCTTGTATATAAATAGAATTAGTAAAACAAATGACAAAACAAACTATTCTATTGATTTTCAACACCTATAATTTTAAATGTTTCTAGTTAACTCTTACATAAAGAGGAACACTATTAAAATGTGAAGTTATCTCTGTTAGAGCTACTTTTGGAGTTTTGTTTGGAAGCCCAGATATTAACTTGACAAACTTTATGATGAAAACCTTATTAATGAAGTAATTATACACATCTACATTTTAAAATTATAGTAATTATTTTTAGTGTAGTATACATTGGATTGAAACATAATTTTTGTTTCAATACCTTAATAAATAAGTGGAAGGTAATCCTCTCTGCCCCTCCCCCAGCCTGGATATAACTTAGTTTCCTGCTCTTCTTTATGAAAGATGTTTAACCGTTAATTATTTAAAAATATTTCCCATTTAAATGTATCCCTGACTACTCCTGAAATGATAACATGAGGTAAATGAATTCATAATAGATTTTCCTATTAAATTAATGGACTTAATATTTGAAG
Organism: Canis lupus dingo; assembly: GCF_003254725.2. NCBI lineage: Eukaryota > Metazoa > Chordata > Mammalia > Carnivora > Canidae > Canis > Canis lupus. The sequence continues at coordinate 60,061,688 of NC_064254.1, forward strand.
CAAAGGTGAAATTGTAGGTTTTGAATGTTACTGGCATGATAAACATTATAAACAGATTAGGGCTACAACTGTCATCTAAGTTGGTTCAGAATATGCACCTGAATATTATTTTAACATAATAAAATTAGGTAAGTGTTTCCCTGCTTCCCTTACTATTACTGGACTGAGAAAGGGGGTGCTGGGAGGTGTGTGTCAATATGAGTTTAGCAATTCACTAGACTGACTGAAGATATGTTTTGGAATGGTATTACTAAAGTGAGATTACAAAAAACAAACAAAACAAAAACCTCAAAAAACAAGAAGGAAAAAAAGAAAAGAAAAAGAAAATAGTGAAAATTTTGTTGCAGAAGGAGATACAAAATCAATATTCACATTCAGGGAAATGTATGTTGATTTCAAATATCTCATATCACTGCAATTTTCAATTAGGACCTCAAATTTTCACAATCATGAAGATGTTAAAAATTATATTTGAAATATTCCTTCTGCTCCAAATTTTAAAACATTCTTGATATTTCTAAATTCAGATATTTGAGTTGAAAACAAAAATGGTGAATGCTTTCCAAACATACTTCAGTTGTTTTAGATACTAAACTGCATATGCAGTACATACACTTAATTTTTAAATATTTTATTGGTATATTTGATACAATAGAGTATAATTTAGGAAGATATTTAGTTGGAAGAAAAGAAAATACAAAAGTCATGATACCTCATGAAACTTACTAAAATTCATTTATAGTTAAACAATTCAATGAGAAAATAAACTTTTTGTGCCTTGCATGTTCATGGTAGCTGGTAGGTATTTTTTTTTATAATCCAGATATTTGCATATTAGCAAATCGACTTAAGCATCCAAGGGATGTTAAAAAATCAATGCTACCTTTCCAATGCTAGCTTCAGGTTCCTGTTGATAGCATCATTTACTTTTGAGGATCCATTTTTTAAAAAAGTAGTCTGTTTCATTTTCCAGTATTAGAAACCACATAACCACCTGAGTGATCTAAGGACAGTCTGCCTTGAGCCTTTTAACATGGGACTTACTCCTTTAAAATCCTTAGCAAGTGTGTTGCAAGCTACACACTTGGTTCTGATATGTAAGTCTAAGAAATAATTCTTTTAAATGTAAATTATGTTCCAACCAATTTAAAAATAACAGTGTTTTAATGTTTGGTACTTCACTTGCAAAAAGTTAGCTATATTGGTAAGAAATTATTGATAGGACAAATCTATGCTTTCTTATGCAATGTTGATATGTAGGACATTTTCCTTATTATTCCCAATTTAAAGCCACTCTTAATTTAATTTGATTGGACAATTAGGTGTTTAAAAAGCTGCATTAGTAGCTATTTAATGAGACTATATAAAATCCACTTTGTAATTTTAAAAATGATTCCAGCTTTAAGTGTAGAATTATGTATTTTTATTTTACATATGTAAAATTAAATCTGAATTTTATGGCAACCAAAATAATGTCTTTCCTTCAGGAATCTTAAGATGATCAGTAGATGATTATAATAAGGACTTTTTTTATTCCATAACAATAAAAACAGTCTTGGGTAGTTTAAAATTTGAGTAAATTGCAGTATGCCATTTTGACTTAATTTTATTTAAAAAATTGCTTAGGATGAAAATAGGTCATAAGGATCTGAATTCAAGCCTATTGCTGAAGTTAAATGCCTAAATCAAATATAAATTTTAAATGGGAATTAAAGGGAAGTCTTACATTTTGAAAACATTTATTATTTATAGTTTCTAGTTATACATTTATAGCTGATAGTAATGTTTATTTTTCTTTGAGGGTATATTTTTAATGAATATTGATCACAGTTTAAATTTACCATCAATAAATTACAAATCGGGGGAACTGATCATTGTTACCATCTCATTAAGCCCTTTCAACCCATTTAGATCTACTAAATAATATGTTCAATAGCATATTATTGTAGCATTCATATACGGATAATCCTTGTACTTCATTCTGTGTAAATCTGGTAACTTTCTGGTACTAAAGCTACCAATAAAGCAATGCCAAAGTTAATTAATGAGCAACAGATGGCATGAAAATTTAACATAAATGGTGTATATTTTTCAGTGATGTGACGGTAAGAACTTCTGTGGCAAGTAGTGAATTTTTGATTTGCAGCAATTGACAATTTTTGTGGTATAAATATTACCAATATAACTAATCAAGCTACCAATGGAGTCTTACCAAATCTAGAGTTGGAAAGATAGGTGGAAAATTGGCTCTTATAGCCAAATGAACTGGCTCCAGAACACTGCTAATACATAACAATTTCAAATGAAAGGATAAGCATAGATAATAAAAGTGAGTAGCAGTAGCCCAGGTGGATGTGCTTATACAGAGATCCAGGATGTATCAGAAAAATATGTGGAAGGTAATGGCAAAGTTATGGAACCCTGAAAGCAAAATTAAAAAGTTAGATTTTTATTAATACAATTAGAATCTTTGAAGTAATTCCATACTTAAAGTAAATGCCAATTAATCCTTTCACTCATGAAAATAATTTGATATCTAAACGATTAGCATGATTTTCTTGAAGTTAACTGCGTGTTAAAATTTCTATGGTAAAGAAAAAAAAAACACTAAGGAAAACTTTAGCTATAGTGACAATCTCATGGAATGAATCCTTGTGGATTCTGGTATTTTCTGAATCATTGAGTTGTTATCATTAAATTTAAAATCTTCAACTCTTTACATGGAGATTTTTTTAACTATGAAATGGTTTCCTTGCTTATAAGGTTTAGTCAAAAATACTGAAAGGAATCAAATGGTCATTCAGTAATAATATTTTATACTGAATTAATGTCTCCTGAAGTTCAGTAATAGGTTCAGAGCCTATGTTAGTGGGAATAGGTTCACATGTAAGTAGTAGGAAACCTGACTAAGCAGTTATTAAATACATAGTAGGTTTACTGTTCTCATGAAGGCTGAAGGTAGGCAGGACAGGATTGAAACCATTGCTGAAAGAAAGGTGATGTTGGGGAACTTGGCACCTTCTCTCTGTGTGCTACATTGTTCCTAGACTGAAGCTTTTATCCTCCAGGCTGCAAGACGGTTACTGCAACACCAGGCATCCTATCTGCGCCTCAGGCAGCAAGAAGGTAGAAAGCAAAAGCAAAAGCCAAAAAGACAGGGTTATTACCTCAGAAAGGAAAAACTTCCTCTTCTCTGCATCTTATTGGCTAAAATTATTTTACTTCCTAACTGCAGAAGAGGATGCAGATATGTTTCTTTTATCTGGGCACACCGCCGCCTCGGTTCTTTTGTAAATAAGAAAGATTTTATCAGGTATGAATTGGCTGTGCCTGCCACAGGGTTTATTAAATGGTGACATAAAGTTCAGGCACATGTGAAATTCTCTCAAATTTCTTGTTTCAACTGTGCATTTTTAAAGGTTTCTTTCTCCCCTTTTCTCATCTGTTATTAGGATGCCTATTTCTGAGCAGCCTAACTATCCCCTTCCTGTTAGTGATTTTCAACTGGTGTTTTCTTTAACACAAGCTAATTATGCTTGTTTAAAAATGTATGAAAAGTAAGTGTAAATATTTCATATGTTAGAGGTCTTTTGTGCTTTCTTTCTGGCCACTTTTCTTTTTTGTGCACCCATCATTTCTAGAATATTGACTATATTTTTGAGACATGAATTTACCAAATTAGTTTTGTGCAAGAAACATGAATTATTATTCTAATATAATCTAAATGATGCTATCAAAATATAAAGTTTTAATCCCACAGAAAACAATTCTGGTTTATTTTTGATGCGAGATAATCTAATACATCAATGTTTTCCCTAACTTATATGAAGCCATGAAGAAGTTGGTGCAAAAAATTGTTAAATGTGGTAGGCTCCATAATATTTATACAATATAAATGTATGATAGCATATCATAAGGCAGCATTTACAAAACATCAGATGCTAAACTGTTTCCAGGGGGAAAAAATGAACCCAAGAGAGTTCTACGATCAAAGAAGGTCAGGAGAACTTTGTACTAGATCTGCCTCTTGAAGATTCGCTATTAGCAGATTAAAGGTTCCGAAAAGTCTTACAGCAAAGAGATTTGGGTATGTTTGTTTAATTCATCATTATCTAAACATTTTTGGCCATGGGACATCTTTTTTCTCTTTATTTCAAAATAAAGTAGTAAATGTGAAAATTTTAAATCCAGTTATAGAGTTTCAAAAAATAACTTCCATTTTAAAAATGTCTGGCCTTAGGACAACTCATTATTACTTATTTGTAAATTTGGTTATAAAAATCAAGATCTGCTATTGTCAGAAAGACACTCATTGAATATTTTAAAAGTTCCCTACATTTATTGAAAGTTCTTAAAAAATTAGATAATTATAAAAAGCAAAAGGCCTTATTTTGGAATAATGATAAACCTAGCAATAAAGCTTTTTTTCATACTGACAAATTATGATTTGAGAGCAAGCATATGACTTAAATATGTTCCAGTTTTATTAGTAATTTTATCTTATTTATTAAAGGAGGAAGAATTTTATGATGTGGTTGATACTTTATTTTGTATTTATTGTAAAGATGAAATTAGTTATCTATTCTTCTATAAATGATCAGCACTCTAGGTAGATGAATTATGTAGATTTTAATTTTACACATATTTTGAAGCTACATATTTTATGAAGTTGTAATCTTTTCTATTAGAGTCATATTTGTCTACCTTATGACACACACTCTGTAAACAGAGCTGAAGGAGGTCACTGTATTTTAAATCTCATTTACATATTGGACAACATCAAATGATAATTATTAATGTTCTAGTTATATATAGAGTACAAATAGCATAAAGTGCAAAAAGCCAGAAAATAAGCATATTCAGCATACATGTAAGCCTAGAGTGTCTTAAACTCAACTATAGTGATACTAAAATGGCCTGTTTATGGAGAACCAGCATTTTTATCTACATGCTTCTAGTTTGTTCATCTTATTCAGGTTGGACAGGTAGCAATTTTGAACGGCTCATCTTAAAATGAATGCAATTATCAAAGGATTATATGGTCCATCCTACAAGGCATTCACTCATTTTAATCTTTTGTTTGCAGCCTTCTAGCTCCTCTTATACATTCTCATTTGTAGTTAATGGAAGGTATTATAGCTTATGTCTTAGCCTATTGCAAATAAAAAATGCTGTTAGATAAAAGCTTCATAAATGACAGCTACTCTTTCTCAAATTTGGACCAAGTGTTGCTGTTTTCTTTCTTAGAATCAATTAAAACATATTTATTTATTTATTTGTGATCATAAGATAATATGCTGCCAGAGTATTGTCAATTATCATAGCTTATAACAAGATTGAAATTATATAAATTCTGATTGGATCATAAATGGTAATACAGCATGACTTTTGTTATTGTTCATTGTTTGAAAAATATTCCAACTAGGTCTATCACTCTTTCCCTAGCCACCCATCAATGTATCATTAAATATTAGCTATACAAATCACATATGATGGATATATTCCTTGTGTATTTCCTATTCATAAAACCTAATATATATTTGAAATAACCTATTAAGGACTATACTTAAGCTGTTTCAGAAATATAAAGGTAGAACTTCTATTTTTCAAGTTTGATTAAGTGAAAAACTATTACATAAGACAGTTATGTGGATGAATATTCTGAATGATAAAACTGATTTTTGCTACAAAATACAGCAACTGGAGACAATAATTGGATCTCCTTGATTCGAATATGAAAACCCATTCAGAAATTCCTTTGTACAATAGAATATACACAAAATATTGTTTCAAAAATCCAATTTGTTGAGAGAAGCTACATTTTTTATTTTTATTCTTTTTTTTAATTTTTATTTATTTATTCATGATAGTCACAGAGAGAGAGAGAGAGAGGCAGAGACACAGGCAGAGGGAGAAGCAGGCTTCATGCAGGGAGCCCGATGTGGGACTTGATCCCGGGTCTCCAGGATCACGCCCTGGGCCAAAGGCAGGTGTTAACCGCTGCGCCACCCAGGGATCCCTTATTTTTATTCTTAACCAAGTTATTTTAAAGGAATTTTGTATGAAAGGATTTCTTACAAATGCTTTAGCTTTTTAATTTTAGTCAGAAAGCAAAGCCTCTATATATTTGTATGTCTTTTTTTAACCTTTGGTTAAAGACCATAAAGTCCAGAGATGTTTTTTGAGCACCCAAATTTAAGCACCCACTATTTCTAGAATATTGACTAAGCAATGTGGAGAAATGCAGACTTAGTATGTATTCAGTCTAAATGGAAGGATTTAAAATTTAACATTGCTAAAGGACAAATGTACATGGAAAGGTACCAGATAATAAGAAATTAGTCCATCCAGAAACAGTACACTAAAAGGCATGAAAGGTGAGGCAGCATTCCAAAAGGCACAAAATCTGCACAGTAAGCTCAAGAAGTTAAAAAAGAATAACTGGTGTTTCAGTGTAAAGCATTGCCGATAGAACATGTTGTCCAGTTGATATGATTGTCTATACTATATCGAAAGGCCATATGCCAGACTACAAGAAACAGCCATTCTATTTGCAGTCTTTGGCCCTCTGACACCTATAATCTACCTGAGATTTGATTTACTGTCCTAATAAATATTAATGACTGTTAGTCCTAACTAGGAAGTGGTAACATAGCAAACAAAAACACATTGCTTTGGATTGTTATTTTTTCCTCATTTGATGTTTAAAAACCAAGCACTTGTGTATTCATCAAGTTTGAACAATGGCACAAAACATCATGAACAAAGCAATAAAATGCCTATCTTAAAACGCTTGCCAAGATTGCCAGGGATTTACAGTAGAGAGGAAATGTAGTAACAATGTAAAAATATTAAGACATTTAATTCAGATATGTATGTAATAAATCAGATATGTATGTAAATGTATGTATGTATGTAAATAACAGGTATGTTATTTTCCAGTACAATGTCATAAATTCTTGAAGCACTTTCAAACAGGACAAACGAGATTTGTGGAATGACAGGAATCGTCTGTGTCATTTAAATGCATTATGGCACTTAGGAAAACTGAATTATGTGTTTAATAACAATAAAAGTACAAACACCATTTTAAATTAAATAACATTCTATAAAATCCCAGGTCTATGACTGGTAAACAAAATTTTAACATGTAATCAATAGAACTTCATGCAATAAATGGAGACATGGAAGTCTAAAGAAACAAAGCAACCTGACAGAGGGCCAGTACTTAATCATAGAACTGGAGCCAGTGTTGACAGCATGCAGGGCACCACAGCATGAAAACAAAATTGAGGCACCTGTAAACAGAACTCCACTTTCACAATTATAATTAAAGTTCAAACCTGTAAGACTTTAAGTAGTGGTATAGCTAACCATCTGTTTTGCAATTTTTTAATAGAAATCTGTTTCCTGAAAATTAACATTTTGGTCAGTTTTTCCTTTCCCCAGAAGTTAACATGTTTCTAATCTTTGACACATGACCATAGCATAAATTCAGAGTTCTATCAGCTACATAGCATTAGCCAATACCTTACATTTTAGCTTGTTACTCAGTCCTTCATTAATATTTGAGGCCATTATATACGTCCTAATCATCTTTAATTGTGCTTGAGGCCATTAGAATTTTCTTCTCCTCCTCTCCCCCCTTCTCCTGCCTTCTCTGTCTTCCATTTAATATAAAGTACATGATTCTCAATTTCTCCTTTCCTTCTTCCCTTCCTCTCAATCACTGATTGGCTAGAGCTTTTCAGCACCATTTGGCCACTTTTTCTCAATCTTTTATTATTCGATCTTAAATATTGCTTGGTACAGATCTAATTTAAAATCCTCGGACAATTTTATTATATTGTCTTTGGCTATTTTAAAATATCAATAAAATATACGAAGCAAGACTAGATTCATGAGGAAATCTTTGTGTCATCTTATTATGTGCAGCGTCCTTACATGCCAATATTTATTAAATTTGCTCTTTATTATCTTTCATATAGTTTTGAGGATGTGTGAATGCCCTAAGCTAATTGAAATGAGGTAAGATTTTGTTTCTGTCAGTTAACTTATTCCTTGATTATCATCTCTTTTCAGCATGATTGAGTATGAGTTAAAGTAAATATTGCTTAGTTATAACATGACATTTATGTAAAGATTTCGGGAACTGAAGTCATTGTTACCTCAGGAGTGGTCAGGGTAGGAGCACAAGAGAAATAGATAATAGGAGTTAGTAGAAATAAATGATTATGTAAAATAGTGTAGAGTAATTTATTAAATTCACTAGTATCCAATTAATAAATTTGCAGAATATACTATATTTAACAAGTGAGAACATTCATTTAAGTAGAAGCATTTCTGTGAAAGGACAGAGCTAAGAGAAAAAGAATAGAAATGGGAACCTAATGTCCACAAAATGTAACAGATACATACAATAAAGGTAAATAAAGTTAAATAACTAAACTAAGAGCATTATAAAATTCTTTTGAAATGATAATTATACGTGATCCCCTTATTTTATGCATAAGAAAATTGAGGCACTGAATTTGTGACAGATGTACTGGAAGTCATAGAGGAAAAAAACATAACAAGACTAGTATTGATTTAAAGTGCTCTCTTCGAAAAAGCGTTTGTGAAGTATGTTTTAAATCATCAGTAAAACTAAAATCAAAGTTTAAAAGTTTATTAAATAACAAGATGTTCCACAAGAGATAAAGCACCATTAATAAGAATCTTACTGAATCATTGGATCTGTCACAAATACAGAGGAATTTTGATGTTAAGTGTCATGAGAAATTCTGTTGAAGCACTCCAATGATAAAACAACTTTCCATAAACATGTTATTGAGATAATGTCCTGGAAATCCCTGTAAAGAGAGAAAAGAAGTAGTAATTTAAATGCTTTCAATACATAATAAAATAATTTCAGAATGAATGGAGAACTTTTGGATGCTGAAGGAAGAAATTTTATTTTGTAAATAAGTTCATTTGGGATTTAGAAAAAAGGTTCCCACTGCTAGAAGTTGGAACAGTCTCTGTTTAGCGAAGCAGATAGGCAAGCTTGAGATGAAACAATATTTTGAGAAATTAAGGAACTGATAGCTCAGAGAAATGAACAGACACAGATGGACTTCTTGGCCTTCTTTCATGAGCACCTTTCCTATTTTATTGGCTTGGGATAAGTAAATCTATTTAAAGAATCAAAATGCAGAAGAAAAATGCATCTTTTAGAAATGCATAAAATATGTTCTTTGCCTCTTTGAAAAAGTAAATATATATGTGTGTGTATAAGTATGTATATATACACATATGTACATACATACATACACACACTGTATATGAACTCTCATTGACCAGAAGTTAGTTCTTAATTGCATTATAAGAAATAACTCAATTATATAAACATAGCATAAAGAAGCAGTGACAGAAGAAAGTATGATAAAATTGGATATTCGTAGAGTTTTGAGAACACAAACTAATATAAATGTTATAATGTACCTAAGTTCTTATTTAATAATTATTCTACAAACACATATACTCTAAAAACTCTTTTGTTATGTGCAGTTATAAAACTTGATCACTAACAAAGGCACTTAAAGTTATCTTTAATATTTTGAAAATAACAAGAGAAACATTTATCAGTGGTATATATTTCTACATTAAAGAACAAAAGACCTACACCTACATGTACAGTCTAAAAAATAAAAACCACCAAACTCCTAGTAAAAGGGATCAGGCTTGTTACTAAAGGCAGAGGGTGGGGGCAGGGAGAGAATTAGAGTAAAGTAATACAAAAGTACAGACTTCCTGCTAAGATGAATCAGTACTAGGGATGTTCCGTACAGCGTGATGACTATAGCTAACACTGCTGTATGATATACAGGAAAATGGTTAAGAGAGTAAATAGTGAGAGTTCTCATCACAAGGAGAATTTCTCTTCTTTTTTCTTTTATTTATTGAATCTATATGAAAGGATAGATGTTAGCTGAACCTATTGTGGCAATCATTTTATAATACATGTAAATCAAACCATCGTGTTGTATGCCTTAGGCTTATATACAGTGATATAGGTCAATTATTTCTCAATAAAATGGAAAAAAATAATCTAAGAAGTAAAAAAGAAAAAAGAAAAAATGTGATTGTAAACTAATGCATAAACATGTCATACATGCTAAATAATTTAAAGTTATTATTTCCACTCAAAAGTAGTATTTGCAGATAAAATATTGTAAATACATGGTAATTTCATGACTATTGACCAATTATAATTCTATGCTGTTTTAAAAGTCCACATAATCAGGGAATTTTTTTGGTAAAAATGTATAATTTAGAAAATGTTAATTTTCCCCTTACAGCTATTAACTGTAGTCTAAAATTTTACATTAGAAGGATATAATTGAAAAAAAATAAAAATTCAAAAAAATTTTAAAAAGGATATAATTGTATTAGAAGGGTATAATACAAACGAAAGTAATTTAATAGGTTAAAGTTATAGAGAATTCATGTCTTGATTTAAATTTTAGCAAATGATTTCTAATCTATTATTACTATTTATTAGTATCTATTACTAATCTTTTTGAATCATAAAACTGCAGCTCTTTGAGTCTACTTTTTCTATATTGTATGTTAATCTGAATAAGTGTTAGATAACTTTTAAAGCTACTTCACAACTTCCCTATCATCTGTCATGATTATCAGTCTATTTGGTTGATTGACTAAAATAGAAATAGTGAAATCATTTATTTACATTTAAAGCATAAAATGTCCTTTAAATACTTGCTTTCTTGGTAAAAATAAATAGTGTTTTATCTTCCTGACCCCAAGTTGCCAGTCTAGTTTATATCGTTTGAGAAATTAAAGCTGCCTTCTTTGTGCATACAATAAACCAAATATCACATACAGGGTAGATGATCACAAGTATGTGTGGGCTTTATACAAGATGCATCTAATTATATACGGTTGTACTTTTTTGTAACTTATTTCTAACAACAAACATTGCTTTGCTAAAGTTGCAAAAATAAGAAAAACATAGTAGAACTAAAATAAGCATTTGAGTATAAAATTTTGCAGTTATTTTCTGATAGTATGGCTGAAAGAAGAAGATTTCAGAGAACAATTGGACAATCTTGGTTTCAAATTTAATAAAATGATTAAGGCATGGATTTGACCAAATGAAACATAACTGCAGCCTGAAATTGTTCCTTCTGTTTACTACCCACGGCAAATAATAAGAAATAATTAAAATAATTGCACGGTCATACTTTACATAGATTTAAAAAATAGCAGATACCCATATGTGATCTTCCAAATCAATATTACTTACTGTAATTTCTAAGATGGGACACAAGTTTTGGGAATAGGTAGGATTAGGCGAAGGGGAGAGCTGCAGGGTAAAATTTTGAATGCTATTACAAAGCTGTTTATTAATGGTGAGGTTCACATGATGTCATATGTGTAAAAATGATTAGAAAGACGATCTTCCAAATATATGTCTGCACCAAACAAAGGATAAAACACCTGCACCAAACAAAGGATATTATTATATTTATTTAACACCTGCACCAAACAAAGGATATTATTATATTTTAGAGCTTTTTCCAATGTTAATAAAATAATCTAAGGAAGTAATTCTTTTTCTGGTGTTAAAGAAATATGCCAAATGCTATTTTTACTTTCTGCGAATCAAACCACATAAGTCAAATAATGTTTTAAGTTTTCTAAGCCACCAATTGCATACAAATCCATTATTACTTTTATTCTCATTTTATAGTATTCGGATAATCTTCATAATGGCTATGAATCAAAGTTGCTTTGTACTCCTAGTACTAAGTTCTAAACTAACTTTGTTCTAATATAAGGAACTTTTAATTCATATTTGCAAAAAGGAATTTTAATTGCATAAACCCAATCTGTTTTGTAGTGAAAGTAAAAGCTCTAAACGTATTAGTGATTCATGCATCAGAGCATTGAAATAATTTAACCAGGTGCAAAATCCAAGCTAATCTAATGTTCAGTTTGTTTTGGCCTTAAGTGAAAACATAACAACAAAATTTATTCTTCCAACCTTAAATTCATAAGAGTTAGAAACTAAGTAGATAAGGATAGAATATCATCAATTCAAATCAAGTTTAAACAGTCTGTAATTTTGTGAGGTGTTTTTGGTGGTAAATATGTAGCACATAGCATGTATTTATAAATAAGGCACAGAGTTCCAATAATATTACATTTTTGAGCTGTAGTACATCTAAATCATATGGCTTTCTAGATATATTTCTTTCTTTCATTTTATAAATATTACAGTGACTAGCTAGTAAAACATACTATGTTTTTTAAATGTTAAATTTTACCATTTATCTTGAAATCGAAACAAATAAGATAGAGGGCTAGAGAATGCTGTTTGGATGATCATACCCAAAGGGCTTCATAGTAAAATACTTCACACACATGCACACATGTACATGCACACTTGGTCTGGCTAAGAATTCTACAAGTAAATGTGCACATTGTCAGATACAATGTTTGTTTTGCCTTTTAAAGAAGTTACTTTACATATACGTGTAGTGGTCCCTTAGAGAGAGGCAGCCAATCACTGTATTTGTGTTATTGCTTTCTTGTCACTGTAATTTAAATATAAGGGCTGTTTATCTTCTAACAGGGATATAGTAAATAAAGAAACAAGCCAGAAAGGAGAAGATAAATTGGAGAAATCACAGCCAGTTTGCAGTGGTTGAACATACAGGGAAGAGAGAGAGGAAGTAGAAGAAATAATTAATGCCTGCCAGGAAGTTGGACTTACAGCCAAGTGCTTTAGCTCCAACTTCCTCACTCCCCAATATGGAATGCCTGCCACAACCCAGAACCATCTGCCTTTTTACATGTGGGTCAAACGTGGAGACCTAGTTGATTATTACATTTCATCAATAGATTCTTGATTCGTATTTATTTGGTTGAAAAACATGTTTCATTATTGTAGTAATAAGTGTCCTATGTCCTTTGTAAATATATTCACATCTTTTTTTTTCCAAAATGAAACCTATTTATTTATTTATTTATTTATTTATTTATGGTTTCAGGAGTAGAGTTTAGTGATTATCTTCATATCTTTCTATATGGATGTTTGTGTTCCTGTCTCCATCTATCTATATTAAGTAAACAAAAGAAAATCAACACACTTCAGTCCCAGTAAAAAATTTTCAAGCTTTCAAGTTTTCCAGTTCTTTGAAACACAGTAGTAAGGAATAAATGATAAATCTGCACTGAATTTGAGAGCGATAAAGTTTTCTAAGTCTTACTGTGGGCACATTTATACAACTCTCTTCCTTTTCAATCGAACGTGAATATGTATGTTGAAAGAGATGAGCTTTAATTGCAGTATTTTGTTAAAGTTTATATAAGGATTTACTTACAAATGTAAATTTTGTCCTGTTTATGCTGTTTAAGTAATTACCCATATAAATGAGATCTTGGACTATCAATGTTAGAAGAAAGCTTTTAGTGATGCCCAGAGGCAGCCTCCTTACTCTATAAATAGGATGAGAGAGGAGATATGTAGTGATAGATGAGAATACTAACAGTGATGGAAAGCACCGCTTGAGAATTATTTATCTATTTGTTTATCAATGTACACACACATATTCTATGTATATGAAATATATTTTAAATTCAGAGCATTCACGGATTTGTCCATATTTGATAGACAAAATATTTGAAGATGATAAAATTGAATGCAAAGTGACAAATTAATTTTTAGTTTCTTTCTTAAACTTAAATGATTTCTTAAATTTTTGTTTGTAACAGTGTCTACATACACATATATATTACGTATATAAAATATATTTTAAATTTGGAGTCTTCATGGATTTGTCCATATTGATGGATAAAATATTTGAGGATGACAAAACTGAATGCAAATTGACTAATTTTTAGGTTTTTCTTATATTTTGCTGTAGGAAATCAACAGCATACTTTTCAAGTTGCAGAAGATGATGTAAAGTAATGACTTGATTCTTTGAGGTGTTAATGTAGATAAGATTTCGTATTCTTGTTGTAGTGTCTAATAAATATTTCAGTGAATAGTTTAATATAGTGTAAAGTAGAAAAGCACTAGCTGTATTAAATGAAGGAAAGACCTATGAATATACATAAAATTTTCTTTAAAAGTTTAAGGAGTTTCAGGAAAAAAAATGTGTCTATATCTATAAATGTAATAAAAATTATCCAGGTAGATTTAGGTCATCTGCTGCTCATTTAGAATGTTTCCTTTTAGGAACTACTAAATTGGAGATTAATCTAGACATTCCTTAAAATTTATAATAATTGTTTGTAACTCATATTTATTTGTTCAAACATTTTAATGTTTAAATATTGTTAAGTAAGTACATATTTTAACATTGACCTTTTTCTACCTTATCTGGAATCTAACCCAATGGAAGTCCTTATTCTTCAGAATCTGACATTAAAAGCAGTGCAAACAATGGTCCCATCCAAGCTTCTCACAAAGCTTTCTTTGTTCCATATTTAGAAATCATGACATTCAGGAAGTAGAGAGAACTTGAGAACATTTAATTGAGTACAAGAGAAATGAGTGAGGCAAAGTGACTTGTTTTATTACATAATTAGAGACAGAATGAGAGAGAGAAAGAGAAAGAAACAGAGGGCACCTTCGACAAAACTACATAATCTACTTTACCATGACAGTAATCAATTATGTTCTCTATTGGGCGTCCAAATAGTACGCACAGCTATCCTAACGCATTATTTCAAAAAGTGCCAAGCAAATATAACAAAAAGGTAATCTTATATTAGGTAATCAGAGAAAGATTAGAATCTTTTTTTCAATCATTTTTAGGGCAGCAAAAAAATAAGCTTTCTAAACAAGTGTTTTAGCTCCCAGTTCTTAGAATTACTAAGTGAAGTAGGGATTCCCAGTCTCACTCCTCCCTGTTGGCCCTCGGTATTTACATGCACCTCTTTAAGTCATGCTCAAGGATTATGTTATCAACAATGATCACCAGTGGTGGGAAAGCTGTGCCTGAAAGGGCTGAATAGTGGCTAAGACTTCTTTCTGTGCACATTTAAAAGCAGTGCTTTCATTCATAGCCAAAATCCTGCTAACGGGGGGGCCATTATTGTGCCTAGACTTCAGTTTCATGAAGAGATCTATTGTTTTTTGGTATTTCTGAGCTACCTCATCTAGTTTCATGTTGTTTTTTCTTGTGTCAATAAAAAAATATATCGTGTCCACTTTTTGGTGTGCTGTTTCTACTGGGCTGGCCATCTAGCAGCTGCCTGGAGGTCTTGTTGTTCTTTCATTTTAAAAGAAAATGAGTTTTATGAGGTAGTGTTTCAAAATAATTCATATCTTAAGTCCCACCAATCACTCTGTTGAGGAAACTCAAACTTAAGGTGAGAATAGTAGGAATTCTTTTCCTTTTTTAATTGTCTACTCATTTTTTGTATGCATAAGCTTATCATCATTATGGTGTTTTGCTTATTGTTTAGAGAAAGAGTTAACTGAATAAAATAGAGAAGTGATAGGATTTTAAGTACATATTATTATCTCTGGATTTAAGGCAGTAAGAGTAATTCCATCAAGTAGTTTAAATGTGAAGCAATCCTGCTCAAGAAGTATATCACAAAAGACACAGGTAAACGGAGTAAACAGAGAATTAAGACACATACTGTTTGTTCAAAGTTGCTACTAGCTGTATTACCACATTGCATTTACTTGATAACATGGAGATTGAAGACCAGATGAATCTTAACAATTTTTTGTAACCTTCAGAATACCTTTATACTACAATTAAGAAATTTCTTTGTACTATTGAGAAACATTTTTATGTTAATTATTCACTAAAAAAAGCAACTCTACACTGTATCTTCTACATCCAGTTATATCACACATTCTAATAACAATGGACAAAGTGCTAAAGGATTTTATTTTTCTCTCTATATAGAGGCAATAAAATGATATTATTTACTGAGCGCTTATTCGATTTCCAGAATTATCCTACTACTATAGGAGATATAAAATTAAAATAGCATTAAAATAACACTTGCTTCCTTTGAAGAGTCTATTATCCCAGTAAGTAAATTTGGCTTTAAAAGATGACAGGGATTATATTAAATAGAGAAAAATAGAGCATTTTGGGTGGAGGTGATTAAAATAAACATGGTATATTCCTTCCTGTCAAAGAGCTTATCATAGGTAAATTAGGCTTTAAAATATAAATAAGATATTAACTAATGTACTGTAATAAAGGAATATTTTAGCTATAAAGAACAGCATTAACAAAAGTGTGGAAATGTTAATATAAATGTCATGCATGAGATATTTATGGGTTTTTATTTTCATAAATTATAAGATCTGGAGGGGCACAATAGGAAACATGGTAAGATGACTCAGCTTTCTAAACCTTTGAAAACTGGACAGAAAAGGTTGTAGTTTATCGGAAAGAAATGCTGATTTCTTGTAGATATTTGATAAAGGAATAAACAGCATTACAGTATGGGAAGATTTGCCTAATAGTTATATGTAGGATGGACAGAAGAGATGGGGTTGGGGGAGTCAAAAGGCAAAGAGACCTGTTGAGTTAGAGGTAAACAAAGTGTAAACGAAAATTCTTTTAAAAGGGGACTGTAAAATGGTAATTTAAAGGCAAATCTAATAATTATTTTGAAGAAAAAATACAATAAACCTTGTGATACTGGCTACAGACATTGAAAGACAGGGAAGACAGGTGATTTCAAGAATTCTCATGTCAGTCATTGGAAAATGCCTAGATTATCTCCAAAATTGGTCATGCTTAAACATGGGGTCAATTTGGTATGAGGTGGCTGACCAATTTGCTTTTGGTCATGCAGAGTTTGAGGTTTGGCTGTACATCCAGGCGGAAATCTCTTGTGGCAGCCGGAAATATATGATGGGGCTACTGGTGAGATTCAGGTGAAAAATAGATACATAAATATTCAAGTCAGTTAAATGTCAGCAAGGGACTATACAAAAAAAGAGCACAGAACTAGTCTTTACAGTCATATGAATAATGATAACAGCATGAAGAATTTATTGATACCATAGCTCTTGCAGTGTTGGCATTACTTTGATTTGGAGTGTGAAGTCATTTTATTTCTCTCAATGATTTTTTTTCCAATGGTCACTCTATCTGGACATATTTTGATACTGTACTAAATAGCTAATATGTTGCATTAGAGTTTATCTACTCTTAGCAAATGGAGTCATGAGTGTATGCTAGATTATTCTTAACCTTTGAACTGTATTTAATTGAACTAAATATATTTATGCTCAATTGTGTTTTTTTAATCTTTATAAATTGCAAACTCATTTATTATTTCCTAACAATTTTTCCAAATGTTTTGTTCCTTTCATTTCTCTCTTAACCACAGTTTAACTTCATCCACATTCAAAACCTCACCACATTATTTTTACATTATGAAGCCTTTTACATTTGAGCATAGAAAACACAATACAACCTTTACTAATATCCTGCTCATTAATGATTTGGAAGGTAACTAAAATTAATATGGCTAGGGAAGTCTTTTTCTTAGAAACCAGTTCTCAAAGTACTTAATATATGCTCAATTAAAAAAATCCCAAGGCGGGCGGGTGTGACTCATATTGATATTTTTAAGGAAAACAAATTTAACTTACTGAACAATTAAAATTATTCTGAGATATATGTTTTTTTTATTGATTACTAGCAACAGAAAGTATGCAATATCAAGTGCTATAGGATATCAATCATCCTTATTTCTGAAAAAAAAATAATTAAATTATAGAAACTTTATTTGAAATGATCACAATACTGTTTCCAGCTAAGGATAGATGTTAGCATTAATTATGCACTGGAAGTGTTCTGTTTGTTAGTAATGATTCAGAATATAAAAAGCAACCAAATGAAGAAAAACTAAAAGTTAAATAATACTTGCTAAATATAAATAGATCATGCCCATAAAGCAATTGCTGAGAATCAGGTTTTGTATATTTGTGGAACATGCTGCTGAAGACAGTACTGTTTTGTTTGCTATAGAATAAAAGTATTGGAGGAAATGACTGCATTTCTTAGACTTTCAGTAACATCATAAAAGATAATTGGACAAACTAAGCTTTGGAATGGCAAGGGCATTTTTATAGAAATTTCTTGTTGTGAATCCCTATGTCTTATACAGGTGTTAGGAAGAGAGCTGAACAGCACTGTGTTTGACATGGTGCATTTCCCAAAGTCATACAGCATTATCTCTGATTATTATCTTTAATAGGCACATAAAATATTTTAAGATTACTTCTTGACTCTTCCTTTTCTGAAATCATAGATAATTAAAAATGAACAGTTTTGAAAAATAAGCAGTCTATCATAGGAGGGTGTTTTTCTTTTTCCAATATGTTGAGTTAAATTCCTTTAACTTGATTTATTTCATCTCAAAGATACTGTGATGGTTCACAAAAAAATTGCTGAGGCTCTTGCTTTTTAGCCTTTTCTCATGGATTCAAAGAGATAACTTTTCCTGACAATGTAAGAGAAGCAATATTATATTCCATGTGCAAAATAGTTAGAATTGAAGTGGCAATGGCAAAATATAGAGCAAAGATAATAGTGTAAAAACAGTTCAGACTTCAGATAAATGAATATCCTTTTAGGATTTTATATCTATGCATATATATATATTTGACATTTAAATATTTATATTATTAGGCTTGGTATGGTGGTAAATAGAAAAATAACATTGATGTTGCAATATTTCTGAATAGAAATCAGATGGCAGTTAATACATTTTTAACCAAAATATAATCTTTTGTTGGACATTTGTGAATATTTTTTGTGCTCCAGTGACATCAAATCATTACCAAATCTTAATTTTTGAATGCTTTCAGTTGCAAAATTAACTCTATTGAGCGCAGGGTATATAAATGTGCTGAAAACAAAAGTGATAAAACAGAGAGTCTTTTTTATTCTGCATGACAATCAAGCATTTTTCATTGACCAGAGCACAGGCAAACTAAAAATAATATTCTTCTATCACTAGGAACTGAATAAGATCATAGAAATTTCTTTTCTTTTCTTTTTTATGAGAGATAATGAAAACTGAATGCTGACTGGAATGGATAGCAGGGACTTGCTTGCAGGACATCTTCATTGCACATGGCTCCAGCCTTCTATTCATTTGGGCAGATCCCTGAGTTGTCTGAATCTCACCAATCCTCAATTTTTAATAGTAACAATATTGCTCTTATCTTGGGTTGTTTTTGCAGCTTGAAATAAGACCATCTATAGCTGAACTTGTTTTTATAATTGGCAAGTATGACACAAAGGAATTTTTCCTTTCATGAGGAAATTTTGTAATTATTAATTGTATGCCTCATTTTCAATATGCATTATTTAAGCTTGCCTTATCTGGAGTACCTCAACTGGTACTTTTAATGACTAACTTCCTTTAGTAGAAGGCAACCTTGCTTTTTAAAAGCTTGAAAAATTCCCACTTTATGTCTACTCCCACAAGTGGTGTCATCAAAATGACATAATTTTAGCAGAACATGCATACTTTATCCTTTTCTCCTTCTGGATTTTAATCTACTTTTCTATGTAAGTATGATAGCTCTTACAGCTAGATCTCTTCAGGGAATTCCTGAATTTTTTTTTTTTTTTTTTGGAATTCCTGAATTAAACCAATAGTATCTTCATCTTCTAGAAGTAGAGTTGCCCTTGTGACCCTCAGTCCACTTAGATCCAATTTCTAGAAATACTCTTGCATTTCAAGCTATCTGCTTTCATGCTGGAGTTGGTTATAACACCCACTTCTATGTTCTGCCACTCAAGTAAATGGTCACCATACTAGTGGCTCCATACACACCTGCATTATCAACTAACCTGACCTGATCACCTATGCTGAGAAGATCTACCTCTCACTTAAGTAATAGTGAACAGTTCAGCATGGCTGAAATGGAAAGAGACAAAAAAATTCCAGAATTAGATAGCAATCTGTCACCAAGCACAAAACATACATGTGGCTGGAGCTTAAGTCTTCTTGTCCTCAAACATGTAGTCATTTTATTATGCCATTTTTAGGCAACTGAAGTAATACAAATATATTAATAATGACAATAATAATCCCATCTCTCAAGAACCTCATAAAACTTTGAGAATACAAAATTGGTACATAAAATATAAATATTAGAGTTCAAGGCAGTAGACAATATATAGAGATTTGAAACGAGCAAGCTTTGGGGGAAAAGTAAACACTATGGAATTTTAGAAGGGTGTAGGATAATAACTAGCTGGGTGAAATAACTGAAGAGAAGATGACTTCTCACTTAGGAACAGCATAAACAAAGACAGTCTACATAACATTCTGAATAAGGTTAAAAATATTGTCATATCATATAGAATCTGGAAATTCAGAAGCATAGAATGTTAAACCAATTCAATCGCTGATAGAAATTGAGTGGTTCTAGGGAAGAAGAGTTTCATGGTACAAAACTAAATATGAAGATAGTTTGCAAGACAAAATGGAAAAAAAATGGAAAAAAAAGGGGAAGCAAGTATGAATTTATTTTGAAAACCCACGATTCAGAACTGAGATGAAAATACACTGGAAGTTGATGGGATACAGCAAAGAGCCATTGAAAAACAAAAGTTGATATGACTTATGCATATCATATTTGTTTGTATTTAAGGAAGGAAGGATATTAAAAGAAAATGAAACTTTAAAACTCAAGAACTCAGAGAAGTGCCATGTTATTTTAGAAATGGAGACATTGGGAAGGAGAGCTAAAAAGGGAGAAATTGTTGGGTTCAGTGTTCAAGTCTTTGAAGTATGAGGTAATGGTGAGCTGCCTAAGTAGGAATATAAAACAAAGATGAACGGAAAGACTTTGAGTAAGAATTAATGACTATAAATTGAGAAGGTTTTGAAATTATCAGCACAGAAGTCAAAGCAATGAATATGCTAGGTCATCAAAAAGGGAGGAAAGATCTGAAAGCCAAGACTTAGCCAAAAGGGATCTCCTGTTAGTGGGGCATAGGGTAGAGAAGTAGGAATGCATGTTACAGAAGTTAAAAGAATGGTACCATAGGACTGGTGTTCAATAATAATTTTATTAGAACCTGCAAAATTGTTAAAAGAATGTATTTTAAAAATGCAATAGGCTCAAAAACAAGATTTTTACAGAGATGGAAGCTTAGGGTTAAGGAAGAATTAAGTGTGTAGACATAGGATTATCATTTTATATGTATGGCCAGAAACTAAAAAAGAAAGAGAGGAGAAGTAGGAGGAGCATCAGAATAATTCAAAATGCTTATAATGACAACTAGGTTTAAAATCTTGTGCTAGAGATTGTATGATACACAAGGTAAATCAGAAACTGTATTTGGATGTATTCATTTACAATCTAATAGAAGAAGGTCTTCTTCTATATATAGAAGTAAAGTTTATTGTCAGATATACATTCATTAATTTATAGTGAAGAAGCCAGGCTATGATTAGTATGACTTGAAGCTCTTAGTTCTATAGACATGAAGAAAAGAAAGAGTAACCTAAGTCACTCAAATACTGGTTAAGCTTCTTTAACAAAGATAGCCAAGAAAACAGTGCTTTGAATCAGAAAACATGTCCCTCTCTTACTTCACAGTCCAGAAGAGTACAGTTCAAGGTTGGTGGAACAGCCTTGTCATTCTCAACATAGGGTTTCTAATATATATCTAGTCACCACCATCTCCTAAAAGATGGAGAGGGAAAAGAAAGCCCAGGGAAAATTTTTCTAATGGAGAATTTTGAGAAATTGTATACATTACTTCTGCTCAAATTCCAGTGGCTCAAAAGTAGTCACATTCAAGGGAAAATAAGATGTATAGTTTTATTAGCTGGACAGCAGTATTCCTAGGAAAAAAAAGCATGACAGTGAACTCTAGGGATGGATCATCACCAATCTCTACCTTAGGTAGCCTTCATGAAAGAATCAAGAAAACTACAACTAGGTGGTAGTACTATGTTGGAATTGAAGGGTGGGTATAGGGTTTAAATATCTATGGATTGGAGAGTAGGGAATTATAGGCTGAAGGATGAATATGAGCAAAGGAATGGTTAAAAATCAATATAATACTTTAAAAAATTATTTGTAAAGTGGACAGTAGCCCAAGGGTTAGGAGAAAAAGTAATGGAACAAATCATGGAGTGGTATTTTGGAGGATGATGTAGAGGACCTTGAATTCCATGCTTAAAAGTCTAGAAATTTTGTTTATAGACTGGGCATGATTGA